>NC_082714.1:8241861-8856861 GCF_030144855.1 Hypanus sabinus
GCTTGGGGAAAGTAACTGTTTTTGAGTCTGGTGGTCCTGGTGTGGATTCTACATAGGCTGTACCCTGATGGGAGTGGGACAAACAGTCCATGAGCAGGGTGGGTGGGATCCTTCATGATGTTCCTGGCCCTTTTCCAGCACCTTTCTGTATAAATGTCCTTGATGGTGAGTAGGCTGGTGCTGGTGGTGCATTGGGCACTTTTCACTACCCGTTATAGAGCCCTCCTGCCCACCACAGAGCAGTTTCCATACCATGCAATGATGCAGCATCTGTAGAACATTCACACCATCTGGACCATGCCATCTTCTTCCAACTACCATTGGGCAGGAGGTACAAAGGCCTGAAGTCCCACACCACCAGGCTCAAGAACAGCTACATCCTTTCAACCATTCAGTTCTTAAAGCAACCTGCAAAGCCCTGATCACCACCATGACTACTTTGACCATTTCCCTCTAAAATGAGCTTCTTTTCCTTCCAATTGTGCTTTCTTGTAAAAAATGTGTACAATTCATATTACTTATCTGAAGCTACAATACTGTGCAAAAGTCTTAGGCAAACATATATAGCTGGTATGCATATATGTGCCCTTGCTGCAGTAACTTTATGTATTTGACTGTCCTGCTGCTGTTGTTGCAAAAGATTACGACACAAGTGATTCTGATATGGGTCGCTATTGTGGACTGAGAGTGGGAAAGGGGCAGGGAGAGGGGAATCGTGGCTGGTAAAAGGGGAAGGGAGAGGGGAGGGAGCTGAAAGCACCAGAGAGACATTCTGTAATGATCAATTAACTAATTGTTTGGAATCAAATGACCTTGGCTGATGTGTGTCTGCACTGGTGCCCCCCCCCCCCCCCCACTCCTGGCACTCCTTCTCTGCCACCTGTCCCACACCCTTCCCGCGGGGCTCCACCCTCACCATTCCCAACACCCATTCCTCCCACTAGATGTGCAAACTCGCTCTCTGCTCCAAATGGACAAGTACAATATTGGGCAAAAGTCTTGGGCACCCCAGCTACATATATGAGCCTCAGATTTTTGCACAGGACTGTATGTGCCTGTGATCAGGCTGCAACTAAGTTTTCATTGAACCTGTGCACACATTGATTTGTGCAGAACATGATAAGTTCCACTTTGATTTTATTTAACATTAGTTAATGTTTCCTCTCATTGTTTGGGCTGTTGATTGTGAGAGTAAGGAAGCAAAGTGCAACTATATAAATGTCAGTCGATCAGCACGTGGGAGTATTGTGTGCAGTTTTGGTCACCCCATTATAGGAAGGATAAGGACCTTGTGGAGAAGGTGAAGAAGAGGTTCACGAGGATGTTGTCTGGATTAGAGGGTTTGAACCAGAAGGAAAGGCTGGAGAAAGTTGGGTTGTTCTTCCTATAGGAGGGAGATTGAAAATAAGTATCCCCAGCTTTATTTATTTATTTATACTTGGCGGAGTTTGTCTTCTTTTGCACTTTGGTTGTTTGTCAGTCTTTGTGTGTAGCTTTTAATTGATTCTCTTTGTATTTCCCTATTCTACTGTGAATGCCTGCAAGAAAATGAGTATCAAGGTAGTGTGGCATCCGTTAGTCTCGCGAGACCATGGATCTGTGCCCTCTGGGCAAGGTTGTATGGAAGACTGGCAGTTACCCATGCAGCGAGTCTCCCCTCTGCACACCACCAATGTTGTCCAAGGGAAGGGCAAGGGCCGATACAGGTTGGCACCATATACTCAAGGTAGTATATGGTGACATATAGTACTTCAGTAATAAATTTACTTTGGGTCTTAGAGATTTTTAAAACTATCAGAAGCACAGAGTCAGTCCGATTGATTTCCTCAGGCTGGTTACTGGGGTGACATGGGTTACCAGGGGTAGTAGTGGAAGCTGTCACCTTAAGAGGCTTTTACACTGGCACATGTATATGGTGGAATGGAATTGAAATTCAAAGTTCAAAGTACATTTATTATCAAAGTATGTATAACATACATTGAGGTATGTTAAGGAATAACCTTGAGGTTTATCGTCTTGCAGCCAGCCACAAAACAAAGAAACACAATGGCATCCACAAAACATTCCCACTCAATAAAGGATGTCAAATATCTAATGTGCAAAAAAAGATACATTGTGCAAACAATAAAAAAACCAAATAAATAATACACAGAACATGAACCGCACAGTCCCCGAAGGTGAGTCCACAGCCCCATAGCCAGTTCAGTGCTGGACCAGTCCCGGAGCCCCATGGCAGCAGGCCACAGCCCCGTAGCCAGTTCAGTGCAGAACCAGTCCCGGAGCTCCGTAGCCAGTTCAGCGCTGGACCGGTCCCGGAGCCCCATGGCAGCAGGCTACAGCCATGGAACCAGTTCAGTGCTGAGGCGAGTAAAGTCTCACGGAGTTGTGAGCTGAGCACCTGCTCATCCTTTGCTCTCTGCCTCAACACCTTAATCTTTTAAATCTGGCTCAGCACATAAGCATCAGTTTGTTTTCTGCTCTCGGGCCTGGGCCCTGCCACTTCAGTCCGGCCTGAAGATTCGGTCTGGCCCAAGGTTCATGCTAGCCATGGCCACTGTGGCCGTTTCTGCATTCTCAAGAGTGATTGGAATTGAATATACAGGGAACAGAGAGATATGGATCATGTACAGATGGAAACGATTCAGTTATGCTTGTCATAATTTTCAGTACAGACATTGTGAGCTGAAGTGCCTGTTGCGGTGCTCTGCAGTTCAAATGGCTGGTTGATGGTTGGGGTGTTCTGAAGGGATCTGTGCTGTATCCTTCTTTGACACCATGGCTATCCTCACTGGGGTGATTAAGGGAATCCCATCCACAACTTACTGAGCTGAGTTGTTAAAGCAAACGTTTAGTAATTGTATAACACAGGGAGTTGCAGTTTCAGTTTAACACTGAACTGAGAACTCTGATTGCTAGGACTGAATCACATTGTTGCCATGGAAACCATCATGTGAAGAATCATGGATAAGGAGTGAAGCTGGTCACAAAGACATCCATGAAAACTGTCCTGGATGACCATGGAAATCATGTCCGTGAGCGATACGTTGCTATGTCTTCCATCTGATTCACCCACTGCTCTCGTGACTGAACTCTCACACTTCGCTCTGTCAACATTTATTGCATTTCTGACATTCACACTCTTGGTGGAGGCATCTGTCCTTCAAAGCAGTCTGCTGCAAGCCTTTTCTATTTCACCAGACAGATTTTGACTTTCACTAAACTTTCTGTATACCTGCAGCTAAGGTGCCACAATAAGGCTGCAACGCACATATA
The DNA here is from genome assembly GCF_030144855.1 of Hypanus sabinus. Lineage (NCBI taxonomy): Eukaryota > Metazoa > Chordata > Chondrichthyes > Myliobatiformes > Dasyatidae > Hypanus > Hypanus sabinus. The sequence goes on from NC_082714.1 coordinate 8,245,135, forward strand.
TGTACTTTGATAATAAATTTACTTTGAACTTTGAAGAGGGACTAACAAAGAGCAGATGAATCAGCAAAGTTTATGTGAGCAGATAAGTGGTGAGCCATTTCAAGTTCCTGGGTGTCAACATCTCTGAGGATCTATCCTGGGCTCGACATATTGATGCAGCTATAAAGCAGGCATGACAGCAGCTATACTTCATTAAGAGTTTGAGGAGATTTGGAATGTAACCAAAGACTTAGCAAATTTCAACAGATGTACCATGGAGAGCGTTCTAACTAGTTGCATCACCGTCTGGTATGGGGGGGGGGGGGCAGGTGGGAGTTACTGCACCGGATCGGAAAAAGCTACTCCATCATTGGTACTAGCTCCCCCCACCGCCCCCCCACCCCCAGCATCCAGGACATCTTCAAAAGGCAACGTCTTTAAAAGGTGGCATCTGTCAGTACCCTCATCACCCAGGATGCCCTCTTTTCATTGTTACCATCAAGGAGGAGACCATAAGAGATCCTAAGTGGTGGGAGCAGAATCAGGCCATTTGGCCCATTGAGTCTGCTCTGCCATTTCAATATGGCTGATTTAATTTTTCCTCTCAGCCCCAATCTCTTACCTTCCTTCCTGTATCCCTTCATGCCCTGACCATTCAAGAATCTATCAACCTCTGCTTTAAATATACATAAAGACTTGGCCTCCACAGCTGCCCTTGGCAACAAATTCCACAGATTTACCATTCTCTGGCTAAAGAAATTCCTCCTCATCTCCGTCCTAAAAGGACAGCCCACTATTTTGAGGTTGTGTCCTCTAGTCCTAGACAATCCCATCATAGGAAATATCCTCTCCTCATCCACTCTATCGATTCCTTTCACCATTCGATAGGTTTCAGTTAGGTCACCCCTCATTCTTCTGAATTTGAGTGAATGTAGGCCCAGAGCCATCAAATGCTCTTCATACAACAAGCTGTTCAATCCTGGAATCATTTTTGTGAACCTCCTTTGAACCTTCCCCAGTTTCAGTGCATCCTTTCTAAGATAAGGGACCAAAACTGCTCACAGTACACCAAGTGAGGCTTCACCAGTGCTTTATAAATCTTCAACATTACATCCTTGCTTTTATATACCAGTCCTCTTGAAATGAATGCTAACATCACATTTGACTTCTCCTCCACAGACGCAACCTGCAAACTAATCTTCAGGTAATCCTGTACAAGGACTCCCAAGTCCCTTTGCATCTCAGCTTTCCTGTAGTTTCTCTCCATTTAGAAAATAGTCAACCTTTTCTTTTACCAAAGTGCATGACCATACACTTACTGACACTGTATTCTATCTGTCACTTCTTTGCCCATCCTCCTAAACTGTTTAAGTCCTTCTGTAACCTCAATACTTCCTCAAAACTACCTGCCCCTCCACCTATCTTTGTATCGTCTGCAAACTTTGCAATGAAGCCATCAATTCCATCATTCAAATTATTAACATATAAGCAAAACAAATTGGTCTCAACAAAGACCCCTGTGGAACACAACTGGTTATCGGCAGCCAACCAGAAAGGGCTCCCTTTAATCCTTTGCCTCCTGTCAATCAGCCACTGCTTTATCCATGTTAGAATCTTTCCTGTAACACCATGGGCTCAGAGCTTGTTAAGCATCCTCATGGGCAGCACCTTATCAAAGGCCTTCTGAAAATCCAAATACATCAACCAATTCTCCTTTGTCAATCCTGCTTGTTATTCTTTCAAAGAATTCCAGCAGATTTGTTAGGTAAGATTTTCCTTGAGGAAGATGCTGTTTTAACATGTGCTTCCAAGTACCCTGAAACCACATCCTTAACGACCAACTCCAACATCTTCCCAACCACTGAGCTCGGACCAACTGGCCTGTAATTTCCTTTCTTCTGTCTCTCTCCCTTCTTACAGAGTGGAGGTACATGAGCCTAAAGACACACACTTAACATTTTAGGAACAGCTTCTTCCCCTCCGCTTTCAGATTTCTGAATGGGCAATGAGCCTATGAACACTTCCTTGATATTTTTTCTGCTTTCTTTCTGCACTTCTTCTTTAATTTATTTTTTATATACACTACTGTGCAAAAGCCTTAGGCACGTATACATAGCTAAGGTACCTAAGACATTTAGGTACTGTATTTTATGTCTTTCCATTTACCAAGTAACACCTAATACTACTGAGCTAATACAGAGCTAAGGACTCTTACTTCTATTTCCCAACCACCTTGCTACTTTAACCAATTTACAGTACTTTGTGCAGTAAAATAACATATTGCACGCCATATGCCAGTGATACTAAACCTGATTCTGATTCTGAGGTCAACAACCACTGCAATTATACCATAGAACATAGAATATGAAGGGTCTCAGCCCAAATCATTGTCTGTTAATTCCTTTCCACAGATGCTGCCTGAGCTGCTGAGTTCTTTCAGCATTTTGTGAGTGTGTTACTCTTGATTTCCAGCATCTGCAGAATCTCCTGTGTCTAGCATTGATTTACTGATGGTCAGATACTATCCCTTTACTGTACATACACAAAATGCTTGAACTCAGCAGGTTAGGTAGCTTCTATGGAAAGAATGGCCAGAAACACTGGCTCTTTATTCCTTTCCACAGATGCTGCCTGACCTGCCGGGTTCCTCCAGAACTTTGTGCTCTGTCCGGTTCGTCTACTGTGTTCGGTGTTCCCAATGCGACCTGCTCTACAATGGCAAGACCTGTCATAAGTTGGGGGACCGCTTCATTGAGCAGCTCCGCTCCATCCCGGTGGATAAACATTTTAATTCCAGTTCCATCCTGCTCCAACATGTCGGCCCATGGCTTCCTCTTGAGCCATGATGAGGCCACCCTCAGGATGGAGGAACAAGATCTTATATTCTGTCTGGGTATCCTCCAACTTGATGTCATGTACATTAATTTCTCCTGCTAAAATCAAATTTTCCCTCCCTCTCCTCTCTTCTTATATTCCCTGCTCTGTCCTCTTTCCTCTTCTCAGATGCCTATCACCTCCCACTGGGTCCCATCCCCTTTCTCCTGTGGTCCACTCTCCTCTCCCATCAGATTCCTTCATCTCCAGCCCTTTACCTTTCTCACTCACCTGACTTTACATATCTATCCTCCTTCCCCTCTCCCCACCATTTTATTCTGGCATCTTCCCCCTTCCTTTCCAGTCCTGAGAAAGGGTCTCAGCCCAAAATATCGACTGTTTATTAATTTCCATAGCTGTTGCCAGACCTCCAGCATTTTGTGTGTGTTTTTCTGGATTTCCAGCATCTCCAGAACGTGTGTGTGTGTGTGTGTGTGTTAGTTACAATAAATCAATGCTTTCTTTATTTCATCAGAGATAAAATAAGAACTAAAAATCAAACTGATGCTGCTGATGACTCAGTCCTCAGTCTGGATTTGTGATTAGGCTTATAAGGGATCCGACTGAAGACAGTTAACCAGTGCAAGTGTATTAATTTGAATAGAGATTTATATAATCAGAATCAGTATCTTATATGACAGTAATAAGTAAAAGCAGTATTATTATTCCAGTCAACATAACGTTAGTTAAGTCAAAGCCAAAGTTAAGCTTATTGCTATATACTCCAGAACATATGCACAGTTCCAATAGAAAAACTTACTTGTAGTAGCATCACAGACACATAGTGTTATGTAAGCACCAGATTCAAGAACAGTTACCTCCTTTCAAGGCTCTTGATTAAAAGGGGAGAACTGCACTCATCTATTGAGATGTTCCCATAACCAATGATCTCACTTTAAGGATTCTTTATCTTGTTATTTCATGCTCTTGTTATTTATTGCTATTTATTTATATCTGCATTTGCACAGTTGTCTACCTGATCTTTCATTGACAATAGACAATAGGTGCAGGAGTAGGCCATTCAGCCCTTCTAGCCAGCACCGCCATTCACTGTGATCATGGCTGATCATACACAATCAGTACCCCGTTCCTGCCTTCTCCCCATAACCCTTGACCTTGCTATCTATAAGAGCTTTATCTAACTCTCTCTTGAATGCATCCAGAGACTTGGCCTGCACTGCCTTCTGGGGCAGAGCATTCCACATATCCACCACTCTCTGGGTGAAAAAGTTTTTCCGCATCTCAGTTCTAAATGGCCTACCCCTTATTCTTAAACTGTGGCTTCTAGTTCTGGACTCGCCCATCAGCGGGAACATGCTTCCTGCCTCCAGTGTGTCCAATCCCTTAATAATCTTATATGCTTCAATCAGATCCCCTCTCATCCTTCTAAATTCCAGTGTATACAAGCCCAGTCGCTCCAATCTTTCAACATATGACAGTCCCGTCATTCTGGGAACTAACCTCGTGAGCCCATGCTGCACTCCCTCAATAGCAAGAATGTCCTTCCTCAAATTTGGAGACCAAAACTGAACACAATACTCCAGGTGGGGTCTCACCAGGGCCCCGTACAGCTGCAGAAGGACCTCTTTACTCCTATACTCAATTCCTCTTGTTATAAAGGCTAGCGTGCCATTAGCTTTCTTCACTGCTTGCTGTACCTGCATGCTTGCTTTCATTGACTGATGTACAAGAACACCTAGATCTCATTGTACTTCCCCTTTTCCTAACTTGACTCCATTTAGATAGTAATCTGCCTTCCTGTTCTTGCCACCAAAGTGGATAACCTCACAGTTATCCACATTAAACTGCATCCGCCATACATTTGCCCACTCACCCAACCTGTCCAAGTCACCCTGCGTTCTCATAACATCTTCCTGACATTTCACACTGCCACCCAGCTTTGTGTCATCAGCAAATTTGCTAATGTTACTTTTAATCCCTTCATCTAAATCATTAATGTATATTGTAAACAGCTGCGGTCCCAGCACCGAACCTTGCGGTACCCCACTGGTCACAGCCTGCCATTCCAAAAGGGACCTGTTAATCGCTACTCTTTTTTCCTGTCAGCCAGCCAATTTTCAATCCATGTCAGTACTCTGCTCCCAATACCATGTGCCCTAATTTTGCCCACTAATCTCCTATGTGGGACTTTATCAAAAGCTTTCTGGAAGTCCAGGTACACTACATCCATTGGCTCTCCCTTGTCCATTTTCATAGTTACATCCTCAAAAAACTCCAGAAGATTAGTCAAGCATGATTTTCCCTTCATAAATCCATGCTGACTCGGACTGATCCTTCTACTGCTATCCAAATGTGTTGTAATTTCATCTTTTATAATTGACTCCAGCATTTTACCCACCACTGACGTCAGGCTAACCGGTCTATAATTCCCTGTTTTCTCTCTCCCTCCTTTCTTGAAAAGTGGGACAACATTAGCCACCCTCCAATCAGCAGGAACTGTTCCTGAATCTATAGAACATTGGAAAATGATTACCAATGCATCCACAATTTCTAGAGCCACCTCTTTAAGTATAGTGGGGTGTGTCAGGAATGGTCAGGAGGAAGAGTATAGGAAACTGATACAGGACTTTGTGATATGGTGCAACTCAAACTATCTGTGTCTCAATATCACCAAGACCAAGGAGATGGTGGTGGACTTTAGGAGATCTAGGCCTCATATGGAGCCAGTGATCATTAATGGAGACCTACAATTATCTGGGAGTGCAGTTAGATGAGAAGCTAGACTGGACTGCCAACACAGATGCCCTGTGCAGGAAAGCACAGAGTCGACTGTACTTCCTCAGAAGGCTGGCGTCATTCAATGTTTGTAGTGAGATGCTGAAGATGTTCTATCGGTCAGTTGTGGAGAGCGCCCTCTTCTTTGTGGTGCCGTGCTGGGGAGGCAGCATTAAGAAGAGGGACGCCTCACGTCTTAATAAGCTGGTAAGGAAGGTGGGCTCTGTCGTGGGCACAGAACTGGAGAGTATGACATCGGTGGCAGAGCGGAGGGCACTGAGAAGGCTACGGTCAATCATGGAAAACCCTGAACATCCTCTGCACAGCACCATCCAGAGACGGAGAAGCAGCTTCAGCAGCAGGTTGCTGTCAATGCAATGCTCCTCAGACAGGATGAAGAGATCATTACTCCCCAACACCATTCGGCTCCACAATTCAACCACCAGGGGCAAGACATGTTAAAGTGCCGGGAGCTTAAGTTACCACTCAATGCACTCTAGTAAACTATTTAAGAACTTTTTAAAAGCTATTTATTAATGCTTTTTGGGAGGGTGATTTTAGATGCATATCATATTTATACTGAGTTAAATACTATATGTAATTAGTTTTGCTACAATAAGTGTATGGGACACTGGAAAAATGTTGAATTTCCCCTTGGGGATGAATAAAGTATCTATCTATCTATCTATCCCTAGGATGCAGACCATCAGGTCCCAGGGACATCAGCCTTCAGACTCAACAGTCTATCCAACACTGTTTCTTGCCTAATATAAATTTCCTTCAGTTCATCCTTTATCCTAGTTCCTATGGCCACTATTACATCTGGGAGATTGTTTGTGTCTTCCCTAGTGAAGACAGATCCAAAGTACTTGTTCAACTCATCTGCCATTTCCTTGTTCCCCATAATAAATTCACCCGTTTCTGTCTTCAATGGTCCAATTTTGGTCTTATCTATTTTTTTGCTATTCACATACCTAAAGAAGCTTTTACTATCCTCCTTTATATTCTTGGCTAGTTTACCTTCGTACCTCATTTTTTCTTGGCATATTGCCTTTTTTGTTATCTTCTGTTGCTCTTTAAGAGCTTCCCAGTCCTCTGGTTTCCTGCTCATCTTTGCTATGTTATACTTCTCTTTTATTTTTATACTGCCCTTTACTTCCCTTGTCAGCCACGGCTGCCCTTTACTCCCCTTGGGATCTTTCTTCCTCTTTGGAATGAACCGATCCTGCACCTTCTGCATTATTCCCAGAAATACCTGCCATTGTTGTTCCACTGTCTTCCCTGCTAGGGTATTGTTCCATTGAACTTTGGCCAGCTCCTCCCTCATAGCTCCATAGTTCCCTTTGTTCAACTGTAATACTGATACATCTGATTTTCCCTTCTCCTTCTCAAATTATAGGTTAAAACATATCATATTATGGTCACTACCTCCTAATGGTTCCTTTACCTCCAGGTCCCTGATCAAATCCGGTTCATTGCACAACACTAAATCTAGAATTGCCTTCTCCCTGGTAGGCTCTAGTACAGGCATGGGCAAACTACAGCCCGCGGGCCATATGCGGCCCGTTAAGCTTTTTAATCCGGCCCACAGAACTTGATGAAATTATATTAATAAACCTTGTTAATGTTTTCTCCCCACAATTCTGGGGTTTTCCCAATAGATGACGCACTCTATATACATTGACCTTTGTTGAGGTGCAGCGTATTACTCCACATTTGCGCTTTACTCTTTGTTCGGCTCGACCTATTTGTGTGAACAGGCGTTCAGCATCATGAACATCAACAAAGCCAGCCACAGATCCAAGTTAACTGACCAACACCTCAGATCCATCCTGAGAATCGCCACAACAAAACTAAATCCAGACTTTGATGTGCTGGCTAAAAAGGGAGACCAACAACACTGTTCCCACTGAAATTAAAAATAAGCTTCTTCGTTGTGTTATGTAAAAAATGCATTTGAAAATATTTTTTTCAATAAGCCTTACATGTTACATGTCATTTCTGTTAAGTGATGGACATGAGTAGTGCGCAGGTGCACGTACGTTCTCAAAATAAAAAATGCACTCCTGATCAAATAACGCGCTCTGCATACTGGCGCGCTGTCATTGTTCTGTCCTTGTGCTGGTCATTGTTGAGTTTTGGAACAGTGGACAATTGAATAAGAAGGAGCAGGACAAGTAGACCTGCATCTCCTACCATTTTTGAAATAAGGACAGTCAGGAGGAGAGTGATGATGATAATATCTTGAAGGATAACAGAATTTTCAGTGCTTTAAAATAATAACTGTTACTATTAAAAAAAGCTGTATTTTATTCATTTAATTTTCAGTGTTTTAAAAGTCATTTCAATAAATAGCTAAATACCATGGGACTCAAAGACAGATATTTTGTTTTAATGCATTTGTTCATTTTCAATTGAAATTAAAGCACATGTTTTCTACATATCCCATGATATTTTATTTTCTCTTATGAGGTGTATTACCAAAACACTCCGTCCATCTGCTCCTGGTCCAGCCCCCCTGTCAAATTTTAGAACCCTTTGTGGCCCACAAGTAAAAAAGTTAGCCCACCCCTGCTCTAGTACAAGCTGCTCTAAGAATCCATCTTGGAGGCACTCCACAAACTCCCTTTCTTGGGGTCCAGTACCATTCTGATTCTCCCAGTCTACCTGCATGTTGAAATCCCCCATGACAAGTGTAACATTACCTTTGTGACGTGCCAATTTTAACTCTTCATTCAACTTACACCCTACATCCAGACTGCTGTTTGGGGTCCTGTAGATAACTCCCAATAGGGTCTTTCTACCCTTAGAATTTCTCAGTTCTATCCATACTGACTCTACATCCCCAGATTCTATGTCCCCCCTCGCAAGGGACTGAATATCATTCCTCACCAACAGAGTCACCCCACCACCTCTGCCAGTCAGTCTGTCCTTTTGATAAGGTATATCCTTGAATATTCATTTCCCAGGCCCTGTCCACTTGAAGCCATGTCTCTGTTATTCCCAGAACATCGTACTTACCAATTTCCAACTGAGCCTCAAGCTCATCTACTTTTTTCCTTATACTTTGTGTATACATTGATCTTGTTATAGTCACTATTCTATAGATCTGATGCATATGTCCGCAGGAAAAAGAATCTCAGGGTTGTATGTGATGACATCTATGTACTCTGATCATAAAATTTACTTTGAACTTTGAAGCAGCATTCACAAGAAAAACATAAATTAAACACAGTGTTTAAAAGAAAGAATGCAATCAAAACAAAAAAAAAGTCAATTTTAGTTCAAGGTGATCAAAGTAGTGGTAGTGATGCTAATTGTAGTCTTTAGGGTTGTGCCAGTTGGTTCAAGAACCAAATGGTTGAAGGTGAGTATCTGTTCTTGAAGAGTGGGGCTTCAGGTTTCTGCACCTTCTGCCTGATGGTAGCAATGAGAAGATGGCATGGTCCGGGTGGTGGGGACTCTTTGATGATGGGCATTGTGAGAAGATGGCATGGTCTGGATGGCGGGGGCACTTTGATGATGGAAGCTGTGAGAAGATGGCATGGTCTGGATGGCGGGGGCACTTTGATGATGGAAGCTGTGTGAAGATGGCATGGTCTGGATGGCGGGGGCACTTTGATGATGGAAGCTATGTGAAGATGGCATGGTCTGGATGGCGGGGGCACTTTGATGATGGAAGCTGTGTGAAGATGGCATGGTCTGGATGGCGGGGGCACTTTGATGATGGAAGCTATGTGAAGATGGCATGGTCTGGATGGCAGGGGCACTTTGATGATGGAAGCTGTGTGAAGATGGCATGGTCTGGATGGCGGGGGCACTTTGATGATGGAAGCTATGTGAAGATGGCATGGTCTGGATGGCGGGGGCACTTTGATGATGGAAGCTGTGTGAAGATGGCATGGTCTGGATGGCGGGGGCACTTTGATGATGGAAGCTATGTGAAGATGGCATGGTCTGGATGGCGGGGGCACTTTGATGATGGAAGCTATGTGAAGATAGCATGGTCTGGATGGCGGGGGCACTTTGATGATGGAAGCTGTGTGAAGATGGCATGGTCTGGATGGCGGGGGCACTTTGATGATGGAAGCTATGTGAAGATGGCATGGTCTGGATGGCGGGGGGCACTTTGATGATGGAAGCTGTGTGAAGATGGTCTGGCCCGGATGGTGGGGGCACTTTGATGATGGAAGCTGTGTGAAGATGGCATGGTCTGGATGGCGGGGGCACTTTGATGATGGAAGCTGTGTGAAGATGGCATGGTCTGGATGGTGGGGGCACTTTGATGATGGAAGCTGTGTGAAGATGGCATGGTCTGGATGGCGGGGGCACTTTGATGATGGAAGCTGTGTGAAGATGGCATGGTCTGGATGGTGGGGGCACTTTGATGATGGAAGCTGTGTGAAGATGGCATGGCCCGGATGGTGGGGGCACTTTGATGATGGGCATTGTGAGAAGATGGCATGGTCTGGATGGCGGGGGCACTTTGATGATGGAAGCTGTGTGAAGATGGCATGGTCTGGATGGTGGGGGCACTTTGATGATGGAAGCTGTGTGAAGATGGCATGGTCTGGATGGTGGGGGCACTTTGATGATGGAAGCTATGTGAAGATGGCATGGTCTGGATGGCGGGGGCACTTTGATGATGGAAGCTGTGTGAAGATGGCATGGCCCGGATGGCGGGGGCACTTTGATGATGGAAGCTGTGTGAAGATGGCATGGTCTGGATCAGGGGTCGGCAACGTTTACCACTGAAAGAGCCAATATGGACCCATTTCCCACAGAAAAGAAAACACTGGGAGCCACAAAATGAAATAACACTGCATACAACGGGTTTTTTTTGCCTTTATGCTATGTATAAACTAACTATAATGTGTTGCATTTATGAAATTGATGAACTCCTGCAGAGAAAACGAAATTACATTTCTGCATGCAACAAAAACATTTTGAACTCCGAAAAAAAGACGTTGGGTTGAAGGTTACTCCATAGTTAGCCTACCTTGGATTGAAGAATTAAAAGAAAGCGCGCACTGGCGGGTGTCAGGCATTGGCAGTTGTGATGTATATTAATAGCGATAAAAAAACATATTGTAGTGGTGTGCTACACGCAGCGCTAAAATAAAGACTGCAGTCAAAGGTAACTTTATTCGAACTAAACAGCCTTGCTTTAAAGCCTCCCTCAACCCGTCCCCGTGGGCGCGGATGCTCCAAAAGACACGTACTCACAAACCCCCGTAGGCTATCTCCCTTAGCCGGAACGGTGGCTAATTGTGAGCCGGTTCGGATGTGCCAGGAAATGGTGTCTCCACAAAGTTTTCAGATTGTACAAGATCACCATAATCTTCAAATTTCGAATTACATTTCAAAAGCTAACAAACCACGGGGAGCCGCATCACAGAGATGAAAGAGCCGCATGTGGCTCCGGAGCCGCAGGTTGCCGACCTCTGGTCTGGATGGTGGGGGCACTTTGATGATGGAAGCTGTGCGAAGATGGCATGGCCCGGATGGTTGGGGCTCTTTGATGATGGAAGCTGTGTGAAGATGGCATGGTCTGGATGGTGGGGGCACTTTGATGATGGACGCTGCCTTCTTGAGGCAGCTCCTCCTGTAGACACTAACAAAGTTGGGGAGGGATTAGCCCGTGATGTACTGGGCTGACTGCAGCTTCTTACATTCCTGCACATTCGGATTGCTGTATCAGACCACAGGAGTACGTCTATAGAGGTTTGTCAGTCCTGTGTGGCTTGAAATCCAGGATGTAGACATCTGATTTTGAAACATTAACTCAACAATTACTTTCTACAGACCTGTGCTTAACAGTTTTTCTCTTATTCAGTCGTTCTATTAGCATACAGCGTGCAAAAGAATCTTGCACGGATCTGTCAAATGTTTATATGATCGAATCTCTAGCTGACGCTGAGAGCCTGATGCACAGATGGCTGCTAATTCTTTTGTTATCTCTGGATGACAGAGTCTAAATCCAATTCTGAAAGGTCACATGAGGTAATCATGATGCTGCTCCTTTGTGATGTCAAATTGCCAGAAAATGAAGGGGCCCCATGGCCTGATTTTGCTTCAGGTGACCTCAGAGAAGTTATTTCGAATTGGCGCCAGCACCATTGGAGATTATACTAATTTGCCAGATTTTTTAAAATGCAAATCACTAAGGCTACTTCACTGGGTTGGGTCATTAAAATGTGAAGTGATTCTGAAGTGGGTGATGGTGATGTTCATGTGGATTCATAGAACTCTTCCAAAGGTGATGACTGTGACTCAGTGAGTAGTCCTCTTGTTCTTCTTATGACTGAGTCAGATATTGTGGGTGTCACACCCACTCCAAGGGCATGGGCCTGAGCCAAGGGCATCAGCTTGTTACCAAACTCACAGCATTGCGATCCCTCCTTTCGGAAGGGATTGTTAAACCAAGCAGCCCAACTGCCATCTTAATTAATTAATCAATTTAATGTGGAACAGGACTTTCCAGCCCATTGAGCCATGTTGCCCAGCAACCTACCTATTTAACCTCAGCCTAATCACAGCGGCATGATAATGTAGTGGTTATGACAACGCATTACAGTACCAGCGATCAGGGTTCAATTCCCGCCACTGTCAAAAAGGAGCAGTTTGTACGTTCTCCCCGTGACCGTGTGGGTTTCCTCCAGGTGCTCCAGTTTCCTCCCACAGTCCAAAGACCTACAGGTTGGTAGGTTAATTGGTCATTGTAAATTGACCCGTGATTAGACTAACGTTAAATGGAGAGCATTTCAATAAATAAGTAAATAAATGAACAATTTACAATGACTAATTAGCCTACTAACCAGTAAATCTTTGGACTGTGGGAGGAAACTGATGCACCCAGAGAAAACCTCCACACACATGCAAAGAATGCACAAACCTTCTTACAGAGAGTGCGGAAATATAAACTATAAGTTATCGTGTTTTATGTGTGTTATGTGTACTATAGTGCTTTACACCTAGCTTCAGAGAACTGTTGTCTCATTTTTACATACATCATATGATGTATATAGTTAAGTGCCAATTTGACTTAACTTGACTTGAATTAAGTGGACGGAATGACCTTCTAAACCAAAGAAGATGGAAGGTCCCCTAGCCTGCATCTGTGTCTTCATTCCATGATGTAGGAGGCTGAGGGGATCACCTTATAGAAGTGTTCAAGTTTATGAGAGGCATAGATAAGGTGGATGGCAGCAACCCTTCCCCCGGGGTAGAAGGTTTGATGTGAGAGGGGAAAGATTTAAAAGTGACCTGATGGGCACCAATTTCACACAGAGGATGGTGAGTAACTGGAATAAGGAAGTGGTTGAGGGAGATATCATAGTATCATTTAAGAAACAGTTAGGTGCATGGAAGGGCAATGGTTGGAGGGCTTATGCAGAAAATTGGGACTAGCTGTTTGGGCACTGAGGTCAGCATGGACAGGTTGGGCCAAGAGGCCCATATCCACACTGCTCAGAGGCACAGGCCCTTCATCCTATGAGGTCTATGTTGCTCTTGCATCTACATTAATCCCACTTACCTGCATTAGACCCATAGCCTTCTATGCTACAGACTTCAGCAAGGCTGACCATGCGGTCTCACATGAATTTATGTTCTATGTCTCCGTGACAGGCCTGTCAAAATGGAAAAGGCAAATGGGATTTCAAAGATATGAACATTGCAAATTGAATCCAAAATCGGCTCAGCCAAAGGAAGTGTGTTTGGAACTTTAAGAACCAGAACCAGAACTGGACCAGAATGAGAACCAGAATCAGAATGAGAACCAAAAACAGCATCAGAAACTGAACCAGAATCAGAAATGGAACCAGAATCAGAACCAGAAATGGAATCAGAACCAGGATCAGAATGGGAACCGGAATCGGAATCAGAACCAGAAACAGAAACAGAACCAGAATCAGAACCAGAAATGGAATCAGAACCAGGATCAGAATGGGAACCGGAATCGGAATCAGAACCAGAAACAGAAACAGAACCAGAATCAGAACCAGAAACAGAAACAGAACCAGAATCAGAACCAGAAACAAAAACAGAACCAGAATTAGAGTCAAAAGCAGAAATGGAATCAGAATCAGAACCAGAACCAGAATCAGAATCAGAACCAGAAATGGAATCAGAATCAAAACCAGAATGAGAACCAGAATCAGAAATTGAACTAGAAACCAAACCAGAATCAGAAACAGAATCAGAAATGGAATCAGAATCAGAACCAGAAATGGAATCAGAACCAGAAACAGAACCAGAATCAGAATCACAACCAGAACCAGAATCAGAACCACAACCAGAACCAGAATCAGAATCAGAATCACAACCAGAAATGGAATCAAAACCAGAAATGCAATCAGAACCAGAATCACAACCAGAACCAGAATCAGAACCACAACCAGAACCAGAATCAGAATCAGAATCACAACCAGAAATGGAATCAAAACCAGAAATGCAATCAGAACCAGAATCAGAACCAGAACCAGAAATAGAATAAGAAATGGAATCAGAATCAGAAGCAGAAATGGAATCAGAACCAGAAATGGAATCAGAATCAGAAATGGAATCAGAATCAGAAGCAGAAATGGAATCAGAACCAGAAATGGAATCAGAATCAGAAGCAGAAATGGAATCAGAACCAGAAATGGAATCAGAATCAGAAATGGAATCAGAATCAGAAGCAGAAATGGAATCAGAACCAGAAATGGAATCAGAATCAGAAGCAGAAATGGAATCAGAACCAGAAATGGAATCAGAATCAGAATCAGAACCAGAATCAGAATCAGAACCAGAATCAGAACCAGAATAAGAAACGGAACCAAAACCAGAAATAGAATAAGAAATGGAATCAGAACCAGAAATGGAATCAGAATCAGAACCAGAATCAGAGTCAGAATCAGAATCAGAACCAGAATGAGAACCAGAGTCAGAAATTGAACTAGGAACTGAACCAGAATCAGAAGCAGAAATGGAATCAGAACCAAAACCGGAACCAGAATCAGAACCAGAAATGCAATCAGAACCAGAATCAGAACCAGAATTAGAAGCAGAACCAGAATCAGAACCAGAACCAGAACCAGAAACTGAACCAGAATCAGAAGCAGAACCAGAATCAGAAGCAGAATCAGAAATGGAATCAGAATGGGAACCAGAATCAGAAATGGAATCAGAATCAGAATCAGAATGGGAACAGGAACTGGAATTGGAAGCAGAATCAGAACCAGAACCAAAAGCAGAACTGGAATCCAATCACAAACCGAACCAGAACTAGATCCAGAATTAGAATCAGAACTAGAACCAGAATTATGTTTATTATCACTTACTTATGCTGTGAACTTTGTTGGTTTGCAGCAGCAGAACAGTGTAAGACATAAATGTTACCATAAGTTACACAAATAAATAAATAGTGTAAAAGACAAATAGTGAAGTGATGTTCAGGCATGCATGGACTGTTCTGAAATCTAATGGTGGTGGGAAAGTATGTGTTCATAAAGCATTGAATGTGGGTCTTCCTGTACCTCCTCCCCAATGGTAGTAACGAGAAGAGGGCATGTCCCAGATGGTGAGGATCTAGTTGCAGAGGGAATTGCAGAGGCCTAGGCTTTGAATCTTGTTGATCAGTACTGAGAGGGTGATGGTGTTGAATACTGAGCTATAATTGATGAACAGCAGCCTTACCTACTTATTGCAGTTGCCCAGCTTTTTATAATATATATAAATTACTTGGATGAAGAATTGAGGCTATACACTCAGTGGGCATTTTATTAGGTAAACCTGTGCACTTGCTCATTAATGCAAATATCTAATCAGCCAATCATGTGGCAGCAACTCAATGCATACAAGCATGCAGACATGGTCAAGAGGTTCAGTTGTTGTTCAGACCAAACATCAGAACAAGGAACAAATGTGATCCAGGTGACTTTGACCGTGGAGTAATTGTTGGTGTCAGACAGGGTGGCTTGAGTATCATGGAAACTGCTGATCTTCTGGGATTTTCATGCTCAACAGTTGATAGAGTTTATAGAAAATGGTGTGAAAAACATCCAGTGAGCAGCAGTTCTGTGTGCAAAAATGCTTTGTTAATGAGAGAGGTCAGAGGAGAATGGCTAGAATGGTTCAAACTGACAGGAAGGTGACAGTAGCTCAAGTAGCCATGTGCTACAACAGTGAGGAACCTTGAAACAGATGGGCTACAGCAGACCATGAACATACCCCCATGTACCTAATAAAGAGTCCACTGAGCGTATACATGGATCACTCAGAACCACGATCAGGCTTATTGTCGCCCTGATGTTTGGTGTTTTGTGACAGCTGTACGTTGTGTGGAAGATGTGGCAGGACAAGGATTAAGTGCAGATAGTACACAGACAGCCCAAGCAAGCAAGGTCCTTCAGAAAGATCTTTGAAGAGCATAGCTACCCTTCGTACAGCAGGACACTGAAGCTTTTTGGTGTACCGAGGCAAGGGTGTGATAGAAAACCCAAGTGCCCAGCTACGACTCACTTTTACTTTACTAACTTCACTTTACTAATCAGCTGTTAGATGGTAATTTCTATTGACTTTTAACACCCGTATTATAAATGGCGATTGATCTTGCAATTAAGGAATTTGTATTACCAAATGGTCAATATCAGTAACACTAGTCAAATAACACTGTCTAAAATTGGCTTTCTCTGTTCAGATTTCAGAACAGCGTGGGCGACAAGGGTTATGCTGTTCTCCTTGTGCACAAGTAGAATAAAGTGTGGCTGAGGGACGGGTGTGAGTCCAAATAATCGGTGACGACAAGAGCAAAATATAAAGATTACTATAAATTACAAAGAACACGATGCTGTGACGGCTTGGGGCATTCCAAGGTTTGGATTTCAGTTCTGGTGACCTCTGTAAGAAATAATGTATGTTTACCCACTGAGTGAATGGGTTTCCTCCCACAGTCCAAAGATGCACCAGTTAGAAAGTTAATTGATCATTGTAGCTCAAATTTCAAAATTCTAAGTAGTTTTTATTATCATAGTACATATATGCTACCAGATACAACCTCGAGGTTCTCTTTTCTGTGGGCATACTCAACAAATCTATTGAATTGTAACTATAACAGGATCAATGAATGATCAAGTAGAGCATAGAAGACAAAGACTGTGAAAATGCAAATATAAATAAATAGCAATAAACAATGAGAGCATGAAATAACACGATAAAAGTCCTTAAAGTGAGACCATTAGTTGTAGGAACATCTCAATAGATGAGTGTAGTTATCATTTTTTTTGTTGGAGAGCCTGTGATTAGCTCGGGTTAAATTGGTGGTTTGCTGCACAGTGTGGCTCAGCGGGCCAGAAGATCCTGTTCCCTCTGTTTCTCCAGATAAATAAATAGCGCAAAAGACAAATACTGAGGTCATGTTCGTGGGATTCAGAAATCTGCTGGCAGAGGGGAAGGAGATGTTCCTAAAGCATTGAATGTAGCTCTTGGCAGCAGAGTTCCACTGGGTTTAATACTCAAACCCTTCCTTTTTGTAATAGATTTATATTGTAAGATTTTGAGTTAATGTAAGAGGGTGGGAGGGGAGTGATAAAAATATTTGAAGGAACTGTATAGTGTGCATAATTGCTGACAATAAGAAGGAGAGTTTTTGACAGTGAAGGGTAGCGATAGATGGATCAGTTAGATAGAAGTAGCAAAGCAAGTCGATCTACAGAAATGCAACAATACCAGGAAATAAATGGAAAGATACAGTGAGGTGAACAGATCACAGTGACTGTTCAAAGTTCAAAGTAAATTTATTATTAAAGTACATATATGTCACCACATATAACCCTGAGATTAATTTTCTTGCATTCATACTGAATAAATCCAATAAATATCATAGAATCAGTAAAAGACTGCACCAACAGGGCAGACAACCAATGTACAAAAGACAATAAACTGTGCAAATAGAAAAAGAAATGTAAATAACAAATAATAATAATAAAAATAATTCAGCAATTAATATCAAGAACATGAAATGAAGAGTCCTTGAAAGTGAGTCCATAGGTTGTGGGAACATTTCTACGATGGGGCAAGTGAAATTGAGTAAAGTACCCCCTTTGGTTCAAGACCCTGATGGTTGAGGGGTAATAATTGTTCCTGAACCTGGTGGTGACAGTCTTGAGGCTCCTGTACCTTCTTCCTGATGGCAACAGTGAGAAGAGAGCATGTCATGGGTGGTGGGGTCCCCTGACGACAGATGCTGCTTTCCTGGGACAGTGCTCCATGTAAGTGTGCTCAATGGTGGTGAGAGCTTTACCTGTGATGAACTGGGCTGTGTCCACTACTTTTTGTAGGATTTTCCTTTCTCAAGGGCATTGATGTTTCCATACCAAGCTGTGATGCAACTAGTCAATATACTCTCCACCACACAACAGATACATAACAAAACAGATCAATAATGTGGTCAGAAAAAATGAGATTGCTCCTTTTGTTAGCCAAAGCAAAGACATATGAACAGGAAGGATGAGGTAGAACATTATTCAATGCCAATGTGGTGCAGCTTGAGTACTGTGTATAGTTTTGATCTTTACACCACAGGAGAGATGTGATTGTATTGAAGGGACTACAGGGAGATACAAGGATGCCAACAGAACATAGAACATTACAGCATAGTACAGTCACTTTGGTCCATGATGTTGTGCAGAACTTTCCCCTAAGATAAATCTAACACATCCTTCTCACATAGCCCTGTATCTTTCTATCATCCATTACATTGGTTAATGATAGGGGGTCCATGGCATAAACAAAGTTCTGAACTCCTGCTCTACCACCATCTCTGACAGCATATTCCATGGACCCACCACTTTCTGAGTATAGTACTTACCTCTGACATCTTCCACATGCTTTTCTCCAATCACTTTAAAATTATGCCCCCTTGTATTCGTCATTTCTGACCTGGGGAAAAAGTCTCTGGCTGTCTACTCATTCAATGCCTCTTATCAACTTGTACACCTCTGTGAAGTCACCTCTCGTCCTCTTCGCTCCAAAGCCATTATCTACATGAGAGTCTTTGACAAAGGCTCTCATGAGAGGCTTGTCCATAAGGTTTGCATTCTGGATAAGTAGTAAATTGGATTCAGCATCAGCTTAGTGAGAGAAGCCAGTGAGTAATAGTAGATAGATGCCTCTTTGACTGGAAGCCTGTGACTAGAAGTGTGTCATAGGGATCAGTGCTGGGTTCCTTGTTGTTCATCATTTATATTAATTATTTGGATGATAAAGTGGTAAAATGGATCGGCAGGTTGTAGATGACTCCAAGATTGGGCTATGGTCCTGGTGCAGAATAGAAAGGGTTTGTATAAACACAAGGAATTCTGTAGATTCTGTGAATCCAAAGCAACGCCCATAATGTGGGCATGCTATGTTGGTACCGGGAGCATGGCAACACTTGCAGGCTGCGCCAGCGCATAATCAAACTATGTTGGTTGTTGACGCAGATGGCGCGTATCACTGTACTTTTCAATGAGTCGATGTAAATGTGACAAATAAGGCTAATCTTTATCTTTAAGAGAATGGAGGTCCTTTGGAAATTTCTCCCCTGAAAGCACAGTCAACAGGTTTGTATATTTCTGGATATTAAAGGGTTGAAGAGATGTGAAGATGGTGATGGAGAAGGTTGCTAGGGTAGATGAATGCACACAGACCATAGACTCAGAGTTGGAAGGTTTACCTCTGCTTCTACTCTTATGTTCTTACTTGGTCTCCTCAGGCCCTCCCTACACCATAACACACCCCACCTCAGCAATGCAGGTAAGCCTATCCTGAGAACACCAAGAATCCCTCCACCTTACCCACACTCCAAATAGATAAAAGTACTGAGGGTGGATGATAGAAAAGTGGAGGGCTATGTAGGGTGGAAGGGTTACATTGATCTTAGAAAGGAAAAAACGGTTTTTACTGTGCTGTAGTGTTCTATGCTTGACATGTGTTTTCCTCACCTTTAGACCTAAAGGTTTCGCACCCAGAGAGTCTACATGCAGTGGCTTCTTTATTAGGTATACCCATACACTTGCTCATTTATGTCAATATCTAATCAGCTAATCATGTGGCAGCAACCAAATTCATACAAGCTTGCAGACATGGTCAGGAGGTTCAATTGTCACTCAGACCAAACATCAGAATGAGGAAGAAATGTGATTGAAGTGACTTTGACCGTGGAATGATTGTTGGTGCCAGATGGGGTGGTTTGAGTATCTCAGAAACTGCTGATCTCCTGGGATTTTCATGAGAACAGTGTGAAAAACAAGTCACCCAGTGAGTGGCAGTTTTGTGGGTGAAAATGCCTTGTTAATGAGAAAGGTCAGAGGAGAATGGCCAGACTGGTTCAAACTGACAGGAAGGCAACAATAACTTAAATACCACTTGTTACAACAGTGGTGTGCAGAAGAGCATCTCTGAATGCACAACACTTACAGCCTTAAAGTTGGTTTCCCTAACATGACTAAGTATGTAGTCACTTCACCCCAGAAGTACTATCAATCCAACTAGAAAATGTGTTCATTCTCTGCAGAGAGCTCCAACAATCTAACCCCAGATTCTAATACCTCCCCACACTAAGACCATTAAGTTTCCTACCCCTAGAAAACCAGGTACCCAAGCTTGGGAAGTCAGTGTCCTCCCACCCTGAGAAGACAAGGTCTTCCCTATCCTAGAACACAAGATCTCCCACTCAAGGAGTTTATTAAGCCCACCCCAGGTTACTGACTTTCCTCAATCCAGAAACATAAGTCATATGGCTTGTTTAGCAATGAACAACTAGTATGGAGATTCTTAGAAAAAAAAAGCAATTCTTCAATAGAAGATGACCTTTAACAGGCTCTTTTTTGGGGTATTGAAAATACCTTTTCACAAATTCTGAGCATTAACCAAATTGCAGACATAAGATACAATCCCATGAGAATTTTTCTCTGGACAATTTGCATCTCAGGCGATTGCTGTAGAACAGAGCCACCTAGGGGTACAGGTACAGATTTTCCTGATGGTGAAGAAGACGTTTGGCATACTGTACTTGTCTTTATTGGTAACAGCACTGAGGGCAGGAATCGGGATGTCATAATGGAACTATACAAGTTGCTTGTGTTACCACATTCATAGAATTATTTGGTAGTAGTAGTAGTAACAGTAGTAGCATTGCGATCACTGGCACCAGAATGTGTAGTGACACTTGTGGGCTGCCCCTGATACATCCTTAGGTGGTTGTTAACAGAAACAATGCATTGCCTTGTATGGACACAAGAGGTACTGCAGATGCTGGAAATCTAGAGCAATACACACAATCTGCAGGAGGAGCTCCGCAGGTCAGGCAGCATCCATGGATGGGAATATACAGTTGACGTTTCAGACTGAGACCCTTCATGAGTCCCGATGAAGGGTTTTGGCCTGAAACATCAATGGTTTATTCTCATCCATATATGCTGCCTGACCTGCTGAGCTCCTCCTGTAGATTGAGTGTATTGCATTTCACTGTATGTTTCAACCTATTGTACATGTGATAAATAATTGAATCTGAATTAGTTATAGGAAGGATGTCTGTCTATCTGTTTAAACTGGAAAGGGTGCTAAAAAGATTCACGAGGATGTTATCAGGACTGGAGGGTTCAAGCTATAAGCAGAGGCTGGATAGTCTGAAACGTTTTCCTCCCTGGAGTGTAGGAGGCTGAAGGGTGACCTTATAGAGATTTATAAAACCACAAGAAGGCATAGATAATGTGAACAATACAAACACATAGATTTTAGTTGAGAGGAGAAAGATTTACATGGGATCTACAAGGGCATTTTTTTTCACTCAGCGGGCGGTGGGTATATGGAACGAGCTGACAGAGGACGCTGTAGAGGCGAGTAAAAATAAGACGCTTAAAAGATATTTAGACAGACACATGTATAGGAAAGGTTTAGAGCAGGGAGTTCCCAAATGTTTTATGCCGTGGACCAATATCTTTAAGCAAACGGACGGTGGGCCCCAGACTGGGAACCCCATGTTTAGAAACTAGCTCAGGTGGTCAACTTAGTCGGCACAGATAGAGATAGACACATGAATGTGAGGAAAATGGAAGGATATGGACATGGTGTAGGTAGAGAGGATTTGCTTTGGTGATCAATTGGCTATTAATTTATTTGTTTCAGCACAACACTGCGGGTTGTTGGACCTGTTCCTGTTCTGTGTTCTATGAGATGGGCCAAAAGGCCATGCAACTCTATCTTTGGTTGATTAGGTAATGCCCGCACCCCCCCCCCCCCAACACCACCACCACTTGGTTAAATTCAGTACAGATCCGCTGCCTCACCAGGTAACCTTTAGTCGATTAACAGGTCGGTGTGTGCGCGCCAAGTTACAATCGACTCCCCGGGCGATCCTTAATTCAACGGACAGCAAGCGGTCCCAGCCGCGTCTCATGGAGAAAAGCCGTCAGCTCTGCCACGATTTTCGCCGATATTGGAAGGTCTGGGATGAACAAGACGGCAAGTCCAGTCCCTATCGGGACCTGGAGCACGGGGAGCCGGCTCTCCCGGTATTCTGAATGCCAGTGTGGAAATTGACAAGGGGGCGGGGCTTGGGGTGTCTGAACCTCGCTCATTGCTTGGAGACCAGCTGACGTAGAATCATTCGCCACCAATAAATAGGCTCGTCTGAAGGCGCCAAGAGCATTAGTCGGTGAGATTTCTCCCGCGCTCCTCAATTGCGACCTCCTTTCATCGCGCACAGTCAGGTGAATTGCTAACTTGCTTCCCCCCAACCACCTCCCAACATGCTGGCCTTGCTCGTCGCAGCCCTTGTCCTGGTCGCCAGCAGAAGCTCTTCGGCCCCCGGCCAAGACACACAGGCCACCCGGTTTGTCTGCACCTCCATCCCTCTGGACGCGGACCCGACCTGCCCAGTGCCACCAATGCCCATACAGGTGGGCTCGTCCCAGGAGCAAGACCTGCGTGCCACAGTGATGCAGCTGAGGGAGACCATCCTGCAGCAGAAAGATACCCTCAGTCACCAGAAGGAGACCATCAAGGAGCTGACCGGCAAACTGAGCCGGTGCGAGAGCTCCCAAATGGAAGCTAAGAACAAGGGAAGCCGGAGGAAGCTGTTCGACCGGATGCACGGCAAGGACACGATGGGCGATCTCCCCAGAGACCACGGCAAACTTGTCGACCACTTGGGCCGGACCATACAGACTCTGAAAGATAGGCTCGGCACCTTGGAGGTAAGTCCCAGGTGGGATATGAGACCGCTCGGCCCACACTTGCAGTTCCCGCCTTTCCTGAAGGGAGACCAATGTTGTTGTTTTTTTAAGAACCATCTGCGGGTTGGAGATTTCGCCCTGGGTATTCCACACCGGGATGTCCCACCAAAAAAAAAAAGGCTGCCTGTTACCCCGATCTCTGATACTGAATCGGCTCCAGCAAAATGAATTGTTCTACGTACTAAGTACCCCTAGGAATAAAACCAACCTTGCTCCCCGGCGAACGGAACATCGATTCTTTGCGTATATAAACTCTACAAAATCTGAAATTTATTCAAAATGAAAATACTCATTAGACCAGGGATCATCTCTGGGGAGAGATAGAATTAGTTGTTTTGTCATGAGAAACCAGGGAATACTTTTTATTTCAGAGTCGCAGCGTCTGGAATTGGGGGTGGGGGCGGAATTGACAGAGGAAGAGAAAATTGAGGGGCATACGAACTGCACATTGTACGTAACTCCTCTCACCCCCCCCCCCCCACCCACCCACCAGAGGATTTAAAAGTAGAGGTAAGAGGTTTAGCAGGAGATCTGAAGCGGAATTATTTTACCCCAAAGGGATTGGAATCAGAAGCACCCCCGTGGGGGTGGTGGAGCATCTGGACGAGCTATAGAAAACTTGTACTGGTGCGTAGGATTAATATAGCTAGATATTTAAGTCGTCCATGATCTCGTGGATCGTATTTCTTTAATGAGCTGTCCTTGGTACCGATTTCTCTCACCCGCATAGGAGCTCTCCTTGGTCCTGAAACCTCAGAACACTTCTGAGGCGAATCGAATCGATCGTAGTCACACATCAAGTAAATAGACCCATCGCCTATGCCGACCAAAGTGCTCGTTTGAGTTGGACCTACTTTCTCGCATTTGGCCTATTTCTCTCTAAACCTTTCATATCCATGCACCTGTCCAGTGCTATTTAAATATTGCTATTGTATCTCCCTCAATCAATTCCTCTGGCAGTTCATTTCATATACAGACCATAATCTGAGTAAAAAATGTTGCTCCTCACACTCTATTAGAGGAAGGTTTGCATTTGGTTCCATTTAGACCTTTATCACTCTCGCCAGCATTCACCTTGTGATACAATTCAAGATTTGTCGGTACACAAGGGTAAAGGAGAACAAAATGATTGTTACTCCATATCCAACACAGCATAATAAGCACAATTAGCATAAAGAATACAATAAAATACAGAATTAATATACAGTATGCTACAAAAGTCTTGAGCACACACATATATAGCTAGGGTGCCTAAGACGTTTGCATAGTACTGTATTTATCAGCATGGAGTGGAGAGTGAGTTTGTAAATCTGATGGGAGCAAATGAAGTTGGGAGTGGTGTGAGTGGAGAATTGTAACGGGGTGTTGGTGTTGCAAAGGTGGAAGAGGAGAGGCAGGGTTGGGGTGGCATGGGTGCAGACCAGGTAAGTTCATTTGATTCCAAGCAATCAGTTTATTGATCAATACAGAATGTCTCTCTGGTGCTTCCTGTTCTCTCCCTTCTCCCTGCCCTGCCCGTTCCCACTTTCAGTCCATAATACAGACTCATATCAGAACCAAGTTTATCACTCTGATATGTCATGATTTTTTGTGGCAGCAGTACAGTCCAATACATAAAATTGCTACAGTACTGTGCACAAGTCTTAGGCTCCCTAGCTATATGCAGGTGACTAAGACTTTCACACAGTAGTGTAAATACAAATATTTACGTACCCTATGTCCCTACGTGTCATGAACTATAGATTGATGGTGCAGGGACATTGTCCTAGAGCCATCTTTCTGCAAGAACAAGCCTGAATAATTCCCCTTGTTGCACAAGTCCAGCCACAGTTGAACACAGTCCAGGTTGTCTCCTTGGGAGCGAATGCTGGAATGATTCAATGTGTGGGGAGAGGGAGCTTATAGAGTGCATTATAAATTTTGTTATTTAATGTTTTAAGTACAGTGAATATAAAGGAACTGAATGTTCAGTCAGTCAGAACATATTAGCTAGCACCAATATCTTGGGAAAGAACATTGGGTAAGACTAATGCCTTTGCCTTGAGCCATCTCGGGGGTGCGGATGATGTACTAATGACAGTGACCGAAATAGGCAGTAATGATGTGGCCAAAGCTATATTAGGCTACAATATTGGACAAAACTTATTTCCTCTAATTAGTTTTGTATCTCCATCGATGTAATGCTCAGCACTCCTATCAGTGATAGTGATTTAATCACAGTTACATATCTACATTAATCTAAACATGCGTCCAGGATAGGAGACAAATGAGCAGATTTCCCCTGAGCTACTACTTTGAAGACTGTTTCAAGTTAGACCTTATTCCCTGTACAATCTTCTTCATCCTGTGAATTCTCTCCTCTTTAAATATTTATTCAACTTCCTTTTGAAAGTTACAATTCAGCCTGCTTCTGTCAAGGATCCAGGATCTACTTTATTTGCTGTATATGCACTCAGTGGCCACTTTATTAGGAATCTCCTGTACATAATAAAGTGATCACTGAGTGTATATTCATGGTTTTCTGCTGCTATAGCTCATCCACTTTAAGGTTCAATGTGCTTTACATTCAGAGATGGTCTTCTGCACACCACGGTTGTAGTATGTGGTTACTTGGATTACTGTCACTTTCCTGTCAGCTTGAACCAGTCTGGCCATTCTCCTCTGACATCTCTGATTTGCAAGACATTTTTTGTCTGCACTGGATTTTTTTTTTGCACCATTCTCTGAGAACTCTAGGGATTGTTGTGCATGAACATCCCAGGAGATCAGCACTTTCTGAGATACTCAAACTACCCCATCTGCCGTTCCACAGTCAAAGTCCCCATTCTGATATTTGGTTCAACATCTGAACCTCTTGCATGCTTTTATGCATTGAGTTGCTGCCACATGATTGGCTGATTAGATACTTGCATTAATGAGTGGATGTAATAAAGTGTGCATGTGTACATGTAGTAGGAATTTGATGTGGTGTGTTGCTCAGGGTATGACAACATTCAACATTTATATAGACTTATTTAAAAATTGGAGGTTAAAGTACGGGTATGCAGTAGGGCCAGGCTGTACATAAATACCGGTGTGTATTTACAATCTAGGTTGTTTTATAAAAGTGGGTTAAAATGTTTACTTTTCAGTGATTGGAGTAATGGGGGGGGTACTAGAGTGGTTGATCAGATTAAGTGGGTGGAGGATTCCAGTCACCTTTTCCTCAGTGCTATTGGTTTCACATTTGCAGAGATTAAAGAAAACAATCTAATACCATACATTGCATATGCCAGCACACTACCAAGTGACAAAGCTATTGTACCACACACAAAATGCTGGAGAAACTCAGCAGGTCAGGCAGCATCAATGGAAATAAATAAGCAGGTGACTTTTCAGGCCATGTCTTTTTGAGATCTTTCATCAGATCCTGCCTAACCTGTTGAGTTCCTCCAGCATTTTGTGTTTATGTGTGTTGCTCTGGATGTCCAACACCTGCAGAATCCCTTGTGTCTAGTATGCAATTACTAGTTTGTAATTAACTCTCACTATCAATGGAAGAAGAATGTGTACTATTGCAAATCTGCTCTTGCCATTTAGTTCACTGTAAAAGTTGTTTGAAACTGACAGCCTTGGTATGAAGAGAAGTCTGAATGAAAAAAATCACCTATTAATAGTTGAGGTTGAATCTTTTATTTGAAAGAGAATCAATGTAATAGAACTGGTTGTAATGGTTCAAAGATTATTTGTAGTCAATCACAAAATGGATTTACATGAATTAAGCAAATTTTAAAATAAGTGCTCTCTTTAAGACCATAAGACATAGCATCATAATTAGGGCATTCAGCTCATCGAGTATAACCATATAACAATCACAGCACGGAAACAGGCCATCTTGGCCCTCCCAGTCCGTGCCGAACCCTTAATCTCACCTAGTCCCACCTACCCGCACTCAGCCCATAACCCTCCACTCCTTTCCTCTCCATATACCTATCCAATTTTACCTTAATTGACACAACTGAACTGGCCTCTACTACTTCTACAGGAAGCTCATTCCACACAGCTATCACTCTTTGAGTAAAGAAATACCCCCTCGTGTTTCCCTTAAACTTCTGCCCCCTAACTCTCAAATCATGTCCTCTAGTTTGAATCTCCCCTACTCTCAATGGAAACAGCCTGTTCACGTCAACTCTATCTATCCCTCTCAAAATTTTAAATACCTCGATCAAATCCCCCCTCAACCTTCTACGCTCCAATGAATAGAGACCTAACTTGTTCAACCTTTTTCTGTAACTTAATTGCTGAAGCCCAGGTAACATCCTAGTAAATCGTCTCTGCACTCTCTCTAATTTATTGATATCTTTCCTATAATTCGGTGACCAGAACTGCACACAATATTCCAAATTTGGCCTTACCAATGCCTTGTACAACTTTAGCATTACATCCCAACTTCTGTACTCAATGCTTTGATTTATAAAGGCCAGCGTTCCAAAAGCCCTCTTCACCACCCTATCTACATGAGACTCCACTTTCAGGGAACTATGCACAGTTATACCTAGATCTCTCTGTTCCTCTGCATTCCTCAATGCCCTACCATTTACTCTGTATGTTCTATTTGGATTATTCCTGCCAAAATGTAGAAGCTCACACTTCTCAGCATTAAACTCCATCTGCCAACGTTCAGCCCATTCTTCTAACCGGCATAAATCTCCCTGCAAGCTTTGAAAATCCACCTCATTATCCACAACACCTCCTACCTTAGTATCATCAGCATACTTACTAATCCAATTTACCACCCCATCATCCAGATCATTTATGTATATTACAAACAACATTGGGCCCAAAACAGATCCCTGAGGCACCCCGCTAGTCACCGGCCTCCATCCCGATAAACAATTATCCACCACTACTCTCTGGCATCTCCCATCTAGCCACTGTTGAATCCATTTTATTACTCCAGCATTAATACCTAACGACTGAACCTTCTTAACCAACCTTCCATGTGGAACTTTGTCAAAGGCTTTGCTGAAGTCCATATAGACTACATCCACTGCCTTACCCTCGTCAACATTCCTCATAACTTCAAAAAATTCAATAAGGTTTGTCAAACATGACCTTCCACGCACAAATCCATGCTGGCTACTTCTAATCAGATCCCGTCTATCCAGATAATTATAAATACTATCTCTAAGAATACTTTCCATTAATTTACCCACCACTGATGTCAAACTGACAGGTCTATAATTGCTAGGCTTCCTTCTAGAACCCTTTTTAAACAATGGAACCACATGAGCAATACGCCAATCCTCCGGCACAATCCCCGTTTCTAATGACATATTAAAGATCTCCGTCAGAGCTCCTGCTATTTCTACACAAACTTCCCTCAAGGTCCTGGGGAATATCCTGTCAGGACCCGGAGATTTATCCACTTTTAAATTTCTTAAAAGCGCCAGTATCTCCACCTCTTTAATTGTCATAGGTTCCATAACTTCCTTACTTGTTTCCCACACCTTAGACAATTCAATATCCTTCTCCTTAGTGAATACCGAAGAGAAGAAATCATTCAAAATCTCTCCCATCTCCTTCGGTTCCACACATAGCTGACCACTCTGATTCTCTAAGGGGCCAATTTTATCCCTCACTATCCTCTTGCTTTTAATATAACTGTAGAAACCTTTCGGATTTACTTTCACCTTATTTGCCAAACCAACCTCGTATCTTCTTTTAGCTTTTAGTTTCTTTTAGCTTTTCTAATCTCTTTCTTAAGATTCTGCTCTGCCATTCCATCATGGCTCATTGATTATCCCTCTCAACTCCATTCTCTTGCTTTCTCCCTGTAACTATTGATGCACTCACTAATCAAGAAGATATCAACCACCACTTCAAATATACCCAATAACTTGGCCTCCCCAGCCTCCTGTGGCAATGAATTCCACAGATTTACCACCCTCTGGTATAAGAATTCTCCCCTCTGTTCTGAAGCGACGATACTTCTATTCTGAGGCTGTGCCGTCGGGTCCTAGACTCCTCACTATTGCAAATATTTTCTCCAAATCCAGTCTAATTGGGCTTTTCAGTATTCCATAGATTTGAATGACAGCTCCACTTATTCTTCTAAATTCCTGTCAGTACTGGCCTAGGGTTATCAAACACTCCTCACACATTAACCCTTTTATTCTTGAGATCATACTCCTGAATCTCGTGAACAAGATGATGAGAATCTTGTGCAGAGGTTATATATATCAACTCTTTATTTTATCAGTTACTACCATTTTGACCTGTTACATTTACAATTTGGGAAGTGAATTGATGCTAACTTCATGAGGATCCTATCAAGTTCTGTTGGTGCTAAATCATTCCAGTTCAGTAAGTGTATCTTTGTTAAGCTTAATCCACAGTCTTTCCAGTACAAAGCTCTGTGATAAACTCAAACTGTATCCACTGAAGTCAATGCAAAAAATATTCAAATGAGACATGAGTTTTTAAATTGTAACTTACTTATTTAACATAATTTACTAGTACTTTCTATTTGTAAGGCTTGTTGCTTAAGCCCATCACCTCTACTGGGTCTGCCAAATGTAGTTCACCAGAGTCCTCTATCCTGGACCAGTCTTTCACGTTGTCTCCATACATACACTAAATGAGCTATCCTTTCTCTCCCAGGGATGAGGCCTTTGGAGCTTCTGTTGCTCTGGGATTTTATGGGATGGGATTGCTGGTCCCATGCACAATCCTTTTCCTTTTGCAACTAGGCTAGGGACTGTCCATTGTCCAATCCTTAAAAACTAAGACATGGTGCAGGATGCAAATAAAGCATGATTAATTTGCACTGTTACAATTGCATTTCTATACTACATTGAATGTCCTGTTGTACATAATATTTATTACAAATGACTATAAATTGTACATTGCACTTTTAGATGGAGACATATGTAAAGATTTTTACTCCATGCATGTGAAGGATGTAAGAAATAAAGTCAATTTAGTAGAGGTCCGAACTATTTAATTTGTCATATTATGCACTTTCCCCAAAATTAGTCAATTTGAATGTTTCAGTCCAATAAGTAACTGTGTGTGCATAACCTTTTTCTTTCTTGAGAATATGATTTTGTCCAGTCAGCTTCTTTGTTCTAAAAATTAGAAGTAGATGAATGTAATTAATATCTGGTTTACATATTACATCAGATTTATTATTTTGGAAATAGAAAACCATTATTAGGGAAGACCATTATTGGAGGCAAACCCCATTCCCATTCTGACATGTCATCCATGGCCTCCTCTTCTGGAAGATGAGGACATTTTCATGTTGGAGGAATGACACCTCATATTCTGTCTGGGTGGCTTCCAACCTGATGACATGAACATCGATCTCTCCAATTTCTGAATTTTTCCCTCCCCAATTAACCACACCAGCCCTCTCTTGACTCTTCTCTTCTCCCCACCTGTCCATCACCTCCCACTGATGTCCCTCCTTCCCTTTCTCCCATAGTCCACTCTACTTTCCTATCAGATTTCTTCTTCTCCAGACCTTTACCTTTTCCACTTATGACTTCCTAATTTCTTGTCATCTCCTACCCCACTGCCCACCTGGCTTCACCTTTCACCTTTTAGCTTGTCCTCCTCCCTGCTCCCATGCCTCTTTATTCTGGTGTCTTCCCCTGTTCTGATGAAGGGTCTTGGCTTGAAACATCAACTATTTATTAATTTCCTGACCTGCTGAGTTCCTCCAGCATTTTGTGTGTTGCATTAAAGAACACAATATTGGAATCTTCTCAACTTCATTTTTAAGCTAATGATCCAAATGCTGAATTTGCGGAAGCTAGCATTTTTGTAAGGTTAAAATAAGGACTAACCAATGGATTTGGCATATTCAGACTCCAAGAAGACCTTCTCACAGGGTGCCATGCAAGAGGGAGCTATAAATAACTGGAACACATGGAACTGGAAGGAATGTCTGGCAGAAACAGTTATATTTATTATCACTGATTTAAAGAGACCTGAACTTGGTTTTGCAGCAGGAGACATAAAATTACTAGAAATTACAAAAATATATAGTGCAAATAATGGAATATCTTCATCATTGAGCTGTGAATTATATCATCATTGTGTGCTGTGTCGTATGATGTGGCCGATCATGTTATTTCCATGACCTCGATTGTTCTTGGCAAATTTTTCTACAGAAGTGGTTTACCATTGCCTTCTTCTGGACAGTGTCTTTACAAGATGGGTGACCCCAGCCATTAGCAATACTCTTCAAAGATTGTTTGCCTGGTGTCAGTGGTTGTATAACCAGGATGTGATCTGCACCAGCTGCTCATATGACCAATCCACCGCCTGCTCCCATGGCTTCACATGACCCTGATTTGGGGGCTAAGCAGGTGCTACACCTTGCTGAAGGGTGATCTGTAAGATAGTGGAGGGGGGGGGGAAGGAGCACCTTGCACCTCCTTTGGTAAATACATATCTTCACCCCCCTGCCCATAAATGGAATAACAAGGTCATGCAAAAAGACAACAATGGTGAACACACACAATGCTGGAGGGACGCAGCAAGTCGGGTGGTATCTATGGAAGGAAATAAACTGTCGATGTTTTGGGTCAAGCCTTTCATAGACCATTCAGAAATCTGATGGTTGGCGGGGGGGGGGGGGGTGGAAGAAGCTATCCTGAATCATTTAGTGTGGGTCTTTAGGCTCCTGTGCCTCCTCCCCAATGATACTAACAAGAAGGCAGCATGTCCTGGATGGTGAGGGTCCTTAGTGATTGATGCTGCCTTCTTGAGGAACTGGCTCTTAAAGATTTCCTCAGTGATGGGAAGGGTTGAGTCTACAACAGAGCAGAAAATTGGGAGGTTGTGACTGGTGGTTACTGGGACCATTGAAAGCAATCTAAGCCCATCAGCAAAGTACATAAAATGCTGGAAAACCTCAGCAAACCTGGAAGCATCTATGGAGAGGTGTACATGTTCACTCTTCAGGCTGAGTCCCTTCATCAGGACTGGAATGGAAGGGGGTAGAAGCCAGATTATACATTCATGGCCACTATATACCTGCTCATTAATGCAAACATCTAACTGTTCAATCATGTGCAGCAACTCGATCCGTAAGCTTGCAGACATAGTCAAGTGGTTCAGATCAAACATCAGACTGGGGAAGAAATGATTTAAGTGATTTTGACTGTTGTCGTCAGACAGGGTGGATTGAGTATCCCAGAACCTGCTGATTTTTGGATTTTCACACAGAAAATATAGATTTTACAGGGAGTGGTGCCAAAAACAAAACATCCAGTGAGTGGCAGTTCTGTGGGTGCAAACACCTTCTTAATAAGAGGTCAAGCTGACTGGAAGGTGACAGTAACTCATAACCACGCATTACAACAGTGGTATACAGAAGAGCATCTCTGAGTGCAAATTTCCAACCTGGGCTACAGCAGGAGAAGACCACGAACATAGCCTCCGGAGGCACTTGTTTAGGTACAGGAGATTCCTAATAAAGTGGCCACTGAGTGTATGTTCATGACTTAGATGAGTGTAACATACCCAAGTTTGGATCATTTGAATAGTCGGGTGGCTTGTGAATTGGGAAGAGGATACAAGTGAGCTTTCAAGGCGATAAACAGGCAAAATGAATGAGTAATGAGTGAGTAGAATATAATGTGGGGGCACTTATCTACTGAAGCAGAAAAATATGGGTATGCAGAGTATACTTTAAATATTGAGATTGAAAGGGATTGGGTACCTTCTACACAAATCACTGACAGGTTACATGTAATGATGCAAGTATTAAAGAAGCTAAACTACTTGTTGCCCTTTAAATTTGCCTATAACTGTAAAGATAACATGAGCTATAGGGAAAGGTTGAATAGGTTAAGGCTTTATTCCCTGAAGTGTTAGTTAAAGTGGAGATTTGATAGAGGTATACAAAATTGAGTTGTTTTGACAGGGTAGATGCAAGGGGGCTTTTTCCATTGAGGCTGGACATTAGAATTAGAGGTCAAAGGTTAAGGGTGGAAGTTGAAATGTTTCAGGGGAAACTTTTTCACTTTGGGGGAACTAAGGAGGAACTTTTTCACTCAGAAGGTGGAGACAGAATGGAATGAATTGTTTGTGGAAGTGGTGGATGCAGGATTGATCCTAATATTTAGGAAAAAATTGGTTAAGTACATGAATGGGAGGGGTATGGAGAGCTATGGTTCAGCTGTGGGTTGATGATACTTAGCATAGTAACAGTTCAGCATGAACTAGATGGGTTGAAGGGCCTGTTTCTGTTCTGAAGAGCTCTATGAATCTACACCTTAATGCAATTATATCTGGTGTTGATGAGACCACAGCTGGAATAATTTGTGCATGTCTGATAACCCAACCTAGGGGAAGATGTACTTACAAGAGAGGAGGTACAATAAAGTTATCAGGTTCTTTGAATGAGGGGTTTTATCCTATGTTTGTTGGGCCCTTGGCTTCTGGTGGAGCACAAGTCATCACTGACCTCCTGTCTCCATCGTCCTCTGATGGTATGGTTGGAGCTCACTGATGCTTTTGCAATCCATTGTCTCCACTGTACAGCTTCACCAGAGCCCTGTTGGCCGGCCTTGCCCACTTCCACCTCTCATGATGGAGACTTGGGGTTGGACTTTGAGAGATGGTTTATCCTATGAGAGATTAAACCTGAGCTGAAAGCCTCTGGAGTTAAAAGATTAAAAGTGATCTTGTTGAAATGTGTAGCTGATGATGGGATTAGTAGGACAGATGCATAGATTATATGTCCTGACACCCCTCTCGGGTATCTAGAACTGAGGTTGACAGTCGCAAAAGCAGTCGGTCATTCAGGACAGGAATGAGATGAAGATTTCTTTACCCAAAAGGTAGTGAATCTTACGAGAAGATCAGGAACTCAGTGGGTCAAGCAGATTTATGGAGTTGAGAGGACATTGGGGCTTTTGGGTGAATACCCTGCATCAGGGTTTCTCTAACAAAGATTCTCAGACACTGAATATGTTCAAGACTGGGATAAAAACACAAAAAGAACAGGATTAGGCCATTTGGCCCTACATGCTGCTCATGTGACTGGTTCTTCCACCTCACATCTTGGGAACATGAACCACTATGCACAGTACAGCCCCATGGCTCTTGATAATGTGCCAACCTGCAAGATCAATCTAGCTTTTCCCTCCTAGCTAAGAGTTTTGTAAATGTCCCTAATATATTTGCTTCTACCACCACTCCTGGCAGTGTGTTCCATGCACCCACCAACCTACCTCTGACATCCTTTCCCCCCCCCCCACATACATTCCTCCAGTCCCTCTGTTCTTAGCCTTTTCTGCCCTGGGAAAAAGTCCTCTTGATCTCTGCCTCTTATCATCTTGTACACCGCTGTCAAGCCTCCTCCCACCCTCCTTCGCTCCAAACAGAAAACAGCAAAGCCCTAGCTTGCTCTGATTTTCCTCATATTTTGTGCTCTAATCCAGCCAGCATCCTGGTAAATCTCCTCTGCACTCTCTAAAGCTTCCGCCTTCTTCCTATAATGAGGTGACCACAACTGGAAACAATCTTGTGCACTATCCAGATACTCCTTGATTCACTTGTATTAAAATCTATCAATCTTCATTTTGTATCAATTAAGTGACTGATGCTCCAAAGCCGCCTAGGGTAGAGAATTCCAAATATATGATAGAAAAGGAATCAAGAAATGTAGGGTTTGTGCAGAGAAGAGGCATTGAGATGGAAATTATCTTTGCTGGGGAAAATGAAGGATTCAATAGCCTTTTCTTTCTTCAGTTAATTGTGCTATGTAAGGCAGCACAGTGGTGTAGAGATTGGTATAATGTTTTACACCGCTAGCCGTAAGGCGGGGTTTCAATTACTGCCACTGCCTATAGGAAGTTTATAAGTTTGTTCTGTGACCAGGTGGGCTCGCTTCGTCTGCTCCAGTAGAATGTGGACCGTATCTGCCACCTGTATTCCAATTGTGTACAAGTTAGGGTTAGCAAATTGTTGGAATGCGATGCTGGAGCTGGAAGTGTGGTGACACATGCAGGCTGCCCTCAGCACATACTTGACCTGTGTTGGTTGTTGGCAGCACGTTTCACTGTATTTTTGATGTACACGTGACAAAGCTAATCTCTAAAGATCATCATCTTTCATCATTTGTTCATGTGCATTTTAAAAATGAGAGAACAATTCTGATCACCATTTTATTCTGTATGGACACATTAAATGATAAGAAATTCTTCACGTCATTCAGCCTGCTCAGCTTATGCCTATTTAGTGTAAATGAAATATTATCTGTGACTTCAACTCAATTCAAGTTTAATTGTCATTCAACCATATATGAGGCAATGTTACTCTGGGGTCAAGGTGCAAAACGCAATGCCAATAATCACACAGCACAAAGCACACAAAAGGCAGCAAGCACAAATGGTATTTCACTCGCACAATTACAGCTCCAAAATGCAGACAGTCAGTCTGCAGGTGATCACAATAGAGCCTGTTCCCTGCTGAGCAAACACTGGGGGCAGCAAAGACTCCAGTGTGGATGCAGTGCCCGATCACCCACAATGTTGTCCCACACCCCTGCCGGCAACACCGTGGTATGAGGCCCAGTCGTCACACATACATATAGAATATCAGTAAAATGTGCATGAGTATAGTCCAGAACCAGCCCCCCCCCCCCCACTCCCCCAGCCAAGTGAAATCATTAGTCAACCACAATGGAGCTTCCAGCCGGGATGCTGTGCCAGGCCATCCCCAGCGGAGGACAACAATGTCCCCGGGTGATATCGCCGCATGAGGCCTACTCCTCACATAAGAAGCAAAACTTCTCAGACAGAACTGATTTTCTTCATTTCACTGAACTTTAATAAACTCTTCAGTTGTAATTTCAATCCAGCCATCACATTATAAGAACATGGATCTGCACTGCTCAGGACCCAGTCCTTCAGCTCACAGTATTTTGCCGAACCAGTTAGATGTTTAATTATATGACCAACTAAACTATTCCCTCCTGCTTGCACAATGTCCATATGCCTTCCATTTTCCTCACATTTATGTGCCCATCTAAACGTCACTTAAGTCCCAAATGTATCCGCATCCATCACCACCCCAGGCACTCAATATGTTTTTTTTAAAACTTGCTCCTTACATTTCCTTTGAACTTTCCCCCTCTCACCTTAAATGCAAGCTCTCTGGTTTTAGACATTTCAACCCTGGGGAAATGATATTGTCTGTCTACTCTGTCTTATAATCTTATAAACCTCTATCAGATCTCCCCTCAGCCTCTGCTGCTCCAGAGAAAATAACCCAAGTTTGTATGACCTCTTGATAAAGCTATTGTACTTTGAAATACTATGATTTTTTTACTCTATATAACATGTTTTACTTGTTGCATCATGTGCTTCCCATTGATGTTAATGGGGTAATAACATATGTTCTGTTTAAATGACAATACAAGCACAATCAAATGAAATATTTAGCTTTAACATCAAATAAAATTTTATATATCACTTTGTAAGTTCATACAAACTGAACACCAAGTGCTCTCGTTTAATTGAATAGATTGATTTAATCTACACTAATAGACTGCTCTGTCCACACTTAATCTCCCACTTTCTTCAAGGTATTTTTAAAAGACTGATTAATTACATTAGGGGCACTTTTGTACACTGACCAATTTTGTGATTAAGGTATTTCATATAGAAAGCCAAAAGGCATTGAATAATTAGATTTTTGTCAGATTGGGCTATCTAACTACTGTAATCTAATAAAGGGGTGCATGACATAATCACTCATCTGCTGTTAGTTATGGTTCTGTTCAGCTGCCCTCGGCTGAGTTAGAACATCTACCATCCAGATATAAGAGCATGATTAAACTTAAGGGAATCATGCGTTATTATAGACAATAGGTGCTGAAGTAGACCATTCGGCCCCTTGAGCCTGCACCGCCATTTTGAGATCATGGCTGATCAATTACTATCAATACCCGGTTCCTGCCTTGTCCCCATATCCCTTGATTCCCCTATCCATAAGATACCTATCTAGCTCCTTCTTGAAAGCATCCAGAGAATTGGCCTCCACTACCTTCCGAGGCAGTGCATTCCAGACCCCCACAACTCTCTGGGAGAAGAAGTTTTTCCATAACTGTCCTAAATGACCTACCCCTTATTCTCAAACCATGCCCTCTGGTACTGGACTCTCCCAGCATCTGGAACATATTTCCTGCCTCTATCTTGTCCAATCCCTTAATAATCTTATATGTTTCAATCAGATCCCCTCTCAATCTCCTTAATTCCAACGTGTACAAGCCCAGTCTCTCTAACTTCTCTGCGTAAGACAGTCCAGACATCCCAGGAATTAACCTCGTGAATCTACGCTGCACTTCCTCTACAGCCAGGATGCCCTTCCTTAACCCTGGAGACCAAAACTGTACACAATACTCCAGGTGTGGTCTCACCAGGGCTCTGTACAAATGCAAGAAGATTTCCTTGCTCTTGTACTCAATTCCCTTTGTAATAAAGGCCATTAGCCTTCTTCACTGCCTGCTACACTTGCTCATTCACCTTCAGTGACTGATGTACAAGGACTCTGAGATCTCTTTGTATTTCTCCCTTACCCAACTCTACACCGCTCAGATAATAATCTGCCTTCCTGTTCTTACTCCCAAAGTGGATAACCTCACACCTATTCACATTAAATGCCATCTGCCAAGTATCTGCCCACTCACCCAGCCTACTCAAGTCACCCTGAATTCTCCTAACATCTTCATCACATGTCACACTGCCACCCAGCTTAGTATCATCAGCAAATTTGCTGATGTTATTTTTTATGCTTTCATCCAAATTGTTAACATAAATGGTAAACAGCTGTGGTCCTAACCGAGCCCTGTGGCACCCCACTAGTCACCACCTGCCATTCCGAGAAACACCCATTCACCGCTACCCTTTGCTTTCTATCTGCCAACCAGTTTTCTATCCATGTCAATGCCTTCCCCCCGATGCCCTGAGCTTTGATTTTACCCACCAATCTTCTATGTGGGACCTTATCAAATGCCTTCTGAAAATCAAGGTACACTACATCCACTGGATCTCCCCCATCTAACTTCCTGGTTACATCCTCGAAAAACTCCAACAGATTAGTCAAGCATGATTTACCCTTGGTAAATCCATGCTAGCTCGGCCCAATCCTATCACTGCTATCTAGATATGCCACTATTTCATCCTTAAATATGGACTCTAGCATCTTTCCCACCACCGATGTCAGGCTGACAGGTCAATAGTTCTCTGTTTTCTCCCTCCCTCCTTTTTTAAAAAGTGGGATAACATTAGCCATTCTCCAATCCTCAGGAACTGATCCTGAATCTAAGGAATATTGGAAAATGATTACCAATGCATCCGCAATTTCCAGGGCTACCTCCTTTAGTACCCTAGGGTGCAGACCATCTGGACCTGGGGATTTGTCAGCCTTCAGTCCCATCAGTCTTCTCATTACCGTTTCC
The DNA here is from genome assembly GCF_030144855.1 of Hypanus sabinus. Classification (NCBI taxonomy): domain Eukaryota; kingdom Metazoa; phylum Chordata; class Chondrichthyes; order Myliobatiformes; family Dasyatidae; genus Hypanus; species Hypanus sabinus. Next base: position 8,283,445 of record NC_082714.1, read on the forward strand.
TTCCGAATGTCAATCTGTTTCATTTCCTCTGTTACCCTATGTCCTTGGCCCATCCATACATCTGGGAGATTGCTTGTGTCTTCCTTAATGAAAACTGATCTAAAGTACTCACTAAATTCTTCTGCCATTTCTCTGTTTCCCATAATAATTTCATCCAATTCATTCTTCAAGGGCCCAACATTGTTCTTAACTATATTCTTTCTCCTCACATACCTAAAAAAGCTTTTGCTATCTTCCTTTATATTCCTGGCTAGCTTGTGTTCGTACCTCACTTTTTCTCCCTGTATTGTCTTTTTAGTTAAGTTCTGTTGTTCCTTAAAAACTTCCCAATCATCTGTCCTCCCACTCACCTTAGCTCTATCATATTTCCTTTTTTTTAATGCTATGCAATCTCTGACTTCCTTTGTCAACCACTGTGGCCCCTTTCTCCCCTTTGAATCCTTCCTTCTCTGGGGGATGAACTGATTTTGCACCTTGTGCATTATTCCCAAGAATACCTGCCATTGCTGTTCCACTGTCTTTTCTGCTAGGCTATCCATCCAGTCAACTTTGGCCAGCTCCTCCCTCATGGCTCCATAGTTTCCCCTGTTCATCTACAACACTGACACCTCCGAGCTGCCCTTATCCTTCTCAAATTGCAGATAAAAGCTTATCATATTGTGATCACTACCTCCTAATGGCTCCTTTACTGCAAGATCACTTATCAAATCCTGTTCATTACATAACACTAAATCCAGAATAGTCTTGTCCCTGGTCGGCTCTCGTACAAGCTGTTCCAAGAATGCATCCCGAAGGCACTCTACAAACTCCCTATCCTGTGGACAAGCACCAACCTGATTCTCCCAGTTTACCTGCATGTTGAAATCCCCCATAACTACTGCGACATTACCTTTGCCACATGCCAATGTTAACTCCGTATTCAACTTGCACCCAATATCCATGCTACTGTTTGGTGGCCTATAGACAACACCCATTAGGGTCCTTTTGCCCTTACTGTTCCTCAGTTCTATCCACACAGACTCTGCTTCTCTTGACCCTATTTCCCCCCTTGCAAAGGACTGAATCTCATTCGTCACCAACAGGGCCATCCCACCCCCTCTGCCCACATTTCTGTCCCTACGATAGCACGTATACCCTTGTACATTCATTTCCCAGGTCTGATCTCCCTGCAGCCATGTCTCCGTTATCCCAACAACATCATAGTTACCCATTCGCACCTGGGCTTCAAGCTCATCCGCCTTATTCCTGACACTTCGTGCATTCAGATAAAGAATTTTTAACCCATTTCTCCTCTCTCTGTTTGAATCGCTGCCTATTGTGCTTAACCCAGCTCCCCAAACTCCCATCGGGCTATACGCCCCTAGAATTTTGTCGTCCTTCCTAAATTTACTTATTCTTTCAACACATTTAACTCCATGTTCCATCAGACCATCCCTCTGTACATGAGTCCTCCTTATCACTTGTTCCACCCCACCTTCCTCTACTACACACTTAATATCCCGGAACCGTGAGGTCCCCACCTGTCCTTTATTCTTCTTCTTGCTATCCTCCCTCCCTCTGCAGATACTGGAAACCTTGAACAACATTCACAAAATCCTGGAAGAACTTAGCATGTCAGGGAGTGCCTATGAAAGGGATTCTAAATGGGTCTGTACGTGGACTGAGAGTGGGAAGGGGGCAGGGAGAGGGGAATCATGGTTGGGGGATAAAGGGAAGGGAGAGGAGGAGGGAATCACCAGAGAGACATTTTGTAATGATTAATAAACCGACTGTTTGAATCAAATCACCTTGCCTGGTGTCTCAGGTCTGGGTGTGTCTGCACCCGTGCCAACCTCCACCCCCAGCACTCCTTCTCTGCCAGCAGTTGACATTTCGGGCTGAGGTGCTTTATCAGGACTGGAAAGGAATTGGGCAGAAGCCAAAATAAGATGCTGGCAGGTGATAGGTGAGACCAGGCGAGGGGGAAGGTGTGTGAATGGGGGTGGGGGAGGGAATGAAGTAGTAAGCTAGGACATGATAGGTGGAAGAGGTCAAAGGCTGAAGAAGGAGGAATATGATTGGAGAGGACAGTAGACCATGAAGGAGGAGGGGAACCAGAGGGAGGGAGGACCAGTAGTCCTGTTCCTGTAGGAACAATAACATTCACCAGGTATTACATGCTGTTTCCGTGGGGATTTTCTCTGGGGAACAGTGGGCCACCTTGATGCACTTGCCCATCATATGTTCCCATTACTAGTTATGGGTTCGATTCAGCTGCTTGCTGGCTGAGTTAGAAAGCTGTAGGGCAAGTCTACCATCCAGATTGAAGATCATGAAAATAAGATTAAACTTAAAGGGAACACTGCAATATTATAAACACAAGAGGTTCTGCAGGTGCTGGAAATCGCGAGCAACACACATGATAGGGGAATTCAGCAAGCCAGACAGTGTCTATAGAGGGAATGAACAGTCAGCGTTTCGGGATGAGGCCCTTCATCGGGACTGGGAAGCAGTGGAATAAGGTGGGGGGAGGGAGGAAGTACGAACTAGCAGGAGATTGAGAGCAGGTGAGGGGGAAGGAGGGTGGGAGGAATGGAGTAAAGCTGGGAGGTGACAGGTGAAAGGGATGAAGAAGGAATCCGGTAGGAAAGAACAGTAGACCATGGGAGAAAGGAAAAGAGGAAGGGCATCAAGATTCAAGGTGGCTTAATGTCACTTCCAGTACACAAGTGCGAAGGAGAATGAAATAATTGCTAGTCCAGCTCTGATGCAGCACCAAACAAGGTAACACAATAATGATGAAAACACAATAGATTTAAATGTGTAAGGGATCTTTTATGCATTGATTACATGTCAATAAAGTGACACTAGGCACAGGGGTGTCTGTACATAAGGTGAGTGACAAGAAATGATAAAGCAGTGGTAGTTGTGGGGTGTGGAGGGGTGGGTTAGTGAGTGGAGGTGTTGATCAGCCTTGCTGTTTGGGGGAAGTAACTGTTCTGGAATCTAGTTGTCCTGATGTAGATGCTACATAGCCTCCTCCCTGATGGCGGTGGGACAAGCAGTCCATGAACAGGGAGGGTGGGATCCTCCATGATGTTCCTGGCCCTTTTCCAGCGCCTTTCTGTGTATATGTCCTTGATGGTGGGTAGGCTGATGCCGGTAAGGTCAGAGATTCGCCCTCATCTGGTCTCACCAATCAACTATCTGTGCACTATCTCCCCCACCCCTCTCATTTTGGCTTCTGCCCCCTTCCTTTCCAGTCCTGATGAAGGGTCTCAGCCCGAAAGGTTGACTGTTTATTCCTCTTCATAGATGCTGAGCTCCTCCGGCATTTTGTGTGCTGCATTATTGTAGTTGCTGTTTTTTGGATAGGACAATGATTCCATCTACTGTGTAAGGTGGGTGTAAAATAGTTTGAAGTGAATTATCTGCAAAGTCCTGGCCAATATTTACCTCAATCAATATTGCTTGTCATGTTGTTGCAAATTGACTGTATTTTCAATGTTACAACAGTGCCTACATTGCAAAATGTTGCCCTAACTAATCAAGAACCTATCAACCTCTGCTTAAATATCAGAATCAGATCAGGCTTAATATCACCAGCATATGTCATGAAATTTGTTAACTTTGTGTCAGCAGTACAATGTACAAAGGACTACCAGTACATGATAAATATAAAAAAAATTCCAGTAAATATATATGTATATTAAATAGTTAAATTGAATAATTAGTACAAAAAAAGCAGAAATATAAAAAATGTAGTGAGGTCGTGTTCATAGGTTCAATGTCTATTCAGAAATTGGATGGCTCTTGGGCAGAGGCTGTTCCTGAATCGCTGAGTGTGTGCCTTCAGGCTTCTGTACCTCCTTCCTGATGGTGGTAAAGAGAGGGGGCATGTCCTGGGTGGTTCCCTCATCTTACTCTTTCTGAAATGTGCTCAATGACTTGACCTCCACAGCTGTCTGTGAATTCTGCAGATTCACCATGCTCTGGCTAGAGAAATTCCTCTGCATCTCTATTCTAAAGGCATGTTCTTGTATTCTGAGTTTGTGCCCTCTGGTCCTAGACTCCCCCACTATCAGAAACATCCTCTTAACTCCACTCTGTCTAGGCCTTTCAATATTCCAATAGTATCAATGAGATTCCCCCCTCATTCTTCTAAACTCCAGTGAGCACAGTCCCAGAGCCATCAAAAGCTTCTCATACGTTAACCCTTTCATTCTCGTAAAACTCCTTTGGACCCTCTCCGATGCCAGCGCATCCTTTCTTAGATGTGGGGACAAAAAAATGCTCCCACTGTGGTCTGACTAATGCCTTATAAAACCTCATTTCATCTTTGGTTTTATATTCTAGTCTTCTTGAAATGAATGCTGACATTGAGTCAGTAGCAAGGAAGGCAAATGGAGTCTGCAAGTTAACCTTCAGGAAATCCTGCACAAAGACTCCCAAGTACCTTTAAACCTCTGATTTCTGAATTTTCTCTCTGTTTAGAAACTAGTCTATGTATTTATTTCTTCAAACAAAGTGCTGTACCATTTACTTCTGTGTCCATTCTCCTTACCTGTCCAATTCCTTCTGCAGACTCCCTGCTTCCTCAACCTTACTTGCCTCTCCACCGATCTCTGCAAACTTGAGCACAAATCCCATTATCCAGATTGTTAACATATAATGTGAAAAGTAGTCCCAACAACGGTCCTTGTGGAACACTACTAGTCACTGGGAGCCAACTGGCAAAGACTTCCTTTATTCCCACTCTTTGCCTCCTGCCAATCAGTCAGTCTTCTGTCCATGCTAAACAGATTCTATAGATACTGGGGAACTTGAGCAATGCACACAAAGTGCTGGAGGAACTCCAGGCCAGGCAGCATCTATAGAGAGGAATGAACAGTCAGCCTTTTGGGTGGAGACCCTTCATCAGGACTTCGAGTTTCTCCCACTTTTTGTGCACATTGCTTTAATCCATGCTAGTATCTTTTGGTAATACCATCCACTCTAATCATGAATCCAGTTTGTAGGTAAAACATGGCAGATAGTACAAATCAAAATTAAAGTTCAAAGTATGTATACATCAGCATATTGCCATCCTGAGATTCATTTTCTTGAGGGCATTTGCAGTAGATACAAAGCAACACAACTGAATCAATGAAAAACTACACCCTAAGATGGACAAACAACCAAGGTACAAAAGGCAAACTGTGCAAGTACAAAAATAACTAAATAAGCAATAAATAATATTGAGAATGCGTTGTAGAGTACTTGAAAGTGAGACTATCAATTGTGGAGTCAGTTTAGTGTTGAGATAAGTGAAGTTATCCACTCTGGTTCAGGAGCCCGATGGTTGAGGGGTAGTAACTTCAGTACCTTAGGAGGATAAACGGCAATTAAAACAAACTGTTATAAGTATTTCAGTAGTGGAGAGTGTATGAGATAACCTTTTAATGTTGATGTACGAATTTTTTTGAAACTTTAACCCTTTCCCTACCTGCAGACTTGGAGTATCTCCATTTTCTATTCTAAGTTTGTTTAACCCACCTTGTGCTTTTAGAGATGCGCATCTCTGTAACGTCATCATTGGGTTTAAGTCGGGGACCACAGAAATCTCAGCCTTCGTGTGTCCATATCAAAATATTTTTTAACATCCTCCCCACCACCCCACTGTTGCTCAAAGTTGAAGGCCCAATGCCTACAAGTGTGAGGGATATAGATAGGGTAAATGCTAGCAGGCTTTCCTGCTGAGGTGGGTGAGACTACAACTCTAAGTCATGGGTCAAGGGTGAAAGGTGAAATGTTTAAGGGGAACATGAGGGAGAACTTCTTCACTTGGAGGCATGTGAGAGTGTGGAACAAACTGTGCAAATACATAAAAAAGAAAACAACTATTACTGAGAACATGAGCTTTAAGTGGCTCAATTAGGGTTAGGGTGGCTCAATAGATTGTGGAATCAGTTCAGTGTTCTGGTAGGTACAGTTATCCACAGCAGTTCAGGAGCCTGTTGGTTAAAGGGTAATAACAGTTCCTGAACTTGGTGGTGTGGGACCTAAAGGCTCCTGTATCTCCTTGATGGCAGCAATAAGAAGAGAACATGGCCAGGATGGTCAGGGTCTTTGATAGATGCTGTTTTCTTGTGATGGAGAGGGATTTTTCCTGTGTTGGACTTCAAGATGAATTCTTACAGAATTTTTAATGTGTTGTAAGTACGTATTTGTGATCTATTGTATGATACTAATTTCTAAAAAAAAAAGGAAGAAAAACCACTGATTCTTAAGTCATGGATCAAAGACCTGGGAATTTAGAAGTATGGCAGTTAGTGTGACGCTAATACAGCTCGGGCATTCTGGAGTTCAGAGTTCAATCCCAGTGCTGCTCTGTAAGGAATCTGTGTATGTCCACTCCACAGAATGCACGGGCTTTCCCCAGATGACCTCTGGCAACCACCCACAATCCAAAGACATTCCATAAAGATCAATTGACCATTGTAGATTGTCCTGTGATTGGGTTAGGGTTAATTGGGCTGGTTGGGGATTGCAGGAATGGCGTGGTTGGAAGGGCCTACTCCGTGCAGTTATCGCTAACTTAAAAAAAACACATTCAGCCATTCTTCCCTGATGTGATGCTGTGCAGAAAAGCTGAGTAGGCAATTAACAATAACAAAGTTCAAAGTAAACTTATTTTTAAAGTACATGCATACAGTATGTTACCAATCTGTGTGCTCCTTTGAGATTCATTTTCTTGCAGGCATTCACAAAGAAATCCTATAGAATCCGTGGGACAAAAACTACACACAAGGACCTGCAAGCAAATGATGTGAATCCAAGGATGATCTTTGCAGATCCAATAATAATAAATACCGAGGATGTGACTTGTAGGGTCCTTGATGAGGGATGAGGTTGACAAGGATGGAATATTGCAGTTAATAATGGAACACGAGTTCCAATAGCTATGGTCCTGTGCAAAGGTCTTGGGCACATGTTTATAGTGTGGGAGCCTAAGACTTTTGCACAGTAAAAGTCAACATGGAGCAGAGAGCGAGTTTGTAAATCTGGCGGGAGCAAAGGGTGATGGGAATAGTGAGGACAGAATGGAAGGGATGTGGGACAGGTGGCAGAGGAGGAGTGCTGGTGGGTGGTGGGGATGATGCAGGTGCAGATGCACTCAGCCCTGAGACACCAGGCAAGGTTATTTGACTCCAAACAATTGGTTCATTGATCATTTTCAGAATGTCTCTCTAGTGCTTCCCTCTCCTCTCCCTTCCCTTTTTCCCCCAACCATGATTCCTCTCTCCCTGCCCCCTTCTCACTCTCAGTCCACTCTCAATCAGGTTTATCATCACTCGCATGTATCATGAGATCTGTCTTGTTTTTTGTGGGGGGGGGGGAGCTGTACATTGCATCTGAATACAGTACTGTACAAAGCTCTGATGCTCCTCAGCTATATAGATGCCTAAGACTATTGCACAGTACTATACATTCCAAAGGGACCAACACAATGGTAAAAAATAGAATTGTATGTTATTATGGAGCTGGCTGTTAGTAGGTAAGCGTACACTCCTAGCCTGTTCTGATAAATGAAGAAGTCTCCATCAAAATTGGTGAGCACTATGAATTAATACATAAGAAAACTGCCTGCAGCATGCTTGCAATTGAACACATTCTGTCTGCCTGGAAGAACACAGTACTTTCAGAATGTTTTTCTCAAATTACTAGATTGCAGTGGTAAAAATAACCTTTGGCAATTCAATAGAGCAACGTGACTTCATGGACTCTCTTGGGAGGTTGACTTGAGTACAGCAATCAATGAACAATAATGAACAAACAAAACACTACGCTAGCTCGTAATCCATACTTCAGAGTTTATTGACCACGCGTCTGCTCCTTCATGTTTAAGTTCTGTCTTTTCTTCTTGTTTTGCAACAGCAACAGACACGACCCAATCTCTCCAACCAGGTTTTGCCCAGCGAGCTCCGAGAGCAGCTTCAGAGGAAGCTCGGGGAGCTGGAAAATCAGCTCCTGAACAAAGTCTCTGAGCTTGAAGATGAGAAGTACCTGCTTCTGAATGAGACAGCGGCACACCGTCACAAGACCGAGTCGGTACTCAATGCTTTGCACGAAAGGGTCACTGAACTGGAGAAAGGTATGAACTAGACAAAACTGATCACTGACTCATGTAATCTTTTACAATAATGAATAGTTGGACGGAGAATCAGTTCTTAATTACAAGGTTAAAGAGGAAATTCTTAATCTTTGAAAACTATTGGATGAAATAAAATTTTAAAAATCTCCATGCAAAATATGTCTACAATGCAGTATCACAATCAGAAGCAAGAACATGGTCTTAACCCCGAATCCAAATCAGAATCAGGTTTATTATCACTGACAGTTTTCAATACATTATAGTAAGAAATATATGTATATGTGTGTTTAATTTTATGTATTACACTGTACTGCTGCCACAAAAAAAACCATATGTCATGACATATGTGAGTGATGATAAACTTGATTCTGATATGGGTCTAAATCCCCTAGGTCACTGACCAAACCCTAACCTGAGCTCTAAATCCCCGACGTCACTGACCAAACCCTAACCTGAGCTCTAAATCCCCAACATCACTGACCAAACCCTAACCTGAGCTCTAAATCCCCAAGGTTACTGATCAAACCCTAACCTGAGCTCTAAATCCCCAACGTCACTGACCAAACCCTAACCTGAGCTCTAAATCCCCAACGTCACTGACCAAACCCTAACCTAAGCTCTAAATCCCCAACGTCACTGACCAAACCCTAACCTGAGCTCTAAATCCCCAACGTCACTGACCAAACCCTAACCTGAGCTCTAAATCCCCAACGTCACTGACCAAACCCTAACCTGAGCTCTAAATCCCCAAGGTCACTGACCAAACCCTAAGCTGAGCTCTAAATCCCCAATGTCACTGACCAAACCCTAACCTGAGCTCTAAATCCCCAACGTCACTGACCAAACCCTAAGCTGAGCTCTAAATCCCCAACGTCACTGACCAAACCCTAAGCTGAGCTCTAAATCCCCAACGTCACTGACCAAACCCTAAGCTGAGCTCTAAATCCCCAACGTCACTGACCAAACCCTAAGCTGAGCTCTAAATCCCCAACGTCACTGACCAAACCCTAAGCTGATATCTAAATCCCCAACGTCACTGACCAAAACCTAACCTGAGCTCTAAATCCCCAACGTCACTGACCAAAACCTAACCTGAGCTCTAAATCCCCAACGTCACTGACCAAACCCTAACCTGAGCTCTAAATCCCCAAGGTCATTGACCAAACCCTAAGCTGAGCTCTAAATCCCCAACGTCACTGACCAAACCCTAAGCTGAGCTCTAAATCCCCAACGTCACTGACCAAACCCTAACCTGAGCTCTGAATCCCCAACGTCACTGACCAAACCCTAAGCTGAGCTCTAAATCCCTAACGTCACTGACCAAACCCTAAGCTGAGCTCTAAATCCCCAACGTCACTGACCAAACCCTAAGCTGAGCTCTAAATCCCCAACGTCACTGACCAAACCCTAAGCTGAGCTCTAAATCCCCAACGTCACTGACCAAACCCTAACCTGAGCTCTAAATCCCCAACGTCACTGACCAAACCCTAACCTGAGCTCTATACGATCCTCTCTATCCTCCAAACCATCCCTACGTACCAAATAAAGACAACTACATCTGTGACATCCTGATGGGGACCACAGCTCGATGCCCTCTTGACATCCAGGTTCAAAGATAGGTTATGTTGGGTAATAAAATTCTGATTTTGCTGTAATGCCCTTTGCCAAATTAATAAATGAAATGTTTGGCACTCTCTATGCCAGTCCGGGTCAATGGTGGGACTCTACAAAGTAATGTGGTTAACTTTCTGCATTGAAGGAGAGCTCCTTTCCCTCCCATTCAGCCACTCACACACAAAACTGGCCTCTAAGCCCAGGATGGGTCTGGAGCCTCCTGCTCAAATTCATCAGGCCTCCACCTTTAAACATCAGATTCAGATTTATTTATCACGTGTACACGGAAACGTGCAGTGAAAGACATGGTTTGGATGGCAACCAACACACCCAAAGATGTGATGGGGGCAGCCCACAAGTGTCACTATACATTCTGGCGCCAACATAGCATGCCCAGAATGCTCGGCAAAACAACACATTCACAACAAGCAAGCAACAACAGCAGAACCAGCAAGAGGAAATCCGCAGATGCTGGAAATCCAAGTAACACACACAGAATGCTGGAGGAACTCAGCAGGCCAGGCAGCATCGATGGAAAAGAGGACAGTTGACGTTTCGGGCTGAGTGCCTTCAGCAGGACCTGGCCTCATCCGTTCTCCCCCTACCCACACACCACACCATCTTCTAGCCCCAGGAGAGGTTGTACCAGGCCTCCAGCTTCCGTCCATTTGCAGACACTTCCTCATCTTCCCCAGCAGACCCACAGAGATTCACCGTTGGGCTTTGACCATTTGACTTCTGATAGACTTCAGGCTTCAATCTTTTCTACACTTCTCCTGAAATAATGCTTTGTTTAAAAAAAAAAATCCATACAAAGCAACTTGTTCAATATCCTCTAATGTGTAAATCGTTCTTTGCTTATTGTCTTGTTCTCCACAGAGAGCAGTGCTTTTAACTCACCTGACGATTTCAAGGTATCAATGCCTTTACAAACGAACTACCTGTATGCTAAGATTAAGAAGAGCCTTCCTGAAATGTACGCCTTCACCGTCTGCATGTGGATTCGATCCAGACTGTCGTCCAGTATCGGAACACCATTCTCCTACGCCGTGACTGGGCAGTCAAATGAAATTGTGCTTATTGACTGGGGAAAAAATGCAATTGAGTTACTCATTAATGATAAGGTGTGTATCGCTTCTCAGCCAATCATTAACAACTGCTGACTACCTTGCTGTTGGTCGGTTGGTAGCTGAGGACCATGGGGGAGGGTCATAACTCCAGGAGATGCCACAGGTGGTTTTACTGGTGTGGGACTGGATGCCTTTCACTGGTTTTGCTCACCTTGAGGTGAAAAATGGTCTCTTAGGAAAGACAGCTGAGCTGATTATCCTTGCCAGGGTGATGGTAGAGGTAGGTACATTAGGAATATATGAAGCGTTTAGAGAGAAGTACAGGGGTAGCACACTTCTGGTGAAGGGGCTTGTCTCCATTCCTGGACAGCTCACTCACCTTTGGAAACCATCGGACACTCAGCCGTTTGCATGTGACAGCAGCTACACCCTGGCATGCTGCATTGACAAGCAGGCCAAACCAGGTGGTTTCAGACCCTGGCGAGATGGGCACATGCCTGTCCTAGCATGAGAAGTCAGCTCAGGTGGACCGGGCGGATGAGAACTGCAGTGAGATCCAGCGGCCAGGAAGGTGGTACTTCAAATGTCCCATGGAGAGTGAAGGGCTTGACCGTAAGACATGGGAGCAGAATTGGGCCAATCTGGCCCATCGAATCCGCTCCGCCATTCAATCATGGCTGATCTTTTTTCCCATCTCCTCCTTAACCCCAGTTTCCGGCCTCCTCCTATTACTAAGCATAGAAGATGTCATGGTCATCCTTTGCAACTGAGGAAGACCAAGTTTATGATGCCTGTTCATACTGCTGGAATCAGACCTCTGAGGCAGAGAGTTGAACTGCCCCAGAGCAACCTTCTCCACTTTTAAAAACTCGCCTGCACTGTAATCGTTGGACCACCACCATAGGGAAGGATGTCAGAAGCAGGTGTATTTACAGAGAGAGTGCTGGGTGTGTGGCACATCTTGCCAGGGCTGCTGGTAGAGCCAGATACATTGGGGCATTTTAAGAGGCACATGGATGAAAGAAAAATGGAGGACTGTGTGGGAGGGAAGCATTCGATTGATCTTGGAGTAGGTTCAAAGGTTGGCACAAATTTGTAGGCCATAGGGTCTATTATGTTCTATATTCTAATCAACAATCACCATTTGCTGAGGTACTGGCCTGAGTAAAGTTTCTCTGGCATGTTGCTGCCTTGGTCTCGAGTTCTAGAACTCCACTCAATCTCCTTTGGGATCTGTTCTGTTTTTGTAACTCACCACCATAAAACTTATCTCTTTGACAATGCTTTGGCCCAAAACAATACTTCTTGGTCATTGGGTAGTGCAGTGGCTCCAAACTTTAATATGACTTTATTTCAGGCAAAAACACCACAAAGGGTTCTCATTCACAAGCCAGACAAGGAATCAAATGGATTGCTGGTGAGTCAGGCAGCATCTGTGGAGGCTGAGGTCGGAACCACTGACCTTATCCAATGTATCACACCAACAGGTAGCCCAGATGCCCATGGACATCAATGATGGCAAGTGGCACCACATCTGCGTAACATGGACTACCAGAGATGGCATGTGGGAGGCTTATCAAGATGGCCAATTGCGTGGCACAGGAGAGAACCTGGCTCCTTGGCATCCAGTCAAAGCAGGTGGCATCCTCATCCTGGGCCAGGAACAGGTAAGTGTCCCACCCAGCCAACAGCCACCCACACCTATGGTGGACAGAAGTCTATATCAGGAGGAGAGGAGTCTATCAATGGAGATTCTTAAAATGGGCAAATGTTGAGTGAAAGAGTAACATGCCCAAGAAGTCACCTTGCTTTTTTTTTGTATTTTGAAGATATAACACCTAAATTAAACACAAGAGATTTTGCAGGTGCTGGAAATCTTGAGCAGCACACACAGTGCTGGAGGAACTCAGCAAATCAGGCAGCATCTATGGAGGATAAGTAACAGTCAAGGTTTTGGGTTGAGACCCTTCATCAGGATTGGAGGTCCACTATCCTCTCCTATTAGTTTCCTCCTTCTTTGTACCTTTAATTCTTCTACCTATCAGCTCCTAGATTCTTACTTTATTCCCCCCTCCCCTCTCCCTCCCACCCACCCACCTGGTCCCACCTATTACCTGCTAGTTACTCCATTCCCTCAACCCACCTTATTCTGGCTTCTCCTTTCCTTTTGAGCCCTGTTGGCCAAAACCTTGATCGTTATTCTACTCTGTGGATTCTGCCTGACTTCCTGAGTTCCTCCAGCGTTTTGTGTGTGATGCATCTACGGGAGGTTTTTTAAACAGTCGGGGATGAATTAACACTTGGAATGGTTTACTTGGAAATCTGCAAAAACCTTTCCAAAAAGTTCCACATGGAAGATTTCCTGGGTCGAATATGTGAGTGGATTCAATGTTGCAATGCTATTGTGTGAGCTGTCTGTGGAATATTGGTGAGGATGAAGTATGCTGTAAAAGCTTCCTTGCTTTACGTGGCAAGGTGGTCAATGTAATAGACTCAAGGCTAAAAACTGCTACTTCATGAATTATGGATGGTATTAGTGTGAGCAGAGTGCTGGAGGAATTGATGTTGAAATAGCAGTTGTTTTTAATTTATATTAATGTATTAAATATTTAAGATATTCTGGGGTTGGGTCAGTGTGAGAACCAGCTTCATTGAGCAAGCCTGCATTTTTTTGTTAGAGATGCACAAAGTGGATCACTGGGCCAATTAGGAAAGTCAATCATATTGATAGGTCTGGAGTGACATAGGCCAGATTGGGCAAGGATGGAATATTCCCCTTCTATAGAGGAAAGGATTGGTTAAGTTTGTTCTTAAAGTTGCTACCAGCATAATATGCCTTTAAAATATTTGGACAATTGCCCTTTGTGTAGGTGATTTAGCAGGAGAACAGGGAGTATTGAGAGGGAAAGGGTATCATGTAACTAAATGGGGGAATGGGATTGCTCCGAGGGCTGGCAGTGACTTGGTGGGCCAAATAGTCCCTTTCAATGTCATAAGAAATCATGAGAAATATGAATAATGAAGTACTGCATGTTTAAAAATTCTTCAGATGGTAAAAGTTCAACTTGTAAAGATCAGAAAGCAAGTGTATTTTTGTCAAGAAAGATAGAATATTAAATTAGGGTTTAACATCTGTTCAATTGTTTAAACTTAAGCCAAAATAAGCTCTCAAGTAAACACAACTTTTACTATGTAAAATAAGATTTCAGCAGCTGGAGGCAAATACAGAGGACAGTTTCAAGATGCTGCTATTGTGAACTTAGAGGTGAGCTATTGACAGCTCAAAAAATGGGAGCTAGAGTTGGCTAATTTAGTCTCATGTCTACCCTGCCACTGGATAAGATAGTATCCAATTTATATCTTTCTAACTTACAAGATTTTGGTATGCTAAGAAATAGAAATCAGGTGGTGTGTCTCCCCAAACCTTGTCTTGGGATCTATTGCCTCATGGAGTTGAGTATTTCAAAGATTTAAAACTTTTGGCATTAAGAAACTTCTCATCTCAGTCCTGACTGGTGGACACCATCTTCTTCTAAGACCATACCCCCTTGTTCTAAAGTGCATGTGACAAATAAAGCCAATCTTCACCCTGGTGTAGACAGGTGGTAAACTAAAGCCCAGGCTCACTTTGGTGAGGACTAACATGTCGTTTGGTTTGGAGAGGCTGTAGAAACCTGAATTTAATGTGTTTTCTTCCTCAGGACTCAGTTGGAGGCAGGTTCGATGCATCACAGGCATTTGTGGGTGAACTGAGTCACTTCAACATCTGGGACCACATTCTCACCTCCGATGTTATCCGGAGCATAGCCAACTGTTCTGCCAACCTGGCCGGCAATGTCATTCCCTGGGTTGACAACAACGTGGACGCGTTCGGTGGAGCAACCAAGTTGCCACTGGAGACCTGCCGGGAGCGCTTGGTTAGTTCCTGATTGCCACGAGGATTCACATAAGTGCCCCTGTTTGTTTAGTACAGATAATGTTCTGTGATTTGGTTAAAAGTGTACCAGCTTCCCAGTCCCATCTTCACATCTTGGGAAGGAGCAATGATTGTGATATTTTGTGTCTTAAAATCTCAGTAACTCTGCAGGCCGTGTCCAGTAGGTAGCATTCTCTACATTGAGTCGATGGTCCCAGGTACAAGAACCACACCAGAGACCTGAGCACAACATCCAACCGGATACCGCACCACACCCCAATAATGGGTGATTCTGAGATCTTTCTCGTCCCTCAAGTGGACTTGTAAGATTCCACAGTGTATTTGAAGAGCAGGGGAGATCTCAGTGACCTGGTTTCTAGCTGATCTGTCAACATTTTAAAAAGTAGATCAGTCAGTTAGTGCATTGCTGTATGAGAGCTTGTTGTGTCCACCTTCACTCGTTGCTTCAAAAGGTAATCTGTGAATTACATACATTTTTAGGATCATTTTCAGTAGTGAAGGGCATTACAGAAATTAGAATAAGACACACATAATGCTGGAGGAACTCAACAGGTCTATGGAGAGGAATAAATGAGACTTTGTGTCCTGATGAAGGGCCTCTGCCTGTGACATTGATAATTCTGGCAATTTTTACTCCTTTCCCTCTTTTTCCATTCGCCATTCTGGCTCCCCTCCTCTTCTCCTCACATACCTACCACCTCCAACTGGTTCCCCTCCTCTTCTCCTTGCTCCCACAGTCCACTGTCCTATCAGATTCCTTCTTCAGCCCTTCCACCAATCACATCCCAGCTTCTTACTTCATCTCCTCTCTCCACCTCACCTGGTCTCATCTATTGCCTGCCAGCTTGCCTCCACCCTCTTCCTCCCTCCATCCTCTTCCCTCCACCCCCCACCATCTTAATCTGGCTTCTTTCTCCCTTCCTTTCCAGTTCTGATGAAAGACCTTGGTCTAAAACATTGACTGTTTATTCCTCTCCGTTGTTGCTGCCTGACGAAGGGAGTGAGTGTGTGTCCTTGTATGCCAGAACCTACCTTCAGATGCTGGCCAACCTGTGGTGCATTACCCTCTTGCTACAGACTCTTTCTAACATTTGCCATTTCCCATGTTAGGTGCAAACCTCTGGGAAAAATTCTGCAGGCACTCTTTTCTGGTCTAGATCTTGATCAACAAATTAAATAACCCTTTCTCAATTGTCTTATTGCTGGAAAGAGGTTTATTATTTTGTTTCAAGGTTACGTTGCAAGAGTATCTGTTGGAATACAGAGAGCAAAAAGAAAACCATTTTTTTCCTCACTGGAATAACAATTTAAAAGAATCTTTTCATAAGCTTCATTGAAATCACTTCTAGCTGATCTACAGAGAGCCGGACTTGAATGTTTTATTGAGTTTAAATGGCCTTACTGCGTAACTTGTGCTCACCTTGGGTTGGGATGAAATAACATTCAACAAACTTTAAAAGTTCAACCCCGCATGTTCTTCCTTTGTGCCACTGTTCACTTTTTTTTAAAAAAACAAAACAATGTTTTGAGAAACAAAGTTCTAAGATTGTGGTGATTGAAATAGTTATTTTCTTAGTCCTTATTGTGTAGAAAGCAGCCCTTCAGCCATGGCTGTCTATGCCAAATAAGAAATACCTGTATGTTATAGCTCGGAGTGTCGGAGTTGGAGTTCAATTCTGATGCCGCCTGTACATCCTCCCTGTGAATGCGTGGGTTTCCTTCCCATGCTCGTTTCCTCCCACAGTCCAAGGACATACCGGTTAGTAACTAATTGGTCATTGTAAACCGTGCTGTAATTAAGCGATGCATAAATAGGTGGGTTGCTGACTTGTGTAGCTCACTGAGCCAGACGGGCCTGTTCCATGCTGTATCTCAAAATAAAAATGAATAAATTCAAGCTAATCCTGTTTGTTCCATATCTGCCTAACACTACTACAGCACCAGTGACCTGGGTTCAGTTTGTGCCACTGCCCATAAGGAGTTTACACATTCTCCCCATGACCACATGGGTTTCCTCCAGATGATCCGGTTTCCTCCCCATTACAAAAGCATGTAGTTTGTATGTTAGTTGGACACATGGATGTAGTTGGGTGGTGTGGGCTCATCAGGCTGAAGGGCCTGTTATCGTGCTGTAACTCTAAGTAACAAATAAATTAATCTACCTGCTTCAGCCACACATTATATCTTTCACCTCCAACCTTAAAACTATGCCCTCTAGATTTTGATTTCTGCCCCCCCACCCCCAACTTCAGGGATGGGGAAAGAGTGCTTCACCATATCTGTGCCTCATTCCATTTAGGCATAGAATCATAGAGCACTACAGCACAGAATCAGACCCAACTCGTCCATGCTGAATGGTTAAGCTGCCTAGTCCCAATGACCTGCAGCTAGATTATTGCCCTTCCTACCCCTCTCATCCATGTACCTATCCGAATTTCCCAAAAATGTTGAAATTATACCTGCATCCACCATTTCTTCTAGCTTTTTTCATATTTGCACCATCCCTTTTCACCTTTCACCCTTAACCTGTGACCTCTAGTTCTAGTCTCATCAAACGTCTTCCTTCTCTTCCATCCTTTTTGGATCCATTGTTGGAGATGAAGGAACATCCCCTTTTTCCAGAGCATAGTTCTCAATAGCTGGTCACTTGACCAGGAAAGAGATCCCTGCATTCCCTGTTACAAACTTGATCCCGTTCCTCTTCACCCAGCCATGATAAGGCCAATATTATCGCAATTGCCAAACTTCTTCTGTGCCATACTGTTCTCTAGACTGAGCTAAAGATGGGATGCCTCAATTCTCATGCCAATCAGTACAAGACCATAAGACACACAGTAGGAGCAGAATTAGGCCATTTGGCCAATCGATTCTAATCTATCATTCCATCAGGGTTGATTTATTTTTCCTCTCAACCACCCTCTCCTGTCTTCTCCTTTGACATCTTTACTAAACGGGAACCTTCCAACCGCTGCTCGAAATATATCCAATGACTTGGCCTCCACAGCCATCTGTGATAATAAATTCCACAGATTCAACACTCTCTGTCTAACGAAATTCCTCTTCTTCTCTGTTCTAAAGGAGACTCTTCTATTCTGAGTCTGTGCCCTCTGGTCCTAGACACTCCCACTATATGGAACATCCTCTCCATGTCCACTTTATCCGGGCCTTTCAATATTTAGTGGGATTCAATAAACTTGCCCCTCATTCTTCTGAACTCCAGTGGATACAGACTCTGGGCCAGCGGACACTCTTCACGTGTTAACTCTTAAGGAAAATCAAGTCAAATAAAAAGCAGCTGGTAGAACCACATCGCACAAAAGTGGTAGTTTGGCCCATTAGATTTGTGCTAGCACTTGACGAGAGTTGCTTATTAACCCTGTGTTTGCCACTATCCTCCAACTTTTTCAGCCACTTCCTTAGACGCTTCTGATAGTGCTATCGTGTTCACTTGGCAAACTCCTGCAACCCCTTCCCCCTGTGGTTATTAGCCCTCATGCTACTGGAAATAGCTACTCTCTGCTAATTCAAAATTTATTAATTATTTTACTTAGAGATTCAGTGAGGAATGGGTCCTTCCAGTCCTTTGAGCTGCGCTGACCAGCAACCCTAGCCCAATTGCGGGATATTTACAATGACCAATCAACCAACTAACCGGTGCATCTTTGGATCGTGGGAGGAAATCCATGTGGTCACAGGAAGGATGTACAGACTCCTTACAGAAGACACTTCGATTGAACTCTGAGCTCTGATGCCCTGGGCTGTGATACTGTTATGCTAACAACTATGCTACCGTGATTTACTGAGATGGGCTCGAGACACACCTGCTCAATGTGCTAAAATTGCACACTAGCTTTATCAGAGGCTGTCCTCTTGAGATTGTCTTGTTGTCTAAGGCAATTTGAAGAAAATGTTGTGCTGACCTTTAACTTACTCTAAGAGCAAACAGATCAATCTCAGATTGATCTTGGAGTAGGTTAAAATGACAGTACAGCATTGTGAGCCGAGGGGTGTGTGCAGTGCTGTAATAGTCTTTAAAATGTACACGTGCCACTCCAGGTAGTTGGTGGGGTTGTTCGTTGACTTTAATTTATTTGGAGATACAGGCCCTTCTGGCCCAATGAGCCACACTGCTAAACAACCCACCCATTTAACCCTAGCCCAAACACAAGACAATTTACAATGACCAATTAACCTACTAACCAGTACGTCTTTCGACTGTGGAAGGAAACCAGAGAACCTGGAGGAAGCCCACACGGTTGAGGGGAGAACATACAAACTTCTTATAGATGGCCACCAGAAGTGAACTCTGACATACTGAACTGTAATAACACTGCACTAACCACTACACCACTGTGTTAAACCAATGTTAAATGGGCTACTGTCATTCTAACACGTTGGAGAGTGGAATTGAAGTGTAACATCAGAGTCCAGTCCAAGTCGTACCTCCTATTCTTAAATGCAATTATTAGCTTTTAATTCTGTGCATCAGGGAAAGATAATTCAATGTTGGAGGTGAGGCAGCATCTGTTGAGATGTTTTGGGTTCCAACATTTCATCTGGACTGAGAGTTGAAATTCAATCATTTGTAGATCTTATTTTCCAGCTAAAATCTCTTCCAATCTTCTCTGCACCATCTGCCAATCACCCCTCACACCTTCCATTCACCTTTTTATACTATTTCCCTCTAACTTTCAGTCTAGGTAAAGGGCCTCGACCCTAAATATCGGCTGTGTATCTCCCTCCGCAGATGCTGCCTGACAAAGTTTCTCCAACAGTTCCCTTTTCTTTATCTTTATTTCAGAGATACAGCACAGTAACAGGTCCTTGCAGCCCAACAAGCCCTTGCCACCCAGTTACACCCATGTGACCAATTAACCTAATAACCTTTACATCCTTGAAACGTGGGAGGAAACTGGAGCACCCGGAGGACTCTGTTGGTCCAGATTCTGGCAGCTGCAGTCTCTTGTTTGTCTCTGAATGGAAAAATACAAGTGAATCTGCAGATGCTGGAAATCCAGAGTCTTTCTCTCTCTCTCTCACTCACACTCGCACTCACACTCTCACTCACCTGGAGGAGCTCAGCAGATCAGACAGCACCTATGGACATTAATAAACACGTACATCAATTTCTCCATCTTTCAGAAATTTCTCCTTCCCTCTCCTTCAGTTCCCCACTCTGTCCCCCCACCCTCACCTCTTCTCACCTGCCTATCACTTCCTCTGATTCACTCACCTCTTCTATCAGATTATTTCTGCTTTAACCCTTCACCTGATGAAGGGTCTCAGCCCAGAGTGTTGTCAACTGTTTGCTCTTCTCCATCGATGCTGCCTGCCCTGAGTTCCTCCAGCATTTTGTGTATATTATCCATCTTACTGTACTTGGGGGACCATCTAATAATCTTATAGCTGTGGGGTAGAAGCTGTCCTTAAGCCTGGTGGACATACTTCCAAGTTTATGAGGATGAGTGGTGGCTTGACAGAGGTGTACAAGATAAGAGGCATAACAGTGGACAGCCAGCATCCTTTTCCCAGAGTGGTGATGGCTAATACATTGATTCATTATGTGCTGTGTCAAGAAACATAATTGTTCTTGCCAAATTTTTCTACAGAAGTGTTTTGCCATTGCCTTCTTCTGGGCAGTGTCTTTACAAGACAGGTGACCCCAGCCATGATCAATGCTGTACAGATATTGTCTACCTGGCCACAGTGGTTGCACCTGTGAAATGCACCAGCTACCCACACGATCATCACCACCTGCTCCCGTGGCTTCACAAGACCATGATTGGGAGGGAGGAGCTAAGTAGGGTGACCTGCAGGCTAGCAGAGGGAAGGAGTGCCTCACACCTCCTTTGGTAGAGACGCATCTCCAGCCCACCACCCCAATATGAGAGGGCATAATTTTAAGATGATCAGAAGAAAGTATAGGGGTGATATCAGAGGCAGGTGTTTTCAGTGGTAGTTGCATGGAACGCACTGCCAGGGGTGGTGGTAAAGGCAGATACACTAGAGATGCTTAAGAAACTCCTAGATAGACACATGGATGATAGAAAATTGGATTGCTATGTGGGAGGGAAGGGTTAGATTCATTGGGGAACATAAAGGGCTGAAGAACCTGTGATGTGCCATTACGTTCTAAGTTTTACGAGGGGAGAATAGAGAACATCCAGTGTGAGTGGGGTCTTTGAGGCATGAGAAGGGTAGACAGTCCATGGAGGGGAGGCTGGTTTCAGAGCCGTGCTGAGCTGTGTCCACAGCTCTGTAGCTCCTTGCAGTCTTGAACAGGGCAGTTCAAGACAATGAGCCTAGTTCACAACAGACTGCGTGAAAGAGTCTTTGTGAGTCTGCTTGGGTGGGCGGAGGCCCAATGTTTGCATGTCAATGCCCAGATCCGGGTCTGCTGGAGGCCGAACAATGCTGACTATTGGGGTTAGACGACTGCATGTGCATGAGTGGGTGGGAGGGAGGAACGGGGCTTGTTTTGCTGTTGTTGTCTTGTTGCTTGTTGTGTTCTGTGTTGTTCTGCCAAGTGTTATGGGCATGCTATGATGGTGCCAGAGTGTGTGGTGACATGTGTGGGCTGCCTTCAACGTACCCTTGGGTGTGTTGATGTTAATGCAAATGACCATATTTCACTGTTTCAATCTACATGTGACATCAAAACATCTTGAGGCTCCTCATCTGCTTCTTTTCCCAATTACACTTGACCAAGTCTCCTATGCCAGGAATGAAAGGGTTAACGTATGAGGAGCATTTGACGGCTCTTGGCTTGTACTTGCTAGAGTTCAGAAGAGTGAGGGTGATCTCACTGAAACCTGTAGAAAACTGAAAGACCTAGATAGAGTGGACGTGGAGGGGATGTTTCCTGTAGTGGGCGAGACTAGGACCAGAGGACATAGATAGAGTGGACGTGGAGGGGATGTTTCCTATAGTGGGGGAGTCTAGGACCAGAGGGCAGAGCCTCCGGTACAAGGAAGTCCCTAGAGAACAGAGATAGGGAGGGATTTCTTTAGTTAGAGGGTGACGAATTCATTACCATAGACAGCCGTGGAGGCCAAGTCATTGAGTATATTTAAAGCAAAGTTGATAGGTTCTTAATTATTAAGAGCATCGAAGTGGGGAGAAGGCAGGAGAACGGGATTGGCAGGGATAATAAATCAGCCATGATGAAATGGTGGAGCAGACTCAAAGTTCAAAGTAAATTTATTATCAAAGTATGTGTCACTATTTACAACCTTGAGATTTGCTTTCTTTTCAAAGCCTGATTCTGCTCTTGGGTCTTTGGTCTCTGGTTACCCACCTTTCTGCCACTGGAAACAGATTCTCCGTCAAATCCCTTCATGATTTTAAAAGCTTGGTTAAATATCTGCTGTTTGTTATTTCCATTAAACCTGAAACGGGCTATGATCCGTGAGTGTGTGTGTGTGTTTTTATACAATGTCAATATGTGAACCCAGGAGAGCCTTCCTTAATGAGGTGAATGAAGATGTTGTGAAGCTGCACACAGCTCGATACAAAAGCAGCCATACTCGAATGCTTTATACTCTGTCTATAATCGTAAAAACAGTCAGAAAAAAGGGGTTTTGCTCCATCCTGTCTGCTGTCCTCTTTGTGATGTCATTCACAGTATGGTTACATTAATACTAACCATCTCTTTCACTGTATGACAACAGGGTTCAAGAGACATTTTAGTTTTAAGGTTCTGGGTTTGTATTTTATCATTCGTTTTTCTCATGACTTTGACTATATGATGGTGACCATTACGTTCATTCGACATTTTTGCATTAAAATAATTGTTATATCTTTTGGATAAAAGAAGAAAAAATGAATAAAAATAAAAGCATTATATTAATATATCACTTGTACTGCAGCTGCCTTTTATTCTTTTGAAAAAATCATCTGTACGGTGTGGGTTTCCATAATCTAAGAAGATATCGACCTGGAACCACAAGAGATTGCAGATGCTGGAATCTCCTGCAACATTTGGGGAGAAGGCAGGGGAATGGGGTTGAGGGGGAAAATAAAACAGCCTTGATGGAATGGTGTAGCAGAATTGATGGACTGAATGGCTTAATTCCGCTCCTATGTCTTGTGGTCTAATCTGCTGGAGGAACTCAGCAGGTTGAGCAACTTCTGTGGAGGGGAGAGGAATTATTGATGTTTCAGTTTGAGACCTTGCTTCAGGGTATGAAGCAGGATTTGGACCTGAAACATCAAGAAACCACAGAACTACGCTGAAGAAGGTAAAGACAATATTGCATCACACACAAAGTGCTGGATACCTCAACTTCAGTTCTGAATGCTATTTGCTTACTCTTATTGTCTGCATGAATTGTTTTTTCTCTCTCTGCATATTGAGTGTTTGTCAGTCTTTAGTTTTAATGAATTTTATTGGGTTCCTTTGTTTAGTGGCTGCCTGTAAGGAGTCGAATCTCAGGACTGTATAAAGTATCCATACTTTGCTAATTAATGTACTTTGAACTTTGAACCGATACTGAACACAGCCTCACTTTGAAGGGCTCTACAACTTGTGTTCTCTGTATCTATCTATCTATTTATTTATTCATCTCATTTATTTATCTATCTATTTATTTATTTATTTATTTATTTATTATACTTATTTCTTTTTGTATTTGCACAATTTGTCAGTCTTTGTTGGTAGTTTTCATTGATTCTATTGTACATTTTTGTTCTGTGAATGCCAGCAAGAAAATGAATCTCAGGGTAGTATTTGGTGACATCCATGTCCTTTGACAATAAATTCACTTTGAACTTTGGAGGAACTCAGCAAGCCAGGCAGCATCTATGGATGTGAATAAATAGCCGACATTTCAGGCTGAGGACCCAAAAGGAAATGAAAATAGGCCCTTTGGCCCATCTGGTCCATTCTGACCAAGATGGTCCATGCAACCTTGTTTAATTTGCCAGAGTTTTGATCATAGTCAGTCCCACAGCACAGAAATGGGTCATTTGGCCAATCTGTTATTCTATGTAGTCCCATTGACCCATAACTGCAACACAGCCCTCCCATCCATGTACTTATCCAAACTTCTCTTAAATGTTGCATTAAACCCACATCCACCACTTCCACTGGCAGCTCGTTCCACACTCTCACCACCCTCTCAGTGAAGAGGGTCCCCCTCAGTTTCCTCTTAAATATTTCACCGTTCACCTTAACCTATGACCTCTATTTCTAGTCTCACCAAACATCTATGGAAAATGCCTGCATGCATTAACCCTATCTATATGCCTTATAATTTATTATACCCTAAACTGTTCCAGTCCATGTATCTGCCCAATTATTCAAAACCTAAGTAAATTTATTATGAAAGTACATACGTCACCATATACATCGATGATAATCATTTTCTTGTGGGCATACTCAATAAATCCAGAATAGCATAATAACCACAATAGAATCAATGAAAGACCACAGCAGTTTGGGCATTCAACCAGTGTGCAAAAGACAACAAGGTATAGAAAAAGGTAATAATAAACAATAAACATCGAAAACATGAGATAAAGTGAGTCCATAGGTTGTAGGAACATTTCTGAGTGAAGTTATTATACCAGCCTCAACCATTTCCCATGACAGCTCATTCAACTTCATAACATTAATGAATAAATTATTGCCCCTTGAGTTGCTATTAACTTTCCCTCTCATCTTAAACCTACACCCTCGAGTTCATGATTCCTTAACCTGGGGAAAAGTCTGAATGCATTCACCATATCTATTCACCTCATGTTTTATCTGTTTACTGAGATGTAGTGCAGAATGGGCCCTGTATGTTTTCTATGTTTCACTCCACTTGTCACAGACCTCCAGTTAGAGAGGCAACCATCTCCTACCACTCTTTGGCTTCTGCCATAAAGCCAATGTCTAACTCAATTTACTACCTATTGCCAGAACTTGAGGACCCAAGTTATAGCAAAAGATTGAACAGGTTAGGACTTTATTCCCTGGAGCAAATGAGAATAAGGGGAGATTTGGTAGATGTATGCAAAATTATGAGGGATATAGATAGGGTAAATACAAGCAGGCTTTTTCCACTGAGGTTGGGTGAGGCTAGAACTAGAGGTCACATGGGTTAAGAGTGAAGAATGAAATATTTAAGAGGAGCTGTGAATGTGGAAGGAGTTGATGCAGGATTGATCTCAACATTTAAGAGGTGTTTCAATTGGTACATGGATGGGAGGGCTATGGAGAGTTAAGGTCCAGGTGTGGGTCAATGGGACTTGGCAGAGTAACAGTTCAGCATAGACTAGAGGCTGATTCTGTGCTGAGTGTTCTATGACAAGGAAGGTGTCCAACTTCTTTACTTCCTTAGAAGTTTAAGGATCTTTGGGTTGTCACAAAATGCTCTAATAGATTTCTATAGATGTGCTGTTGAACACATCCTAACTGATTGCATCACAAATATGAGAAAGTCTGCAGATGCTGGAAATCCAAAGCAACACACACAAAATGCTGGAGGAACTCAACGGGCCAGGCAGCATTTATGGAAGATGTTTCAGACCGAGACCCTTCTTCTGAAGGGGACTGATTGCATCATGGTCTAGTACAACAATCTGAACATTAATGAATGTAAGAAGCTTCAGAGGATAGTGGTCACAGGCACATCTTTCCCCATCATCTGTGGTATGAGAGCAGTGGGAGGCCGAGTTAGTGGAGTGTACTGAAGGCAGAGATCAATAGGTTCACAATTGTTAAGACTGTTGAGGGTTACAGCAAGAAGGCAAGAGAATGCGATCAAAAAGAAATCAGCTATGATTGAAAGGTGTAACAAACTTGATGGGCTGAATGGCCTCTTCTGCCATATTCCTCTTGGGTTCTTGGATTGAACCAGTCAGTGTAATGAATAGGAACTCAGACAGGTTGGTAGGGACTGGAATCTCAGGAGGTATGAACTGCAATGGGTAACCTTGACCATGGCTCCATTATTGTCATTATTAACAAGTTAGTCACTACATATTAGGGCGTCGTGGTAAGGTGGTGGTTAGCACGATACAATTACAGCATGGAGTGTCAGAATGCACTGAATTGAATTGAATTGACTTTATTACTTGCATCCTTCACATACATGAGGAGTAAAAATCTTTATGTTACGTCTCCATCTAGATGTGCCATGTGCAATCATAGTAATTTATAATAAATAGAACAATCAATGTAATATAGAGTACACTCAAATCAGCGTGAGTTCATCAGTCTGATGGCCTGGTGGAAGAAGCTGTCCTGGAGCCTGTTGTTCTTGGCTTTTATGCTGCGGTACCGTTTCCTGGATGGTAGCAGCTGGAACAGTTTGTGGTTGGGGTGACTTGGGTCCTCAATGATCCTTCGGGCCTTTTTTACACACCTGTCCTTGTAAATGTCCTGAATCATGGGAAGTTCACAACTACAGATTAAGGGAGGTACAGTTCCTAAACCAGGCAGTGATGCAGCCAGTCAGGATGCTCTCAACTATGCCCCTATAGAAAGTTCTTAGGGTTTGGGGGCCCATACCAAACTTGCTCAACCATCTGAGGTGAAAGAGCCACTTTTTCACCACATAGCTGGTGTGTACAGACCACAAGGTCCTCGTTGATGTGGATGCCGAGGAACTTGAAGCTGTTTACCCTCTCAACCCCAGATCCATTGATGCCAACAGGGGTTAGCTCATCTCCATTCCTCCTGTAGTCCACAACCACCTCCTTTGTTCTTGCGACAAGGCGGGAGAGGTTGTTTTCTTGACACCACTGTGTCAGAGAGGTGACTTCTTCCCTGTAGGCCGCCTCGTTATTGTTTGAGATAAGGCCAGTCAATGTAGTGTTGTTGGCAAATTTATTTAGCAGATTGGAGCTGTGGGTGGCGATACGGTCATGGGTATAGAGGGAGTAAAGGAGTTTGTGTGTTCTTCCCATGACTGCATGGGTTTCCTCTGGGTGCTCTGGTTTCCTCCCACATTCCAAAGATGTACCTGTTGCTAGGTTAGTAGGTCATTGTAAGTTGTCCTGTGATTAGGCTAGAGTTAAATGGGCAGATTGCTTGGTGGCATGGCTTGTTGGGCTAGAAGGGCCTGTTCCCAGCTGTATCTCTAAATAAATATTATAGAATATTAGAATTCATATATCAGCCTAAAATGTTTTTTTTTAAACAGATGCTCAAGATGTTCTGCTGGAAACCCAGAAAAAGCCCACAAAATACTGTAGGAGCTCAACAGGTCAGCCAGTGTCTAGATAAACAGTCAATTTTTCAGTTAGGACTGGAAAGGAAGGGGACAGAAGCCAGAATAAGCAGGTGGAGGGAGAGGAAGGAGTACAAGCTGACATGTGACACCAGTTGAGGGGGGAAGGCAGGTGGGTGGAGGGGATGAAATAACTGGGAGGTGATAGGTGGAAAAGGTAAAAGGCTAAAGAAGAAGAACTCTGATAGGATAGGAGAGTGGACCTCGGAAGAAAGTTAAGAAGGAGGGAAACCAGCATCCAGCATGGGGAATTGAAAAAGAGAGAAGAGTCTGGCCTCATCAGAACAAGAAAAAATTTTTTTTAACTCCCCAGCTAAACCAAAAAAATTTAAAAACTAATAAAATTTGGATTCTTGATTCCTCATTTAACAAATACCTTCTGATCTGAGGAAGGGTCTTGGCCTGAAATGTCGACTGCTTATTCCTCTCCATAGATACTACCTGACCTTCTGAGTTCCTCCAGCATTTTGTGCATGTCTTGGTCAAGATATCCTGCACCTACAGAATCTCTAGTGTTTACCAACAGCAATTTCTGATTTCCAGATCCATTTTTAAATTGAACTATGACTTTGGGCCTTAAGCTTGGTATTAATGGTGTGGACATACAGGTAATGTTAGAAAGAGGGAAAAAAGCGTTTTCGAATCATCGTGTAGTCCCCACATACCAATAGGCTTTTGGTCTGCACAATCATCAATAATTAAATGAAATTTTAAAAAACATATAGGATTTTTAATAAACTATCAAATGTAATCATTTACATGACTGGTGAGCAGATGTTGGGGGGTTATTTAAAGATTATTGAGTCCAGGGCAGAACATGGTATTTCATCTTGTATAATGGGATCAGGATAGCATTTGGAGCAGATTATAGTCATGAACTAAATTGTTTTCCATTAGTCTCTGAACATGACAGAACGGCAGAGTACTGTGGTTGCCAGCAATCTGAAATAAGGGTTGTGTCTATTTGATAGAGTGAGTAGTCCTGTATATTCTCATAATTTTTCTTTTTGGGCATGAGCTCGTGAATCAAGTGAAAGCTAAATTCAGGTTTGCAAAGCTAAATTAAAAACAACTAATCACCTGCCCAATATTACGTGGAACATTACCATACAGTACAGGTCCTTCATCCCTTTCACTGACTCTAAACTCCACCTAACCCTTCCCCCCAACATAGCCCTCCAGTTTTCTATCATCCATGAGCCCAGTTAACAGTGTCATAAATATCCATAATGTATCTGCATCTAGCACCAGTCCCATACACTCAGTGTGAAGAACTTTCCTTTGAGATACCCCACACTATACTTTCCTCCAACAACATTAAAATTATACCCCCTTGTATTAGCCACTTCCACCTGGGAAAAGGTCTTGGCTGTCTATTCTATCTTTGCCTCTTGTACAGCTTGTACACCTGTCAAGTAATTCGCTCCAAAAAGTAAAGCCTTATCTTAATCATATTCTTGCAGTTGTTGAAGAAAGGAACTTTTATTGTTAACATAGAAACATAACATAGAAAGCCTACAGCACAATACAGGCCCTTCGGCCCACAAAGCTACGTCGAACATGTCCTCACCTTAGAAATTACTTAGGGTTATCCATGGCTCTTTATTTTTCTAAGCTCCATGAACCTACCCAGGAATCTCTTAAAAGACCCTATCGTTTCTGCCTCCAGCACCACCGCCAGCAGCCTATTCCACACTCTCACCATTCTCTGCATAAAAAAAACTTACCCCTGACATTTCCTCTGTACCTACTTCCAAGCACCTTAAAACTGTGCCCTCTCAATCTAGCCATTTCAGCCCTGGGAAAAAGCCTCTGACTATCCACGTGATCAATGCTTCTCATCATCTTATACACCTCCATCAGGTCATTTCTCATCCTCCATCACTCCAAGGAGAAAAGGCCGAGTTCACTCAACCTACTCTCATAAGGCGTGCTCTCCAATCCAGGCAACATCCTTATAAATCTCCTCTGCACCCTTTCCATGGTTTCCACATCCTTCCTGTAGTGAGGTGACCAGAACTGAGCACAGTACTCCCAAGTGGGGTCTGACCAGGGTCCTATGTAGCTGTAACATTACCTCTTGGCTCTTAAACTCAATCCCATGACTAGCCTAGACTAGATGGGCCAAATGGCCTGTGTCTGGGCTGCACTTTTCTATGACTCTATAACGTCCTTGTAAATTTTCTCTGCCCTCTTTCAATCTTATTTATATCTTTCCTGTGGGTAGGTGACCAGAAATGCAAACAGTTCTCCATATTTGGCCTCACCAACATCTTACACAACTCCAATATAACATTTCAACTCCTACACTCAATACTTTAATTATGAAGCCAATGTGCCAGAAGCTCTCTTTATGATCCTATCTACCTGTGACTTTACTTAAAAGGAATTATGGATGTGTGTTCCCAGATCCCCCTGTTCTGCCACACTCCTCAGTCCCCCACCATTCACCGTGACTACAGTGACGTCAAGGAACAATAAAGGTAACCCCAGACCACTGAACAAATCCAAATGCTGCTTTTATCAGGGTATCCGTCTGTCAGAAGCCATGGGCTTAAAGGACGGACACTTATAGCAAAACCTAAGCCATGGTGATCCTTGTCAGCTGGAGCTGTGCTTTGAGACCGGTGGAAGTCCAGATGGAGGAGCTTGGAAGCATGTTCCAACCCCAGCTCAGTGCCTACTGGATATTTTTCAGAGTCATGTATCCCCCCAGTTGATGTAACTGCATCTGTTTCTTGAATTACAGATGGATGCTGTCATGATAACTAATCTGAAAGATATTGCATTGGAAACAATTCTCAGGTAGCGATTCAAGAGCAAATATTCTTCTGCTCATCTCTCTAAAAGATTAATTCGACTCTTTAACTTAACTTAAATGCCCTCACTCAAGCCCATCTAGGAGGTGAGGTCACAAGATAAAGTGTAATCTGTCACAGAATAGTACAGCACAGTATGGGCCCTTTGCTCTTCGATGCTGTTCTGACTCTCTAACCTAATGTATCCAGTATACCACCTGAAATTTTTACTCTACAGACATCCAGGAAACAGAAAATCCCAAGGAATTAATGAATGACACAAAATGTTAGAACCCCAAAGCCCTCCTTCCCCTCATGAACAAGCAACAACAAAAGCATCAACCCTCCCTGATCCCGCTCCCTCCAACTGCTCCAGCAAAAGCATCAACCTCCCCCATCACCCACCATGCAAGCAGTATCAAAGCCCCCAGAGACCATAATCTAGAGTCCATCCCAAAACTGCTGTCCATCCCAACACTTCAACATCCCACAGGCTCTAATGACGGAGAGAGAGGGAGAAGAAGAAGACTATAAGATATAGGAGTAGAATTGGGCCATTTGGCCCAAAAAGTCTCCTCTGCCACTTCTTCAATGCTGATCCAGTTTTCCTCTCAGCCCAATCTCCTGTCTTCTCCCTGTATGCCTTCATGCCCTGACCAATCAAGAATCTATCAACCTCTGCCTTAAATAGATATAAAGACTTGGCCTCCACAGCTGCCTGTGACAAAGAATTCCATAGATTCACCATTCTCTGGCTAAAGAAATTCCTCCTCATTTCCATTCTAAATGGACTTCCCTCTATTCTGAGGCTGTGTCCTCTAGTCTTAGACATTCCCACCATAGGAAACATCCTCTCCACATCCACTCTATCAAACCTTTCACCATTTGATTTCAATGAGGTCACCCCTTGAATGAATGGCATCCGTCGGTCTCGAGAGACCATGGATCTGCGCCTGGAGTTTCCAGGGCGCAGGCCTGGGCAGGGTTGTATGAGAGGCCGGCAGTTGCCCAAGCTGCAGGCCTTCCCTCCATGCCACTGACGTTGTCCAAGGGAAGGGCACTAGGACCCATGCAGCTTGGCACCGGTGACGTTGCAGAGCAATGTGTTGTTAAGTGCCTTGCTCAAGGACACAAACACGCTGCCTCAGCTGAGGCTCGAACCAGTGACCTTCAGGTTATTGGTTACTAGACTGATGCCTTGCCCACTAGGCCACGCGCCAACACTGTCATCCCTTACTTTTCTGAATTCTAGCAAATGCAAGCCCAGAGCCATCAAGCACTCTTCATATGACAAGGCATTCAATCTTGAGATCATCTTCATGAATCTCCTTTAAACCCTCTCCAGTTTCAGCACATCCTTTCTATAAGGGGCCCAAAACTGCTCACAATACTCCAAGCGAGGTCTCACCAATTCTTTATAAAGTCTCAACATTACATCCTTGCTTTTATATTTTTGTCCTCTTGAAATCACTTAGTCTAACCCTTCCCTCCATTTTTGATTTATCCATGTGCCTTTCTAAGAGTCTCCTAAATTGGTGAAGCAACCATCATAGTCAGAGACCCCATCCACCCTAAACATTCTCTCTTCTCCCCTCTTCACCGGGCAGAAGATTCAAAAACCTGAAGGCACGAGCCACCAAGCTCAAGGGCAGCTTCTACCCCACTGTTCTGCTGACCTTTTAACCTATTCCAAGATCAATCTGGCACTTCCCTTCCACATAGCACTCAATTTTTCATTCATTCGTGTGTCTATCTAAGAATCTTAAGATGATCTCTAATGTATCTGCCACTACTCCTGGAAGGACATTCCACATATCTACCACTCTCTGTGTAAAAAACCTGTTTCTGACATCCAACTCCCACCCTCTCCCATACATTCCTCCCGACACCTTAAAGTTCTAACACTTGTTTTAGCCATTTCCACCCGGAGAAAAAGTCTCTGGCTGTCCACTCAATCAATGCCTATTGTCCACCTCTATCAAATCACCTGTCATCCTCCTTCGCTCCAAAGAGAAAAGCCCTAGATCAACCTATCCTCATAAGACATGCTTTGTAATTCTGGCAGCATCCTAGTAACCGGAAGGATGGAATAACACCATATAACATACATCTAAGTTCAAAGTAAATTTATTATCAAAGTACATATACAAGCCTGAGATTTATTATACGCAGGCACTCACAGTAAATACAAGCAGCATAATAGAATTAATGAAAGGCCATCCCCAACAGAATGGACAAACAAGCCTGAGATTCATTTTCCTGTGGGCATACTTCATAAATCTATAGAATAACCACAACAGAGCCAATGAAAGACCATCCAGCTTGGGCAATCAACCAGAGTGTAGAAGACAACAAACTGAAAAGTACAAAAAGAAAGAAATAATAATAAAAGATAAAATATCAATAAATATTAACAACATGTGACAAAGAGTCCATTGGTTGTGGGAACATTTCAATCATAAGGTGAGTGAAGTTATCACCTTTGGTTCAAGATCCTGATGGTTGAGGGGTAATAGCTGTTCCTGAACCTGATGGTGGGGGTTCCGAGGCTCCTGTACCTTCTTCCTGATGGTAGCAGCAAGAAGAGAGCTTGTCTTGGGTGGAGGGGGCCCCTGATGGTGAATGCTTTTTTCCTGCGACACTTTTTCATGTGGAAGTGTTCAATGGTGCCACTTGGCATACCTAATTTGAATAACATCATCTAACACACTTTTGCCACTTGCTGTGTCTGATTTGCAGAGGAATTCTGATTATGCAAATATATTTGTGGTCTTCATCACCACTTTATGATCTGAATTTTCTGTAAGGGCATTTACTATGTTTGTTTTCCTAACTTTTAGAAAATGGACACTCCTCTTGTCATTGATGAAGGATCTCGGACTGAAACTTCGATGGTTTATCCCTCTCCATAAATACCACTGACCTGCTGAGTACCTCCAGCATTTTGTGTGTTACACTCTTTGTAAAGACTGACATGTTAAAAGAGATTGAAGGCATCTGTTATCTTCAGTCAACAAGAGCTTTTCAAGCAATTATCATTTGTCCTGAAGAAGAGTTGTACCCTGAAATATCGACCATTTATCAATTTCCATAAATACTGCCTGATCTGCTGAGTTCCTCCAGCATTTTGTGTGTGTTGCTCTATTTCCGGCATCTACAGAATCTCTTGTGTTTATCATTTGTGTTTATCATCAAAACATACATGGTCTGGAATTATCTGATGGACAATAATCTGCTGGAGGAATTCAGATGGTCAGGAGCATCTGTTGGGGGATGGTTTGGTGGGTCAGAAGAAGGAAGAATTAATGGTTCAGGTGGAGGCCATGCATCAGAAACAAATCCTCCCACTACCACCCCTCACCTTCAGATGCTGCTCAACCCACTGAGTTCCTTCAGCAGAAGATGTGGGGATGGGGAGGCGTACATGATGTCCTCTACACCAGATTATATCTCCACGTGTCTCAATCTGGCCCGAAGTTTGAAATATTGCTGTGTCCATTCCAGAGGAGGCATGCGATTTCTGCACACCTTCAAATATAAATGTACTTAAAGAGTCCTTGCAGGAGTTGTTGCTTAGTTCAGAAAGAAGGGACTGGGAAGTTTAAAAGCTTTTATAGCCTTGCTCAAAATGCAACCCATTTGTAAGTATTAAAACAAGCAGCCAATTGGAATCACAATCGGGTTTATTATCAATGACATTTCTCATCAACTGTGTTGTTTTGCAGCAGTAGTACAGTGCAAGACACAAAAATTATAAGTTACAGCAATAAATAAATAGACAGAGTAAAAAGTACATAGAGACAGCACGTACAGTACTGAGCAAAAATCTCATATATATATATAAGCCTTATCATAATATATATATGTAGCTAGGGTGCCTAAGACTTTTGCACAGTACTGTAGTAATTTTATGTATTGCACTGTAGTGCTGCCACAAAAAAAAACAAATTTCATGACAGATGTGAGTGACGATAAACCTGATTCTGATATGGGTCTCTATTGTGGACTGAGAGTGGGAAGGGGACAGGGAGAGGGGAATTATGTTTGGGAAAAGGGGAAGGGAGAGGGGAGGGAGTGGGAAGTACCAGAGAGACATTCTGTAATGATCAATAAACCAGTTGTTTAGAATCAATGACCTTGCCTGGTGTCTCAGGGCTGGGTGTGTCTGCACCCATGCCACCCACCCTACCCCTGGCACTCCTTCTCTGCCGCCTGTCCCACACCCCTCCATGACACTCCACCCTCACCATTTCCAATATTCTTTTCTCCTGCCAGATTTATAAACTCACCTCTCCACGTTGACAAATACCGTACTGTACAAAAATCTTAGCCACCCTAGTTATAAATATGTAGATTGACAAATAGATACCGCTAAAGAGGATAGTGAGGAGTGCTCGTGATTTCACGGACTGTTGAGAAAGCTGATGGTGGAGGGGAAAGAGCTGTTGGGTTGTCAGGCTATGTGATGGTAGTAATGAGAAAGGAACATGTCCCTGGTGGTAAGGGTCTTGAGTGATTGACCCTTTCTGAAGTCCACAATGAATTGCTTGCTTTTGCTGATATGGAGTGTGAGATTGTTGCTGTGACACCACTCAACCAGTTGATCTATCTGACTCCTGTACAACTCCTCATCGCCATCTGATAGTTGGCTAACAGCAATAGTGTGAGTGGTGAATTTATAGATGGTGCTTGAGCTGTGTTGAGCCACACATTCATCAAGCAAAGGAAGGCAAGGGGAAGAGAATGGAACCATTATCTCCTCTGGTCAGCAGGGCCAAGGGAAACGCTTCAAATACTATCAGAGTGACAGAGGCACAATGTTGGTGTGATCATTGTAGTGGGGCCAGGGCTCTAGAGAGAAGGACTCACTCCCCAGAGGACCACTGCATTGCAGGCTGTAGCTAAGGAAAGCTCCTTGTCTCGTCTAGAATCCGGCTGACAACACTGCTCGAAAAAAATCACAGGTGGTGAGTCAGTGTACAGGAGCGAGGTAGGACACACACACACTCTCACACACACACTCACACACACACACACACTCACACACACTCACACACACACACACACACACTCACACACACTCTCACACACACTCTCACACACACACACTCACACACACACACACACACACACACACACACACACACTCTCACACACACACACACTCACATGCACACACACACACATGCACTCTCTCACACACACACACACCTTCTCTCACACAAACTCACACTCACACACTCTGCACACACACACTCACACACTCTCACACACACACTCACACACACTCTCTCACACACACACACTCTCACACTCACACTCTCTCACATATATGCACACACACTCACCTGCGTACATTCATTCCCTCACACTCACATACATGCACTCTCATACTTACACATACACGCTCACACACACACACAAACTCACACTCACACACACTCACACTGATGCAAGGAACGCTGTCGTGGGAAAGCAGCATCCATCATCATGGACACTCACCACCCAGGACACGTTCTCTTCTCGCTGCTGCCATCAGGAAGAAGTTACAAGAGCTTCAGAACTCACATCACCAGGTTCAAAAACAATTATTAGCCCTTAACCATCAAGCTCTTGAACCAAAGGGAATAACTCACTTTCAAGGAATTTTCATCTCAAGTTCTCAATATTTATTTATTATTTGCAGGGTATGTTGTCTTCTGCATTTGACAGTCGTTCATTGATTCTGTTATAGTTTATTGAGAATGCCTACAAGAAAATGAATCTCAGGGTTGTTTATGGTGACATACAGTATATGGACCTCGATAATAACGTTCACTTTGAACTTTGAAGTGCCCTGAGGAAGCCCATGTGGTCACAGGGAGAACGTACAAACTTCTTACAGGCAGTGGTGGGAATTGACCCTGAGTGGGGAAAGCTGCCGCTGTCACTGCTTTGCTACTGTGCCTTCTCTCGCAGATGAAAATCAAATCAATATGCACAAGACCATGTTGGTACAAGCGTAATGAAAAGTTACTTACAGGAGCCTCACAGCCACTCAGCATCAGAGACAACACTCACAAGAAAAACTTAAATAAGTCCACAAAACCAAAAGATATAGAAGCAGAATTAGGCCATTTGGCCCATCTAGTCTGCTCCACCATTTCATCGTGGCTAATCCAATTTCCCTCTCAGCCCCAGTCTCCTGCCTTCTTCCCGTATCCCTTCATGCCCTGACTAATCAAGGATCTATCAACTTCTGCCTTAAATATACGAAAGGATTTGGCCTGCACCACTGCCTGTGGCAAAGAATTCCACAGATTCACCACTCTCTGGCTTAATGAAGCTTAACTTTTGCAGGGAAGGACACCACTGGAACCAAAAGGTGCAGAGTGATTAAGGAGATCCTAGTGTTGCCATACTGAGGTAGCAATTAGAGTCGTGCCAGTTCGTTCACGAACCCAATGGTTGAAGGGAAGTAGTTGTTCCCGAACCTGGTGGTGTGGGACTTCAGGCTTTTGTACCTCCATTGATGAAAGGCCTAATTCTGCTCCTGTGTCTTATGGGCGGCAGGGTGGAGATACATCTCTATGAAAGGGGGTGTGAGGAACTCCTTCTGTCCGCTAGCCTGCAGCTCACCCTTGGGCAAAGTGTAGCACCTGCTTAGATCCCCTACCCACTCCTGCACCCAATCAGGATCGCATGAAGCCACGGTGGTGGGTGGTCGTATGATCACCACTAACACCAGGTAGTCAATCTCTGACGTACAAGCAAGCTGGATGAACTCAGCAGGTCGGGCAGCATCCGTTGAAAGGAGCAGTCAACGTTTCGGGCTGAGACCCTTTGTCAGGACCAGTCAGTCAATCTCTGAAGAGTATTGATCATGGCTGGGGTCACCCATCTTGTAAAGACACTGCCCAGAAGAAAGCGATGGCAAACCACTTCTGTAGACAAATATGCCAGGAACAATCATGGTCATGGAAAGACCATGTTCGTCTTCATCATATGACACAGCAGGTAACGAACTAATGATGTCTTATGTTCTTATAGAGGGATAATAAATCAGCCATGATAGAATGGCAGTGCAGACTCGGAGGGCCAAATGGCCTAATTCTAATGTCTTGTGCTCTATGATGGCATTTTCCGAAATGTTGGGGTTCTTTGATGATAGATGCTGCCTTTCCGAGGCAATTTCTCATGGAGGTGATGGGGAGGGACGTGCTTGTTAGCCCACTCCTCTCTCCAGTTTTGTATCTTCCTGTGTACTGAAGCTCCCAGAACAGACCATTTCGGGCAGTAACGCAATGGCAATATCTCATGTTAACTTCTATGAAGGATATACTCTCTTCAGCCTGATGGCTTTCTTTGTCTATGCATCACATTGGGTATAGTGACTGTATAATAATTCAGAAAAATCCTTTTCCTCAGCCATTAGCGCACAACCTCAATTGCAAAACACTTCACTTGACATGATTGTCATGCAGATTCACACATGCATATTTATGCATAACTTATTGGCGTACTTATTGGAACACCTGCCCTTGAATGTCTCACTGAACCTTTCTGACTCATTCATCTGCTTTCTGTCTGAAAACATATGCAAATATACAGCCACTTACTGAATTTGTTTTGCAAATATATTAATCTCATAGTTTACGTGTGGGATGATTGTTAGACCCTTCAGATCTCCAAGCCTGAACCCTGAAGCGTGACTTTGAACTCCACCTTGGTTATTTATTGACCTGATGTTGGTTTTGAAAGCTCCAGGTGGGACTGAATTGCTCTCATCGTTCTCCCTCTCGAGCAGGTGTGGGGGTGCGTGGAGGTACAAAGAGATGCAGGTGAGTCAGTTTCCTTGGCTTTGTGCTTGAAGGTAGCCTGTAGCTCCCTTGCAAAGCAGCCGTACGGCAGCCTGTTACTTTGGAAGGGTGGTGCTCGATTCCTGTGCCAGCCCTGTAAAGAACTTGTGCGTTCTCCCCAAGACCATGTGTGTTTCCTCCATATGCACCAGCTTCCTTCCAAAGAGGTACGTTTAGTGTTAGAAAGTTGCCGGAATGTTATGATGGTGCCGGAGACATAGTGATCCTGGCGGACTGCCCTACCACACAGTCCTCCCTGATCTGATTAAATGCAAATGATGCACTTCACTGTATACTTCGCCATACAGAACTGTGCACATATGTATAGCTAGGGTGCCAAAGACTTTTGCACAGTACAGTGTCTGTCATTGCAGAGTGGAGATTGCAAATCTGGCTGGAACGAAGGATGTTTGGAATGGCAAAGGAGGAGCACTACGGGAGGGGAGTGAGACTGGTGGCAGAGAGAGAGAGTGCCAGCAGCAGAGATTGGCATGGGTACAGACACACCCAACCCTGAAACACTGGGCAAGGTCATTTGATTCCAAGCAATTGATCTATTGATTATTATTGAAAAACCCTCTGGTGCTTCCCACTCCCTTCTCTCTTCTTTCCCAACTATGATTCCCCTCTCCCTGCCCCTTCCCATTCTCAGTCCACAATAGAGACTCATATTATCAAGTTTATCATCAGCAACATATATAATGAATTGTGTTGTTTTGCATCTGCAGTACAGTGCAATACATACAAATATGACAAATACAGCTGTTTATATATATATTTATATATATAAAAAACAGATGCTAGAAACCTGAATCAAGAACATAAAATGCTGGAGGCACTCAGGTCAGGCAGCATCCGCGGAGAGAGAAACAGTTAATGTTTCAGATCTGTGACCTGGGAAAGAATAAGTTTTCAATAGAAGAAGTGGTGGTGGGGATGGGGATATGTAGAAGAAAGGGAATGTCTGTGTTAGGATGAGGTAAACCAACCACATTAACACCGCTGACGCAGGAAGCATGGCGACGCTTGTGGACTGCCCCGTGAAATCCTTGTTGATTTGACTTGTTGCAAACAACCCAATTCACTGTATGTTTCAATGTTGCAACGTGCATGTGACAGATAAAGCTAATCTTTAGCTTTAAAAACTCAGAATCAGAATACAAATCAGGTTTATTATCACTGACAAAAGATGTGAAATTTGTTGTTGTTCTTGTTGCAACGGCACAGTGCAAAGACATAAAATTCCATAAATTACATTAAAAATGACAAACATAAATGAATTGTGTGAAATAAAGGCATAATGAGGTAGTTTTCATGGGTTTGTGGACAGTTCAGAAATCAGATTGTTAAACTATTTCAAAGGAAAACACGTGAGTCCGAAATGCGAGTCCAACTTCGTGTTTACTGTACTTTAGAGATTTGCACATGTATCATATGGTAGTGTAACGATGTATGAAATTCACATGTTTATACTCATAACCTGTAATGAATTATTTAAAGAATAAGAATATTTACAACATAGTTCAAAATCTACTGAAATATTAAATACAAGTCACTGGCAGTGGAAGAAAGCAATCGAATGTATGTCTTCAGGTTCCTGTACCTCCTCCCCAACGGTAGTAATGAGAAGAGCGAATGTCCCAGATGATGAGGATGCCTCCTTCTTGAGGTGCCTCCATGATAAAATGTCCTCAGTGGTGGGGAGGCTTTTGGGCATGATGGAACTGGCAGAGTCTACAACCCTCAACAGCCTCCATATGTTGGAGCCTCCGTATTAGATGGTGAAGCAACCAGTCGGAACATTCTCCTAATCTAATGATGGCTCAATGCACAGAACTGGTAACTACCCCGTCAGCTATTTTGACTCATCCTATCACAAATATTCCCATTGTTCTCCACATCCCTACCCCCACTTTCTATACTACTAAAAGCTAACTCACCCCTCTCTTTCTCTTTCCTCAACTGCTGGCTGACTGGCTGTGTTAACAGAGAGGAGAAACTACTTTTTCAGTCCAGGAGTTGCAAGAAGTTTGAATTTGTTACTCCAGGGAGACCAAAGAGTTCACGCGTGTGCATGGATGGGTGGTTGTTGAGTTTATTCAAGGGTGAGATAGATGGCTTCTCCTATCACCTTCTAGCTCTCCTCCTTCCCCTCCCCCCACCTTCTTATTATGACATCATCCTCCTTCCCTCTCATTCCTGATGGAAGGTCTCAGTCTGAAACGTTAAACGTTTATTCATTTCCATAGACGCTGCCTGACCTGCTGAGTTCTTCCAGCAGTTTGTATGTGTTGCTTTGGATTTCCAGCATTTGCAGAATTTCTTGTCTTTTTGAGGTGGGTAGGTTTTAGGGCTGAGGGATTCAGGAGGTATGGGACTCAGGGGAGGAGGATTGTGAGCGGGCACTGATCTGACTGAGTAGTCATAGTCAGAGAGCTATTATTTACTGTCCATTTGCCCATTATGTTGCTGGTGTTTAGGGCAGCAATGAAGGTCCACCATCCCTGGTGGTGTTCATCGTGTCCATCGCTTCCTCGTGGTTTTTACTGCTGTCAGGCAAGCGAGTCCCGGGTGGAGACTCAGGAACGCCATCAAACTCAGATGTAGAAGAACTCTTCATTGTGGCTTCTGATCGGTCAGGGTGGAGGGCTGGTGGACCGCTCTTAGTCTGCCCTACCAAGAGCCAAAGCCTAAAGCCCTGACTCCAGCCAACATAGTTCTCTAGGTCACTGAGGCACGCACAAGGTTGTGGTCCTCTTGGAGGCTCATAGAGTTATACAGCTCAGAAACAGGCCCTTCGGCCCAACACATCATTGACAATTAAGGAGTCCTAAAGAGCTAATTCACTTGCCTTCAGTTGGCCCAGACCTATCTAAACTTTTCTTATCCAGGTCCCAGTCCAAATGTCTTTTAAACATTTTGTATTGGGCCAGGGACTGGAGATTGGAGGCCTGATGCCTGTGATTCTGAGAGTCTGGGGCCAAGGACTGAAGGCCAGAGGCCCAGAAGAGGCCTGACCTGGGGTCGGAGGCCTGTCTGTCATTGTGAAAGGGGCTTGCTTTGCTGTTGTTGCTTGTGTTACTCTGCTGAGCATCGTGGGCATGCTCCGTTGGTGCCAGAATGTGTGGCGACACCGGCGGCTGCCCCCAGGTGTGTTCGTTTTTAATGCAAACAATACACTTCGCTGTATGTTTTGATGTACATGTGATAAATAATTCAGGATCCGAATCTGAATTGCAACTATCTCTAAAACTTCTTCTGGCAGCTTGTTCCCACCGCCCTTGACGTGACAGAGTGAAAGAGGCTTGTTGGGTGGTCCCTGCTTCCTGTGCCTGCAGGTGAGCTTCCTGCTGCTCGGCCTTGTTTTCCTAAGCACCGATGACTAATTAGATTCCTCGACTCATCTGTGGCTCACAAGTGTTTATACTTCCAGGCTGCGTGGTATCTGGCTTCTTTGTGTAACTCTGCAGGGAAGGACACAGAAGTCAGCACAGCACACCTGCTGATTGCAGGGAGCTCCCAGGTGCTGCGGAGAGCTTTCACAGAGTGCCCGAGTTGAGTATGAATGTTCTCCTAAGGGGTTGTCACCTGGGCATTAAGGTGGATCCCCTTAATGGAGAGTGCCTGGGCATGACTTTAACAGTGGAGGCTGAAGCACCGGCAGCCACCACACGGTCTGTGATAGCGTGGGCCAAGGTCCAGTGGAATGAAATGCAAGACAACTGGGGACTGTTCGCTCTGCAGCCTTCCTCTGCCTTCACTGCCATTGTGAAGTGTCAGCATCTTCTGCCAGCTCCACCACTGAGGTCTCGGTTAGACTGCTCTTTGTCTGGAACTTCCCCCTTGACCTTGTCACCTTGGGTGACTCTGCCAGGAGCTAAGCTGCAGCTGGCTAAAGTCCAGATAACATTGCACTTGGAATTTTCTTTTTGGCTGAAGAAGATGGTGCCAGTGACAACGCAACCAAGGGTAACATCATCAGACAGTTCAGGAAACCACTTCCTTTGCTTCTTCTCCTTTCAAATGTGCATCTACTACTGTTGGTGGTAAGTTTTTGGGCTAATTGAGCAAGCTGGCGCTTTGTTGTCTCCGAGGGAGTTTGGCAAGTTTTCAAGCGGAGTGTGCTGCCTTGAGAGCAAGAGGCCTGGACTCTGTTTCACACTGATCTTGCCAATTCAAGCATTGAGGAAGATTGAGACTAATGAAGAGGAGAGTGGAAGGGGTTCAGCATCCACTACCTGCAGGTGACCACTTTCTCCCTTCCTCTCGCTCGATGCTGCGGAAGGATGGTGCCGGAGTCTTGCTTCTTGGGCAGGGTTTAATCAACACAATGTGTGGGTTAGACTCTGCAATTCACGTTATGGTGTGTTTCTGGTGTCTGCTTGTTCCCTTGTGTGGTTTTGATTGGGGCAGACTGGCTCTGCTACCTTCAGGCAACAAACAACGTGGCACTGGATTGAACTGAACTGAATATTCATGGGCTGCATTGATAACTTGTGGTCTGATGTTTTATATTCTGTGATTTTTGCTCATTTTCTGTGTCATTTGTACCCTGGGTGTTTGATGTTTCCTTTGAACGGGTTCCATGGCGTTTCTTTGTTTGTTGGCTGTCTGCGGGAAGACAGATCTCAAGGTTGCACACTGCATACATACTTTGATAATAAATGTACTTTGAATCTTGAATCTTTGAAGTCACAAGCCTACCACGACAAAGTGATGAACCTCTGAACTGTTACAGATAACTTTGACAAGCCGAGGAGCAGTTAGTCAACGGCAGTGCTTGAAAGCAATAGTTACCTTGCTTGTGACCGATGATAAATACTTCATAGCCTCTCTGTCATTAGGCAAGCTCATGTCATTTTGTGTTCCAGTGATTCAGGAACAGCTTCTTCCTCTCTGCCATCTGATTTCTGAATGGACATTGAACCCATGAACACTACCTCACTACTTTTTTTTTGCACTACTTATTTTAACATAACTGTTTAATGGACATATATGTATATTTAATATAATTCAAGGGTTTTTCCTCTATTTATTTATCATGTATTTCATTGTACTGCTGCCATAAAGGTAACACATTTTATGACCTGTGCTGGTGATATTAAACCTGACGGAGATTCTGATATATAATATCATTAACCAGTAGGAGGTGTTATACAAATTCCCTCTCCACCATCTTCAACAGGTAGTGGCTCAAGATGGTGGTATCTATCACTTTATGCCCTCACCATCCGTGAAATGTCCTTTTGTCCGTGAAATCGAGGCAAAAGGTCCTTTTACTTCCCATTGGGTAGGAAGTACAGAAGCCTCAGGTCCCACACCACCAAGCTCATAAACTGTTATTACCCCTCAACCACCAGGTTTCTCAACCAGCGTGGAAAACTTCACTCACCTCAACAATGAACTGATTCTGCAACCTACAGACTCACTTTCGAGGCCTCTTTAAAACTCATGATCTCAGTATTTTGTTCTTTGTAATTTCAGACTTTGTCTTATTTTGCACATTGGTTGTTAGCCAGTCTTTGTTTATGCATAGCTTTTCATAAAATTCTTCGGCATTTGTTTTTTTCTCTGTAAACGCCTGTAGGAAAATAATTTAATAACATGCTACTTTCATAATTGACTTTGTACTTT
This sequence comes from Hypanus sabinus, assembly GCF_030144855.1. NCBI lineage: Eukaryota > Metazoa > Chordata > Chondrichthyes > Myliobatiformes > Dasyatidae > Hypanus > Hypanus sabinus. Next base: position 8,326,667 of record NC_082714.1, read on the forward strand.
GAAATTTAAACTCACATTGAGTGTGAGGTGCCACGATTCAGGAACAGCTTCTCCTCCACCTTTGGATGTGTGAATGGTCCATGACTCCATGACCACCACCTTTCTTTTCATAAAGAAAGCTTTTGGCACATTGGCCTTCATAAATCAAAGTATAGAGTACAGGAGATGGGGTCCTATGTTGAAGTTGGTGAGGGCTAACTTGAAATATTGTATACAGTTCTGGTCACCTAAAACACTGTGGCACATAAGTATATGTATAGGGTCGGGTGGCAGAGAAGGAATGCCAGGGATGCGGGTGGCATTGGTGCAGACACGCCCAGCCCTGAGACACCACTCAAGGTCATTTGATTCCAAACATTTGGCTTATTGATCATTACAGGATGTCTCTCTAGTGCTTCCCACTCCCTCCACTCTCCCTTCCCCTCTTCCCAACCATGATTCCCCTTCCCACTCTCAGTCAACAACAGAGACCCATATCAGAAACAGGTTTATCATCACTCACGTATGTCATGAAATTTGTGCTTTTTGCAGCCACGGTACAGTGCAATACATAGAATTACTACAGAACTGTGCAAAAGTCTTGGGCACCCAAGTTCTCACTCTCTCTCTCTCTCTCTCTCTCTCTCTCTCTCTATATATATATATATATATATATATATATAAATGGGCCTAAGACCTTTGCTCAGTACTGTACCTGCAGAAAAAATGTCAATATGATTGAAAGAGTACACAGAAAAATTAATGGGTATTCATATATGGTTGAATGACAATTAAACTTGAACTTGAACTTCAATGCATGAGATTAGGGACCTGATACCTGAGAGACTGTTGCATCTGCAGTGCTCGTAGAGAGACCCAGGAGGCCTTCAAATTTCCACAGAGGTACCACAGAGAGCATTCTAACTGGCTGCTTTACCGTCTGGTATGGAGGGGCCTCGACACAAAATCAAAATAAGCTGCAGAAAGTCGTAAACTCAGTTAGCTCCATCATGAGCACCAGCCTCCCCAGTATTCAGAACATCTTCAAGGAGTGATGCCTCAGAAAGATGGCATCCATTAATAAGAAAATCATTATCATTAAGGAGGACGTACAGGAGCCTGAAGATACACTCCCAGCATTACAGGAACAGCTTCTTCCCCTTTGCCATCAGATTTCTGAATGGACATTGAACCCATGAACACTACCTCACTACTTTTTTTTTGCTCTACTTATTTAACTTTAAAAAATTATACTTATATAACTCTGGTTCTACAGTATAGAGACAAACACCACTTCACTCAGTGCTGCTGCCTCACTGATCTGCAACCCTGTTCCAATGGCTGCTGGAATTGGAATATGTACCAAGAAACAGTGAAAAGATTGTCTTGTATACTGTTCGTACAGATCAATTCATTACACAATGGATCGAGGTGGAACAAGAAAACTACAACAATGGAGAGTAAAGTGTAATAGCTGCAGATAAACTGCAATGCAGGTAAACGCCAAGGTGCAACATCTGTGGCTGTCTGTGTGGAGTTTGCATGTTTTCATTGTGATGTGTGGTTTCCACCCACCCCGCCCCCAACCCAGATGCTCTGGATTCCACCTGTTGTATATTTAATAATTCTGTAATATTTGCATAATATTGAAAATATATTGTTTTATTAAGAATTTTTAATTTGCTTCAGAATTCATTATGGATTTTATGTAAAAGTACGTGAATGGCAGATGTCATCATGCCACCATGTCATATATGAGTGCCTCGCTAAAAATAAAAATGAAGTAGGAATGTTACCCCCAGTTCTGTGATTTCCTTTAAATTAGTTCTATGTTTTGAAGTTATGAAGTATAGCACCAGCCGTCTCCCAAAATCACGCACATTGGTAGGTTAATTGTCCACCAAGATACCTTGGTGATGGTGTGGGGTGAGTTAATGGGCATGGTGGAGGGAAGGGGTCACAGGAAGGCGAATGGAACTGATCGGGGAGCTGGCGTGAATGATGAGCCAGCTGGGTTCCTGCATTGTGTGCAAGTATGAGATCTCCGCTGTGGTAACATGCTTTTCAACAGAGTATAATTTCTCACAATCCATCTGCTCAGCTCAGAAGTTGCCAGGTTGAACACTTCATATTGACTGCATTCTTCGATTTTCTGAAATTCAAATATTTGCATTTCTGATTACCTGCTGGCATTTCCACAGGGGACAACAAGGGCCAATCAGGAAGGAATGATTTTTCCCTAAAGCTGGCAACACTGTGGACCTCAAGTAACACAGGGGGAAAGTGGCAGAAACGTAAGGCGAGGAGTGAGAGAGGGGTGGCAGGAGACAGAGATGAAGGTAAATAAATCAGTCTTCCTTGCACTGTGAGCTAAAGTTCTTTCGATCATTCCTTGCACAAGGGAATGGTTTCACCACATGTGTGATGTGAACATCTGGGGATAATTGGTTATTTGCCAATTCCAGCTGCCCACTGGGACATCCCTTCTGTTTTTCGCAGATGAGAGTTCCTCAGCAGGGTGCTAATGCACTGCATGTATAATTAACAATGCTGGCAAAGAAAATGATCAGTTAAATTCCTACAATACAAAGAGGGAAACATTAATTGCAATGTAGAATTATTGAATCACCTTGGATTGAGATACGAGGGCAAAGCATCAAATATGGTTGGAATTAAATCCGCATTTTTATGGACCAGTTCTTTGCGGTTTTCAACCTCATGTAACTCTGCAGTGTGCAACATTCATTATTAATGAAAACTAAAAAAAATACTGCAGATTCTGGAAAAAAATAAAAACTGAAATTGCTGGGAACATATAACAAGTTTGGCAGCATCAAAGACATTTCAGTCGATACTGGAGCTCTGATGTGTCTGCCTGAAGAAGGCAGCATATATCATCAAAGATCCCCACCGTCCGGGCCATGCCAGCTTCTCACAGCTCCCATCATGCAGGAAGTTCAGAAGCCTGAAGTCCAACACCACCTAGTTCAAGATCAGCTGCTTCCCAATTCAGAATTATCACTGACTTAGAGTGCGCGGTGAAATTTGTTGTTCTGTGTCAGCAGTACTGTGCAAGACATAAAAATCACTGCAAGTTGCAAAAAATAAGCATGCAGATACATAAATAAATGAATAGATGAATGAATGAACAAATTTAACAAATAGTTAAATAGTTACATAGATAGATAAATAAATAGATCATCATCATTATGTGCCATGTTGTATGACGTTGGTGATTATGCTCCTTCCATGACCATGATTGTTCTTGGCAAATTTTCTACAGAAGTTGCTTTGCCATTGCCTTCTTCTGGACAGTGTCTTTACAAGACGGGTGAGCCCAGCCATTACCAATACTCCTCAGAGATTGTCTGCCTGACGTCAGCGGTCACATAACCAGGCCTTGTGATCTGCACCGGCTGCTCATACGACCGTCCGCCACCTGCTCCCGAGGCTTCATGTAACTCTGACTGGGGAGCTCCTTGCCCAAAGGTGACCTCCAGGCTCGTGGAGGAAACACCTTACATCACCTTTGGTGGAGACTTATATCTCGACCCAACCACCCATAAAAAAATAGATAAATAAACAACAAACAAATAAATAGTACAAAAGAGGGATAGCAAGGTAGTGGTCATGGTTTTCTGGATCAACATTTGGTTCATATTGATAAGACTCATAGATAGAGTGTACTGCCAGAGACTGCCCATAGTGGCTAATATGAGTGGTCATAACTTTAAGGTGATTGGAGGAAAGTATAGTGGGGAGTCAGAGGTAAGTTTAGTACACAGAGAGCGGAGGGCACATGCAACGCACTACCAGGGTGGTGGCAGAGGCAGGTACTTAAGAAACATTTGCGAGACTCTTAGACAGGCACATTGGATGAAAGGACAATGGAGATCTGTATGGGAGGGAGGGGTTAGACTGCTCTTGGAATATGTTAAAGGGCTGGTGCAATATTGTGGGCTGAAGGGCCTGAACTGTGTGTAATGTGTCCTGATGAAGAGTCTCGGCGCCTGAAATATCCACTGTGTATTCCTCTCATCGATGCTGCCTGGCCTGCTGAGTTCCTCCAGCATTTTGTGTGTGTTGCTCTGGATTTGCAGCATCTGCAATCGTTAATGCCCCTCCTCCCCTTCTTACCCCATCCCTGACATATTTAGTTGTTTGCCTGTTCTCCATCTCCCTCTGGTGCTCCCCCCCCCCCCCACCACTTTCTTTCTCCTGAGGCCTCCTGTCCCATGATCCTTTCCCTTCTTCAGCTCTGTATCGCTTTTGCCAATCACCTTTCTAGCTGTTAGCTTCATCCCCACCCCCTCCAGTATTCTCCTATAATTTCGCATTTCCCCCTTCCCCCCACTACTTTCAAATCTCTTACTATCTTTCCTTTCGGTTAGTCCTGACGAAGGGTCTCGGCCTGAAACGTCGACAGTCCTTCTCCTTATAGATGCTGCCTGGCCTGCTGTGTTCCACCAGCATTTTGTGTGCGTTGTTGTTTGAATTTCCAGCATCTGCAGATTTCCTCATGTTTGCTCTGCAGAATCTCTTGTGGTTATGTAACGTTCTACGTTCTTATCCAACCGGCAAATCCCTAGTCACTGTAGTTTAACAACACTGTGATCACCTTGCAATTAAAAGAACGTACAATTTCTGTTTTATTTATTTTTCTTGTGGATTTTACTTACCTGATGCTATGTGCTTGTAATGTTGCTGCAAGTACAGTGTGTTTCGTTGCACCTGTTATACATTGTACTGTGTAACTGTGCAGATGACAAGAAACTGGCTTTCACTTTGATGAAATCTGTTTCTGTTTCCTGCCCCAGTTCAGTGGTTCATTGTTTAGACTGAGCCCCGTGACTCTGCAGCTCCAGAGCTGGTACAGAGGTAAGAGAATGTATCCTCACTGCAAGTCCCACCATTTGGATGGAACATCCAACTGACAGTCCAAAAACATTATTAAGGTTCCATTTTTATAGTCGTAGAGCACTACGGCAAGCTGTTTTGCCCATCTAGTCCATGTTGACTAGTTATTCGGTCTAGTTCCATTTCATGGACCATAGACCTCCATACCCTTCCCATTCATTAACTTCTCTTAAAAGTTGCAATCGAACCCACAGCCACCACTTCCACCCGCAGCTCGATCCACACTCACACCACCCTCTGAGTGAAGAAGTTCCCCACACGTTCGCTTTAAGTATTTCACTTTTCTCCCTTAACCCATGACCTGCATTTCCAGAGTCATCCAACCTCAGTGGAAAAAGCCTGCTTGCATTTACCCTATCAATACTCCTCATAATTTTCTCTACCTCTATCAAATTTCCCCTCATTCTCCTATGCTCCAGGGAATGAAGTCCTAACCTGTTCAACCCTTCCTGAGAACTCAGGTCCCTAAGTCCCAGAAATATACTTGTAAATTTTCTTAGCACACTAGTCAGAATCAGAATCATTAGCACTGACATATGTCATGAAATTTGTGACTTTGTGCAGCAGTATATTGCAATACATAAATATTACTGTAAATTAGAATAAGAACTATAAATACAGAAACAAATATCGCTGTGATGATTGTACGCTCTAGTATCAATTGTTTGGTGACAATAAAGTAAAGTAAATAAGCAAAGCAAACAAAGAGCAAAATAGTGAGGTAGTGTTCAGGGTTTCATGGGCCATTCAGAAATTTGATGGTGAAGGGAAATAAGCTGTTCCTAAAAAGAAGTGTATGACTTTAGGCTCTTGTACCTTCTCCCTGATGGTAGCAATGAGAAGAGGTTATGACCTGGATGGTGAGAATTTTTAACGAAGTGATGCACCATCAATAACTCACTCTGAGACGTAAAGGCGAGATATCGGCTTTTATTGACTGGAAGAAGGAATAAGCAGTGAGTGACCACCATACTACATCCTGGAGACTGAGAGGCCGGCCCCAGGCCTCGATCGCCTTTATACTGGGGTCTGTGGGAAGAGCCACAGGAGCAGTCAGCAGGGGGCATGTCCAGACAGGCACACGTAGTTCACCACACGATGGATGCTGCCTTTTAGAAGCATCGCCTTTTCAAGATGCCCTTGATACTGGGGAGGCTCGTGCCCATGATGGAGCTGGCTGAGTTTACAACTAGCTGCAGCTTTTCCCAATCCTGTGCAATCCTCTGTACTAGACAGTGATGCAACCTGGCAGAATGTTCTCCATGCTACTCTTACTTTTTTTTTCCCTAGTGCAAGGCACTATCTCTGTCTACGCATTCACAGGACATGGATATCATTGGTAATGTCAGTATCCTCTTGTAGTATATGAAAACTACAGTGAACTATCAGGTCAGCAGAAAAGGTCACTGGCTGTAGTCTAATATCACTGCAGGACCCTGTATGTGCCCAGGGCAAAGAAGTGGGAAAGAAAAGTCATAGTGAACACTACCAACCTGCAAACTCATCGTTCTGGAAAGTGCTAAGAGCTATTAAAACAAAAACTGCACGTCATCTTGGAAGTTCCTTTCCCCGGGCAGTTATTCCGATCGATCTATTCTATTTACCCTATTATTACCCTATTACCCTATTATTCTATTTACCCCACTGCCTCACCCCCTTTAACCAGTACCCCTGTCACTGCACTGGAAACTCTTTAAACCACCTTTTATAATGCTCTTTACGTTGTAAATCCAGCACTCCGAACTCCAGAACAGCCACCCTAACTACTATGATACTGTGGTATCCCTATAACAGAGTAGGTTTTCCCAGTGTTTCCTCATACATCCCAGGGCTGATGCGACTAGACAGAATGCCCTGCTTCTGTGCTCTTTGACCCCAAATCTACACTCCCTCTGATGCACGAATTCTCAGCCGACTAATACAATCTCATTTGTCCTTTCTGTCCTTCATAGAGTCACAGAACATTACAGCACAGAGTCAGGCCCATCTAGTCTGTGCTGAACCCTTAATCTGCCTAGTCCCATCAACCTGCACCCAGACCATAGTCCTCCACACCCCTCCCATCCACGTACCTACCCAAACTTCTTTGAAGTGTTAAAATCGAACTGGCATCCACCACTTCCACTGGCAGCTTGTTCCACACTCTGAGTTCCCCCTCATGTTTCCCTTAAACATTTCACCTTTCACCCTTAACCCATGGCCTCTACTTGTAGTCTCCCCCAACCTTAGAGGAAAAAGCCTGTTTGCATTTACCCTATCCGTACCCTCATAATTCCGTGTACCGCTACCAAATCTCCCTTCATCCTCCTACACTCCAGGGAATAAACAGATACAGCTGCAAAGAGTCTTACTGTTTAAGAAAGCTTACTGCATGTCCTCGAACATAGAACAGTACGGCTTCAGATCAGGCCCTTCGGCCCGCAATGTCTGTGCCGAGCATGATGCTGAATCAACCTAATCTCTTCTGCCTGCACATGGTCCATAAACCTCTATCTAAAATCCTCTTGTATCTGTTTCCACCACCTCCCTTGCAGTGTATTCAAGGTGCCTATCACTCCCTGTAGAAAGAAAGGTGCCCTCTATAGCCTGTATAAGTTGTTCTCATCTTAAAGTTACAACCTCTAGTATTTCTACTCTGGGAAGAAGATTACTGGCACCACAGTAATGTAGTGGCTAGCACAACACTATTACAGCTCTGGGCATCAGAGTTTGGAGTTCACTCCCAGCGTACTCTGTAATAAAGTTTATATGTTCTTCCCATGTGGTGTAGGTTTCCTCTGGGTGCTCTGATTCCCTCCCACAGTCCAAAGGTGTACCAGTTAATGTTAATTGTAAATTGTCCTGTGATTAAGATAGGGTTCAATCAGTGGGTTGCTGGCTTGTTGAGCTGAAATCGCCAGTATCTCTAATTAAAAAATGAATTAAAAATTCTGGCTGTCTACATTTCTCATAATTTGAAATATCAGGTCTCCACTTAGTCTCCAACAGTCTAAATCATCAGGGATATTTTCCTCAAGCTGCAAGGTAGAGAATTTTTATGTTCTAAATTATTACCAATGGATTCTGTCACTGAGTGATAAATGGATTCTTGTTTTACCCGTAAGGCTTTTGCATAGTACTGTATTTGTCAAAGTGGTATGGAGAGCGAGTTTGTAAATCTGGTGGGAGCAAAGGACATTGGGAATAGGGAGGGTGTAGTGCCATAGGAGGGGTGTGGGACAGGTGGCAGAGAATGAGTGCTGGGGCAGTGGTAGTCTGGGTGCAGACGCACCCAGCCCTGTGACACCACCCAAGGTAATTTGATTCCAAACAATTAGTTTATTGATTATTGCAGAATGTCTCTCTGGTGCTTCCTGCTCCCTCCCTTCTTCCTTCCTCTTTTCCCAACCATGATTCCCCTCTCCCTGCCCCCTTCCCATATCAGAATCAGGTTTATCGTCACTCATGTATTGTACTGTCTCAGTACTTTTATATTTGTGTGCTGGAGCACTTATTTTTTATTCGCAGTTATTTTGTAAATAACACTGTTCTTTGCATTTCTGGTTTGATGCTAACTGCATTTCATTGGCTTTGTATCTGTACTCGGCACAATGACTCAAATCTAATCGAATCTAATCTAATATCATGAAATTTCTTTTTTGTGTGGCAGCAATACAGAGTAATACATAAAATTACTTCAGTGCTCTGCGAACGTTGTAGGCATCAGTTGATTTTTATCTATAAATTGGAAAATAACAAAAATCATGGTAACTGACTCTCTAAGGTGTTGTGATGAATGACATCAAAAACATGTGCAACTGGGAATAAACAGATGGAAAGTCAAAATGATATCATTATTCACATTACGTTTACTTCATATTTATTTCTTAATTAATTAGTTTTGTCCCTATGAGGTGGTTTAAGTAGAGTGGTCCCCTGCAAAGAGACTTTATTGAATTATGGAGTGAGCTTCGTCAGTTTTAAAGTTTTTACTTAAATCTCAGTACGGTACGGCACAGCACCAGTGGCACAGTAGTGTAGCGGTTAGCGCAACGCTTCACAGCATCAGCGATCAGCGACTGGGGTACCATTTCGGAGCTTATATGTTTTACCTGTGGCCATGTGGGACCCCCCCCCCCCGCCACATTCCGAAGATGTAAGGGTTGGGGCTAGTAGGTAAGTGGACTTGCTGCGGTGACACTTGCAGGCTTCCCCCAGCACATCCTTGGACTGTGTTGGCTGTTTACACAAACAATGCATTCCATTATATGTTTGGATGTTTTTATGTGCATTTGACAAATAAAACTTACCTTATTGATAAAGGCTTTGTTCTCAGGAGATGGGTTGTTTGCTGCAGGGTACAAGTCTCCTGCTGTGGTATTATCTGGCTGGACCATCAGGACTTTTCAGCATGGGCTAGTTGGTCTGAAGAGCCTGTCCCATGCTCTTACAACTCAATACCGATGGTGGGAGGAGCTGATGGTAATGCAGTTGAATATCAAGGGTAGGTGGTGAGATTCTCTCTTTTTGGTTGTGGTTCCTGCCAACACAGGCTGCTTCAACAGCTGGAGAGTCGGAGATGGGGAATGAACATTGGACATATATCTGTACTTCTGACCATGTGACGGAGGGAATTCCGAGGACTTGCAGTATGATGAAGTGCACTATTAGTATTCGATTCGAGAGGACTAGTGTATGAAAACAAGTGCGTACTGCTGAGGCTTTATAAGGCATTGGTCAGACCGCAGTCAAAGTTTGAAGTAAATTTATTATCAAAATACATAGACATACTTAAGGTCGTTGTGTTGGCGCGTGGCCAAGTGGTTATGGCATTCGTCTAGTGATCTGAAGGTCGCTGGTTCGAGCCTTGGCTGAGACTGCATGTGTGTCCTTGAGCAAGGCACTTAACCACACATGGCTCTGCGACGACACCGGTGCCAAGCTGTATGGGTCCTTGTGCCCTTCCCTTGGACAACATCAGTGGCGTGGAGAGGGAAGACTTGCAGCTTGGGCAACTGCCGGTCTTCCATTTAAAAAAAACCTTGGCCAGGCTTGCACCCTGGAAATTTTCCAAGATACAAGTCCATGGTCTATCGAGACTACGCACACTTAAGGTGGGGGTGGTAAAGGAGACAGGCTCCCACTACTTACTAAATGCTCCCAGTGGTGTGTGTTCAAGTAGTCTCTGGCAACACATCCAGCTCCTGGCCTTCACACGATGCTTAGCTACTAAGGCTGGTGGAACCGTTTCTACTGACAGGAGAAGGGGCAAAGATGGGTTCCTGGTGATATAAAACCAGCAGCTTCGAGCAGATGGGTCTCATCAGCCGTGGTTGGCAGCTCAGCTAGGAGAAGGAAAACTCTGACCTCAAGCCTCCGCTGCCTTGCGGCTCTACCCACTCACGGGGAAGGCTCGGGAGTGAACCCTGGGGAAAAATCTGGAGCTGGAGTCCCTTACATTGAGTTCAATGCTAACTGGCAACTCATTCAATGGCACTGGTGTCAAAGTGTCTCTGCCGTTCCTTTGGGTTCATCAGATACATGGGGAGAGGGAGCCTGCTGCATGGGTAACAGCTCGCCCTCCATATTGTGCTGCAGACGTTCTACACAGACCTGGAACTTACTCCTGTGGAGCAGATGGAGACAGGGTTAACAAGGGTCTTCAAAAGGGAGTTAGGTGGACACAAGAAGGAGAGTAATTTGCAAGAGTGCGGTGATGGAGTAAATCGATTCCTTACAAGAAGCCATGAACTAAAAGGGCCAGTGGGCCACCTCCTGTGCTGCAACAAATTCTATGATTCAGTTTTAAATTGAATCATTAAATGTTCAGCTGGATTCATAGCACCAGCAGGTAGTCCAAATTTAATTGGCTAATTCAAAGATGCTGCCTTTAAACAGACTCTTTTAGAGTCATAGAACACTAGAACATGGTAACAAGCCCCTCAGCCAACTAGCCTGTGCCAAACCATTCCTTATTCACCTACTCCCTTTGACCTTACCCAGACCATGCCCTCCATACGCCTCCCATTCAGGTACCAATCCAAATTTCTCTGAAATATTGAAATTGAAAAATTGAAACCTGTGACCTCTGGTTCTAGTCTTACCCAACCTGAGGGGGGAAAGGCTGCATACATTCACCCTCCCTGTACTCCTCATAATTTTGTATACATGTATAAGATCATCCTGCGTTCTCCTATGCTCCAGGGAAGAAAGGGTCATCTATTGTTGCCGGGACTTGAAGTCTGGAGTTTATCTATTTATTGAGATACAGTGTGGAATAGGCCTTACCGGTCCTTCTAGCTGTGCTGCCAGCAGTCCCTCAATTTAATCCTAGCCTAACCACGGGACAACTCACCATGCCAGTACCATCGAGCTATAGGGAAAGGCAGAATTGCTTAATAAGGTGCGGTCTTGGCTTCACAAACTACCTCATGATGGCCTTGCACCTTATTATCTGCCTGCACTGCACTTCCTCTGCAACTGTGACACTTTATTCTACATACTTCTGTTGCTTTACCATGTCCCATCTCAATACACTTTTGTAGTGAAATGATCTGTATGGATGGCATGAAGAAGAAGGTTTTTCACTGTACCTCATACATATATGGTGGCTTAGTGGCATCAGTGCCGGACTTCGGAGCGAAGGCTCCCGAGTTCGAATCCAGCCGGCTCCCTTGCACGCTTTCCATCTGTTCTGGGTTGAGCGTCGAGCTAGCAACCTGGACTCGTAAGAATAAGAAAGCCTGCTAAAAAAACGCCGTCACGCCGGTGTCCCGATGACTCCACTCAGAGTTAAGGGCTTTCTTCTTCTTCGTACATATATGCAGGTGCCATGATAGTGCGACCCTTTTTACAGCTTGGGGCGTCAGAATTCTGAATTCAATTCCGACATCGTCTTTAAGGGGTCTGTACATTCTCCCCGTAACTGCGTGGATTTCCTCCAGGTGCGTCAGTTTCCTCCGACAATCCAAAGACGTGCTGTTTAGTAGGTTAATTGGTCATTGTTACTTTTCCTGTGATTAGGCTGATGTTAAATCAGTAGGTTGCTGGGCAGTCTGACTCATCAGGCCGGAAGGCCTATTCCCCGCTGTATCTCTAAATAAATAAGGCAACAGTCTACCTCCAGATCAAGTACTTCTAATAACCTTACCTCCACAACGCTCAGGCAGAGAATTCCAGGGATTTCACCCTCTGTGAGAAGAAATTTCCATCAATCTCTGTTTTAATTGAAGATCCTCTCTTCTCTGACCCCTCACTGGAGGCACAGATTTAAAGCGATGGGTGAAAGAATATAGATCATAGAACACAGAACAGGTCAGCACAGTACTAATCCCTCAGCCCATGATGCTGTGCTGACCTTTTAACCTATTCCAAGATCAATCTAACCCTTCCTTCCTACATAGCCCTCCTTTTTTCTACCATTCATGTATCTATCTAAGAGTTTCTTAAATGTCCCTAAACTAGCTGCCTGTACCACAACTCCTGGCAGGACTTCCCACACATCCATTACTCTCTGTGTGAAAAAAAACACTTCTGACTTAGCCCATAAACTTTCCTCCAATCACCTTTAAATTATGCCCCCTCATATTGGCCATTTCCACCCTAAGGAAAATATCTCTGGATGCCAAATCTATCAATGCCTCTTATAACCTTGCACACTCCCATCAAGTCTCCTCTCATCCTCCTTCACTCCGAAGAGAAAAGCCTATCCCCATGACGTGTGCCCTCTAGTCCAAGCAGCATCCTGATAAATCGCCTCCACTTTCTCCCTGAAATAGACACAGATCAGAGTTGTTTAGATGGAACCCTTTATAATGATAAGTAATTGTATAAGATTAAGATGTGTATGATGAAACATTTCCATTCGCACCACGAATTTACAAAGCATGTCTAAACTGTATTCTGTAGTCATTCACAGTGGCCACTTTATTAGGTACACTTGTACACCTGTTCATTAATGCAAATATCTAATCAGCTAATCATGTGGCAGCAACTCAATACATAAAAGCATGCGGACATGGTCAAGAGGTTCAGTTGTTGTTCAGATCAAACATTAGAATGAGAAAGAAATGTGATCTGAGTGACTTTGACCGTGGAATGATTGTTGGTGCCATTCGGGGTTTGAGTATCTCAGAAACTGCTAATCTGGAATATTAACACTCAGCAGTTTCTAGAGTTTACTGAGAGTGGCACAAGAAACAAAAAAACATCCAGTCCTGTGGGCGAAAACGCCACGTTAATGAGAAAGGTCAGGGGAGAATGGCCAGACTGCTTCCAGATGACAGTAACTCAAATAACCACGTGGTAGAACCGTGATGTGCAGAAGAGCATCTCTGAACACACGACATGTCGAACCTTGAAGTGGATGGGCTACAGCAGCAGAAGATCACAATAATTCAGTACGTATATAACAGAGGAATGGAGCCTTGCAAACTTCTACAATTACTTCTAACTCTGTTAAATTATTAATGGTTGCTGCACTGAAGCAGGAAAACTAAATCCTGTGCATTTCTTTGCCTGTTAATTGTTCTACATGGGAAAGATTGGAACTAATTTCCTGTGAATATATCTCCCTGGCTTTAAATCTGTTCATAAAATAAATAATAAATCAAATGGTTTAAAGATCCAAGTGGTTTTAGCTTTTAGCCTGCTTTTGTGCAGTTCAAATGAATAACTTTGTCAGTGTGGTGTGACTCAGAGTCAGAATCAGGTTTAATATCACTGGCATATGTTGTGCAATTTGTTGTTTTTGTGGCAGCAGTACATTACAATACTATAAATTACAATAAGAATTACAAAATCTCATTATCATCATTATCTGCCATGTCGCATGATGTGGGCGATCATGGTCTCATGACCGTGATAGTTCTTGGCAAATTTTTCTACAGAAGTAGTTTGCCATTGCCTTCTTCTGGGCGGTGTCTTTACGAGACGGGTGACACCAGTCATTATCAATACTCTTCAGAGATTGTCTGCCTGGCATCAGCGGTCATTTAATTCATGGCTTCAGGTGATCCTGATTGGGGGGTGGGGGAGCCTAAGCAGATGCTACACTTTGCCCAAAGGTAACCTGCAGACTAGCAAAGGGAAGGAGCACCTTACACTGCCTTTGATAGAGACGTATTTCCACCCTGACACCCAAATATACATATAAATAAATTAAATATGTAGTGCAAAAAGACAAGGAAATATACTGAGGAAGAGTTCATGGGATCATTGTCCATTCAGAAATCAAAGTGAATATGGAGAGGATGATTCCCATGGTGGGGAGTCTATTACCAGGTGACACTGTCTCAGAATAGAGAGGCTGTGGAGAGGATGCAGAGGAGATTTATCAGGATGTTGTCTGGATTGGAAAACAAGTCTTATGAGGCAGGGTTTGCAGAGCTGGGACTTTTCTCTTTGAAGTGTAGATGAGAGGGGACTTGATAGAGGTCTACAAGATTATGAGAGGCATAGACAGGGTGGATAGCCAGTTCCTGTTTCCCAGGGCACGAATAGCAAACACCAGAGGGCATATGTACAAAGTTAAGGGAGGGAAGTTTAGGGGAGACATCAGGGGTAAGTTTTTTACACAGAGGGTTGCGGGTGATTGGAATGACTTGCCAGGGATGGTGGTGGAGGCTAAAACATTAGGGGCATTTAAGAGCCTCTAAGACAGGCACATGTATAAAAGAAAAATAGAGGGTTATGAGGTAGTGTGGGTTTAATACTTTTTTTTAAAGGAATATATGGGTCGGCACGACATTGGAGGCTGAAGGGCCTGTACTGTGCTGTGGTATTCTAGTGCCTAGTGTCTATTGTCTAATGAGGAGGAATTTCCTTAGCCAGAGGGTGGTGAATCTGTGGAATTTGTTGCCACAGGCAGCTGTGAAGGCCAAGTCATTGGGTATAGTTAAGGCAGAGGTTGATAGGTTCTTGATTAGTCAGGGCATGAAGGGATTAGGGAAGAAAGCAGGAGATTGGAACTGAGAGGGAAAGAGGATCAGCTGTGATGAAATGGCAGAGCAGACTCAATGAGCCAAATGGCCTCATTCCACGTATATCTTATGGTCTTGTATTGTTTAGCATGAATAAAGTTTAATTAACGTGTGTTATATTCTCGTGATCAAATGGGTACCTGTTTCATCAGAGCCCTCTCCACACTGTTCCCAGCACTTCCTGTCTATATTGGGAACACACATGGAGGGACCATTAACAAAGGGACAGATCAATAATGGTTGGAAATGTGACAGGGATGCTTTATTAACTGCGTCACAGGAAATAAGAGCTGTGAGGTTATGCTGGTACAGTATTTCACATTAATTAGACCACAGCTTGAGTGCAGTTCTGCTCTTTTGTGGATGGACCGGAGAGGGTGCGGAGGAGATTTACAAGTGTGTTGCTAGGAGTGCAGTTCTGTAGGCTATGAGGAAAAATTGGATAAGCCTTATTGTTTCCTTTGGAGAGAAGGTAGCTGATGGAGACTTATATACAGTAGAACACAGAACAGTACAGACATTGTGTATAGGGCCTACAGCCATGATGTCTGCAAAAAAAACGTGGTTCTGAATTAAACTAAACCTTTTAACCAAAGTTAACAGTAAATTTATTATCAAACTACGTGCTGTATGTGTTACCATAAACATCATTGTCTAAAGTCATAGGCACATCTATATGGCTGGGGTGCCTACTGCACATTACTATATTCCTCAATGTGGAGCAGGGAGTGAGTTTATAATTCCGGTGTTGTGAATGGCCTCAGGACAGGTGACAGAGATGGAGTGCCAGGGATGGGGGTGATGTGGGTGCAGACACACCAGCCCTGGTTATTTCATTCCAACAACTGGTTTATTGATCATTACAGAGCGTCTGTCTCTCTGGCGCGTCCTGCTCCCTGCCCCCTTCCCACTCTCAGTCCACACTGGAGACCCATATCAGAATCCGGTTTATCATCACTCACAGATGTCATGAAATTTGTTTCTTTTTGTTGATATTCCATTTTGCACTTTGCCGTTTCCTTAGAAATGGTCCATTAATTATATGTGAAGGGCCAGCGGGATTCGAACCTGGGACCATACACCTTGAAATCCTGTGCTAATGCCACTACACCACCAGCCGGCTAGCATCAGTACAGTGCAATACATAAAATTTCTACAGTGCTCTTAGGCACCCCAGCAATATATATATATAAAAATTTTGCACAGTACTGTATTACCTCAAGATTAATTTTCTTGCAGGCATTCACAGGAAGATAAAGAAATACGATAGAATTTATGAAAAACTATAAATAACAAAGAATGCCACCTGTCCCCAATCCATATCATTCTATTCTCTGCAGGTTCATGATTCTATTTCGAGCCTTTTAAATCACCTATTGTACCTGAATCCACCATCACTCTTGGCAGCCAACCATTCTCTGTGTAAAAAGAACTTGCTACACATATTTCCTTTGAACTTTTCCGCTCTCAATTTAAATGCATGCCCCCAGCTTATGTTCGAACTGTGTTGATCATTGACACAATCAATGCATTTTGTTGGTATGGTTTGATGTACATGTGACAAACAAATGCAATCATTATTGTTCAATCTAGTACTTGACATTAGAGCCAGAAAGTACTACAGCATGGAAGTGTACCCTTCACCCCATCTAGTCCTGATCTTCTGCCTAGTCCCATCTATCTGCACCGGGTCCATATCCCTCCAAACTGCACCCATCAAATCTGCTTTGCCATTTCATCATAGCTGATCCCTTTCCCTCTTAACCCCGTTCTCCTGTCTTCTCCTGGCACCCTTTCATGTCCTGGCTAATCAAGAACCCATCAACCTTCACTTTAAATAATCTCAATGACTTGGCCTCCACAACCGTCCGTAGCAATGAATTCCACATATTCACCACTATCTGGCTAAAGAAATTCCTCCTCATCTCCGTTGTAAATGGATGTCCCTTTATTCTGAGGCTGTGTCCTCTGGTCTTAGACTCCTCCACCATAGAAAACATCCTCTCCACATCCACTCTACATAGGGCTTTCAACATTCAAGAGGTTTCAATGAGATGCCCCTCCCCATTCTACAAAATTCCAGTGAGTATAGGCCCAGAGCCATCAAATGATAAGCCTTTCAATCTTGGAATCATTTTTATGAACCTGCTTTTAAACCTCTCCATTGTCAGCACATCCTTTCTTAGATAAGTAGGCCCAAAACTACTCACAATAGTCCACGTGATCTGACCAATGCCTCAGAACAACATCCTTGCTTTTATATTCTAGTCCTCTTGAAATGAATGCAAATATTGCATTTGCCTTCCTTACTACTGACTAAATATGCAAGTAAATTATATGTGGTTGTATTTTTTTCTGATATTCTATCGAGCTTGTGATCTTGTGTGTGCATGGCCTGGGCCTCGGGCCATGGTGTTGCCTGGGAGGGGGGTGGTTTCATCTAGGGCAGTAGGATGCGATTCCAGGCTGGAGGAATGGACTCTATTGTAGCTGACTGTGGATTGATGGCATGAGTTTTTGACTTTTTTATTGCATGATTGTGATACTCTTTGTGCTTGCTATCTCATGTGTGCCTTGCATTGTATGTGGCTGCTTGTACTGTATTTTGCAGCTTGACCCCATACTAACGCTGTTTTGTTTGGCTGTGTTCACGTATGGCTGAATGACAATTAAACGTGGATTGAGTTGAACTGAATTGAACCTGCGAGTTAACCTTTAGGGAATACTACATGAGGCCTCCCGAGTCGCTTTGCACCTCTCATATCTGAATTTGCTTCCTATTTAAAAAATAATCTACGTCTTTATTCTTTGAACCATATACATCCCTACATTGTACCCCATCCTACCCTCCCTATCTCTGTGACTCCTACAACTTTCTGGGAACTCTGTTAATCCTGCCTCAACCTCCTACGTTCCTTCCAGCACATCACTACTGACCCTGTTTCAGGCTCCCAAGATCCACATCCTGCATTCCTTCACCCCCAGCTGCTCTAACACATCTCACTTCAGTCGAACTTTTAATTATCTTTCTACATGTCTCCTTCTATGCCAAATATTGTTTCCTTGGGACATTTTGTTTTTCTTATAATTTGACACAAATACAAATTCCAAAGATCCCACAGTTAACACAGATATTGGCAATGTGCATATTGGGTAGCATCAAAACCCATCAACTGATGGTATATTAGCAGACAATAGATGCAGGAACAACTCAGCAGTGTCTAGGGAAAGAAGTAAATAATCGATGATTCAGGCAGTGGCCCTTCATCAGGACTGGAAATGAAGGGAGAAGAAGCTGAATAAGAAGGTGGGGGTCGGGGGGGGGAAGAAGGAGAAGAAGCTGGCAGGTGATAGGGGAAAACAATTGGGTGGGGAGGAGGGATGAAGTGAGAAGCTGGGAGGATGGAAGTGGAACAGATAAAGGACCAAAGAAGAAGGAATCTGATAGGAAGGTAGAGTGGACCATGGGAGACAGGGAGGAGGAGGGGCACCAGGAGAATGTAATAGGTAGGTGAGGAGAAGGGAAGGGGTAAGAGAGGAGTCATTGTGGGGATTGGAAGAGAGGGAAAGCAGAGGTGGTAAACTGCCAGAAATGAGAGAAATCAATGTTCATAACATCAGTTTAGAGGCTACCCAGGAGAAAAAGGAGGTGTTGACACCTTATATCAAGGATTATGCAGAATATTGACTGTGTGGATAATGTGCAGAATATTTACACCTGAGATTCAAGAAGGGAGCATTGGGACAATAGCGATCATAGCATGTTAAGGTTTAAAATTATAATAGAGAAGAAATTATGATAAAAGTAGTTAAATAGATAGTTTGAGAGGGATTGATGGGCAATGATATTGATGGGTAATGATGCAGAAAAGTAATTATTTTAAACAGTCTTCAGAAGAGTGACAGAGAATACACTTAACGGCTTCTTTCTTATGAGGGGCTAAGCAGGTGCTACACCTTGCCCACGGATGAGATGCAGGATAGCAGTAGAGATGTATCTCCATCCCACCACACATAATGGGGAATAATATAATGAAATTATTACTGAAACAGTATTGTAAACAATTTTGTAAACACAGCAATGAATGAAAAGGAAGGCTGGCTTGGGAATTGAGACTTTGACGAATGGACAAGACTATATCAGCAGGGAGATGACAGAAATATTTTAACAATATTTCTCTGTGAAAAAGAATACTCTCCTTATATAACAATGGATGTCAAAATTAGTCATTGTTTGTGTTCATGTAAAGGAGGAAAAATGGAATATATAGGTAAACCAAACTCAGTGGATAAATCCCTGATCTTGACAGTTTGCATACACAATTTTAAAAATCTAGCTAAAAGATCGTTGTAGTGCAGATAACTAACATACTGTTCCTGCGGTTAAGCGGTGGGACAGGACATGCCCCAAAACATTCAGGCCATTCAGCTTAACTCAACTAGTAAGAAATGTAAGACCATAAGACATAAGAGCAGAATTAGGCCATTCAGCCCATTGATTCTGTTCTGTCATTTGATAATGGCTGACTTATTTTCCATCTCAAACCCATTCTCCTATCTGCACTCCATAACTTTTGAAACCCTCTCTAAATAAGAACCTCCGCTTTAAATATACTCAATGATTTGACCTCCACAGCCATCTGTGGCAATGAATTCCACTGATTTACCACCCTCTGGCTAATGACTCTCCTCCTCAGCTCTGTTCAAAAGGGACATTCTTGGATTATAGGGCAGTGCCCTCTGGTCCTAGATTCTCCCCCAATTGGAAACATCCTCTTCACATCCATTCTGTCCAGGCATTTCAATATTCGGTAACTTTCAATGAGATCCCTTCCCACCCCCCCATCATTCTTTTAAACTCCAGTGAGTAAAGGCCCAGAGCCATCAAACGCTCCTCATATATTAACCCTTTCATTCCCAGGATCATTCTCCCCTAGATCCTCTGCAATCCTAACACATCCTTTCTTAGATATGGGCACAACTTTTCTAACAGCACTTGGAATATAATGGAATTCCTTCTAAGGGGGAAGAGTAGAAATTTAAAGTATACCAATGAATAGTTAACATGGATTACAAAAAGGGAAGTCTTCCTTAATTAACATAACCTGTTATTGAAAAGAGGAAATAGAGAACTGTCAGCAATAGTGACATAGAATGTAGAACACTACAGCATGGTTCTGGCCTTGCGGCCCATGATGTTATGCTAATCCTTTGACCTACTCCAAGATCAACTCAACCCTTCCCTCACACATACAGTAGCTCTCCATTTTTCTGTCATCCATATACCTTTTTAAAGATCTCTTAAATGTCCCAAATGTAATTGGCCTCTATCAACACCCCTGGCAGAGTGTTCCACACACTCACCATTCTTTATATAAGAAACCTACCCCTGACATCCCACTGGAGTCTAGGTGTTTGGAGGAAAGCCTAGGGCCTAGACTTCCCTCCAAACACCTTAATGTTATGCCCCCTCAGTAATGCAGCAACTGTAAGTGGTCTATATTTTCACAAGGCCTTCAATGTTACCGGTGGTGATTAATGTATAAGGTCAGAGGATGCAGAGTCAGGGATAAGACAGCAGGATTGATCACCAGGGAGCAGAGAACAGAGAGGATGAGTAGCGGTGGCTGTTCACGGTGGAACTGAGAGATGATGACTCTGCCAATAGCTGCTAGCAGTTCAGAAGCGAATGGATGACTAAACTGAGAGGATTTCCTCCTTGCCATCAGATCAATGGCCCTCTATTACTAAAAATAAAGATCAAAAGATTAGCTTTATTTGTCACGTGTACCTTGGAACATCAGAACATTCAGTGAAGTACGCCGTTTGTGTCAATGACCAACACAGAACACTCAATAATGATTATTTCCCACTAAGTAGGTTCTGCCAACAAATTTAGAAATTCTGTTCCTGATCCCAACGTCTGAATTGTCAGAAATGTGTTATTCAAAGCATTAAACTAATTCAAAGGTAGATACAGGAGTCCAAAATGCAAGACTAAATTTGTGATTTATTTTAAGCGTATCACCTGGTAGTGTGATAACGTATGTATTTCACGTACTTTTACATATAATCTGTGATAAATTATTTTAAATGAGCAAGAATGCTTAATCAAACTGTATTACTCAAATATTATTGAAATATGAAATACACAACATTCCTGTTCCCTACTCCTACCTGGCAAAACCCAGGTGTCAGCTTACAGCCTTGACCCAATCTCATACTTACTTTCTGCTCTTCATACCAGCCATCTCCTCCCTATCCTGATGCAGGGTTCTGACCTGAAACAACATCCACTCCTTTCCAACTCACCCCACAGATGCTGCGTGACCTGTTGACTTCCTCCAGCAGGTTGTTTGTTGCTCCGGGTTTCAGCATCTCCAAGTCCCTCACGTCTCCAGAAAAACCGCACACAACATTGATAAGCACGATGATCCTGAAGCGATGGTTATGGCAACAGCCTGCCACAGTATACACAGGCATTGCTGCGTCACAGCAGTTAGTGCAGCATTTTACGATGCCGGTGATCAGCGATTGGGGTTCGATTCCTGTGGCTGTCTGTAAGGAGCTCGAATGTTCTCTCCATGATGGCATGGATTTCCTCGATGTCTCCAGTTTTCTCCTACAGTTCAAAGATGTACCGGTTAGGGTTAGTAAGTTATATGCTATGTTGGCACTGGAAGTGTTGTGAGCTACCCCCCAGATGGTCGCTGATGCAAATAACGCATTTCACTGTATGTTTTGAAGTATCTTTCTTTATCAGAAAGCTTCAGTTATAGAGCTGCAGAATCACAAGTGTATGCAGAGTATAAAGAGGTCCTTTGACCAACCACATCAATCGTTCCTACACCAAACCTAACTTTCCTCTCGTATCCCCATCAACACCCTGCCTCCCCCGCTTCCATGCCCCCATTTTCCTTGACCACCCGCTCACACGAGGGGTTATTGACAGTGATCTAATAACATACCATCAGGACTCATAGGTAGTTGGGGTGGGGGAGGTGGAGCCAGAGACCCCGGAATAGGAACAATGAGATCTCAGAGTGTAAATGTGCCAATGGCTAAAAGTTGCTCCAAAGATTAGCAAAGCCATGAAGAGAGGAGATCAGACACTGGGATTTATTTCCACTGGGAATGCAAACAAAAGTAAGGAATGTTGATTAGATCACACAGAGTATTAATTGTGTGATAGCCTAGCGGTTTGCCTGATGTTTTACAGCACCAGCAAGCTGGTTTCAGTCCCACCGTTCTCTGTAAGGAGTTTGTATGTTCTCCTCTTGACCACATGGGTGTCTTCTGCGTGCTCCAGATTCCTCCCATATCCCAAAGATAAATAGGTTAGGGTCAGTAAGTTGTGGGCTTGCTATCTGCCATCAAGAAGGGCCAACCAAAAGTCTTGAATGACCACTGTCCAGTGGCCCTGACTTCACACATCATGAGGACCCTAGAGAGGCCGGTCTTGGTTCACCTCCGACCCCTGGTCAATCGGCCTTTGATCTCCTACGGTCTGCCTACAACGTTGGAATCGACGATGCTGTCATCTAACTGGGCAGCACTGTGAACATCATGCTTTCTGATTTCTCAAGTGTCTTCAATACCATGCAGCACTCATTACTGAGGGAAAGCCCCATTCTATGCAGGTTGGCACTTCCATTGTATCCTGGGTAATGGACTATGTGACTGACAGGCCAGTTTGTGCAGCTTCAGAGCTGTGTGTCAGACATGGCTATAAGCAGCATTGGGGCCCCACAGGGGACTGCATTTTCTACTTACCCTGTATACCTCAGACTTTCGATACAACACTGAGTTATGTCATCTGCGGAAATTTTCTGATGACTCAGCAATAAGGGAGGACAGGAGGATGGACACAGGGCCCTGCTGGAGGACTTTGTCAAATGGTGCAAGCTGAATCACCTGCAGCTCTACATCAGTAAGACAAAGGAGATGGTGATGGACTTTAGGAAGACTAAGCCAGCACTGCTCCCTGTTACTATTGATGGTGAGGACATGGATGTGATGAGGACCTACCTGGGGGTGCTCCTGGATGACAGACTTGAGTGGAGCACCAACATGGAGGCTGTGTACAAGAAGGGCCAGAGTCGCCTCTACTTCCTGAGGAGACTGAGGCCCTTTGGAGTATGCAAGCCTCTTCTTCACATGTTCTACCAGTCTGTTGTCACCAGTACAATCTTCTATGCGGTGGTGTGCTGGGGCAATGGCATCAACATGGGTGATGCCAACAGACTCAATAAACTGATTAGAACGGCTGGCTCTGTTACAGGAGTCAAACTGGGCACACTGGAGGCTGTGGTAGAACAAAGGACCCTACGGAAAATCCTGGCAATTCTGGACAATGTTCCTCACCCTCTGCATGCCACCTTGGCTGAACAGAGGAGCAGTTTTAGTAATAGACCAAGACAACTACACTGCTCCAAAGAGCGCTATATGAGGTCATTCCTACCCTCGGCCTTCAGGCTCTATAACGAGTCAACCTGTAGCCAAAGAAGTGATGACCCCCTCCTGTTAGACCGTTTGAGGTAACTTATTTTTTATTCTTTCTTACATCTCTTCTAATATTTGTATATCTGTGCACTCGTAATGCTACTGTGACACTGGGATTTCCTTTGGGGTCAATAAAGTATCTTTCTATCTAACTACCAGTAAGGAGGGACAGAAGCCTGAAGGCACACACTCAATGATTCAGGAACAGCTTCTTCCCCCTGATCTCTGAATGGACATTGAACCCATGAACACTACCTGACTACTTTTTAAATTTTATTTTTGCACTATTTATTTAATGTAACTATGTATACTTACTGTCATTCATGCTGGAAAGACAACAGATTTCATGACATTTACCAGTGATATTGAACCTGATTCCTAGAGGTGAGCTAACTGACTTCATGTAAAAGTTTGAGGGGTTAGGGTGGTTGTAGGTATACTGTTTCTACATGGGGGGAAGAGCTGGGTCAAAAGCCCTCAACATAAAATTATCACCAAGGAAACCAGTAGGAATTTGGAAGAAACTTCATTACCTATGGAGCGGTGAGATTGTGGAACTCATTCACGTAGGGGGTGAATTTAGTGAATAGATGGATTTAAAGGGAGGTTGGTAAAACAAGGGAGAAGGGAAGAGAGGGTCACATTGTTCGATTTAGTCAAGCACAAATAGGAACAGTACTTTGGTCTGCCTGAAACTTGTTGGTCTGCAGGCACGTCAAGAAGCGGTTTCTCAGAAAGGTGGCATCCATTATTGAGGACCCCAATCATCCAGGACAAGCCTTATTCGCATTGTTACCATCAGGAAGGAGGTACAGAAAGCACACACTCAATGATTCAGGAACAGCTTCTTCCCCTCTGCCATCTGATTTCTGAACGGACATTGAACATTTCTATTGAGAGTAGGGGAGATTCAAACAAGAGGACATGATTTGACAGTTAAGGGGCAAAAGTTTAGGGGTAACACCAGGGGGAACTTCTTTACTCAGAGAGTGGTAGCTGTGTGCAATGAGCTTCCAGTAGAAGTGGTAGAGGCAGGTTCGATTTTGTCATTTAAAAAAAAATTGGAAAGGTATATGGACAGGAAAGGAATGGAGGGTTATGGGCTGAGTGCAGGCCAGTGGGACTAGGCTGGAGTAAGCGTTCAGAATGGACTAGAAGGGCTGAGATGGCCTGTTTCCATGCTGTAATTGTTATATGGTTATATACATGAACACTACTTCACTTTTATTATCTGTGTTTTACACTATTTTTAATTTAACTATTTTATTTATATATATATATATATATATACACACACACTTACTGAAATTGATCTTTTTTTTTCTCTATTATCATGTATTGCGTTGCACTGCTGCCACAAAGTTAACAAGTTTCACAGCCTATGTTGGTGATATTAAACCTGACTCTGATGTTGTATAAGAATACTGCCGACTGGCAGTTCCAGACTTCAGGGGTACGTGCTGCAGGGTACACTGAAGCTTGGTGCAGTCGCTTCAAGGGCTCAGTGGGGAAGGATCGTGGTGTAGGGCAGAGAGGGGCCGGGTAGGGGAAGAAGTGTGTCCATTACTGCAGCGTTCAGTATAAAACCCCGCAGTGCCACACAAACAGCAGGGCTAGAGCAGCATGGAAAGCATTGACCATGCTTGTAAAGAGTGGAAAGGCATGGAACAGTTTATTCTTGCAAATATTTTTCATTGTGAATACAGTTTATTTTGTTTTAAAAAAGAATATGTCAAACAGCCTGTTCCTGTGCCATTTAATTTCATCCCCCTTTTGACTAAAGCGTTGGCCCTTCATTTGCCAGTCTGTTGATCTGTAAAGGATCTGTTTGGGGAGACGTGGTTAGGCATCTGAATGACGTGACCTATCCATCGGAGTTGCTGTTGATTTGTTGTGGTGGAGATGCCTAACTCATGTCTCCCCAAACACTCCCAGATGGCAGAAGATCAGTGAGCCCGAGGTCGGCGGAGGAAATGCATCAAAGATGACATCAAAATCAGCCTGATGAACTTCAACGTGACGTCTAAAAACTGGGACGACTCTGCTCTCAGGAGATACAGCTGGAGGAAATCTGTTCAAGAGGGAGCTGCTCCACAGGAGAGTGACTCCGCTGTGCCGCAGAGAACAAGTGACGGCTGTGAAAGGACAGACTGAACAACCAAACGACCCGACCATAACCACAGTCACCACCCACTCTTGCCCACACTGCGCCAGAACGTGTGGATTCCAAATCAGCCTCTACAGCCCCCCAAAGACCCGCCAACAGACAACCGCTTAGGAGAACACTGTACTCAACTCGAGTGATTGCACTACCTACCTACCTAGTCTGTTGATAACTAAGATAATTTTTGCCCGGCTGCTCGTAGCATACAAGAAACTGCTCCTCTGATCGTCTGGAATCTTGACCCTTTAATGAAGAGGTTATCTTGTTCTGGCTTCATCTCTGTGTTTCCAGTCGAGAGGTATTTCTGCTTAGTCTTTGAGATGGAAATTTGAATTTGACTTCTCAAGCTTGACTTCAGGGTGTTGATTGGAAATGAGGACCAGCTGTTACTGTGGACTTGACGGCCTTTGATCAGCTCTGCACAGTACTTTGCTGTAACACTCAAAAATAAACCAGGATATGTGTTACTCCCTCATCTGCAGTTAAAACATCGCTCCACAAATCTCCAGGAGATTCATCATTATCATGTGTCATATCATATGACGTACACAATCGTGGTCTTTTCACCATGATTGCACTTGGCAAATCTTTCAACAGAAATGGTTTGCTACGGCCTTTTTCAGGGCAGTGTCTTTACAAGACGGGTCACATAATCAGGACTTGTGATCTGCACCAGCTGCTCATACAACCATCCGCCACCTGCTCCCATGGCTTCACATGACACTGATCGGGGGGGGGGGGGGGGGTGAGGTGGGAGGAGTAGGGCTAAGCAGGTGGCCCTTGCCTAAGGGTGACCCGCAGGCTAGCAGAAGGAAGGAGCGCCTTACGCCTCCTTTGTTAGAGACATCCTGCCATTCAATCCAGAAGATCATATAATAATGTATGCATAAAAAGAACTTTGGATCATTGTCACGGGAAGTACACGCAAAGATAGAGTGTGAATTGAACCCTGACCTTCCAGTTGCTAACACTGTAAAGTGTTACGCTACTGTTATGCCAATATGCCAATCCTCTCTTTTATGCTTCCCTCTCCCATCTGCCTCTTCTGGACCCCTGGATCCACCTATTGCTTGCTTTCTCTTGCTCTATGCTGGCTATCTCTCCTTTATCTTTCTGACCAGACCCAAAACATCAGTTGTCTACTTCCCTCCATAGATGCTGCCCAACCTGCTGAGTTCCACCAGCTCCTTGTTTGTAGATTCATATCAACTATGAATAAGGGTAAGGGCACAAGGAGCTGTGAGGGAGATTTTTCCCAGACAGAGTACTGATAGCCTGGGAACAGAGGCAATCAGAGAATTGGAGAGGGACTCGAGGGAAGATAATGTGCAGAAATGGGGGAGAAGAGTGGGAACTACAACTGATAGGATTGGCCCATGAGCAGACAGTATGGATTTGATGGGCTGAGCTTCCTGCTGCTGTTCTATAAAGGGGAAAGTAGCAGGAGTATGGGGAGAGAGCTAGGCGGCTGGATGGTAGGTAAAGAGAAAGGATCATTAAGATGGGCTGAATGTCCTCCATCTGCCTTTGGTCACTTTTAAGAATCTACAGTGATAATCTATAATGGGTTCTAGTCACCTACCTACAGGAAAGATATCAATAAGTTGAAGGAGTAGAGAGTAAATTTACAAGGATGTTACCGGGCCTTGAAGACCAATATAGTTATAGGGAAAGGTTAAATAAGTTAGGATCTCATTCCTGGAGCACAGGGGAAAGAGGGGAGATTTATAGAGGTATACAAAATTGAGGAGTATAGATAGGGTAAATGTATGCAGGCTTTTTCCACCAAGGTTGGGTGAGACTAGAAATGGAGGTCAGAGGTTTAGGGTGAAAGGTGAAATATGAAAGGGAAATCTGAGGGCAATTTTCTTCTCTATGAAGGTGACATCCATCATGGAGTTTCCTCCCCATCCAGCATATGCCCTCTTCTCATTACCACCATCAGTAAGGAGGTACAGGAGATAGAACATAGAAATCTACAGCACATTACAGGCCCTTCGGCCCACAATGTTGTGCTCATCATGTAACCTACTCTAGAATCTGCGTAGAATTACCCTATCACATAGCCCTCTATTTTTCTAGGCTTCATGTACCAATCTAAGAGTTTCTTAGAAGACCCTATTGTATCTGCCTCCACCACCGTTGATGGCAGTGTATACCACGTACCCACCACTCACTTACTCCTGACATCCCCTCTGTACCTACTTCCAAGCACCTTAAAACTACACCCCTTCGTGCCAGCCATTTCAACCCTGGGAAAAATCTGCTGACTATCCACACGATCAATGCCTCTCATCAGCTTGTACACCTCTGACAGGTCACCTCTCAACCTCCATCGCTCCAAGGAGAAATGGCAAGTTCACTCAACCTATTCTCATGAGGCATGCTCTCCAATCCAGGCAACATCCTTGTAAGTCTCTCTCTAAAGTATCCACATCCTTCCTGTAGTGAGGTGACCAGAACTGAGCACAGTACTCCAAGTGGGGTCTGACCAGGGTCCTATATAGCTGTAACATTACCTCTCGGCTCTTGAACTCAATCCCATGATTGATGAAGGCCAATACACCGTATGCCTTCTTAACTTTGCAGCAGCTTTAAATGTCCTGTGGACATAGACCCCAAGATCTCTCAGATCCTCCACGCTGCCAGGAGTCTTACTATTAATATCATGTTCTGTCTTCAAATTTGACCTACCAAAATGAACCACTTCACACTTCTCTGGGTTGAACTTCATCTGCCACTTCTCAGCCCCAGTTCTGGATCCTATCAATGTTGCACTGTAACCTCTGACAGCCATCCAGCCTAGCCACAACACCTCCAACTTTCTTGCCATCAGCAAACTTACTAATTCACCCTTCTACTTCTTCAACCAGATCATTTAAAAAATCACAAAGTGGAGGGGTCCCAGCACAGATCCCTGTGGAACACCACTGGTCACCGACCTCCATGCAGAATATGAACCATCTGCAATCACCCTTTGCCTTCTGTGGGCAAGCCAATTTTGGATCTACAAAGCAATGTCTCCTTGGATCCCATGGCTCCTTACTTTATGAAGGAGCCTTGCATGGGGAGCTGTGTCAAATGTCTTACTGAAATCCATATACACTACACCCACTGTACTACCTTCATTAATGAGTTTTGTTACACTCTCAAAGAATTCAAGGTTT
Source organism: Hypanus sabinus (assembly GCF_030144855.1). Classification (NCBI taxonomy): domain Eukaryota; kingdom Metazoa; phylum Chordata; class Chondrichthyes; order Myliobatiformes; family Dasyatidae; genus Hypanus; species Hypanus sabinus. The sequence continues at coordinate 8,355,355 of NC_082714.1, forward strand.
GTAAGGCATGGCCTGCCCTTGACAAAGCCATGCTGACAATCCCTAATCAGATAATGTCCCTCCAAATGCTCATAAATCCTGCCTCTCAGGATCTTCTCCAACAACTTGCCCACCACTGAAGTAAGACTCATTGGTCTATAATTTCTTGGGTTATCTCTACTCCCTTTCTTGAATGAGGGAACAACATTTGCAACCCTCCAATCCTCCGGTACTTTCCCATCCCTATTGATGATGCAAAGATCATCGCCACAAGCTCAGCAGTCTCCTCTCTTCCTTCCCACAGTAGCCTGGGATATATCTCATCCGGTCCCAACGCTTATCTAACTTAATGCTTTTCAAAAGCTCCAGCACATCCAGCAGAAGTGGTGGATGCCAATTCAGTTGTAACGCTTGAGAGAAAATTGGATAGCTACTTGGATGAAAAACTCTGTAGGAATATGGTCTAGGTACAGGTAGATGGGACTGGGCAGAAGATTGGGTTGGTATGGACTAGATGGGCTGAAGGGTCTGTTTCTCTGCTGTAGTACTTAATGCACCTATGAATAGATTTCAGCAAAGAGATAGGGAGATCTCTCCGCTACCCTGGCCAACAATGACCCATCAATCAGATCATTAAATGAGGTCTGCAGCTGCTCTGGGTTTCGTGCCTGTGGGCTCCACGATGGTTACTCCACTATGTGCTGAAATGAGGCTGAGGCTGAGGGACAGCTCTGGCTGCTCTGGGCTCCGTGCCTGAGGACTTAATTTCATTTTAAATACTAATTGCTTACTTTCATTGCTTGCATGATTTGCTTTTTCTCTTTCTGTACACATGGGCTGTTTGTTGGTCTTTTTTTAATGGGTTCTTTTAGGTTTCTTGTTTTGTGGCTGCCTGTAAGGAGACGAATCTCTGGTTTGTATAATGTACACATGCTTTGATAATAAATGTACTTTGAACTTTGTGTCGATCTGGACCTGATTTCATTTCTGTTCATTAGATCAGTATGTTTCTACACATGATAATACTTCTAAAAATATAGCACTAATCTTAAACACTGGGACGTAAAAGAAGGTGACAACGCTTGTAATACAGGAAAATCACTGATCGATTCTTTGGTGATGATTCTGTGTCATTCAAATACATTTCATTTGAAATCACTGAGTTATCTGCTGGTTTGATTTGTGGGGATTTAACTGACAAAATCATTTCCCTAAGAGGAAGCTAGGAACTAAATCAGCTTTGGGAACCTCTCCTGAACTTTGAAGCTTCTCTTCCTTTAAATTGGTTCTTAAAACCTGCCTCTTTGACCGAGGTTTGCGGTTATCTGTTTTAACGTCTCCTTGACCTTCTACACACGTAGAGAGCATCCTGACAAGCTGCACCACTGCGTGGTACGGAAACTGCACCGCGGCTGACAGGAAGGGTCTACCAACGGGTTGTGAAAACCTCCCAACGCATCGCCGGCATCAGCCGACCCGCCGGCAAGGACATCTATACAGAGAGGGGCTGGAGAAAGGTCAACAATATCGTCAAGGATCCCACCCACCCTGCTCATGGACGGTTCGTCCCCACTCCCATCGGGGAGGAGGCTAAGCAGGAGCCATGCCACGACCACCAGGCACAAAGGCGGTTTCTTCTTTCCTCAAGCCATTCACCTGATCAACTCCTCCACCCCTCCACAACCCCCACCACCACTACTTTATCATTTCCCATCAGATTCCCCTTATGAACGTACAGACATTCATGTGTCCAGCATCACTTTATGGATAGATGTTTAATCTACAGTATGTGCTGTTCATAAGCTATTTTATGCATAGTGTGTTTTTTTATTATTGTGTTCTTTATCTTATTTTTTTGTACGGCATCAGATCTGGAGTGACAATCATTTCATTCTCCTTTACACTTGTGTATTGCAGAATGAAAATAAGCAGCAATCTTGACCTTGAATCTTGATTTCTGTCTTTGCACCAAAATGCTTGCATGTGTGTTATATGCTCGTGTGCGTTAAATGCTAGTTGTTCTAGCCATTGTCCTCTGGGTTTTGTCTTGCATTTGTACAGCATTGTGAGTAGCATTACATTCAAACTTAGACAGAAACACAGAGGAAGAAACTGGCCCCAGTTCAGCTCCACAGATGTCACCAAAAGGGCCTTAAAGATTACATCAGGCCAAACCCCTCAAGATAGAACAGATTAGCTGAATTTTAATGTGTCATTTCCTTAATCCTCTCAAGGATTATTTTAAACCATTTTTGAGAGAAAAAATGGAGAGATTCATAAATGTCTTCTTTTCCCAGAGAATGCTTTTGTATTTTGATACAAAATGGTTAATGAGACTCCAATTACTGATGTTCAGGATGTTGGTAAATATATGTAACGTTAGTTTGTTTTGGACAATCCATATTATTCACAAAAGGCAGGAATTGTTCCGGAGTGACTAATCAGAACAGTTGGATTAGCTTGTCTCCAGGCCAGCCCCAAATAAAGACCTCACAATCAATCTCTGTGTCACTCCCTTGTCTACTCGTCTCTCCCTTCTGATCTCCCTCCTGGCACTTACCCCTACGAAAGGTACCTGTTGCACCTGCCCCTACACCTCCTCATTCTCCTCTGTTCACAGTCCTTCCAAGTGAGGCGAGTCTTCACCTGCGAATCCGTCGTAGTCATCTACAGTACGTACTGCTCCTGGTGTGGCACCCTCTACTTCAGCACGACCCGGTGTAGACTGCAGAAACACTGCTTCACTCCACCTGCAACAAAAGGGGGGATATCTGAGTGGCCACCCATTTCATTTTGATTTCTCATTCCTGTTCTGACCTGTCCAAAGGCAGATGGAGGATTTTCAGCCCATCTTAATGGTCCCATCTAGCCACCTAGCTCCCTCCCTACACTCCTGCCACAATGAGGCCACTTTCAGGTTGGAGGAGCATATTCTGTCTGGGTAGCCTCCAACCTGATGGCATGAAAATCAATTTCTATGGTAATTTTTCCCTCTTCCCTCTTCTCTCTTTTCCCATCCCCCATTCTGGCTCCCTTCTTTCTCTTTTTCCTCTCCTCACCAGCCCAATACCTCCCTCGGGTGCCCCTCCTCCTTTCCTTTCTCCCACCGTCCACTCTCCTCTCCTATCGGATTTATTCTTTGTACCTTTTCCACATATCATCTCCCAGCTTCTCGCTTCACCTCCCCTTCCCCCTCATCTATCACCCGCCAGTTTGTACTCCTTCTCCTCCCACTACCTTCTTGCTCCGGCTTCTTCCCTCTTCCTTTCCAGTCCTGAGGAAGAGTCTCGACACAGAACGTCAACTGTTTATTCCTCTCCATCGATGCTGTCTAAGTTCCTCCAGCATGTTGTGGGTGTTGTTCCGCAACATTTTACAGAAGAGGCTTACTTCCTGCTCTGAAACATCACCCACCTCCTCTCCTGCTTCCCAACCCCCTGTTACTGAACCCCCTCTTCAGACTTTAATGGGCTTCAGTTCCAACTAATTCAATGCTCCCTGGGCCACCCACCCATCCCTCACGTACCCAGGGTCAAAGTTTCTAACTGGATTGTGTCACAACTCTGACTCTGTTCTGTCCTATTCACCTTAATGCCTCAAGTTAAAGTTCTCCTTCTTAAACTCTGTCTCCCCTAGATCCAACAGCAACTCCCTCCTCTCCTGTCCTCTGTCTGCCGTCAATTTATTGCTTCTTTTCCAATCCAGTTGTGCTATCTTTCGAAATCTGACCACTGTGGGATTCCCTCTGGTGCTTCGGATTTAGGCCAGCACAGTATCAGTCAGCATAATGCTATTCCAATGCCAGCAACCCAAGTCCAATTCCTGCTGCTGTCCGTAAGGAATGTGCACGTTCTCCTTGTGACCATGTAGGTTTCCTCGGGGAGCTCCATCTCCTCCCACATTCCAAAGGCTTCTGGGTCACATGGGCACAATTGGGTGGTGCGGGTTGTTGGGCCGGAAGGGCATATTACTGTGCTGTATCCCTAAAGAAAGTTTTATTTAGAGACAGGGAGCTACGGCATGGCAATAGAACCTTAAAATAAAATTCCTCTCGCATCCCAATGGGACACACTGTTGGCAGGTTAATCGATCCGCTGAGTTCCTCCAGCAGGTTGTTTGTTGCTCCGGATTCCAGCATCTCCAAGACTCTCGTGTCTCCAGAAAAACTGCCACACAGTACTGTTGAACACGATGATCTATAAGTGATTGAGCAGCGGAAATTGTCCTGATGCATCGATTACCGGTGGAATCTGACAGGGGTTTGAATCAGAATCAGATTTCTTTTTCACTGGCTTATACTGCATGTTTTGCAAGATAGAAAATTGCTATAAAATACCAAATAATTAAGTCATGTATGTAAAAAGGAAAAATTAGTTAATGTTCATGGATTCACGGACCATTCAGAAATCTGATGGCAGAAAGAAATTTGATGGTGAGATTTGACAGAGGTATATAAAATTATGATGGGTATAGATAGAGTGAATGCAAGCAGGCTTTTTCACTGAGGCTAGGGGAGAAAAAAAACAGAGGACATGGGTTAAGGGTGAAGGGGGAAAAGTTTAAAGGAACATTAGGAGGAGCTTCTTCACACGGAGAGTGGTGGGAGTGTGGAATGAGCTGCCAGATGAAGTGGTAAATGCAGGCTCACTTTTAACATTTAAGAAAAACTTGGACAGGTACATGGATGAGAGGTGTATGGAGGGATATGGTCCAGGTGCAGGTCAGTGGGACTAGGCAGAAAAATGGTTCAACACAGCCAAGAAGGGCCAAAAGGCCTGTTTCTGTGCTGTAATGTTCCATGGTTCTATGGTTCTAAGAAAGAAGCTGTTGTTGAATTGCTGGGCGTGGGTCTTCAGGCTCCTGTACCTCCTCGCTGTTGGAAGGAACGAGAAGAGGGCATGACCTGGACGGTGAGGGCCCTTAGTGATGAATGCCACTTATTTGAGGGACTGCCTCTTGAAGACATCCTCGATTGCGAAGAAGATTGGGCCCATGATGGGGCTGTCTGACCCTCTGCAGTTCTTTGCGATCCTGTCCATTGGAGTCCCCATACCAGGCTGACATGCAACCGGTCAGAATGCTGCCCACTGTACATCTGCAGAAAGCTGGAAATCCTTAGTGAGCTGATGGGAATGTGGGAAGAATATCTTACAAGGAAAAATCAGTTTGAATCAGCTGCCAAAGTCTTGATGGGTCAAATGGCCTTTCAAGGCAAAATAAAATATGAAAACCCTGTACATATGAATATAATATTCAGAGCTGAAAGTTGTCATGGTTACAAAGTACCGAGAGTTTATAATTGATCACTAATTTAACATGCTATCTCCTAACCAGTGTGATTTATTACTTAGTTATTCCTTAGCGGTTAATTGCCCTGGTTAATCAAAAGAGTCCTAGTTCCAGTTCAGCCCTAGCTGTATCAGAATCTGAATCATAATCAGGTTTATTATCACCGATATGTGTCAAATTGCAGATATTACATATATTTATATAAATCAATTAATATATATATACATATTATTTAGAGATACATGAGGTATAGGCCCTTCTGGTCCTTTGAGCTGAGCTGCCAACAGCCCACCTATTTAACCCCAGCCTAATCAGAGGACAATTTACAATGACTAATTAACCTACTAACCAGTACATCTTTGGACTGTGGGAGGAAACTGTGGCACAGGAGGAAACCCATGCATTGCACAGTGTTGGCCAGAAGAACTTGTAACAACAGCGGATGTACAAGCTCCTTACAGAGGATGCCAGGATTGAACTCCAAACTCTGACCCCGAGCTGTAGTGACATCACGCTAACCACCATGCTGTATTGATATACACAGAGGCCACTTTATTACGTACCCCTGTACACTTGCTCATTAATACAAATATCTAATCAGACAATCATGTGGCAGCAACTCAATGCATAAAAGCCTGTGGATATGGTCAGGAGGTTTAGTTCAACACACACAAAGGAATTCAGGATTTAGACCGTGGAATGATTGTTGCTGCCTGACCAGGTGGTTTGAGTATCTCAGAAACTGCTGATCTGAGATTTTCATGCACAACAGCCTCTAGAATTTACAGAGAATGGTGCAAAAACCAAAAACTATCCGGTGAGTGGCTGTTCTGTGGGTGAAAACACCTTGTTAATGAGAGAGGTCAGAGGAGATTGTTCAGATTGGTTCAGGCTGACAGAAAAATGACAGTAACTCAAATAACCATGTTTTACAGCAGTGGTGTTCAGAAGTGCATCTCTGAAAGCACAACTCATCGAACCTTGAAGTGACTGAGTTACAGCAGCAGAAGACCACAAACAGGTATGGTATCAGGTACACTAGGGATCTAACAGAGTGGCCACAGAGTGTATGTATTCAAGTTCATGTTGAAGTTTGGTTTATTGCCATTCAACCATACACATGTACACAGCCAAATGAAATAATGTTCCTCCTGACCAATACAGTATGTATAACTCACGCATTTTAAGTGATATTATCACAAATAGATTAATAAATAATAAGATGCATTTACAACACAAATTAAAAAGCAAACCGTATAATGCCATCGGCGCTTCATATGTGAGGAGACCGAGATGGTGGCAGGGAGTTCAGCAGTCTCATGGCCTAGGAGAAGAAGCTGTTTTCCATCCTAACAGTTCTTGTCTAAATACTACAGAACCTCGTGGCTGATGATAGGGGTGAATGAGACTGGTGGATGGTTGAGGGGGATCATTGACAATGCTAAGGGCCCTGCATACACAGCACTCCTGATAACTATCTCTGATGGTGGAAGATGTAATTGTGATTTATAGTATATAAATTACAATAATTAATGCAAAAAAGATCAAAACTAGTGAGGTAATGTTCACGGGTTCATGCACTGTTCAAAAATCTGATGGCGGAGGGTAATTTCCCAAGTTTCCCTGGATGCCATGTCTCTTAACTTTCTAAATGAGCCTTCCACAAGAAACCTTGTCAAATGCCTTACTAAAATCCATATGCACCACATCCACGGTCTTCATAGATATATTTTGTCACTTCCTCAAAAGAATTAAATCAGGCTCATGAGGCATGACCTGACCCTCACAAAGCCATGCTGACTACCCCTAGTGCAAAAAAAAAGAAAAAAAGTACTGAGAAGTGTTCATGGACCATTCAGATATCTGATGGTGGAGGAGAAAAAGCTGTTCCTAAACCATTGAGTGTGTATCTTCAGGGTCCTGTACTTCTCTCTGATGACAAGATAGTGATGACAAGATGGCACATTCTGTGTGCTCAGGGTAAACCTTTCCTTGTAAGACATGCAAGCCTTCTGACTCAATATCATCATTTCAGTCATAAGGAAACCAGTACTTATACTCTAAATGTAGTCTTGTCAATGCCTTTTGTAATTAGGTAGCCCTCCTATCTTTGAATTCAAACGTTCCCACAATTAAATGTGAGCTTTCCTAATTGCTTGCTGTCTGAATTAACCCAAGCGTAAGCTGACATTTCGCCTTGATGTTGTGCTCTATGAACATATGTAAATGTCAAACAGTCTACTGTTTAGTGGAGTCCACGGTTAATCAGAAGAATCGGATGCTGAACGGCCAGTGACTGTCCCAGCTGATGAGACTGGATGGAAGGAGGTGGAATGGGCAGCATTTAAAATCTAGCTCAGATTAGAACTTGTGTTTGAGGCCTTCCATTGTTCGCGGTCGACCATGGATGTTGTGTCTTAGTCGTCTACGTGATACATGAGCCAAGGCAGCACAATATAGAGAACAAGCTGTAGCAGGCTCCTCCTCTCCATGCAGCTGATGAATCCAAAGGAATGGCAGAGACTGGTACAGTTTGGCACCAGCATGTCGTATTAGGACTGCCTTAGGAACTTCAGCTTTGGATTTTTCCTTGGGCTTTATTCCCAGAGCCTTCCCCATGAGTGGGTGTAGTATGAGAAGATCTGCCAGCCACAGCTAACGAGCCCCATCTGCCCAAAGCTACTGGTTTTAAGGTGCCAGTAACCCGCCTTTGTCCCCTCTCCTGTCAGTAGAAATGGTTCCATTGGGCTTAGTAGCTAGGCCAAATGTAAAGGCCAGGAGCTGGACTTGCTATAGAGGCTACTTGAGGTGCATGTCATTGGGAGTGTTTAATAGGTCGTGTGAGCTTATCCCCAACTATCAACCTTAAGGAACTTAACTTGTGCTTATCTGGAGAGTTAACAGTTTGTCTGTTTGCTGAGGCAGAATCCACAGGCCGTGGGGAAGATTATGGCTTGATCCTAAGTTTCAGTGTAGCTTGGGTGGGTGGGTCTTTAGAACTCTCCTCTGGCTCCTCATCAGAATCAGGCTTACTTTCATGGTATTATGTTTACTAGAAGACTGTTTACTGTTGGAGTCTGATATTGTTAATCCAAGGTTTTTCAGAAATCAAGAACGAGGCACAAAGCTTGTTCCTTCGTGATCGTTTCACTGAGCCCTAATAAAACAAAGAGAATTAGAAATGCAGAGTTGCAAAGAAAAGACTAAAGAGAAGAACGAAAGCTGGTGGGGCAATGTATTCTGCCCTTTTATACATGATAGATAAGAAAGATTCCATTCAAATTTGTACATAAGAATTAGCCAATCAGATATCCCATTTTCAAATATTGCAACATCAGGGAATTTCCCGGAATCATACAGAATTGTAACCAGGAGGGGACTCACTGAATAATTGCATATATATCCTGTGACTACCAGAAAACACACTAGACAGTCACATGTACATTTGTTCCCTGAGCATGTATAGAGAATATAACCCTGAGGTCCACTCTCCTGCACGAAGCCATGAGACATAGAAACACCATGGAACCCGTTCAGGAAACATCAAACACACCAAAGAGCGATAAAAGGACAAACTGCGCAAATGGCAAAAAAGCAAGTGGACAACACGCCGAATATCAAACATCAAACCAGCAGCCCAGTAGTAATCAGCTTAGTTCAGTTCAGCATTGAGCCATTGACGGCCACGGGGCAAAGCACCCCCGACCGCATCAATCACCCAGATCAAACCACTCAAAAACAGCATCAAAAAAAGAATTCTGATATGTCTGTCCATGGCCTCCTCTACTGTCAAGATGAAGCCACACTCAGGTTGGAGGAACAACACCTTATATTCCGTCTGGGTAGCCTCCAACCTGATGGCATGAACATCGATTTCTCTAACTTCTGTTAATGCCCCCTCCTTTTCTTACCCTATCCCTTACTTATTTATTTGTTTGTTTGTTTATTTATTATACCCCCCTTTTTTTCCTTTTCTCTCTTTTTTCTCTCTCTGCCCCTCTCGCAATCACTCCTTACCTACTCTCCATCTCCCTCTGGTGCTCCCCTCCCCCTTTCTTTCTCCGGAGGCCTCCCATCCCATGATCCTTTCCCTTCTCCAGCTGTGTATCCCTTTCGCCAATCACCTTTCCAGCTCTTAGCTTCATCCCTTCACCTCCTGCCTTCTCCTATCATTTCAGATCTCCCTCTCCCCCTCCCACTCCCATTTTCAAATCTCTTACAATCTCTTCTTTCAGTTAGTCCTGATGAAAGATCTCGGCCCAAAACAACAACTGTGCTTCTCCCTATAGATGCTGCCTGGCCTGCTGCGTTCCACCAGCATTTTGAGTGTGATGCATAAAGAAAGAATTACCAGAATCCAGGAACACATGTAACTTGAACCATGACGTTCTCCCAAAATGAACTCACAGCCTCTCCAACCAATCCTTGTGTGGCGAACTACATATACCTGTCTGGACATGCCCCCTGCTGACTGCTCCTGTGGCTCCTCCCACAGACCTCTGTATAAAGGCGATCAAGGCCTGAGCCCGGCCTCAGTCTCCAGGATGTAGTATGGTGGTCACTCACTGCTTGTTCCTTCTTCCAGTCAGTAAAAGCCAATATCTCGCCTCACGTCTCAGAGTGAGTTATTGATGGTGCATCACCTTGCTGTGTGGATCCCAATACTCCCACACTTTTCTCCAAAAGCAGCCAGTAAGAGGGATAGGAAGACTCGTCAAATGCATGCAATACAAGCAGGCATATATAGTTAAACTGGGCACAGGAAAATAGCAATTAAACATTACAGTTACACACATGGGTTTTGACCAAAGAAAAGATGGCTGGAGACACTTAGCACTTTCGTGTAATGGTGTTTATTTGATATGTGAAAAATTCAAACTTATATAAATGAGTGAAAATAGTGAAAATGAACAGCCAATATTTATAAAAAGATATCTAGCAGAAAATGCAATAATAATTCTGTACTTCAGTGTGAACTACTGGCAGCCCGGTCTCTGTCGCTCTCTGCTTCTGAGAGTGAACCCTCCCTTTTCTAAGGCACCAGGACACTCCATCTTTAATTATCCACAAAGCTAACACATGAGTTAGAATATGATGCACCCTACAATGTAGTTACAATTGTATAACAAAATAAACAGAAGTATCTACCTTAAATAGAGTATACAAACAATATATACACATCACCATTACTAAAGAAATGGAGTATTCCAAAGTGCATGGTGGGCAAGCACCTTGCAGCCAAACCTACAGCAAACCTGCAGGTTGTATGTGGTGACCTGTAATAAATTTTACTTTGAACTCTGAACTTTTAGGGCCCATCATGAGAATATACCAGGGAAGACATCGACAAGTGTGCACACAGAGTGGTGACAGAAGACTGACAAGGCAATGTCTGCCTGTGTAAATATGCATGTTTACCGAGCGCTCTCCATCACAATTACCCACTGACCAACATCAGGAAAACGTGCCAGTGCATTTACTCCTTTAAGAGGTTAAAGAGGTTTGGCTTGTCACAGATCACTCTAACAAACCTCTCCAGACGTACCGTTGAACGTATCCTGATGATTGCGTCACGGTCTGGTGCGGCTGTTCGAATGTGGCGGAACTGCTTTCATTTGACCTCCCAAAGTGAATTGCTTCAGGCTTTCTGGATTGAACCCCATCTGCCACTTCTCAGCTGAGCACTGCATCCTATCGATGTGCCATTGTAACCTGTGACAACCTTCTGCACGATCCAGAGCTCCACCAAACTTGTCATCATGGCATGGATAAGTTGGTCTGTAGGGCCTATTTCTATGCTGCAAGACTCTATGGCACAGTTTGAGAATCAGATTCAAATTTGTTTTTCACATGTATATTAAAGCATACAGTACTGTGCAAAAGTCTTAGGCACATTGATATAGCTAGGGGGCCTAAGACTTTTGCATAGTACTGTTTTTGTTAATGTGGAAAGGAGAGCGAGTTTGTCAGTCTGGTGGGAGCAAAGGATATTGGGAATGGTGAGGGTGGAGCATCGCAGTCGTGGTGTGGGACAGGTGACAGAGGCAGAGCCAGGGTGGGATGGTGCAGACACACCCACCCTGAGACACCAAGCAGGGTCATTTGATTCCAAACATTTGGTATATTGATCATTCATTACTGAATGTCTCTCTGGTGCTTCCCTTTCCCTCCTCTCCCCCCTTCCCCTTTTCCCAGCAGCGAGATGCGTCATTTGTGTTAACTCCAACATGTGCTCAGAGGCAGCCTGCAAGTGTCACCCCACATTCTGGCACCAACACAACATGTCCAGAATGTTCAGCAGAACAAGCCTCATTCCTCCCTGCCCCTCACCCACACCTACGGATAGTCCTCCAACTGCAGGGCAGGGCTGCCGTCTCCAGGCTTTGGCCAATGGGCTTTGACTTCTGGACTTCTGCTTGACCTTCAGAATCCGGTCTTCAGTGTTGACCCCCAGACTGGTCAATGACGGGACCCTGAATTTCAGGCTTTCGGTTTACCCTTTTGGTTTGACATTTTTATTAATTATTCAGTTTTATTTATTTATAAATGCAGCACAGTAACAGGCCCTTCTGGCCCAACAAACCCGCACTGCCTGATTACACCCATGTAACCAACTAACTTACTCACCCATATGGCTTTGGACTGTGGGAGGAAACCAGAGAACCCGGAGGAAACCCACACAGTCACGGAGAGAATGTACAAACTCCTTACAGACAGCAGCAGGAATTGAACCCGGGTCACGGGCACTGTAACAGTGATGCTGTAGTTGCTACGCTACCATCTCACCCCAACTTTCTTTTCCAAGTTCATTCAAAACAGCAAACTGCCTTTGTAATTGGGAACTAAGATTCGAATTGATTTCCCAAGGGTTGTTAATTGATGAAAAGTACTTCTATCAATTACGACAAGGTCCAATGTAACTTTATTTCTGAAAGAGCTGAATAGTTAGAAAGTCGAGAGCTGATTGATAGGCATGAGGTTATATTTGGACGTGAAGCCTAATGGCTTCTAGTCTCGGATTTAAGTTGAGCAGGATAAATGGAAACCTTAAAATAGAGGTTTGGACCTGTGATCTTAATTGAAAAATCGAATGCTGAGGTGGCAAATTATCTTGTTAGCCTTAACTACAGGGATGAATGCAGTTCCAACAATGTTTAACGCACCAACCAGCGATCACCAATGGGTGTTCGATTCCCGCCGCTGTCCGTAAGGAGTTTGTACGCTCTTCTCGTGGCTGTATGGGTTTCCTCCGTGTGCTCTGGTTTCCTCCTAATCACACGGTTTCACGGTTAGTGATTTGCAGGCATGCTATGTGGATGCTCAGTAGCATCCAGGACAAAGTGGCCTACTTCATTAGTGAACTGTCCACTCCCCTAAGAATTTGTCTTCCCCTAGCTGACGTCAACAAACTGTCCTGCCATTTCTCACCCAAGCTTTTCCTTGACACACCCCCTCTCCCATATGCTTTATCACCCCCTCAAAGAGTCCAATCATGCTCATGAGGCACGACCCCCCCCTCACAAAGTCATGCTGACTATTTCTAATCATACTGTGCTTCTCAAAGTGTTTGCAAACCTTCTCCAATAGTTTGTCCAGAACTGATATAACAGTCACTGGTCTATAGTTCCCAGGGTTCTCCCTATTACCTTTCTTGAACGAAAGTCCAGTCCTCTGACATGACTCTTGTAGTTGGTGAGGATGTAAAGATAGTCACCAAAGGTACAGTAATCTCTTCCCTTGCAATCCAAAATGGCTTGCAATATTCCAAGTGTGCTCTGAACTATGCCTTATAAAGCCTTGGATATAAAACAAGTTACTTCTTTCTCCAAGTAATCCATTTTGCAACAAACTGAATGTGATCCCAGATGCTTCTAGCCACCCACTGTGATAACCTCCCAACAATGATCATCTGATTTTTTCAGGCCTCAGTCATTCAATCAGATGCTCTTCTGCACTACCTGTCATTCATGGAGAAGTTCTTCCTGACCAACACCTCTGACCACAGACATCAGGCAGTGGTCAGCACAGAACAGCTCGCAGACACTGCAGGAGAAAGACTTGATGGACACAATGGGGCGTTCCCCTGAGCAGGCAATCTAGATTATCTGGCAGAATTTCTGATTGCCAGACCTCATCAACAGGCACTGAGACTCTGAATGGCTGGCGGTGAGAGGGGCCCTCCCAGTCAGATGCTCCCTGCATGCCCCAAAGCATCACTCCCACAGCGCTCTGCCCACGGGACGACGGTGGCTCACCTCTTCGCGGACTGTGGGTTTGTGAGGAGAGTGTGCAGGAAGACGCAAGGGCGGGTGTCACGGTTCGTCCTGAGCGGACGCACAGCGAAGGAGTCTCTGATCCACGGCTGTCCCCAGAGCACCCACGTTGAGTAGCCGCGGGCAGGCCATCACCGCGGTGAAAGAGGCTGCTCGCTGGCCTGCCGGCACGTTGAGATATCCTTGGAGGAAAGCTGCCGATTGGCTGAGTGGTGCAGTGAAGTTCGGTGCGACTCGGTGGAGAAGGACCACAGTGCTGGTGGGATGCTTTGCTACTGGAGAGGGAGGGGCCGGGGTGGGGGCGAGGAAACACCTCCGTTATTGCCGCAGTGTGCTACCCCAGGGGGCCACATAAGTGGCAGCAGAGCTGTTGATGTGTACAAATACAATAGAACAGTACTGGAAACATTGACTGTGACTGTAAAGAACAAAACAGTATTACGCGAATTATTCTTATAAATAATTTTTATTATGAATTAAGTTTATTCTGATAAATTAAGATGCTCTTCCACCCACTTACAGAAATCACAACCTCCACCCACCCTACCTTCCTGATTACTGACCCAGTCCCAAGCTTTGGTCAAACAGTAGCTTCTGCCCTTCTCTTTACCCAATCTCCATTGTCTCGGGGCACTTTGCTGAGGGCATCGAGCAGTCCTATTAGAGTGCCCACAACTTTCCAGGCTGTGCCCTTGTTCTGAATGTATCAATTCACCTGAAACTGATAAGCCTGCAATCTCATCACAGAATCCACACTCATCCATAACATCTTATAACTCATGTACAAAGTTCAAAGTAAATTCATTATCAAAGTACATATACGTCACCATATACGACCCTGAGATTCACTCTCTTGTAGGCATGCTCATTAAATCTATGGAATAATAACCAGAACAGAATCAATGAAAGACCGCCCAACTTGGGTGTTCAACCAGGGTGCGGAAGACAACAAGTTGCAAATACAAAAGGAAAGAAATAGTTAGAAAAATAAAATATCAAGAATATGAGATGAAGACTCCTTGAAAATGAGTCCACTGTTTGTGGGAATATTTCAATGATGAGGCAAGTGAGTTGAGTGAAGTGATTGCCTTAGGTTCAAGAGCCTGATGGTTGAGGGGTAGTAACTGTTCCTGAACCTAGTGTTGTGAGCCCTGAGGCTCCTGTACCTCCTTCCTGACGGCAGCACCGAGGAGAGAGCGTGTCCTGGATGGTGGGGGACCCTGATGATGGAAGCTGCTTTCCTGCAACAATGCTCCATGTAGATGCGCTCATTGGTGGGGAGGGCTTTACCCATGACGGACTGGGCCCTACCCACTACTTTTTGTAGGATTTTCCATTCGAGGGCATTGGTGTTTCCATTCCAGACCGTGATGCAGCCAGTCAATATACTCTGCACTACACATCTATAGAAGTTCATCAAAGTTTTAGGTGTCATGCCGAATGTTCACAAGCTCCTATATTAAACTGTATGATTAAACTTTAAAATTAATTCCGGTTGCTACATTAAGATAAATGGAATCAGTGAAATTTAGTTCTATTATTAATTATCCAGGATGCTTTTCTATAAGTGCTAATTAGAATTTCCATTTCACTTACTTAAACCTGCATAAGGTGAACTTGAACATTCCCATTTGCCCTCTGTCTGCCCTCCGTCTCTTCCTCAGGCTCGAACAGCTCACCCAGGTTCAGTTTCTTCTGCTGTCTGCATGGTGTTTGTAAGTTCTCCCCAAGCCATGATGAAATGGCGGAGCAGACTTGATGGGCCAAATGACCTAATTCTGCTTCTATATATTATGGTCTTACGGTTACGGCTTCCTTTGGGTGCTCCAGTTTCCTCCCGCGTTCCAAAAAGTAAGATGCTTGGCTTACAGTGAGTGAGTTTTAAGCATGCTTTGCTGACAGTGGTCCGCCCCCAGCACGCCCCTGGACTGTGATGGTTGTTGTCGCAAGAGATGTATTCCATTGTATGTTTCAATGTACATGTGACAAATAAAGCTAATCTCTAACATCCAGCTTATGTTGTTATTAGAATTAGTTTAGTATTGTCGCATGCACCAAAAGCAGTGAAAAGCTTGCCCTGCACAGTTTGTGTGCACATTCCACACTCAGGGTGGACGAGCAACACTTCATATCCTGTCTGGCTAGCCTCCATCCTGTTGGAATGAATATCGATTTCTCCTTCTGGTAAAAAAAACCTCCTCCCCCTCCCCTCTTCTTGTATTTCCCACTCTGACCCCTCACCTCTTCTTCCCTCCTCCTTCCTTTTCTCCTACGGTCTACTCTCCTCTCTAATCAAATTCCTTCCATTTCAGCCCTTTATCTTCCCCACCCACCTGGCTTCACCTATCACCTTCTAGCTATCCTCCTTGCCCTCCCCCCAACTTTTATATCCTAGCACCTTTCCCCCATTCCTTTCCAGTCCTAAAGAAGAGTCTCAGCCCAAAACGTCGACTGTTTATTCTTTTCCATAGACGCTGCCAGACCTGCTGAGTTCCTCCAGCATTGTGTGTGTTGTTCTGTACGTTTCAATGTTTCGATGTCCGTGTGACAAGTAAAGCTAATCTCTATCTTCATCTTTAAATTAAGCCCTCCCTCCTCCACCTTCTGTTCAAGTGCAGTTTTTTTTCCAACCTGCACAGATAACTTCTTTTATGTCCTTTATCTTCTCTTAGTGTCATAGAGCCATAGAAAACTACACCACAGAAACAGGCCCTTTGGCCCATCCAGTTTGTGCCTAACCACTTAAGCTGCCTTGTCCCATCGACCTGCACCCGGACATAGCTCTCCATAAGTCTCCCATCCATGCACCTATCCAAAATGCTGTGGAACATTGAGATCTCGAAACTGCACCCCCCACTCGCATTGGCCGCTTGTTCCTGTTCTTTTCTGTTGATCCTCTTTTTGCCTGTTCATTAAAAATATATTTCTTCTTCAGCTCCTCTGTGTTCTGCTTTAATAAAAATATTTCCACTCTTTTATCAGATTTGATGCCCATAGGATGCGGAAACAGCTCACACTCGGATGGCAAAGTGGTAGTGAAGGAATTTGGCACAACTTGCTTTCATCAGACAGGGTCCTGAGTGTTAGGGATGAACATCATGTTGCCGTGTAGAAAATACTGTATGTTTGATGTACATGTGACAGATAACGATAAACTTTATTCATTCCAGTGCCGTACGATACCATGACTATTGACAACTGACATTAAAGAGGATAACCATGGAACTCCAGGGTTAGCAAGCACATCTGGTTCACTAGAGTCCTTTGGAAACATTCAAGACTTTTCAAAGACCTTTCCCATTCTTAATTAGCATCTATATATGTAATACCTCTGGTTAAGAGCATATTTTATTGTATTTCTACCATAATGCTGTTGGGTATTTCATTTTCTGTAACTTTTCCATAAAACGCATTGTGTTCTGTTAATCAAACTTTACAGTCTAGTATTTTAGTTTCAGTTAAGATTAGGAGTCATTTGATCCACATGGGAATGTCGCGTCAGCCATTCGGGGTTGCCTTGATAACATTCTGACTGGTGAGCTGCCGTGGAACATTCGAGAGAGATTGGCAGCATCAGATTTCTAGGAAAATGTGGGGTTTTGGGTCTTTCTGGCAGGAGTTGGGGAAGAAGTGAGGTGTGGGGCAGAGACAACAGAACGTGCTCATGGAATCCCACCCGAAGGACAGACATCGTTGCGCAGACGAATAGTTCAACAGAGATTGCCAATACTTCTGAATTAGCCAGTTAGTTTGTAATGGACTTTGAGGGAAGTTCCAGTTGACCATAAGACCATAAGACATAGGAGCAGAATTAGGCCATCTAGCCCATCAAGTCTGATCCACCATTCAATCATGGCTGATCCTTTTTTTTCTCCTCCTCAACCCCATTTCCTGGTCTTCTCCCCGTAACCCTTGATGCCATGTCCAATCAAGAACTTATCAATCTCTGCCTTAAATACACCCAACGACCTGGCCTCCACAGCTGCATATGGCAACAAATTCCACAAATTCACCACCCTCTGGCTAAAGAAATTTCTCTGCACCTCTGTTTTGAATGGACACCCCTCTATCCTGAGGCTGTGCCCTCTTGACCTAGACTCTCCCAGCATGGGAAACATCCTTTCCACATCTACTCTGTCCAGGCCTTTCAACATTCGAAAGGTTTCAATGAGATCCCCCCTCATCCTTCTAAATTCCAGCAAGTACAGACCCAGAGCCATCAAACATTCCGCATATGGTAACCTTTTCATTCCTGGAATCATCCTTGTGAACCTCCTCTGGACCCACTCCAATGATAGCACATCTCTTCTAAGATGGGGAGCCCAAAACTGTTCACAATACTCAAGGTGAGGCCTCACCAGTGCTTTATAAAGCCTCAGCATCACATCCCTGCTTTTGTAACTTAGACCTCTTGAAATGGATGCTAACATTGCATTTGCCTTCCTCACCACTGACTCAACCTGCAAGTTAACCTTCAGGGTGTTCTGCACAAGGACTCCCAAGTTCCGCTGCATCTCAGATTTTTGGATCTTCTCCCCGTTTAGAAAATAGTCCGCACATTTATTTCTACTACCTTGTCAAAGGCCTTGTGAAAGTCCAAGTATACAATACCCACTTCATCCCCTTTATCTATCCTACTTATAATCTCTTCAAAGAATTCCAACAGGTTCATCAGGCAGGATTTTCCCTGAAGGAGACCATGCTGAATTTGTCCTGTTTTGTCCTGTGTCACCAAGTACTCCATCACCTCATCCTTATCAATTGAATCTAACATCTTCCCAGCCACTGAGGTCAGGCTAATTTCCTTTCTGTTGCCTTCATCCTTTCTTAAGGAGTGGAGTGACATTTACAATTTTCCAGTCCACTGGCACCATGCCAGAGTCCAATGATTTTTGAAAGATCATTGCTAATGCTGCCACAATACATAACGCTAAATCTTTCAAGTCAAGTCAAGCCACTTTTATTATCATTTCGACCATAACTGCTGGTACAGTACATAGTAAAAATTAAACGTTTTTTCAGGACCATGGTGTTACATGACACAGTACAAAAACTAGGCTGAACTACGTAAGAAACAACACAGAAAACAAACTACACTTGACTACAGACATACCCTGGACTGCATAAAGTTCAGAACCCTAGGGTGCAGTTCCTCTGGTCCGGTTGACTTACACACCTTTAGGTCTTTCAGCTTTTTGAGCTCCTTCTCCCCTGTAATAGTAACTACAACACAACATCTGGCCCACTGCTAGTATCTTTCACAGTGAACTGTGGCTGGTGTCTTTCACGCAGATCGCAGTTTCAGCATTGTGAGTAAACAAAGCGAAGCACCCGACTACCCAGCAATAAGCTCCAACATTCATGTGCACATTACAGACACTTTAGCTGTCGTGGACTCTTTTCCTGTTAACTGTTCATTGAAGTTGACATATTTGTAAATATACTTCCACTTTAAGTTTATGCCGGTGTAAGTTCCTGGCAAATGATAACTTTTGCAAGGAGCAGCATTTGCCATAATTTTCATTTTCTGAATGGCATTCACACCGAATCACATCAACCCTACGCATGTCTTGTTTATTGGAGATGGCCATACATTGAAATACATAATAATAGAGAAAAGACTGTAAATTACAGTAACTATATATAAAATATAAAATAGTTATATTAGGTAAGTAGTGCAAAAAATAGAAATAAAAGAAGTGGTGGTGTTCATGGAAATCAGCTGGCAGAGGGGAAGAAGCTGTTCCTGAATCTGTAGAATCTGCAAGAATTAGAAAAGAGAAGTGCTATTTTTATTCAGAACTGACCAGCAGTTACATATATTGACCAATTGATGAACTCCTTACTTGCAAGAACAAACACCATTCACAATACAGGTGTCTAAAGTCAATAGAAACTGCAAACTGACATCAAATGATGCTTTGAAGTTAGTAAAACAATTGGTGTGTGTGCTTTGGATTGCTTATCTTGTCTGCAGACCCCTGGAGTGTCAGGGGAGCTCTGCTCCTCAAAGACCTTTCTTGCTTGGGCTATCTGCACTTTGTCCTTGCCTGGATATCATGTCAACTCTTTCCTTACTACGACTTCTGGAGTCCTGAACATTGTCCCTAATAATGGAACATAGAATACACTACAGACACCATCCTACTCCAAAATCAAGCTAACCTTTCTCCATCACGTTAAACACACGGAATATTGTAGAGGATCAAATACCCAAAACACAAATCCAAATGCTCCATTTTTCAATCATCCATGTAACTATCTAAGAGTCTCTTAAATGTCCCTAATATACCTGCCTCTACCACGACTCCTGGCATTGCAGTCCTCAGAACCACGATGTAAAAAAGACCTATCACTGACAACAGCCTAAGCTTTCCTCACTCACCTTCAAGTGTTGGCCCTTGTTGCTCTGGGAAATCGGTGCTGGCTGTCCACTCTAAGTATGTCTCTGACCATCTTATACCCCTCTATCAAGTCACCTGACATCCTCCTTCCCTCCAAAGAGAAAAACCTTAGCTTGCCCAATTGTTCAAGTTTTATTCGTTGTAAATGGGCCAGATGTTGCATTTTACTAGTGCCTGAGCCTGTGAATATCTGTGAGTCCACTGGATAAATCTAAGGCCTAATCTACCAAAACTGCAGAAGGGGGTAAGGTAAGGTAAGGTAAAAAATTTAACGGGGCCTATGAAGCAACAATTTCACACAGAGGGTGTTCAGTACATCGAATGAGCTGCCAGAAGAATTGGTAGAGGCAGGTACAATGACAAAATTCGGACAGAATCAGACATGGGAAAGACTTGGAGGAATATTAATGAATGAATGATCTTTATTGTCATTATACATAGATACAATGAAACTCTGTTTGGCCTCCTCTCGGGCAATTAAACAAAGTGGTAGATAAAAACAAGACAGTGATAGAAAAACAGTATTAAGCAGGTAAGTAGCAGAAAATAAGTTGCAGCAGCACCAGAATATCACAGTAATGCACAAAGTGATGTTAGTGCAAGTATTTGAGTCCTTGTGTGTGCTCACAGTTTCAGTCATTGCTCTGTGGGCAGAAGCTGTTCCTCAGTCTATTTGTTCTGGCTTTTAGTGTCCGGAACCTTTTGCTGGATGGCAGCGGGTCAAACAGGGAGTGGCCGGGGTGTGTGGTGACTCTGGTTATGCTGATTGCTTTCCTCCTGAGACTGATGGAATAGATGGTGTCCAGTCCTGGGAGCTCCATCCTGACAATTCGCTGGGCCGCCTTCACCACGCGATGCAGGTCTTGTCGCTCAGTGGCTGTGCAGCTGGAACACCACACTGTGGCGCTGTTGGTCACAATCACAGAAAAATGGGATCAGCTCTATTAGGAAGTTTGGTCACCTTGGACAAGTTGGGCTGAAGCAACACATACAAAATGCTGGAGAAACTCAGCAGGTCAGACAGCATCTATGGAGGGAAATAAACAATCGGCGTTGTGGGTTGATACCTGTGTTGTTTCCTGTGACTACATGATTGGGTTCTTACACAGAAAGAGACATGAGGCACAAAAATCACCTGTAACTATCACCAACTTTTTGCATTTCTGACATTTTTGGCAAAAGTATCCTCCTTAGTTTGTGAGATTGTTGTAATTTCACCCGCTACTTCACTTTCCTACGTTATCATATGACCTATCAGCAGAAAAGGTCATTGGCTGCAGTCTGCCACCACTGCAGGTATCATATGCTTTTTACATTGTAAATACATTTTGGTATTTACGTATTAATGCACATTAATTATATATTAATTCCATATCCTTACTTTAATCTCTAACTTTATTTTTATATAATTCTTTATATTTTTGAAGTGCGTTTTGTTGTATGTCACACCTTGAACAACACACCAGAGAAACTTGCTGGTACATGTACTGTAAATGTAAAGGGAGAATGAAGTTGATCCTTGATTCTGATGGAGGGTCTCAACCTGAAACATCGACTGTACTTTTCTCCATAGATGCTGCCTGGCCTGCTGAGTTCCTGCAGCATTTTGTGTGTGTTGATGGATTTCCAGCATCTGCAGATTTTCTCTTGTTTGTGATTTGATTGCAGCACTTCAATTTTCTTTTTGTAACATGTGTATTATGAATACGACAATATTCCATGGCCGGCAGTTTATTAACAATGAACAACCAACTTCCATTCTGGGTTTATTGTTACAATTTGCAATAGTGTTGTAACTTGAAACACACTATGTAAATAGGTTGAAGATCTAAAATGTTTCAAAGTAAAGGTTGTGGTATGTTTATTATTTAGAAAATTTATGGATTATATTCATTACACAATTAATTACAGGATATTTGGATATTAACATAAATTTTGAAATTATATTAACATAGTATCAAAATTATATCAGAATCAGGATTATTATCACTGGCATATGTTGTGGAATTAGTTAACTTTGTGGCACCATTACAATGCAATACATGATAATAGAGAAAAAAAATGAAGTACAGTAAACATATTGTGTTGCCCTTAAGGCATTTGTTTAGCTTTATTACATTTTCGCTTTAGTAATTTGTTTGTAATTATTTTCTAGCTAAAGTTAAGGTTGTTGAAAGTAAATTCGTTGTCTGTGATGTAACGCGGTATACGATGATGTCACACCCCATTTCGCCACGTCTTGTGGGAAAATACCGGTTTGGAGAAACAGGAAGGAGGGGGCTTGTGTGTGCAGGATCAGAAACATCATAGAAGCAATGCCTTAAGTTTATAAGATAATCGATATATTGAAGAAAAATGTTAAAGCTGATTCTGTTAAAAGTAATGACGGTTAGTAAAGTTTATTTTCTTGTGTTATTGAAAGTGTTGCTGGATAGTTTGTGTGAAGTGTATTTAAAGCCTGTTGATGGTGTAGGTAGATTCTGAATGTATGTTATACTTTAATGTAATATAGTTTGTTGTAGTTTTACTTTTACAAGTATTTATGATGTAAATGTGATGCCAAGAAGGGAACAAATACTGTATATATTTTGTATTGTTTTATCAACAGTTTTCACCATACGTTAATGTGGAAGAGTGAAGAGTAAACGGTTAATCTTACTGCGATCGTGCCTCATTGACTACGTTTTAAACTTGGTGTTTAGTTCAGAGTTCTTACACCTGAATGAGAATATTATATGTGTGTGTGTGTGTGTGTGTGTGTGTGTGTGTAGTTAAATTAAATAAGCAGTGCAAAAATAGAAATTAGAAAAAGTACCGAGGTAGTGTTCATGGGTTCAATGCCCATTCAGAAATCGGATGGGAAGGGAGAAGAAGCTGTTTCTGAATCTTTGAGTGTGTACCTTCACACTTTTGCACCTCTTTCAATGGTAGCAATGAGAACAAGGCATTGAGGCTATGCTCCTTGAAGGTGTGCTGGATACTATGGAGGCTGGTGCCCACGATGGAGCTGACTAAGTTTACAACTCTCTGGAGCTTATTTTGATCCTGTGCAGTAGCACCCCCACCCCCACCCCCCAACCCTCCACACCAGACGGTGATATAACCAGTTAGGATGTGACCATGCCCCTGCCCAGCTTAGAGGGAGCTGTGCCCTTGACCCCTGACTGCATTGTTGAAATTCTGGTACCCTTGGCAGTACAATCAACTGCCCCAGACCCAGAAATTCATGGTTGCCTGTACCAACTGACTGGCTGTCACGGACGTATTAATAGAGACTAATTCAAACCCATTAAGTGATGTTACAGCAAACTGTGGTGCAATCTTATATTAATAAATGGTGAATGTTTTTATGCTGGGTTATGTTGTTTCTGACTTATGAATTGTTATTTGCTCTTTAAATGCCTTAGGCTGTTCTTCCCATCTCCCTCATAAGATAGAAAATTGCCTGCAGATCCTTCATTTAATAACATTATAAGACCCTGCTCTGTTTGAAGCTTGCTATCCTTCAGGAGAAAGAAACTTCTAAATAAATAATATCTTTTCCTGCCTGTTAGAAATATCCCAGCTACAGAAGTACACTCAGTGCACTTGTGAGTGTATGTTCATGGTCTTCTGCAGCTGTAGCCCGTCCACTTCAAGGTTTGATGTGTTGTGCATTCAGAGATGTTCTTCTGCACACCACTGTTGTAACGTGAGTAAATGTCACCTTCCTGTCAGCTTGAACCAGTCTGGCCATTCTCCTCTGATCTTTCTCATTAACATGTTTTTTCCCACAGAACTGCGCTCACTGGATGTGATTTTGTTTATCACACCATCCTCTGTAAACTCTAGAGACCGTCGTGTGTGAAAATCCCAGGAGATCAGTGGTTTCTGAGATACTCAAATCACCCTGTCTGGCACCACCAATCACTCCATGGTCAAAGTCACTTAGATCGCATTTCTTCCCCATTCTGATGTTCGGTCTGAGCGATAACTGAACCTCCTGACCATGTCTGCGAGCTTTTATGCACTGAGTTGCTGTTACGTGATTGGATGATTAGATAGTTGCAATAAGAGCAGGTGTACAGGTGTAGCTAATAAAGTGGCCATTGAGTGTGTCACTATCTTGGCCAACTTCTATTTGCTGTGTTCAATGAGTGTGTTTCTCTCTTTCTTTGTTGTTACTCTCACTCTGAGTGTCACAGACAAGATGGGCTGAAGTTACACGTGCTGGAGGAATTCAGCATCTATGGATGGAGATTAACAGTCAAGATTCAGGATTCAGGGTACAAATCTAGTTATCAAGTGTACATCGAAACATCCAGTGAAATGTGTAATTTGCATCAACAACCAACACACCTGGCGGAACCTGCAGCAACATCACCAGCACAAAAAGACATAGGAGCAAAAGAAAGCCATTTTGGGCCATTGAGTCTGCTTTGCAGTATTTTCCCTCTCCACCCCATTCTTCTACCTTCTCCTCGTAACCCTTAACCCCCATACCAATCAAGAACCTATTAAGCTCATCCCTGCCAAGTTCACCTTGCCCATGATTTTATATAATTCTGTTATATAAGGTCACACCTCAGCTCCTATGGTCCAGGGAGAAAAGCACCAGCCAGTACAAACTCTCCTTATTGCTAAAACCTTCCAGTCCAAGTAATATGCTTGTGAATCTTTTTTGTATTTTGGCAGTCCAAGGTACCCACTGGCTTCAAGCAGGCTTCATTTATACCTTTGCCTAAGAAGAACCTGTCTCAATGACTATTGCCCAATAGCACTTAGATTTTGAGAGGGGGGTGTCAAAGCATATCAACTCCTGCCTGAGAAGCAACTTGGTTTCACTCCAATTTGCCTACCAGCACCAAAGGTCCACAACAGATACCATTTCATTTGCACTTCACTTAACCCTGGAACATCTGGACAGCAAAGGTGCATACATCGGGATTATCTTTATCAAATGCAGCTTGATATTCTATATTACTATCCCTTCAAAACTAATCAACAAGCTTCAAGATCTGGGTCTCAATACCTCCTTGTGCAGTTGGGTCCTGGGCTTCCCCACTTGTTCAGATTGGCAACAACATCTCCTCCACAATCTCCATCAGCACAGGTGCATCACAAGGCTGTGCGCTTAGCCCCTGCTCTACTCACTTTACACTCATGACTGCGTAGCAAAGCACAGATCAAATGCCATATTTAAGGTTGCTGACAACACCACTGTTGTAGGCTGAATCAAAGGTGGTGATGAATCAGTGCATAGGATGGAGATTGAAAATCTGGCTGAGTGATGCCATAACAACAACCTCTCACTCATTGTTTGCAAGACCAAGGAGCTGATTATTGACTTCAGGAGGAGGAAACCAAAGGTCCATGAGCCAGAACTCATCAGGGATCTGAAATGGAGAGGGTCAACAACATTAAGTTCTTCAGTGTTATCAATTCATAGGACCTGTCCTGGACCCAGCACATAAGTGCAATTACAATGAAAGCATGGCAGCGCCTCTACTTTCTTATGAGTTGGCAAAGATTCTGAAACTTTAACAAACTTCTGCTGATGAATGGTGGCAAATATGTTGACTACCCACATCACAGCCTGTTGCGGAACACCAATGCCCTTGAATGGAAAATCCTACATGAAGTAATGGATATGGTCCAGTCCATCATGGGTGAAGCCCTCCCCGTAATTGAGCACCTCTATACGGAGTGTTGCCACAGGAAAGCAGCCTCCATCATCAAGGACTCCCACCACCCAGTTCATGCTCTCTTCTTGCTGCTGCCATCAGGAAGAAAGTACAGGAGCTTCAGGAATCACATCACCAGGTTTAGGAACAGTTATTACCCCTCAACCATCCAGCTCTTAAACCAGAAGGGACAACTTCACACTTCACTCGCCCCATAACTGAACTGTTCTCACAAATTATGGACTTACTTTCAAGGACTCTTTATCTCATGTTCTAAATATTTATTGCTTGTTGCATGCTTATTGATTAATTAATTAATTTCCTTCCCCCTTTTTTGTATTTGCACAGTTTGTTGTCTTCTGCACACTGTTTGTTTGCCTTGTTGCTGTGGTCTTTCACTGATTCTGTTATAATTATTGGATTTAATGAGTTCTCCTGCAGGAATATTATTCTTGAAGTTGTAAGTGGTGACATACATGTACTTCCATAACAAATTTACTTTGAATTTTGAACTTTTAGTTCTTCGTTTCCCTTATTTATGATGTGCAGTCTTTAGAGAAATAGCCTGAATTTTTAAAGATTCGTATTTCCATGAGCCATGCACCCTTGATTTTTTATCTAGGTTTTGACTTTGCTGTCACAGACTTCTACAATGCAGTGTAGGCAAGACAGCACCTTCTACTGGCTTCTTTGATACAACTTAGCACTAAAATTGGCTTTCTTATTTTATTCCAAATGCGTCTTCTTGGAAAAATTATGTGTAGGATTTTCGTATTTTTCTTGTGAATGCTGCTTATGTGCCTTGGGGCGTTATGTGGCTCTGGGCCTGCACTCACTGGAATTTTAAAAAGGGGGAGGATTTCATTGAAACCTACTGATTGAAAGGCCTAGATAGAATGGATGTGGAGAGGATGCTTTCTAGAGTGGGGGAGTCTGGAATCAGATGGCACAATCTCAGAATAGTAGGACAACTCCTGAGAACAGAGATGAAGAGGAACTTCTTTAGCCAGAGGGTGGTGAATCTGTGGAATTCATTGCCATGAACGGCTTTGACTGCCAAGCCATTAGGTATATTTGAAGTGGAGGCTGATAGGTTTATGATTAGTAAGGGGGTTATGGGTTTTGGGGAGGAGAATGGGTTTGACAAAGAAAATAAATCAGCCATGATAGAATGGCAGAACAGACACAAATGGCCAAGTGGTCAAATTCTCTTGTGGTCTCCTATCTCTAGGCCTTGATAACTCCTTGTGTAACTGGATCCTGGATTTCCTCACTTGCAGACCCCAGTCATTTTGGATTGGCTACAATATCTCCTCCACAGTCACCATCAGCAGAGGTGGCCACAAGTCTGTGTGCTTAGCCCCTCTTCTGTACACTTCATGCTTATGATTTTGAACCTAAGCACAGCTCCAATGCCATATTTAAATTTGCTCATGACACCATTGTCATAGGCCAACTCAAAGGTGGTGATGAATCAACATATGGGAGGGATGTTAAAAATCTGACTGAGTGGGGCCACAACAACAACATGCACTCAATGTCAGCAAGACCAAGGAGCTGATTATTGACTCCAGGAGGATGAAACTGGAAGTCTGTGAGTCAGTACTCAATGGGGGATCAGAGGTGGAGATGGTCTGCAACTTTAAATTACTTGGTGTTATCATTTCAGAAGATCTGTCCTGGGCCCAGCACATAAGGGCAATTCTGTAGAAAGCATAGCAGTGCCTCTACTTCCTTGGAAGTTTGCATGACGTCTAACACTTCGTCAAACTTCTATAGATGTGCTGTGGAGAGTGTATCAGCTGGTTGCCTCATGACCTAGTCTGAACAGAAAATCCTATAAAAAGTATTGGTGATGACGCAGTCCATCACGGGTAAGTCGCTCCCCACCATTGAGCAGATCCACAAGGAGTGCTATTGGTGGACAGCAGCATCCATCATTAATGTCCCCCACTATCCAGGCCATGCTTTCTTCTCATTCCTGTCATCAGGAAGAAGGTTTAGGAGCTTCTAGACCCATACCAGCAGGTTCAAGAACCGTTATTACCCCTCAACCGTCAGGCTCTTGAACCGGAGTGGATAACTTCACTCAATTCCACCCACCCAACATTGAACTGTTCCCACGCCTATGGACTCACTTTCAAGGACTCTTCATCTCACATTCTCAATATTTATGGCCTATTTATTATTATTATTATTATTATTATGTTTATAGTTTTTCTTTTTGTATTTTCACACTGTTGTCTTTTGCATATTAGTTGGTTGTCCTTCTTGTTGTGTGCAGTTTTTCATTGATTCTATTGTATTTCTTCGTGTTTGCTGTGAATGGTGACATATATATGTATAGTTTGATAATAAATTGACTTGGAACTTTGAACTTATGTGTTTGTGATTATGCAGCAAGTACATTTTTTATTGCAACTGTACACACATGTACTTGTGCAGGTGACAGTAAACTTGAATTTGACTTCGGTAGAAATAGGCTGAGAACTTTTGGCTGGATATGAAAACACAGTCAACCTTATTAATTCAGTTGAAGGGGTGGGGGCAATACAGTTACTGGCCCCTAATTATTAAGTGGCCATTACTGTTCCTGTTGAATAGTCTTCTGCTGGGTCCCAAGCCAGGCAACCAATCATGAACACCCATGATCACCTCCACCCCCACCGGGGTCAACTGAGGTGAGTGGCTAACACTCCTGCCTCTGAATCATGATAATTAACGGTTCAGTTTCACTCTGAAGTTCAGCTGCCAGACCGACCTGGACAGAAGCAAAATTCCAGGCCCTGCGGAAACATTTGAGCATATTTACAAGGAACGCTGCCACAGGAAAGCAGCATCCATCATCGAGGACCCCCAACACCCAGACCATGCTCTCTTCTTGCTGCTACCATGAGGCAGGAGGTATAGGAGCCTTAGGTCCTAAAGCATCAGGTTCAGGAACCGTTATTGCCCTTTAACCATTAGGCTTTTGGACCAACGTGGATGACTTCACTCAGCCAACTCTGAACTGTTCCACAACTACTTGCAAGAACTCAACAACTCTTGTTCTCGATATTACTTTTTTATTTGCACAATTAGTCTTATTTTGCACATTGCTTGTCTGTCATTCTTTGTATATTTATAGTTTCTCATCTTCTCCAAGGATTGTCACCTTGACCTGCTGGAGAGGATTTTGAGTTTGAGACCCTGAGAGTGATGCAGTCTGGCACATAGCTCCTGGGAGGGTCACTCACTCCGGAGAAAGAGTTATCCAACCAGCACCTCACCAGTGAAGCTAGTGGAAGGTGATGGCACACCACAACCACAGTGAAGGAGGAGGAAGGCTGCAGCAGTGAAGAATCCCCGGTCATCTTGCATTCCACGCCACTGGACCCTGATCCTGATTGGTCAAGGGCCGTGTGGTGACCGCCTGTGCATCAGCCTCCCCACCTTAAACAAAGTCACTCGGTTAAGGCAATCCAACCTAACATCCCAGATATG
The DNA here is from genome assembly GCF_030144855.1 of Hypanus sabinus. NCBI lineage: Eukaryota > Metazoa > Chordata > Chondrichthyes > Myliobatiformes > Dasyatidae > Hypanus > Hypanus sabinus. The sequence continues at coordinate 8,384,446 of NC_082714.1, forward strand.
TGGGTCTTGGCTTGTCCTCTACCCACCAATAGACAACCCCTAAGCAGAACATCATATGAACTCGAGTGATCGCACTAATGTAGTTTTTAATTAATTCTGTTGGATTTTTTTATTTTCCTGGAGTTGTCCACAAGAAAATTAATTTCATAGGGTCGTTAAGAGAGCTTTTGGCACTTTGGCCTTTTATCAATCAAAGTAGAACACAGAACATAGAACATAGAATAGTACAGCACAGTACAGGCCCTTCGGCCCACAATGTTGTGCCGACCCTCAAACCCTGCCTCCCATATAACCCCCCACCTTAAATTCCTCCATATACCTGTCTAATAGTCTCTTAGACTTCACTAGTGTATCTGCCTCCACCACTGACTCAGGCAGTGCATTCCACACACCAAGAGCTGGAATGCTATGGTGAGGTTGTATAAGGCATTGGTGAGGCCGAATTTGGAGTATTGTGTGCAGTTTGGGTCACCAAATTACAGGAAGGATATTAATAAGGTTGAAAAAGTGCAGAGAAGGTTTACAAGGATGTTGCCGGGACTTGAGAAACTGAGTTACAGAGAAAGGTTGAATAGGGTAGGACTTTATTCTATGGAGCATAGAAGAATGAGGGGAGATTTGATAGAGGTATATAAAATTATGATAGGTATAGATAGAGTAAATGCAAGCAGGCTTTTTCCACTGAGGCCAGGGGAGAAAAAAACCAGAGGTCATGGGTTAAGGGTGAAGGGGGAAAAGTTTAAAGGGAACATTAGAGGGGGCTTCTTCACACAGAGTGGTGGGAGGGTGGAATGAGCTGCCAGATGAAGTGGTAAATGCCGGCTCACTTTTAACACTTAAGGAAAACCTGGACAGGTACATGGATGAGAGGGGTTTGGAGGGATATGGTCCAGGTGCAGGTCAGTGGGACTAGAGAGAAAAATGGTTCAGCACAGACAAGAGGGGCCAAAAGGCCTGTTTCTGTGCTGTAATGTTCTATGGTTCTATGGCTCTATGGTTCGGGGTTGCATATGGTGTAAAATATGCACTTTGATAATAAATTTGCTTTGCCTTTGATTTTGTAAGAGACTTGGAGTTCTACATTACACTTGCAGTCAGTGGAAACATACATAATTCACAGCCACCAACATAGAGTTGGGGATCACTTTAAGAAGCTGGTCTGGCGTGATGACTTAATTATGTAAAGTTCTGTTACCATGCTTTGTGTTTAGAGTTTGGAGTACAGCAAACGAGTTTTTTTCTTAAACATAAAACGCCTCACTTTGTTTTATTTGCAAAACCCTACACGCTTAACAATGTTGCTAAAAACAAATTAGCTGATTTTTTTCCTTTGTTAATGGGAGCTTGCTATGCGCACAGTGACTACCATTCCTCTGGCTTTATCACACTTCAGTGCATCATTCGCTGTGGGGTTTCCAGAAACAGTTAACAGAGTTGTGTAGATTTGAGGGCGACTTTACTAATATTGATAGTGGCAGATGGTTAATGGTGGTAAAAAAATGTAACAGTTGGCTCCAGATGTGTGTGATTGGCATCATTAGAGCCTGTCTAAACAATCACTTCTTTACAAATTGTTCCCAAGCTCAACACCAGTAGAGAAATATAGGCACATCGGTATATCCCCTCCCCTCACTGAGCTAAAACTAATCAAAAATCACATGGATTAATAGTGTTTCACTTGGCAAAGTTTTAATTGTTATATTTCCTGGGATGCGCAACAGGGGCCCGCTCCATTCCAAACATCTTTTCACCAACTCTCCTGTGATAGCACATCTCCAGACGGTGCTGCCTCTTTATTTACCGTCTGTTCTGTAAAAGGTCGAAGTCAATTTCTTATCAGAGTATGCATATGTTACCATATAACTACCTCGAGAAGCATTTTCTTGCAGGCATTTACAGGGAAGAACTGCAATAAAATTTATAAAATAAGCAGAAACACACAAAGCACAAAGACTGACAAGCAGCCAAGATGCAAAAGAAGACAAACTGTGCAAATGTAAGTTGAAAAGAGTTCTTAAAAGTGAGTCTATAGGTTGTAGAATCAGTTCAAGGCTTAAAGTAAACTGGGCTTTGCCTGCGACGGATTAGGCTGAGTCCACCACTCTGGGTAACCATTTCTGTTCCTGGGCAGCCATACAACCCATTGGGATACTCACCACTGTGCATCTATAGAAGTCCAACAAAGCTTTTGGCAATGTGTCAAATCTACACAAACTTCCAAGAGAGTAGAGGCACCGGCGTGCCTTCTTTGTTAAGTGCTGGTCCAGGGACAGAACCAAGGAACTTAAAGCTACTGACCCTCTCCACCTCTGTTCCCCTAATCAAGGCAGGCTCTTGGAAAAAAATACCGACATTGGCGGCAGATGGCCTCATGTTGTGGACAGCTCACAGAAAAACTACGCAGGTCCACAGGAAGCTGTAGTGAGGAGTTGTTTTATAGAGGCATGTGCAATTGATTGCAAACACTAACCTGAAACTCGGGAGTCGTCTTCTTTTGAACGTTGGTTGTATGTCAGTCTTTGTTATGTATAGTTTTTCATAAATTCTATTGTATTTATCTATTTTCCTGTGAATGCCTGCAAGAAAATTAATCTCAGTGGTGACATTTACGTAGTTTGATAATAAATTTTACTTTGACTTTGACTTAGGGAGAGCTGCAATGTTATAGAATATAGAACACAGACCAGCACAGGAACAGGCCCTTCAGCCCACAATGTCGTTCTGAACCAACTAACTTAGCGATCAGATGTCCAACTAAACTAATCTCTTCTTCCTACACAATGTCCATATCCCTCTATTTTCCTCACATTCACGTGCCTATCTCAGCAGCTCTTCAAAGTCTCTAATGTGTCTGCCTCTATCAGCACCCCAGGCAGCACGTTCCGGCACTCACCACTCTCTGTGTGAAAAGCGACGGCCTCTCACATCTCCTTTGAAATTAATCCCCTGTCACCTTAAGTGAGTGCCTTCTGGTATTTCAACCCTGGCAAAAGGGTATTGCCTGTCTACTCTTCCTGTGCCTCTCATAATCTTATAAGCCTCTGTCCTTGTGGACCTGTTGGAGATGATCACAGCCAGCATGAAGGACACAGAAGATAGAAATGAATTTCATTGGATGCTAAATTTGAGGAGGCTTCCTCACCCTTCAACTGAGCCAAAGAATTCAGTGTGATAGAAATAGTTCCCGGGTGTCTTGCAGAGCGTTTACGTGTTTAATATTCAGAATGTTTGATTTGTTTTATTTAGTGATACAGTGCAGAGTATGCCCTTGGGGCCCTTCCAGCCATGTCTCCCCGGTAAACCCTGGCCAACCCAATCCAATTATGGGACAATTTTCAAAGACCACTTAACCTTCCTGGTACGCTTTTGAACTGTGGGAGGAAACTGGATCACCCGGGAAAATTCACGCATTCCTTGCTGAACGACACCAGAATTGAACTCTAAACTCTGGAATGCCCTGAGCTGTAATAACGTTGCGCTAACCGCTACGCTACTGTAACGCCCCCATCACGTGTATATCGAAACACACAGTGAGATGCGACATTTGTGTTGGCAACCAACACAGCTGAAGAATGTACTTGGGCGGCCCGCAGCTGTCACCACACATTCCAGCACCAACATAACATGCCCAAAGTGTTCAGCAGAACAAAACAAGACAAACAACAGGAAAGCAAGCCCCTTTCCCTCCCCTCCAACCACCCACCCTCTGTCACACACACGGACAGCTCACCAACCCCAGGACAGGCCACTTCTGGGCCTCCAGTGCTCGGTTGCAGACTCTCAAACTTGCAGACATCAGGTCTTCCAACCTCGGATTCCAGGTCTGGACACGCAGACAACAGCCAAGGACTTTGACCTTCAGGGACTTGACCTCTGGGCTCGCCAACTTCAGTCCTCAACCTTTGGGCTTGTACCTCCGGCTTCGCTGACCTCTGGACTTTGAACTTCGGCTGTGCCATCTCCAGCGCGCCTCTGGAGGGCCAGATGCCACAATGTCACCTTGGAGACTGCTCTTCAGCCACTGGGAAACAGTGGGTGAGGAGGAATCAGTCACCAGGGAAGCCATCGCAGTTGTTTTTGTCTCCTTTCGGCAGAAGCAAGCTGACTGCAAAACACCTCTCCTTTCCCATTGTAACCACAATTCAATAGAAGTTGTAAGTAAACTTGTTATACAAGTACGTATGTCACTGTATACAACCCTGAAATTCATTTCTTGCAATCATTGACAAAAAAACTAAGAAATACAATATAATCAAAGAAAAAGCTACACGATGACTGACGATGTCCAAAACAAGAGAAATTGTGCATATTCAATAAATAAGTAAATAGATAAATGAGTATAAATAAATAGATTAAAGATAGATAATTAAACATCTCCTGATGAAGGGTTTCGACCCAAAACGTTGTCACTACCTCCTGCCATAGATGCTGTCTGGCCTGCTGAGTTCTGCCAGCATTTTGTGTTTTTATTTATTTCCAGCATCTGCAGATTCACTCGTGTTGTCAGGTAATTAAATAAGTTGGTTCCTTAAGGTTGTCATAGCCAGGGATGGAGGGGGTAATGGGGATAAGCTCCCACTGTCTTTTAAATGCTCCCAATGGTATGCACCTCAAATAGCCCCTGACAACCAAGTTCTGCCCCTAGCCTTCACATGTGGCTTAGCTACTAAACCCAGTGGAACCACTTCTACTGGCAGGAGAAGGGGCAAAGGTGGATTACTGGTGCCTTAAAACCAGTCACTTTGGGCAGCTGTGCTTGGCAACTCATCTAGGAGAAAGAACTCTAATCACAAACCTCCGCTGCCTTGCGGCTACACCTACTCCTGAGGAAGGCTTCAGGAGTGAACCCTGGGGGAGAAATCTGCAGCTGCTGTCCCTAAGGCTGTCTTACATTGAGTTCAATGCTGCCTCACAACACCTGGAGCTAGACTGTATCGGTCTCTGCCGTTCCTCTGGGTTCATCAGATGCATGGAGAGGGGGAGCTTGCTACATGGGCAACAGCTTGCTCCCCATATCGTACTGCCCAGGCTTGTGTATCTGGACAGCTTGGATGCAACATCCATGACTGTCTAAAAAAAAAGATAAATAGATAGATAAATAACTAAATAAACTGAGAACGCAGGTTGTAGAGTGCTTGAAAATGAGTCTACAGGTTGTGTATTCAGTTCAGAGTTGAGGTGAGTGAAGTTATCCACCCTGGTTCAGGAGCCTGATGGTTGAAGGGTAATAACTGTTCCTGAACCTGGTGTGGGACCTCAGGCTCCTGTGCCTCCTGCCTGACAGTAGTAGTGGGAAGTGAGAGAGGCCTGGATCGTGGGAGTCTTTGATGATGGACGTTGCTTTCTTGTGGCAGTGCTCCAGGTAGAGTGCTCAATGACTCCGATAAGCCTTTGTAGAAGTGAGAGAAAAGAAGAATTGAAATTAAACAACTGAAGTTATCAGCATGTGGAAGACAGACAATGCTTGCGTTTTGTACTGAGTGATTGAGGTAGAGTCTGTCTCGTTTTATATTAAACCTAAAGCTTTCTGAGCACAGCATTCCAGGTGCAGTGACTGCAGCACGTGAGAACACACCAGAAATCAGTGGGTTATTTTTACAGGCTGTGTTACCTTGCTAAAACCTTGTGACGTGGAGTTTGACGTGGATGGTGCTTCTGTGCCTCAGATCGGGATTATTTACACATCTGGCCTGAATGAGTTTCCACTGGGAGCAGGGAGCAGCTGACTAAAAGTGAGGCTAAACAATCACAGAATCACAGAGCAGATAAATCACATCACAGAACACTCAGGCAGGCCCTTCGGCCCTTTACACGCGTGCTGATCATCAAGTACCTACATCAGAGAGTCTTAGAATCATAGAGCACATATCACATCAAAAACATTAACTGAAATAATTTTTTACAAGAAAAAACAAGTATTAACAAAAAAAGCACAAAGTCTTTTTTGGTGTGAAATTCACAGTGATGTTAAAATGTGGTAATGTATATGATAAGGGTTTCCCCCCTTTTTTCTTGCTTTACCTAACAGCCCTGACTTCGGTAGTGGGTTTAGATTTTTTTTTCTGTATAACAAAATTATTATACTTCAATATTACAATTTAATTTATTTTTTATGAATATAGGGTTTTGTGATTGTAACTGTATTTTTAATACAAAGTAATTGGTACTATTCCATTTTTTTCTTTTGATTTATAATATATATCTTCTTGTACTCTGTATTCCTTTATGCAGAAACTGATAAAAATATTGTAAGAGAAAATGTGGTAATAAAGAAGAATAAGGCGTGACCTCATTGAACCTTTCGAATGGTGAAAGGCCGTGGATGAGTGGATGCAGAGAGGATGTTTCCTGTGGTGGGAGATTCTAAGACCAGAGGATATAGCTTCAGAATAGAGAGGCGTCCTTTTACAATGGAAATGAAGAGAATAAGTTGAATGAACTTGGCCTTTTCTCGGAGGATGAGAGGTGACCTGATAGAGGAGTACAAGATGATGAGAGGCATTGATCGTGTGGATAGTCAGAGGCTCTTTCCCAGGGCTGAAATGACTAACACAAGGGGGCATCGTTTTAAGGTTCTTGGAAGTAGGTACAAGGGGAATGTCAGAGGTAGAGTGGTGGGAGTGTGGAGTGCACTGCCAGTAAAGGTGGTGGAGGCAAATACAATAGGGTCTTTTAAGAGGCTCTTGGATAGGTACATTGAGCTCAGAAAAATAGAGGGCAATGCGTTAGGGAAATTCTCGGCAGTTTCTAGACTAGGTTACATGGTCTGCACAACATTGTGGACTGAAGGGCCTGTAATATGCTGTAGATTTCTATGTTCTATGTTCTTTAGCCAGAGGGCACTGAATCTGGTATTCGTTGCCACAGGCATCTGTGGAGGCCAAATCTTTGTGTATATTTAAGGCAGCAGTCGATAGATTCTTTGTTGATCAGGGCATGAAGGGATACAGGGACAAGGCAGGAGACTGGGCCTCAGAGGGAAAATGAATCAGCCATGATGAAATGGTGGAGCAGACTCAATGGGCTGAGCAGCCTAATTCTGCTCCTATATCTTATGGTCTTATGGTCTAATCAGGGTTTTGCAGGTTGGTTCAAGAACTGAATGGCTGAAAGGAAGTAGCTGTTCTTGAATGTGGTTGTGTGGGACTTCATGCTTCTGGACCCCATGCCTTATGGTAGTAACAGGAAGAGGGCATGACCTGGCTAGTGGGGCGCCAGTAGAGAGAGGCGAGGAGGGATTGGTGAGGCAAGAACCCAAGTTGATTGGTGGACTGACAAGAGATGGGAGATGACAGACAGGTAGGGAAGGGGAAGGGAGATGGAGGTGGGAGAAAATTGCAGGTAGATGATGAAGGGGGACAGACAAAGAGAGAGGAAAAAGGGAGGCATTTGGGGGGGGGGGAGTGTGGAAACAGCTGCTGGAAGGAAATAAACTTGCTGGAATTTAGAAGAATGTGGAGGGATCTCATTGAAGCCTATCAAATATTGAAAGGCCTGGACAGAGTGGACATGGAGAGGATATTTCCTAGAGTAGGGGAGTCCAAAACCAGAGCATATAGCCTCAGAGTAGGACATCCCTTTAGAACAGAGATGAGGAGGAATTTCTTAAGCCATAGGGTGATGAATCTGTGGACTTTTTTTGCCACAGACGGCTGTGGAGGCCAAATCATTGGGTATATTTAAAGCAGAGTTTGATAGGTTCATGATTAGTAATGGTGTCAAAGGTTATGGGGAGAGGCCGGAAGAATGGGGTTGTGAAAATAAATCAGCCATGATGGAATGGCGGAGCAGACTTGATGGGCGGAATTCCTGAATTCTGCTCCTTTGTCGTACGGTCTAAACAACGACTCAGTCTCCCTCTCCGCAGATGCTGCCTGTTTGCAGCTGAATTGTTTCCAGGATTTTTGGATTTTGTTTCAGATCTCCAGTAGCTGCGTTTCCAACACTTTGAAAATGTGTGAGGTAATCTGGATCAGACACGTTGATCGGATTGGACATCGGAGAAGACTTTTCTTCAACGTTCTTACACGTCCAGCTGCAAGAAGCACCGGGATCCCAAGGTCTCAAAGATGATACTACTTTCCTCTGCTTTACTTCGAGAGGCACCTGCATGATAGGTTCTTGGCTGCATACCAGGTGTTAGGGGTGGTCCTGTGGGAATTCTCAGGAATTTGGTACAGGAAAATATTTCTTAAACCCTCCAAAGTCTTCACCTGCGGATTAAATGTGTAACCATCAGCCGCATTGCTCAGCATGGCTCAATATTCCCAGAACCAGATCTGGTTTTGAAGTATCTGTGATTGAAAGGTTTAGTCTGCAGTATTCTCAATTACCTCTGGGCTGTGTGATGGGAATACAAATAGCCTGACTCAGACTAATATCCATTCATGCCGTAGTCACATCTTTAGCGAGGGTGTTACTTATCGCCTAGAATTCACTGATTCATTGGCTATTTCTGACGGTAATTAAAAGTTGACCATGTTTCCATGCAACAGGGCAGGAGGCTGTTCGGCCAGCCCAGCCCATGCTAGCTCACCCATTGAACTGGATTGAACTTGGGTCTCAGTGAGGTTGCAGCTGTGTTAAGTGCACTAAGGTGCTGCCCCATTGCTGTGGGTTTTGGGGGTGACATGTAAGCTGGCTAATCAGGGTTGGGAAAGGTCTTTAGTATTTCTAAAGGCCTTTAATGAACCAGTTGTATTCCCTAAACCAGGACTTCCAAGGTAATTTTCTTTGATATTAATGGTTAATAGAGTCTTGGTATCGTGTGGCACAGGGATGATTGCAGATTACCATTACTTGTCACGTGCATCAAACATACCAGCGTCTTCTACACTGTAACATGATGTCCCACGTTTCCAGAACATGTCCTACACAACCAGGAAAGCCCACCAAAGCCTTGACTTTCTGAGGAGGCTGAAGAGAGCTGGACTTTTCACACCTATACTCACGTCCTTCTACAGATGCAGAGTAGGGAGCATCCTAACAAGCTGCATTCCTGCATGGTGCAGAAACTGCATCGCAGCAGACAGGAAGGGTCTGCAACGGATAGTCAAAACTGCCCAGCCCATCACCGGCGTCAGCCTACCCACCATCAAGGACGTATATACAGAAAAGTGCTGGAAAAGGGCCAGTAACATCATGAGGGATCCCACCCACCCTGCTCATGGACTGTTTGTCCCACTCCCATCAGGGAGGAGGCTATGTAGCATCCACGGCAGGACCACCAGATTCAACCATTATTTTCACAAGCAGTAAGGCTAATCAACACTCACCCCCTCCACAACCCCCACCACCACTACTTTATCATTTCCTGTCAGTCACCTTATGTGCAGACACTCCTGTGCCCAGTATCAATTTATGGACATATGATCAATCTCTGTATATTAGCTATCTTATGTATTTCTATTTATTGTGTTGCTTTTATTATTGTGTTCTTGTTTATAATCATATTGTGTTTCTGGTACTGCATCAGACCCAGAGTAACAATTATTTTGTTCTCCTTAACAGCTGTGTACTGGAATTGACACGAAACAGTCTAGTGCCCTGTCTGATTGTGCCAAGTGTGCTGGATTCCTTCGCTGCCACTTTGAATACCCATTTCACCACAGAGCGTGAGGTCCTGTAGGCATGAAATCTGTTAAAGAGTGGACATATATTTTAAAACAGAGCACAATTCAAGAGAGGCCAAAGAAGAAATATATTTTTTTAATTTTTTTTTGCTCAGCGTAACAAAACTTCCAATTTCCAAATACATTTACATTTCTTCCCCTCACAGAAAGCAGCTATCAGAACACTTCCATCAAAATGTAGACATCACCACAACATCCTTTACAAAACCCCTTATTAGTATAACAGACAGGTTTACATCTATATACTGCAGAAAAGATTGCCATGTTTTATGAAACTATTTGTTTTTGAGTGTACCATACTTGTCAAAAAGTCCAAATATATTTTTAATGAGCAGGAAAGAAGAGAAAATAAAGATAGATAGATAGATAGATGGATACTTTATTGATCTCAAAGGAAATTACAGGGTCACAGAAACATTACACGTGCACAGATATACAAATATTAGAAGAGAAGAAGGAAGAATTAAAAAAATAAGTTACCACAAACAGCGCAACAAGAGGGATCATCACTTCCCCAGCTGTAGATTGAGTCATTATAGAGCCTAGTAGCCAAGGGTAAGAATGACCTCATACAGTGCTCTTTGGAGCAGAGCAGCTGCCTTAGTCTATTACTAAAACTGCTCCTCTGTTCAGCCAAGGTGGCATGCAGAGGGTGAGAAACGTTGTCCAGAATTGCCAGGATTTTCCGTAGGGTCCTTTGTTCTACCACAACCTCCAATGTGTCCAGTTTGACTCCGATAACTGAGCCAGCCTTTCTAATCAGTTTATTGAGCCTGTTGGCATCACCCGTGTTGATGCCATTGCCCCAGCACATAGAAGGATATAAGATATCAGTACACGTTGCAAAGAAAAGAATTGCTCCTGAACAACGGGAGACGGAGGAGGGAGGGTTTAATTTAAAGATAAGGATAGAGATTAGCTTTATTTGTCACATGTACATCGAAAGATACAGTATAATCTTCTCACAGCAGCTTGGTACACGTGACAATAACAACATAAGCTTTCTGTGCTGTAGTGCTCTACCACTCTATGACTATCGCAGTTCGAGGGTGTGCTGGGGGCAGCCCGCAAGTGTCACCTGCTTCTAGCACAAATGTAATGTACCCATTACTAAGCACGGAGTGTAGGGCTTAGTGTGACACTGTTACACCTCAGGGAATTCCGAGTACCAGCCCTGTCTGTATGAAGTTAATAGGCCCTTCCCATGAGCGTATGGGTTTCCTCCCACAGTCCAAAGACATACTGGGTAGTAGACTAATTGGTGATTGTAAATTATCCTGTGATTAGGCTCGGGTCAAGTAGGTGTTGCTGGGTGGGCCTGATCCACGCTGTATCTCTAATTAAATAAAATAAATAAAAATAAGTAACCAGTACATCATTGGATTGTGGGAGGATCTGGAGAAAACGCGCGGTCACGGAAGAGCATACAAACTCCTTGCAGAAAGTGGCGGGAATTGAACCCCGATTAGCAGAGCTGTATATTGCGCTGCTAACCTCTATGCTACCATACTGTCCTTCAGCCCAACTCATGCATGCCTCTCTACACCAATCCCATTTGCCTGTATTAGCCCCGTATCTCTCCTCTTCCTTCCTCTGCAGGTAGCTGTCCAAACACATTTTAATCATTATCTGCCTCTTACCACCCTGTGTGTAAAACCTCACATCTCCTTTAACTTTCATCTTAATCCTGAGCCCTCCGGTTCAAGACTCCCCTGCTCTGGAAAAAAAGAATCTGTCTACCCAACTAGGCCGCTCATGATTTTATAAACCCTCAGAAGGTCATCCCTCCACCACACAGCCAATCCAATCTCTCCTCGTCAATACAGTCTATAAGGAGAAGCATTTCGGGCGCTTCTCCTTAGAGATGCTGTCTGGCCTGCTGTGTTCCACCAGCATATTGTGTGTGTTGTTTGAATTTCCAGCATCTGCAGATTTCTTTATGTTTGCTCGTCAATAAAGTCCTTTATTCCAGGCAACACAGAACATTACAGCACAGTACAAGACCCTTCGGCCTACAATGTTGTGCTTGATGCACCATCAATAACTCACTCTGAGACGTAAAGGCAAGATATCGACTTTTATTGACTGGAAGAAGGAACAAGCAGTGAGTGACCACCATACTACATCCTGGACACTGAGGGCCGGGCTCCGGCCTCGATCGCCTTTATACCGGGGTCTGTGGGAGGAGCCACAGGAGCAGTCAGCAGGGGCCTGTCCAGACAGGTATATGTAGTTCACCACAGTGCTGACCTTCTAACCTGCTCTAAGATCAATCTAACCCTTCCCTCATGCCGCATGTACCTACCCAAGAGTCTGTTAAATACCCCTGCCACCACTTTTGGCAGCATATTCTGTGAACCCACCACTCTCCATGTATAAATAACCCACCTCTGACTGCCCCTCCTGTATATTCCTCCAATCACCTTAAACCTTAAAATTAAGCACTCTTGTGTGAACCATTTCCGTCCTGGGAAGTTGCTTCTGGCTCTCCACTCTGTCTGTGCCTCTTATCATCTGGTACACCTTGATCAAGTCACCTCTCCTGCTCCTTCATTCAAAGAGAAAAGCCCCAGCTCGCTCAACCTACCCTCATAAGACATGCTCTCCAATCCAGGCAGCATCCTGGTAAATCCACTCTGCAACCTCTCTTTTAGCTGCCGTGTCCTTCCTATAACGAGGAGACCAGAACTGATTACAATACTCAGCAAGAGTTGTCCAAGCAGCACCTTCCTGCTTTAAACAACACTGCCTGGCAGGCTTGAGCCTGTCTGTGTCTGCTGGGGGCTGGAATCTCCAATCCGGAGATTGGAGGACTGGGTATGTGGGCGGGTGGGAGGGAGGAACGGGGGCCTGTTTTGCAGTTGTTGTTTTGTTGCTTGTCGTGTTCTGTGTTGTTCTGCCGAGCATCGTGGGCACATTATGTTGGGACTGGAAAATGTGGCCACACTCACGGGCTGCCCCCCAGCGCGACTTCATGTGTGTTGGTTGTTAACGCAAACGACGTATTTCACTGTAAACTTCAATGTATACTGGATAAATAAACTTGAATCATGGATCTTGAACACAAGAGATTCTGCAGGTACTAGAAAACCACAGTTACACTCTCAAAACGCTGGAGGAACTCAGCAGGTTAGGCAACACCTCTTGAAAGGAATAAGGAGTCGGTGATTTCGGCTAAGAGGTTTCATCAGGACTCTTGAATATTCAGGATCAGAATCAAGTGTATCATCACCAGCATGTGTCGTGCTATTTGTTAACCTAGTAGCAGCAGTTCAATGTGATACATAATATAGAAAAAGAATAACAACAATAATAAATAAATAAATAATTCGCTCGCAGCGAATGTACACTGAACAGACCAAAAGTCATGCAAAAACCAGAAACAATATATAACAAAAAAGTGAGGTAGTGTTCGCGGGTCCAACGTCCACCCAGGGATCGGATGGCAGAGGGGAAGAGGGAAAGAAGTGGTTCTTGAATCTTACTTTGTTGAAAGTCCATCATGGGCAAAGCCCTCTCCACCACTGAGCACATCTACAGGAGCGTTATCACAGGAAAGCAGCATCCACCGTCACACAAGCCATGCTCTCTTTTCACTGCTGCCATCATGAAGAAGGTCCAGGAGCATCGGCGGTTCAGGGACAGTTACTACCCCTTAGCCATCAGACTCTTTAGCCAAAGGGAATAATTTCACTTGCCCCGTTACAGAACTGTTCCTACAACCCATGGACTCACTTTCAAGGTCTCTTCAGCTCATGTTCTTGATATTTATTGCTTATTAATGATTTTTTTCTTTTGTATTTGCACAGTTTGTTGTGCTTTCCACACTGGTTATTTGCCCACCCTGTAGAGAGCAGTCTTTGATTCTAATTATGGTTCTTGGATTTACTGAGTATGCCTGCAAGAAAGCGAATTTCAGGGTTGTATATGGTGATATGTACATACTTTGATAATAAATTTACTTTGAACTTTAATATTAATGAACAGAATTCTGTACTAAAGGATTTTTAAACAGCTGGCAACCACTGTATGAGGGAACTTGCCCACAGGAGTGATGTGGTATTACAGCCGAATTTAAAGAGACCTTTGCATTTTTAATAACCCCATTAAGTGAAATGAAAAAAATAGTTTTGAAATATATGGTAGTTCTTTATAAAATCACACAAGCACTGGAAATTGAATGGTCTCCGGAGTGCAGTGAAATACAATGTTTATTCTCTGTAATGGGTTGGAGAATTCACTGAGGCATTTGTCATCAGTGACTTGCAGTATCGGTTCAACCACCCACAAATGATCTTCTTTTCCACATCTACAATCTGCTTTCTCTGTGCATTTCTAAAGAGTCAATTATCTGCATCATTGTTCCTCTGAGAGTATCATACTGCTGAGCGTCAATGGTCCGTTGGAGAATTAAATGCTGAGGAAGATCATATCTTTAAAAGCCTTACAACTGTTGCTCAGGACTTGAGGCTCTTTGAAACCAGTGGACCTGGTGACATTCAGTTAGTTATTCAAATCTGATCTTTCCCATTATAAGCTGCCCAATTGTCAATAGAGATGTAACTGAAGTAATGCCGATGGAGGTGTTTCGTGAGACGATGTGAAACTCTGGGCTGGGCTGGTGGTGCATATTGTTAAAGGATGGTCCGTAACATAAAGCTAAGGGACTGGTTTGGTCAGGCATGCTGACAACTGAGTTGACCCTCAAGGAGAGAGAGCAGGAGGGGAGGTACTGAGGGAGGGTCACTCTGGGAGGGGTGGTACTGAGGGAGGGTCACTCTGGGAGGGGTGGTACTGAGGGAGGATCACTCTGGGAGAGGTGGTACTGAGGGGGTCACTCTGTGGGAGGGATGGTTCTGAGGGAGGGTCACACTGTGGGAGGGGTGGCACTGAGGGAGGGTCACTGTGGGAGTGGTGGTACTAAGGGAGGGTCACACTGTGGGGGGAGTGGTACTGAGGGAGGGTCACACTGGGAGGGGTGGTACTGAGGGAGGGTCACTGTGGGAGGGGTGGTACTGATGGAGTGTCAAACTGTGGGGGGGGGGGTGGCACCGAGGGAGAGTCACACTGTGGCAGGGGTGGTTCTGAGGGAGGGTCACACTGTGGGAGGGGTGGCACTGAGGGAGAGTCACACTTTGGGAGGGGTGGTACTGAGGGAGGGTCACACTGAGGGAGGGGTGGTACTGAGGGAAGGTCACTGTGGGAGGGGTGGTACTGAGGGAGGGTCACACTTTGGGAGGGGTGGTACTGAGAGAGTGTCACACTGTGGCAGGGGTGGTTCTGAGGGAGGGTCACACTGTGGGAGGGGTGGCACTGAGGGAGAGCACACTTTGGGAGGGGTGGTACTGAGGGAGGGTCACACTGAGGGAGGGGTGGTACTGAGGGAGGGTCACTGTGGGAGGGGTGGTACTGAGGGAGGGTCACACTTTGGGAGGGGTGGTACTGAGGGAGGGTCACACTGTGGGAGGGGTGGTACTGAGGGAGGGTCACTGTGGGAGGGGTGGTACTGAGGGAGGGTCACACTTTGGGAGGGGTGGTACTGAGGGAGGGTCACTCTGTGGGAGGGGTGGTACTGAGGGAGGGTCACTGTGGGAGGGGTGGTACTGAGGGAGGGTCACTGTGGGAGGGGTGGTACTGAGGGAGGGTCACTCTGTGGGAAGGGTGGTACTGAGGGAGGGTCACTCTATGGGAGGGGTGGTACTGAGGGAGGGTCACTCTGTGGGAGGGGTGGTACTGAGGGAGGGTCACTCTGGGAGGGGTGGTACTGAGGGAGGATCACTCTGGGAGAGGTGGTACTGAGGGGGTCACTCTGTGGGAGGGATGGTTCTGAGGGAGGGGTGGCACTGAGGGAGGGTCACTGTGGGAGTGGTGGTACTAAGGGAGGGTCACACTGTGGGAGGAGTGGTACTGAGGGAGGGTCACTGTGAGAGGGGTGGTACTGAGGGAGGGTCACACTGTGGGAGGGGTGGTACTGAGGGAG
The DNA here is from genome assembly GCF_030144855.1 of Hypanus sabinus. Classification (NCBI taxonomy): domain Eukaryota; kingdom Metazoa; phylum Chordata; class Chondrichthyes; order Myliobatiformes; family Dasyatidae; genus Hypanus; species Hypanus sabinus. The sequence continues at coordinate 8,400,058 of NC_082714.1, forward strand.
GGTCACACTGAGGGAGGGGTGGTACTGAGGGAGGGTCACTGTGGGAGGGGTGGTACTGAGGGAGGGTCACACTTTGGGAGGGGTGGTACTGAGAGAGAGTCACACTGTGGCAGGGGTGGTTCTGAGGGAGGGTCACACTGTGGGAGGGGTGGCACTGAGGGAGAGTCACACTTTGGGAGGGGTGGTACTGAGGGAGGGTCACTGTGGGAGGGGTGGTACTGAGGGAGGGTCACACTTTGGGAGGGGTGGTACTGAGAGAGTGTCACACTGTGGGAGGGGTGGTACTGAGGGAGGGTCACTCTATGGGAGGGGTGGTACTGAGGGAGGGTCACACTGTGGGAGGGGTGGTACTGAGGGAGGGTCACTGTGGGAGGGGTGGTACTGAGGGAGGGTCACTGTGGGAGGGGTGGTACTGAGGGAGGGTCACTCTGTGGGAAGGGTGGTACTGAGGGAGGGTCACTCTATGGGAGGGGTGGTACTGAGGGAGGGTCACACTGAGGGAGGGGTGGTACTGAGGGAGGGTCACACTGTGGGAGGGGTGGTACTGAGGGAGGGTCACTCTGTGGGAGGGGTGGTACTGAGGGAGGGTCACTCTGGGAGGGGTGGTACTGAGGGAGGATCACTCTGGGAGAGGTGGTACTGAGGGGGTCACTCTGTGGGAGGGGTGGTACTGAGGGAGGGTCACTCTGGGAGGGGTGGTACTGAGGGAGGATCACTCTGGGAGAGGTGGTACTGAGGGGGTCACTCTGTGGGAGGGATGGTTCTGAGGGAGGGTCACACCGTGGGAGGGGTGGCACTGAGGGAGGGTCACTGTGGGAGTGGTGGTACTAAGGGAGGGTCACACTGTGGGGGGAGTGGTACTGAGGGAGGGTCACACTGGGAGGGGTGGTACTGAGGGAGGGTCACACTGTGGGAGGGGTGGTACTGAGGGAGGGTCACACTGAGGGAGGGGTGGTACTGAGGGAGGGTCACTGTGGGAGGGGTGGTACTGAGGGAGGGTCACACTTTGGGAGGGGTGGGACTGAGAGAGAGTCACACTGTGGCAGGGGTGGTTCTGAGGGAGGGTCACACTGTGGGAGGGGTGGCACTGAGGGAGAGTCACACTTTGGGAGGGGTGGTACTGAGGGAGGGTCACTGTGGGAGGGGTGGTACTGAGGGAGGGTCACACTTTGGGAGGGGTGGTACTGAGAGAGTGTCACACTGTGGGAGGGGTGGTACTGAGGGAGGGTCACTCTATGGGAGGGGTGGTACTGAGGGAGGGTCACACTGTGGGAGGGTGGTACTGAGGGAGTGTCACACTGTGGGAGGGGTGGTACTGAGGGAGGGTCACTCTGTGGGAGGGGTGGTACTGAGGGAGGGTCACTGAGGGGGGGGTGGTACTGAGGGAGGGTCACTCTGTGGGAGGGGTGGTACTGAGGGAGGGTCACTGTGGGAGGGGTGGTACTGAGGGAGGGTCACACTGTGGGAGGGGTGGTACTGAGGGAGGGTCACTGTGGGAGGGGTGGTACTGAGGGAGTGTCACACTGAGGGAGGGGTGGTACTGAGGGAGTGTCACACTGTGGGAGGGGTGGTACTGAGAAAGTGTCACACTGAGGGAGTGGTGGTACTGAGGGAGTGTCACACTGTGGGAGGGGTGGTACTGAGGGAGGGTCACTGTGGGAGGGGTGGTACTGAGGGAGTGTCACACTGTGGGAGGGGTGGTACTGAGGGAGTGTCACACTGTGGGAGGGGTGGTACTGAGAAAGTGTCACACTGAGGGAGGGGTGGTACTGAGGGAGTGTCACACTGAGGGAGGGGTGGTACTGAGAGAGTGTCACACTGAGGGAGGGGTGGTACTGAGGGAGTGTCACACTGTGGGAGATCTCTCTTCTAAAGTTGAACATCTGCTGCAAAATCAGAAAAGAGCAGTTTTGGAGCCCACCAACAGACTTTGGGGGTGTGCAGAATCATCTCAGCAGCCGGCTGAAACAATTTTCCTGTCTTGGAAGGTTCCTGTTCAGTTACGCTTTTTGATCCGTGTCTCTTTGCGCTGAGCAGATTGCCAAAGTTTCCAGTCTACCTTTGCCAGGAGCAGGGAAGGGTTTATTCTGTTAGTGACGGTGGGAAAGCTCTCCCGGTCGGAATGCCTTGCCCAGGGAAGAGCACTTTGGACTTTGGAGTGGCTAGAGGAAGAGTGAGTGGACTGGCCCGGGAAATGCCTGCATTGTTCGCAACTGCAAGGATGGCGCAGAGGTTTTTTACCACTGCACGGACTGCCCACTCCTTTTCTCCCCTCCCGTCTCGTCTCACCTCTGAACTGTTTCTGTTCGCTGGTGTTCCGATGGGTGTAGACTGGGTAATATCCGAGTGGTGATGTTGAACTTTTGAATTCTGTCTGTGTCGTGGCAGGTTGCAGCTCCGAGATGTCGAATGCGGAGGCTATGAACACAGCCCACGAAGAGGGCCTTTGGAATGACTGACTTTAAAGAATGCTGTATAATGTTCTGTGCCATATCCGCCGTGGCGGAGACTGCTGGAAGTGAGGACGGCATTGTTGCCTCAGTAGTTTTGAATGGGAAGGCTATTGTCAGGTGAAGTTGGCGAGGGGTGTATTTCTGGCCCTGAGTCAGAGGATGAGGGTGGGGAGGGTTTTTATGCAGGTGAAGCCAGAGATGGGGACCCCCCCCCCCATACAGATGGAAATACTCTCAGATGTCCACCTCCATATCCCTGACAAGGCCCTCTTCCCCTACCTGCGCTCCACAGGTGAGGTGCGATCCAAATTAACCAGAGGAGAATATGTCACCTCAGAGCTGGAGGATCGCCCTGTCGTACAGGGCTGGCACCTCCTGAACGTACGTCCTCCTCTGTGTGGGCAGGCAGACTTGCCTTCAGTTGAGACCGTTCCCTGGGGAACAGGGGTCGCCGGCGGAACGTGGCTCCATTGGGACGTGAGGAGTGATGTGGCCCCATTGGGACGTGAGGAGTGACGTGGCTCCGTTGGGACGTGAGGAGTGACGTGGCTCCGTTGGGACGTGAGGAGTGATGTGGCTCCATTCGGACGTGAGGAGTGATGTGGCCCCATTGGGACGTGAGGAGTGATGTGGCCCCATTGGGACGTGAGGAGTGATGTGGCCCCATTGGGATGTGAGGAGTGATGTGGCTCCATTGGGATGTGAGGAGTGATGTGGCTCCATTGGGATGTGAGGAGTGATGTGGCCCCATTGGGACGTGAGGAGTGACGTGGCTCCGATGGGACGTGAGGAGTGATGTGGCTCCATTGGGACGTGAAGAGTGACGTGGCTCCGATGGGACGTGAGGAGTGATGTGGCTCCATTGGGACGTGAGGAGTGATGTGGCTCCATTGGGACGTGAGGAGTGACGTGGCTCCGATGGGACGTGAGGAGTGACGTGGCTCCGTTGGGACATGAGGAGTGATGTGGCTCCATTGGGACGTGAGGAGTGACGTGGCTCCGTTGGGACGTGAGGAGTGACGTGGCTCCGTTGGGACGTGAGGAGTGACGTGGCTCCTTCTTCCTGGGGCTCTGGTGAGGGGTTTCAATAAGATGCATCATGAAGTTAGGTGTTTCACCCCTTAATGTCAATGGTGGTAGGGGGGCTGTCCGCAGATTCACCATCTCTCAGTCGTCTGGGATGGGGGATATGTGAGAACAAGGGGGTGATACTGAGGGAGCAGCTGTATTGAACAAACACCGCACTGCAGGCGGAGATGGACCGATCAGTAGCAGGGAGGACAGAACAGATCTGAGCTGTGTACTCTGGATGAATCTCTCCACTGGAATGGAGGTCTGGTGTAATCGAGTCCATGGGCATCAGGGCAAGGGCATCACCATCCCTGCAGCTTGATGCCTGGAATTCGGATGGTGAACAGACAAATCATGGACAAGTCAATGCCTCCATTCCAACAGCAAGGGTTTCAACCTGACCCGACTTTTCTTTCAGATTCTCAACATCCTTGTTACATTTCAGTTTCTGGGTCAATGACTAGTCTCTCATTCTCACTCTCCCTCTGTCACACACTCTTACACACACACACTCACACTCTCACACTCACACTCACACACACACTCACACTCTCACACACACTCACACTCACACTCACACTCACTCACACTCACACTCACACTCACACTCACACACAATATTTATCTTGGGCCCAACACATTGATGCAATCAGAACGATTACGATTTGGAGGAGATGTCACCGAGGCCTCGAGCACATTTCGACGGATGTACCGTGCAGAACGTTCCAGCTGGCGGCATCACTGTCCGGTGTGGAGGTACCACTGCGGTGGGTTGAAGACTGAGCCAGCTCCATCACGGGCACAATCGTCAAGGATATCTTCCAGATAGGATGCCTCAAGGAGGCAGCATCCATTGTGAAGGAAACTCCCAGTCTGGCAAACACCCTCCTCATTATTGCCACTGGGGAGGAGACCCACACTCAACGTCTGAGGAACAGCTTCTGCCCCTCCGCCATCAGATTTCTCACTATTGCTCTTCTGCATTATTTATTAATTTTTGTAACTTGGCAATTTTTATGTCTTGCACTGTACTGTTGCCACAAAACAAAACAAAATCATGACATAGGAGCAGAGTTAGTCAATTCAGACCATCGAATCTGCTCCGCCATCTGATTATGACTGATCAATTATCCCTCTCCACCCCATTCTCCTGTCTTTCCCTTTAACCCTTAATGCCCTGATTAATCAAGAACCTAACAATCTCCACTTTAAATATATCCACTCCCGTCTGCAGAAATCAATTCCACAGATTCACCACCCACTGGCTAAAGAAATTCCTCCTTATCTCTTAAACACAAGAAGCTCTGCAGATGTTGAAAATCCAAAGTAACACACATAAAATGCTGGAGGAACTCAGCAGGTCAGACAGCATCCATGGAAATGAATAAATAGTCAATGTTTCAGGCCGAGACCCTTCTTCAGGACTGAGAAGGAAAGGGGAAGATGCCAGCATAAAAAGGTGGGGAGGGGAGGGGGGGAGGCTAGCTGGAAGGTGAAAGGTGAAGCCAAGAGGATGGCAAAGGTCAAGGACTGGAGAAGAAGGAATCTGATAGGAGAGGGAGGTGGAGAAAGGAAAAGGGAAGGAGGATGGGGACCCAGGAGGAGGTGATAGGCAGGTTAGAAGAGGCAAGAGGTTAGAATGGGGAATAGGAGAAGAGGGGAGAGTGAGGGTATTTTGTTTTACCTGAAGGAGAATCAATATCCATGCTATCAGGTTGGAGGCTACCTAGATGGAATGTGAGGTGTTGCTCCTCCATCCCGAGGGTGGCCTCAACTTGGCACAAGAGGAGGTCATGGACTGACATGTTAGAAATGAAATGGGAATTAATGTTTGGCCATCGGGAAATTCCACTTTTGCTAGATGGAACATTCCCCTAATTTTCAATGCGGAGGAGGCCACATCAGGAGCACCGGACACAATAGATTTGCAGGTGAAATGTTGCCTCACTTGGAAGGACTTTTGGGTCCCTGAATGAGGTAAGGGAGGAAGTGAATTGGCTGGTGTCCTTCTGAAAATCCAAACCGCATGTACTGACTCTCTTTCTCTATCCTGCCTGTTATTTCCTCAAAGAATTCCAACAGATTTGCCAAACAAGATTTCCCCTTCAGAAAACCATGCTGACTTTGACCTATTTTATCATGTTCCTCCAAGTATCCTGAAACCTTGTCTTTAATAATAGATTCCAACATAGTTACAGCCACTGAAGTTAGGCTAACTGGCCTATAATTTACTTTCTTCTGTCTCCCTCCCTTCGTAAAGAATGGAGTAACTTCTGCAATCTTCCACTCCTCCAGAATCTAGTGATTCTTGAAAGATCATCACTAATGCCTCCACAATCTCTTCAGCCACCTCTCTCAGAACCCTGGGGTGAGGTCCACCTGGTCCAGATGACTTATCTACCTTCAGACTTGTCAGCTGCCCAAGCACTTTCCCCTCAGTCATAGCAACGGCACTCACTTCTGCCCCCTGCTGCTCTTGCATTTCTGGCGTTCTGCTGGCGTCTTCCACAGAGAAAACCAAAGACTTGGCCTCCACAGCCATCTGTGGCAATGAATTCCATACATTCACCTCCCTCCAGCTATGGAAATTCCTCCACATATCTGTCTAAAGGGACATCCTTCTATTCTGAGGTTGTGCCCTCTGGTACTAGACTCCCCCACTGTAAGAAGCACCCACTCTCTTTAGGCCTTCCAATATCCAGTAGGCTTCAATGACTTGAATGGCCTAATATGAATGATTTTTCCATAACAGCTGTTACTTTCTACATTCCCATTTGGCCTTTGGGCTTTGTACCTCGGGACTCACCAAGCTCTGGGTTTCGAACCCCAGATTCTCAAACCACTGATTAGATTTTCGGGCCTGGACCCCAGGACTCGCCGATAACAGGTTTGACCTTTGGGCCTTGACTTTTGGATTTGCTCTGCCTTCCACCCCAGTGACATGGAGGTGGGGGGGGGGCGGGGCGGGTGGAGGTTGGTGACTTCTGCCAGTAAGGACCTCTGACTTGAGACACCGGTGTACTCCCACATCCTAAAAACGTACAGGCTGGTAGATGAATTGGCCACAATAACCTGCCTCTAGTGTGCAGGTGAGGGGTAGAAGCTGGAGGCAACCAATGGGAAACTGGGTAGAATGAAATGCAATTAGTGTAGGGTTAGCATAAATGGGAGGTTGATAGCCAGAATGGACTCTGGGCCACAGGTCCTGTTTCTGTTTCTGTGCTATATGTCTTCAATGACTCCAAGTGTATCCCTACAGATCCCGATGACCGTCTTTTCCCCAATTATTCCTGGTTATTTTTAGACTATACTTCTTTTAATGGAAGGACGTAGAGGACAAGAGATTAGCTGGTCTGGTGATATTGAGCACGTTGTGATACCGAAGGATTAACAGTGTAGGTGCTAACAGCCTCTCTAGCTGGCTGGGTGTTAATCAGACTGGAGGGAAGTACACACAGGGGTCAAACTCGCCACTGTCTGTGAGGAGTTTGGACGTTCTCCCTGTAAACTCTCTGATTTCCTCCCACATTCCAAAGATGTACATGGAGAGAAGACGTTTGGAGTAGGGGTTCCCAGTCTTTTTTATGCCATGGAGCCTTACCATTAAGCAAAGAGTCTGTGGATCCCAGGTTGGAAACCCTCTGGATTATTTATTTCACCCTCGCCCAATCACAGGACAATTTACGATGACCAATTAACCTACTAACTGGTACGTCTTTGGACTGTGGGAGGTGACTGCAGTTCGCAGTGTGGTGTTGGGGGTAATAGATAGGGGTGGGGGGGGAAGGGTCTAACTAGAATGGTTGATCAGATTAACTGCCTGGGGGAAGAAATTTCTATGGCATGAAGTTTTAGTTTCCATAGCCCTGTAGCACTTTCCAGAAGGGAGTTTATGGAAAAGCCAGTTTGCTGGGTGGATAGTATCCACAATGATCTTTTTCTTGCCTGCTTCTTTGAGCTAGAGTCATGGAACACTATGGCCCATCTAGTCCGTGCCAAACTAATAATCTGCCTAGTCCCATTGACCTGCACCTGGACAATCCATGTACCCACCCAAATTTCTCTTATATGTTGAAATCGAGTTGGCATGCATCACTTGTGCTGGCAGCTCGTTCCACACTCTCACCACCCTCAGAGTGAAGAATTTCCTGCTCGTGTTCCTCTTACATATTTCACCATGACCTCTAGTTCAGAGTCTGCAGAGAGCGATATGGGTAGGTTAAGTGAGAGGGCAAGGGTCTGGCAGATGGAGTACAATGCGAGGTCATCCGTTTTGGAAGGTAAAATGGAAGATCAGATTATTTAAATGGTGAAAGATAGCAGCATGCTGCTGTGCAGAGGGAATTGGGAGGGCTTGTGCATGAATCACAAAAGGTTGGCTTGCAGGTGCAGCAGGGTATCAAGAAGGCAGATGGAATGTTGGCCTTCATTGCTAGAGGGATTGAATTCCTGAGCAGGGAGATTGTTGCCGCAACTGTACAGGGTACTGGTGAGGCCGCACCTGGGGTACTGTGTGTAGTTCTGGTCTCCTTACTTGAGGAAGAATACACTGGCTTTGGAGGCAGTGCAGAGGAGGTTCACCAGGTTGATTCCTGACTATGAGGAGAGATTGTACTTGCTGGAATTCAGAAGAATGAAAGGAGATCTTATAGAAACACATAAAACTATGAAATAAATAGATGAGATAGAAGGAGGAAAGTTGTTTCCACTGGTAGGTGAGATGAGAACTGGAGGACATATTCTCAAGATTCGGGGGAGTAGATTTAGGACGGAGATGAGGAACTGCTTTTCCCAGAGAATGGTGGATCTGTGGCATTCTCTGCTCAATGAAGCAGTGGAGGCTACCTCAGTAAATATATTTAAGACAGGTTGGACAGAGTTTTGCATAGCAGGGGAACTAAGGGTTACAGGAAAAGGCAGGTAGCTGGAGATGAGTCCATGGTCAGATCAGCCATGATCTTATTGAATTGCAGAGCAGGCTTGATGGGCTGGATGGCCTACTCCTGCTCCTATTTCTTATGTTCTTGCATTATGTGATACAGTCCTACCCAACCTCAGTGGAAAAGGTCCTGGATACATAGCTGGATAAATCCAATCTCTTCTTTCACCTAACTCCAGCAACCACACTGAAACACACAATGCATTAGAGCCAAAGATGAGCGCGGAGAAGGAGAGGACGCATCTTAACGAAGCGTGCAGCCTCGAGAGTATCTATCGCAGGTTCCCTGCGTCCTCGCTGCTGTCAGGATGATTTATTACAGGAACAGCGAGCAGCATTTTGTTTACCATTGTGGTGATGAGATCATTTGACATGAAATGTAAGACCTCACCACGCTTCTCACCCTTTCGTTCCCTTCCAGACAGCAGCTCAAACACCCCGAATTCTGGGAGGGTTCTGGCCAAAGGACTAGCTGCCAGAACCCAATCAGATCAAATTTCTAAGACCCAAGTCTTTATATATTTTTATTTCGAGATACAGTACAATAGGCCCTTCCATCCTCTTGAACTGTGACACTCAGCAACCCAGCTAACCCTCACAGGACAATTTACAATGACCAATTAACCTACCCATGTACATCTTCGGACTGTGGGCAGAATGCCAGAGCACTCAGAGGAAACCTGCATTCTCGTGGGAAAAATATATAAGCTTTCTTACAGATGGCGCCAGAATTGAACTCCGAACTTTAATGCCCTGAGCTGTAATACTGTTGTGCTAACTACTACATTACTGTGGCGCCCATTAATATGTTAATTTCTGTCAGTCCTTTGTCAAAAAAAAACTGTCTCTGAACTGCTTCAGTGCCTACTGTTGTTTTGTTTACCCTCTGGGTTAACAACGCTGGCCATTCAGCCCATCTAGTGCATTCCTCAAGAACACTTCATCAGCCTACTGCTCTCCTGTCTCTACACCCAATGCTGTGCTTGGACATAGTGCAAACACCATCTATAAAATGGCCGATGACCCAACTGTTGTCTGTAGGATGCAAGATGGTGATGAGGAGGCACACAGGAGCGCGATAGATCAGCTGGTTAAGTGGTGTTGCAACTATAAACTTGCACTAAACCTTGAAGGTCAATCCTGAGCCCAGCATATTGATGCAATCATGAAGGTGGTGTGACAGCGACTATATTTCATTAGGAGTTTGAGGAGATTTGATATGTCACCAAAGATACTCTCAGCTTTCCAGAGATGTGCTGTGGAGAGCATTCTAGCTGGCTGCGTCACTGTCTGGTACGGGGGTAGGGAGCGGGGCTACTGCACAGAATTGAAATAAGCTCCAGAGTTGTAAAGTTAGTCTTCTCCATCATGGGCACCAGCCTCTGCGGGATCCAGGATCCATGGAGTGATGCCTCGGAAAGGTGGTATCCGACATTAAGAGCACCCACTGCCCAGGACGTGCCCTGGTCCCATTGCTACCATCGGGAAGGAGGGACAGAAGCCTGAAGGCACACACTCAGCGATTCAGGAACAGCTTCTTCCCCTCTGCCATCCGATTTCTGAATGGACATTGAATGCTACCTCACTACTTTTTAATTTCTATTTTTACACTACTTATTTAATCTAACTATATATACATACTATAATTCATGTCTTGTTTTCTATTATCATGTATTGCATTGTACTGCTGCCGCAGAGACAACAAATTTCATGACGTGTGCCAGAGACATTAAACCCGATTCTGATTCCAATTCTGAGGACCAGACATAAAAGTAATGATGTAACGCTGGGGCTTTATAAAGCATTGCTCAGACTGCATTTGGGGTATTGTGAACAGTTTGGAGCCCCTTATCGAAGAAAGGATGTGCTGGCATTGGAAAAGGTCCAGAGGAGGTCAGATGATCTCAGGATCAAGAAGTTAACTTTTCAGGAGCGTTAGTTGTCTCTGGGCCTTCAGTTGATGCTCAGAAGGATGTGGGGGATCTTTCCCCCAATGTGATCTCTCTCTAATAAAAACAGTACCAATATCGAACTCCACACAGACGGCGGCGGACGTCAGGTCTCCAGGGCTCTACTCTCTTTGCCGCGGTGCCGCCTGGGAGCCACCTAGCTTTCATCCCGTGCTCCCAGAAGCGCTGTGCGAACGAGCATTGTTGTCGTAGCTGGGGGAGTGGCCGGCCCCGGGCGCAGTGGAGCGGCGCTCCCAGGTGCGGTAGTCCTGCGGGGGGCTGCCGCTGAACTTCAGGAGGGGGTGGGCCTCCCTGATGCCGTGGCTCCGTGACTCCCTGCCCAGGGTCAGACCCGTTCCGCAGCAGGGGGAAGCGACCGTCCCCGGCCAAGCTCGCTTCTCGTGCACCAGCTTCCCTTTGCTTGGACAGAAGTCAAAATCTGCTACCTGTGAAACAGAGGACAAGCAGGAGTTAGAAAATCACAGTCAGATATTTACAATACTGTGCAAAGGTCTTAGGCATGTATCTATAGGTAGGGCACCCGAGACTTTTGCACGGTACTGTATTTGCCAACGTGGAGCGGAGAGTGAGTTTGTACATCTGCCGGGAACAGAGGACGTTGGGAATGGCGAGGGTGGAGTGCCACGGGAGGGGTGTGGGACAGGTGGCAGAGACGGAGTTCCAGGGCAGGTGTAGGTGGTGGACACACCCAGCCCTGAGACAACACCCAAGGTAATTTGATTCCAAACAATTAGTGTATTGATCATTACAGAATGTCCCTGTTTCTTCCCTCTCCCTTCCCCTTTTCCCAGCCATGATTCCCCTCTCCCTGCCCCCTTCCCACTCTCAGACCACGACGGAGACCCAGATCAGAATCAGGTTTATCGTCACTCACATATGACGTGTTTTTTTTTTGCCGCAGCAGTACAGTGATAAAATTACTCCAGTACTGTGCAAAGGTCTTAGGCACCCTGGCTAGGTATATGTGCCTGGGACTACATACAAGTCATGCATATAGAACATAGAACACTAGGACACAGTACAGGCCCTTCGGCCCTTTGATTCTGTGCTGTTACACAACACCCATTATCCTGCTACAATCAGAATGCTCAGATACGGGGCAGACGTCTCCCCCCAAAGTCACTGAAAAGCCATCGGAGCATCGGCAAGATAGGAAAGGTGCTACATGAATGCACACCTGCTCCCTTTCTGCCTTTGTCTGCATTTAACAAGTTCAGCGGCATCCAGTTTGTCAAATGCCCTCCCTCTTGGTTTTCAATCTAATTCAAGAAAGGCACCAATTCACTGAGGCCCTCGGTCGGTCGGGCTCGACCATGGATATTGCGTCCTAGCTGTCTACGTTTTACACAGGCCTGGGCAGTACGATATGGAGAGCGAACTGTTGCCCGTGTAGCAGGTTCCGGCTCTCCAGGCAGCTGAAGAGCCCAAAGGGACGGCAGAGACCGATAGTTTGGCAGGAGTTGCCAGTCAGCATTGACCTCAATGTGGGTCTGCCTTAGGGACTCCAGTTCCTCAGGATTTACTTCCCCGTGAGTGGGTAGAGCCGCAAGGCAGCAGAGGTTTGCAATCAGAGTTTTCCTTCTCCTGAGCTGCCGGCCACGGCTGACCAGCCCCACCCGCCCGAAGCAATTTGTTTTAAGATGCCAGTAACCCGCCTTTGCCCCTTTTGTCAGGAGAAAGGGTTCCACTGGGCTTAGTAGTTAAGCCACACGTGAAGGCCAGGAGCTGGACCTGGTTGTCAGAGGCTGTTTGAGATCCACACCATTGGGAGCATTTAATAAATAGTGGGAGCTCGTCTCCATTTCCACCCCCGGCTATAACAACCTTAAGGAACGACTACTTGATAATGTTGGAAATATCTTTACTATGACCATCCCAGACAACTAGACTCCAAACCCTGATTATATCACACTTGCATAAACAACACTATGTAGAAACAATCCAATCGTAAAAATTGATAGTAAAGTCAAATGCCATCTATAAATATGCTGACAATACAATCATTGTTGGTAGAGTCTCAGGTGGTGACGAGAGGGCGTACAGGAATGAGATATGCCAACTAGTGGAATGGTGCCACAACAACCTGGCACTCAACGTCATTAAGACGAAAGAGCTGGTTGTAGACTTCAGGAAGGGTAAGACGAAGGGACACATACCAATCCTCAGAGGGATCAGAAGTGGAGAGAGTGAGCAGATTCAAGTTCCTGGGTGTCAAGTCCTGAGGATCTAACCTGGTCCCAACATATCAATGTAATCATAAAGAAGACAAGACAGCAGCTATAGTTTATTAGGAGTTTGAAGAGATTTGGCATGTCAACAAATACACTCAAAAACTTCTATAGTTGTATCGCGGAGAGTATTCTGACAGGCTGCACACTGTCTGGTATGGAGGGGCTACTGCACAGGACCGAAAGAAGCTGCAGCTTCGGGGAACAATGTCTCAGAAAGGCAGTGTCCTTTATTAAGGACCTCCAGCACCCAGGACATGCCCTTTTCTCACTGTTACCATCAGGTAGAAGGCACACACTCAGCGATTCAGGAACAGGTTCTTCCCCTCTGCCATCCGATTCCTAAATGGACATTGAAGCTTTGGAGACTACCTCACCTTTTCTTAATATGCAGTATTTCTGTTTTTGCAGGCTTTTTAAATCTATTCAATATATGTAATTGATTTACTTGTTTATTTATTATGATTTTATTTTATTGATTTTTTTTTCTCTGCTAGATTATGTATTGCATTGAACTGTTGCTGCTAAGTTAACAAATTTCACATCACATGCCAGTGACAATAAACCTGATTGGGATTGAGTGTCCATGCTCCGGTACAGAAACTGTGTACTAATGAGCAATAAATTGTAGCTAACTTCATTCTCATAATATTGCCTACATGTTTTACAGCGACATGACAGGGTAGACGCAGGGACATAAAGCATAGAACACTACAGCTAATTTCTTAATCAAAACTACGTAAAGCAGCAGCCCAAAGTGGGCCTGTCAAAGCTGTGACATCAGAACTCAGAGGGCTAGGGCACAGAACGTATAAAACATAGAACATAGAACATAAATCAGTACAGGCTCTTCAGCCCACAATGATGTGCAATCTTTTAACCCACTCTAAGATCAATCTAACACCTCCCTCCCACACAACCCAACATATTTCTTTCATCCATGTGTCTATCTAAGCATCTCTAAAAATGTCCCTAATGTATCTGTCTTTGCCACCACCCTTGGTAGGGGTTTGGTAGGAGTTTTCCACACCTACCACTCCCTGTATTAAAAAAAACTTACCTCTGGCATCCCCTCTATACTTTCTTTCAATCACTTTAAAATCACGTGCCCCCCACCGTACGTATCACATCCTGGTTATGCAACCTCTGATGCCAGGCAGACAATCTCTGAAGAGTACTGATACTGGCTGGGGTCGCCCGTCTTGTAAAGACTCTGCCCAGGACAAGGCAATGGCAAACCGCTTCTGCAGAATTTGCCAAGAACAGTCATGGTCATAGCCCATGATCACCCACGTCATATGACACAGCACATAATGACAATGATGGTATTAGCCACGTTCACTCTGGGCAAATGTCTCAGGTTATCCACTCGATTTATGCCTCTTATCATCTTGGACATCTCTGTTAAGCCACCTCTCATTGTCCTTCCCTCCAAAGAGCAAAAAAGCCCTAGCTCTCTCAGCCTGACAAGCTCTCTAATCCAGACAGCATCCTGAATCTCCTCTGCACCCTCTCTAATCCAGGCAGCATCCTGAATCTCCTCTGCACCCTCTCTGATCCAGACAGCATCCTGAATCTCCTCTGCACCCTCTCTAATCCAGACAGCATCCTGAATCTCCTCTGCACCCTCTCTAATCCAGGCAGCATCCTGAATCTCCTCTGCACCCTCTCTAATCCAGACAGCATCCTGAATCTCCTCTGCACCCTCTCTAATCCAGGCAGCATCCTGAATCTCCTCTGCACCCTCTGTAATCCAGGCAGCATCCTGGTGAATCTCCTCTGCACCCTCTCTAATCCAGGCAGCATCCTGAATCTCCTCTGCACCCTCTCTAATCCAGGCAGCATCCTGAATCTCCTCTGCACCCTCTCTAATCCAGGCAGCATCCTGAATCTCCTCTGCACCCTCTCTAATCCAGGCAGCATCCTGAATCTCCTCTGCACCCTCTCTAATCCAGACAGCATCCTGAATCTCCTCTGCACCCTCTCTAATCCAGGCAGCATCCTGAATCTCCTCTGCACCCTCTCTAATCCAGCAGCGTCCTGGTGAATCTCCTCTGCACCCTCTCTAATCCAGGCAGCATCCTGGTAAATCTCCTCTGCACTCTCTCTAATCCAGGCAGTGTCCTGGTGAATCTCCTCTGCACCCTCTCTAATCCAGGCAGCGTCCTGGTGAATCTCCTCTGCACCCTCTGTAATCCAGGCAGCGTCCTGGTGAATCTCCTCTGCACCCTCTCTAATCCAGGCAGCATCCTGGTGAATCTCCTCTGCACCCTCTCTAATCCAGGCAGCATCCTGGTGAATCTCCTCTGCACCCTCTCTAATCCAGGCAGCATCCTGAATCTCCTCTGCACCCTCTCTAATCCAGGCAGCATCCTGGTGAATCTCCTCTGCACCCTCTCTAATCCAGGCAGCGTCCTGGTGAATCTCCTCTGCACCCTCTCTAATCCAGGCAGCATCCTGGTAAATCTCCTCTGCACTCTCTCTAATCCAGGCAGTGTCCTGGTGAATCTCCTCTGCACCCTCTCTAATCCAGGCAGCGTCCTGGTGAATCTCCTCTGCACCCTCTCTAATCCAGGCAGCGTCCTGGTGAATCTCCTCTGCACCCTCTCTAATCCAGGCAGCATCCTGGTGAATCTCCTCTGCACCCTCTCTAATCCAGGCAGCATCCCGGTAAATCTCCTCTGCACCCTCTCTAATCCAGACAGCATCCTGGTGAATCTCCTCTGCACCCTCTCTAATCCAGGCAGCATCCTGGTGAATCTCCTCTGCACCCTCTCTAATCCAGGCAGCGTCCTGGTGAATCTCCTCTGCACCCTCTCTAATCCAGGCAGCGTCCTGGTGAATCTCCTCTGCACCCTCTCTAATCCAGGCAGCGTCCTGGTGAATCTCCTCTGCACCCTCTCTAATCCAGGCAGCATCCTGGTGAATCTCCTCTGCACCCTCTCTAATCCAGGCAGCATCCTGGTGAATCTCCTCTGCACCCTCTCTAATCCAGGCAGCATCCTGGTGAATCTCCTCTGCACCCTCTCTAATCCAGGCAGCATCCTGGTGAATCTCCTCTGCACCCTCTCTAATCCAGACAGCATCCTGGTGAATCTCCTCTGCACCCTCTCTAATCCAGGCAGCATCCTGGTGAATCTCCTCTGCACCCTCCCTAATCCAGGCAGCATCCTGGTGAATCTCCTCTGCACCCTCTCTAATCCAGGCAGCATCCTGGTGAATCTCCTCTGCAACCTCTTTAAAGCTTCCACACCCCTCCTATAATGAGGCGACCAGAACTGAACACAACTCCAAGAGTGGTCTGACCGGGTTTTATCGAGCAGCAACATAACGTAGTGGCTCCTGAAGCCCAACGTACCAAGGTCCAAGGATTCCAGAGAGCTGCAGCGCAGGACGATTTGGCGGTGAAGATTGCTACAGGATACAGTGGGTGCCGCATGTAATGGAGAGCTTGCATAACTCAGAATCATCCATAGGGTGTTGAACAGGACAGCACAGAAACCGGCCCTTCAGTCCTCAATGTTGTGCTAATATAACCATATAACAATCACAGCATGGAAACAGGCCATCTCGGCCCTCCTATTCCTTGCCGAACTCTGAATCTCACCTAGTCCCACCTACCCGCACTCAGCCCATAACCCTCCACTCCTTTCCTGTCCATATACCTATCCAATTTTACCTTAACTGACACAACTGGACTGGCCTCTACTACTTCTACAGGAAGCTCATTCCACACAGCTATCACTCTCTGAGTAAAGAAATACCCCCTCGTGTTTCCTTTAAACTTTTGCCCCCTAACTCTCAAATCATGTCCTCTCGTTTGAATCTCCCCTACTCTCAATGGAAACAGCCTATTCACGTCAACTCTATCTATCCCTCTCAAAATTTTAAATACCTTGATCAAATACCCCCTCAACCTTCTACGCTCCAATGAATAGAGACCTAACTTGTTCAACCTTTCTCTGTAACTTAAGTGCTGAAACCCAGGTAACATCCTAGTAAATCGTCTCTGCACTCTCTCTAATTTATTGATATCTTTCCTATAATTTGGTGACCAGAACTGTACACAATATTCCAAATTCGGCCTTACCAATGCCTTGTACAATTTTAACATTACATCCCAACTTCTGTACTCAATGCTCTGATTTATAAAGGCCAGCGTTCCAAATGCCTTCTTCACCACCCTATCTACATGAGACTCCACTTTCAGGGAACTATGCACCGTTATTCCTAGATCTCTCTGTTCCTCTGCATTCCTCAATGCCCTACCATTTACCCTGTATGTTCTATTTGGATTATTCCTGCCAAAATGTAGAACCTCTCAGCATTAAACTCCATCTGCCAACGTTCAGCCCATTCTTCTAACCGGCATAAATCTCCCTGCAAGCTTTGAAAACCCACCTCATTATCCACAACTCCTCCTACCTTAGTATCATCGGCATGCTTACTAATCCAATTTACCACCCCATCATCCAGATCATTTATGTATATTACAAACAACATTGGGCCCAAAACAGATCCCTGAGGCACCCCGCTAGTCACCGACCTCCATCCCGATAAATGACACCCTATTCTGCACATTCATGTGTCTATCTAAGAATAACTCTGTCGTATCTGCCTCCACCATCACCCCAGGCAGCACATTCCTGGCCTGGCAACCACCACTGTCTGGGTAAGAAAACTTGCTCCTCACATTTGCCCCTTTGAATTTTCTCCCTTTCACATTAAATGCATGCCCTCTGGTCCTAGACATTTCAACCCTGGGAAACAGATGCTGTCTACTCCAACTCTGCCTCTCTCAACCTTACAAGCATTCATTCGATCTCTCCCCAGCCCCTGCTGCTCTAGGGAAAACAATCCAAGTTTGTCCAACCATTTTTAATCCAGGCAGCCTGTTGGTAAACCCTTCCCAAAGCCTTCTTGTAATAGGGCTACCAAAACGGTATGAAATACTCCAGATGCAGCCGAACCAGAATTTTATAAAGCTGAAACATAACTTCCTGACCTTCGAACTCAGCGCCCTGACTAGTAAAGGCAAGCAAGCGCGAGGAAACCTGCAGATGCTGCAAATTCAAGCAAATCCCACAAAATGCTGGTGGACCGCGGCAGGCCAGGCAGCATCTATAGGGAGAAGCACTGCCGACGTTTCGGGCCGGGACCCTTTGTCAGGATTCATGCAGACGCCTTCTTTACCTCCTGATCAACACGTGCAGCCACACAGGTTGATAAGGTGGTAGGTAAATGCCACAGTGGCCATCTATTGTGTGTACTGCACTGCCATCCTGTGGCAGCCCTATGTAATTACAATAGCTGAACATACCCCTGAAGATTATTGTTATTTGTCACATATACATTGAAACATTCTGTGATATGCATCATTTGCATCAACAACCAACAGTCTGGGACACTAGCAAGATGGCTAGTGTCGCCATACTTCCAGCGCCAATATAGCATGCCCACAATTTACTAACCCTAACCCGTACGTCTTCAATCTCTTTATCTTTAACTGGTCCATGCTGTCCAAGATTCCCAGCTAAGCTTGTCCCATTTGCCCACATTTGTCACATGTCAGTCCGAACCTTTCCTATCCATGTACCTGTCCAAGTGCCTTTTAAATGTTGTTAATGTACAGTCCTCAACACTTCCTCTGGGCGGAAAAGTTAGTCTTCCCTCACCACCGTACACCCCATGCCTTCTAGCTCCAGACTTGCCAGCCCTGGGTAAGTCATTCTTTCCTTTCATTATCTTTCAAGTTACTTGGCATGACCAAACTTCGGGCCTGAACTTACCTCAACAAAGTTTTTCCGGGGTCTGTGGTTCCTCACCATGGTGGACAGAATGACAAGCAGAAGCACAGTCAATAGGGTCACACTGAGAACAATGAACCACACCTGGTGAATACCTGTTGGGAGTAAGAGAGGGGGGAGTTAACAGAGTGAGCACAGAAACAGGCCCTTCGGCCCACCAAATGCGTACTGACCAACGAGCTAATCCCGTTCTATTCCCTATGCATTCCGTCAGCTCCTGCACAACCCACTGGTTTGTATGTCTTGGGGATGTGGAAGGAAACTGCTGAGCCTTGAAACTTCAAAACATTAAACAAATTCAAAGGAAGACATGGGAGTCCAGGAATTTGTGCCTGTTGGATCTCTGTCTAATTTCTGATCCTTAGGAGTCTGGAATGATGAGTAGTCTTAATTCTAAGAGTTCAGTTTATTTTAGAGTGCAAACAAATGTACAAAGTGCAATACAGGCAGACAAAGAATGTACAAGGGCCATGGCGAGATAGACTGGGAGATCAAGAGTTAATCTTTAGGGTGGTATGGTAGCATAGTAGTGAAAGTCATGAGCACCAGCAATCAGCATTCAGCATTTGATTCCTGATTATGTCTGTAAGGAGTTTGTACGTCCTCCCTGTAACTGTGTGAGGTTTCCCCCAGGTACTCCAGTTTCCTCCCACCATCCAAAGACATAGGGTTAGGGTCACTGGGTTGTGAGAATGCTATGTTGACACCAGAAGCATGGTGACAATTGCGGGCTGCACCCAGCACATCCTCAGACTGTGCTGGTCATTGATGTAAATAACGCATTTCACTGTATGGTTCAATGTAAACGTGACTAATAACATTAATCATTGGCATCCGTCACTAAGGACTCTCACCACCCAGACCAGGGGTACCCAACCTGGGGTCCAGGGACCCCTCGGTTAATGATAGGGGACCATGGCATTAAAAAGAGGTTAGGAACCCCTCTTGATCTAGGAGATGCCCTCTTCTCATTACGACCTTCACGGAGGAGGTACAGGAGGCTAAAGATGCACATTCAATGTCTTAGGAAGAGCTGCTTGCCCTCCCATCAGATTTCTGAATGGACAATCAACACTACCTCACTAATTTGCTCCTTTTGGTTTGTACTAGGGATAGTCAGCATGGCTTTGAAAGGCGTAGGGCATGCCTTGTGAGCCTAATTTAATTCTTAGAGGAAGTAACGAAACAGAACGTTAAAGATATTGTGTAAAGAATGTGAGGTGTATGGATTTTAGTAAAGCATTTGACGAGGTTCCTCACAGTAGGCTCATTTTGAAAGTCAAGAGGCTCGAGGGAAAGATGGCGGTGTAGATTCAGGATAGGCAGAGGGTGGTTGTAGATGGAGTATTTTCTGCATGGAGGTTGGTGACCAGTGGTGTTCTGCGGGGATCTGTTCTGGGACCCCTGTCTTTTGTGGTTTTTATAAATGGCTTGGAAGAGGAAGTGGAAGTGTGGGTTAGTGAGTTTGCAGATGACATGAAAGTTGGTGGTTCTGAGGATGGGTAGAAGGTTGCTGTAGGTTACAAAGGGACATGGACAGGATACAAAGCCAGCTTGTGTTGTGGCAGATGGAGCTCAACCCAAAAATCTGAGCAGTGATTCAGTTTGGAAGGTCAAATTTCAAATTAGAATACATGGTTAATTCTTGAGGAGAAATAGAGAGATCTGGGGGTTCACGTCCACAGATCCCTCAAAGTTGCCGGGCAAGTTGATAGAGTGGTTAAGCACGTGTATAGTGTGTTGGCAATTCGTTAGTCAGAGGAATGAGTTCAAGAGCCTTGAGGTAATGTTGCAGTTCTATAAAACTCTGGTTAGACCACACTTAGAGAATTGTGCTAGAGGAAGGATGTAGACATTTTAGAGGGTGCAGAGGAGATTTACAAGGATGCTGCCGAGATCAGAGAGCAGGTACTACGAGGAAAGATTGAGTAAGCTGGGGCTTTTAGCTTTGCAGAGGAGGATGAGAGATGACTTGATAGAGGTGTACAAGATGATTAGAGGCATACTGTAGGTCGAGTGGACAGCCAGAGGCTTTTCCCCAGGGTGGAAATGGATAATACAGGGGCCGTGAGTTTCCTCTGGGTTGTCCAGCTTTCTCCCGATATAGGTTAGTAGCTTGACTGATCATTGTAAAGTGTCCTGTGATTACGCTAAGGCAGGGGTTCCTAACATTTTTATGCCATTGACCCCTACCATTAACAGAGGAGTCTATGGACCCCTGAGTTAGGGTTAAATCAGGGTGGTGAGGTTGCTGGGAGGTGCAGCTTGATGGGCCAGAAGGGTCTGTGCCACACCACGTCTCGATAAATAAATAAACAGACACATAAATGATAAATCAACAAACAAATAAATACATACAGTAACTTTGAGGTGTTGGGCGGGGGGAGTATAGAGGGGTCTTTTACACAGAGAGTGCTGGGTGCGTGCATGGTGCTTCCAGCGGTTGTGTAGAGGCAGGTACATTGGGGACATTTAAGAAACTCTTACATGGATGATTGAGAAATGGAGGACCATGTGGGTGGGAAGGTTAGATTGATTTTGGAGTAGGTTAAAATGTCAGGAAAACATCGTGGGCCACATTTTCTCACTGCTAAGGACAGAAGTTCCCATCTGCTTCAAAAGGGCAGCAATTATATAAGTGCCCAAGAAGAGCAGGGCGAGGTGCCCTAATGACTATCGACCGGTAGTGCTCTCATCTACAGTGAGGAAAAGCTTTGAGAGGTTGGTCATGGCTAGAATGAACTTCTGCCTCAGCAAGGACCTGGACCCACTGCAATTTGTCTCTCGCCACAATAGCTCAACAGCAGACGCAATCTCAATGGCTCTGTGCACGGCCTTAGATCACCTGTACAATACAAGTACCTATGTCAGGATGCTGTCGTTGACTATAGCTCAGTGTTTAACACCATCACTCCACAGTCCTGGCTGATAAGCTACAGAACCTGGGCCTCTGTACCTCCCTCTGTAACTGGATCTTCAACTTCCTAACTGAAAGACCACAATATGTGCAGACTGGTGATAACATCTCCTCCTTGCTGACGATCAACACTGGCACACCTCAGGGGTGTGTGATTAGCCCTCTGCTCTACTCTCACTATACCCATGACTGTGTGGCTAGGCATAGCTCAAATGCCATCTATGAATTTACTGACAATACAACCATTGTTGGTAGAATCTCAGAAGGAGACGAGAGGGCGTACAGGAGTGAGATATACCAGCTAGTTGAGTGGTGTCTCAGCAACAACCTGGCGCTCAATGTCAGTAGGTTGAAAGAGCTGATTGTGGACATCAGAAATGCAACATGAACCATCCTCATTGAGGGGTCAGAAGTGGAGAGAGTGAGCGGTTTCAAGTTCCTGGGTGTCAAGATCTCTGAGGATCCAACCTGGTCCCAACATATTGATGCAGCTATAAAGATGGCAAGACAGCAACTATACTTCATTAGGAGTTTGAAGAGATTCAGTTTGTCACATAAAACACTTTAAAACTTCTACAGATGTACCGTGGAGAGCATTCTCACAGGCCGCATCACTGTCTGGTATGGGGTGGGGGGGGGGGGGGGACGGTGGCGGAGGCTTCTGCACAGAACGAAACTACAGAGAGTTGTAAAATTAGTCAGCCTCCGTAGTATTCAAGACATCTTCAAGGAGCGGTGCCTCAGAAAAGCGACTTCCATTATTAAGGATCCCCATCACCCAGGACATTCCCTCTTCTCATTACTGTCAGTCGGAAGGAGGTACAGAAGCCTGAAGGCACACACTCAGCGATTCAGGAACAGCTTCTTCCCCTCTGCCATCCGATTCCTAAATGAACCTATGAACACTACCTCACTTTTAAACAATATATATTACTTCTGCTTTTGGAATATTTTTAATCTATTTTATATATAGACTTAACAGAATTGATTTTTTTCTATATTATCATTGAACTGCTGCTGCTAAGTTAACAGATTTCATGACACATGCTGGTGATAATAAACCTGATTCTGATTCTGTGTTCCTCTGTTACATGTTCAATTTATTTTTTATATGTATTTCTGATTTAATGTATAATATTTTTATGTATTGCACTGTACTGCTGATAGAAAATAACAAATTTCACAACATACTGTGATGATAAAACAGATTCCCTTACACAATTAAGGAATTTCATTGCACCGCGTGGTGTGTGGGACAATAAGCTCATCCGAAACTGAGTCACTTTCAGTTCCTTGATTTGGTCAGCCCTTAAAAATCCCCATGTAGTTTGAACAGTTCCTTGTCCGATGAGCTGGTGCTGTCAACGGAGTCCTAATGAAGGGTCTCGGCCTGAAACGTCAATTATAAACTATCCTTACGTGAACGTTGCCTTGACTCAAGCCTTACTGCAACCTCCACATCCTCCAGCGTCAAGGAAAAGATCATTTCTTCAGGCCGCAATGGTATTTCATCAAGAAGTGTAAACGCTCGCCTCCTGTACTTGGGTTGCAGTTCACACCAAAGTCAAATTCAAAATAGTGTTTCTATCAAAGTACCCTACGGACAACTACACGATCCATAGGGTCGCCATGAGTGGATGGTGTCTGGTGGCACTCAACAGTAACACATATGTCACCTTAAACTACCAGGAGATTCATGGATGAAAGGCTGGGGGAACTCAGCAGCACCTATGCCATGGATACCGGTACCTGAGGACTTGTGGACCCCAGGTTGGGAACTCCTGATGTAGAGGCACAAAGAGTGAATGTTTTGGCCTGAGACCCTTCATCAGAACGGGGAAGGAATTTCCACTTCTCGACACCTAGATTCTTTGTTCCTCTCCATAGACGCTGCCTGACCTGCTGGGTTCCTCCAGCATTTTGCGTGTGTGGCTCTGGATTTCCAGCCTCTGCAGGATCTCCTGTGCTTCGGATTAGCCCCTAGAAAAGCAGAAGTGGAAGTGGTCGAGATCGAAGTCAGTCTCCTCCCGAGGCCGTGGAGAGTGACTGCACATGGGTGGGACGGCAGGGCACAGTCCCACGCGAGGCTGCTGACTCTGTCAGGCGCCTCTGGTCAACTGGTGTAGTCACACGCCACAGAAACAGGCCCTTCAGCCCACCACAGGATTTACAGGAGATCCAGCATCTCGAGCAAATTTCTGTGGAGAGCTTTCTAACTGTCTAGTATGGAGAAACCACCGCACAGGATTGGAAAGAAGCTGCAGAAAGATGCAAACTTGGCCAGCTCTGTCATCGCCTCCCCAGCATCAGGGACGTCTTGAAAAGGCAACGTCCTAACCTGCTGAGTTCCTCCAGCACTTTGTGACTCTGACAAAGAACCAAAGTGTAAAAGAAGACAAATTTGCAAGCAGACAAACAAAGAAACCAGCCAAAGACTGAACGAATGAGTAATACTGATAATAATAATATTGCTCGCAGCTGTATCAGCTTTTACCCACTCCTAGTTGTCTCCCTTGCCAGCAGAACAGACTCACCACTTTGCCACGAGGTTACCCTGTAGCAGGTCTGGAAGGTGCTCACGTTGTTCTCAGCCCGCACGCTTAAGGAGTACGGTCCCGGAGAGGCCGGGCTGTGGCTCAGGTTGTAGTTGCGCGAGTGCTCCAGATGTACCGGCTGACACTTGTGGCCGACGATGGGGGTACAGTCCTGGGAGAGCAGCCAGCAGATCTGCAGTGGTGGGCTGCAAGGCGATTGCAAACGAGAACCGGTTATCTCACCGAAGCTCACACCCACTCCTCCTTTCACATCAGCTCTCTAACAAACAACTAGTGAAGTTAAATACAGCATTAAAGACTCCTTCCTACTAATTGATAAAACCACAGTGGTTAATAATTGGAGGAAAGGGGGAAGTTGGGCAAGTATTTCACACAGGGAGTGGTGGATACGGAGAACACTCTGCCGGGGGTGGTGGATACATTAGTATATAGAACATAGAACCACACATCACAGTATGGTGATGTTGGCCCACGATGTTATAATGACTTTTTAACCTACTCTAAGACCTTCCCAGCCACATAGCCCTCCATTTTTCTATTCTCTATGTGCCTACCTAAGAGGTTCTTAAATACCCCTAATGTATCTGCCTCTCCCACCAACTCTGGCAGGGCGTTCCATGCACCCATTTCTCTTCGTGTAAAAAATCTACCTCTGACGTCGTTCCTCCAATCACCTTAAAATTATGCCCCCTCATATTAGCCATTTTTGTCCTGGGACAAAGTCTCTAGCTGTCCACTCGATCTGTGCCTCTTATCATCTTAAAAGGGGCAATTAAAAGACTCTTAGGAAGACACAAGGATGAAAGAAAACGGAGGGCCAGGTGTTAGATTGGGCTTGGAGTAGGTTAAGGGGTTGGCAGAACATAGTGGGCTGAAGGGCCTGTACTGTGCCCTGATATTCTGCATTCTACATTTGTTATTGTCACATGTAGCGAAGTACACTGGAAAACTTTGTTTTGTATGTTGTCCATACAGATCATCTGATCACATCGGTGCATTGAGGCAGTACAAGGGAAAACAATGACAGAATGCAGGATAAAGCGTCACAGCTACAGGGAGAGTGCGGTGCAGACAGACAACAGGGTCATAACGAGTCCACCTTATTGTGCTGGGGATCTGTTCATTAGTCTCATGACAGTGGGTTAGAATTTGTCCTTCAGCCTGGTGGCAGGGCTCAACGGGGTGGGGGGGGGGGAGAGGAGAGAACGCCTGGGGTGGGGGGGGGGGTCTTTGATTATACTGGCTGATTTACTGAGACAGTGAGAATGAGATGAGGCCACAATGGAGCAATTTACACAGTTCTATTCTCTTCATTTGGATGGAGAAGTTTGCATTGAGGAAATTCAGTAGCTGCTGCCAAGGAAGGTGTGGTCTGCCCAATGAGGAGAGAAGGTCGCACAGGTGACCCCCTGGTTATGGTGTGGGGGCAGGGAGGGGCTGGTTTTGTTCCAAAGTAAACTAAACCAGGAACAGAGGACACAGCCTCAGAACAGAGGGATGTCCATTTAGACTGGAGATGAGGAGGGATTCCTTCAGCCAGAGAGTGGTGAATCTGTGGAATTCATTGCCAGAGGCAGCTGTGGAGGACAAACCCTCATGTATATTTAAGCAGATTCTTCAAGACATGAAGGAATATGGAGAGAAGGCTGAAGACTGGGGCTGAGATGGAAACGGGTCGGCCATGATGAAATAGCAGAGTAGACGAGATGGGCCAAATAGCCTAATTCTGCTCCTATATGGTCTTATGGTCTAAACGACTAACTGAATTGGTGATTTTTCGATCTCCTGAGGACTTGGCAAACTAGACCCTCCAGAGTGTCACTGCGTCCGAGGTGGCTATTGCCGGGGGGTGGTGGGGGGGGGGGGGGGGGCGTGGACACTGTGTCGAGGCCTGGTGGTGGGATAGGAGCCCATGCTTGGCTCTATTGCTCTGTGCCGATTAAAGCATCAGGCAAGATTGGAACCGTTGAGTCCGACGGTGGGAAACAAGCAGCCGCCTGCTGGTGTTTGACCCATCTCCATCTCATCTCGCTACGTCTGCCTTGGGTTCCTCCCGACCAGGTTGGAGAGCAGTTGGTCCTCTGTGGCCATCAGGGACCTGGACTGGCCTGGCTTTATTTGCCTCAGCACGGAACTGGCTCCGCAGTGGAAGACTCACTTGCAGGGACTCCACATGCTTGTGCTCCTTCTGTTCTGGTGCAACCATTTGTGTGAATTTTCCTCTATTGCACATTGGCTATGTGGCTGCTTTTGTTGTCTGTGATCATTTGTGAAATCTACTTCATTCCTTTGTTCTGCGACTGCCTGCAAGTGGATGAATCTCAAGGATGTATATGGTATACATACTTTGATAATAAAGTCCAAACTTTAAGATGTTCAAGATAACTGGCAGTGGAGGCCAATTCTCTGGATGCTTTCAAGAAAGAGTTAGATAGAGCTCTTAAAGATAGCGGAGTCATGGGATACGGGGAGAAGGCAGGAACGGGGTACTGATTGTGGATGATCAGCCATGATCATGCTGACCCGGTGATGATCAATGAGCTTCCCTGCCCCATTCTTATAAACCGTAGTGAGTACAGGGCTTGCAGTCAAGCCGAGGGAAGGGACACCTTAAACCTCCAACCTGGTCGGGAGGAACCCAAGGCAGACGTAGCGAGATGAGATGGAGATGGGTCAAACACCAGCAGGCGGCTGCTTGTTTCCCACCGTCAGACTCAACAGGTTCCAATCTTGCCTGATGCTTTAATCGGCACAGAGCAATAGAGCCAAGCATGGGCTCCCATCATGATCGGTGCTGACTCGAGGGGCTGAATGACCTACTCCTGCACCTATTGTCTATAAGATGAGGTCCCCACAGTGACATGAAACCTCATCATTGCACATGAATCAAGAAACGTGGGTTAAAAATACGTAATTCTGTGAATCAAGAAACTACAGAGAGTTGTGGACGGCTCAGGGCATCAGAGAAATCAGCCAGCCCTCCGTGGGCTGTCTACACCTCTTGCTGCCTCAATAAAGCAGTCAGAGTAATCACCCAGCCACACCAGACACTCTGCCTTCTCCCCTCGCCCAACAGGCAGGAGGTACTAAAGTCTGAAAGCTCACACCACGAGGCTCAGGCACTGTTGTAAGACAAGTAAGTGGTTCCCGAATACGATAAGTTGGACGTGATCTCATAATCGTCCGGGCCCTGCAACTTATTGTTCACCTGTACTCTACTTTATTCTGCATTCAGAATCAGATTTAATATCACCGACAAACGTCATGAAATTTCTTGTTTTATGCCATCAGTACAGCGCAATAGATAAAATATACTATAAGTCACCATAAGAAATACATAGAAAAATTAAATTAAATAAGTAGTGCAAAAAAAGTGGATGGTGGGCTGGAGGTACGTTTCGACTAAAGGAGGTTTAAGGCGTCCCTTCCCTCGGCTTGACTGCAAGCCCTGTACTCACTACGGTTTATAAGAATGGGGGCAGGGAAGCTCATTGAAACCTACCAAATATTAGAAGTCTTAAATAGAGTGGATGTGGAGAGGATGTTTCCATTACTGAGGGAGTTTACAGGCAGAGCACACAGCCTCAGAATAGAAGGCCATCCCCTAGTATAGTGATGAAGAATTTCTTTAGTCAGAAGATGGTAAGTCTGTGGAATTCATTGCCACTGACGGCTGTGGAAGACAAGTAATTGGGTATATTTAAAGCAGAGGGCGATAG
This sequence comes from Hypanus sabinus, assembly GCF_030144855.1. NCBI lineage: Eukaryota > Metazoa > Chordata > Chondrichthyes > Myliobatiformes > Dasyatidae > Hypanus > Hypanus sabinus. The sequence continues at coordinate 8,427,717 of NC_082714.1, forward strand.
GTCCTTGGGATTAGACCATAAGGTATAGGAGCTGAATTAGGCCATTTTGGCCCATCAAATCTGTTCTGTGAATTTGTAAGTTTGATTAGTAATGGCATCTAAAGTTATGGGGAGAAGGCAGGAGAATGGGGCTGAGGGGTATAATTATTGAGCCATAATGGAACAGTGGAACAGACTCGATGGGCTGAATGGCATAATTCTGCTCCTATGATGCATGTGGTGTGGGGGGACGAGCGGGAGAATGAAGCTGGCAGGGTTGCCTAACTGGGAGCTGTCAGGGTACAATGGGGCCATTTGTCATAGCCATCAAACCTAGTCTCCAACTGGTCTAATTTCAGCATAGATTGGACTTATTCTGGCATCTGTAGCCCCAAATACTGACTTGCTCAGCCTCTTACCTGCCATTAATATGCAACTGGAAATTGCGGATGTCACTTGTACGCTTGTCATCTGTGCTCTTGATCTCAATTGCCTTGATTGGATCTGGAATGAAGATTGAGTGATGTGATGTGTTACTGTAATACTACAGTCCAAAGGTTTAAAGTACATTTATTATCAGGGTAAAATATAAATAAAGGCATCTGTTAGTCTCGTGAGACCATGGATTTGTGCCTTGGAAGGTTTCCAGGGTGCAGGCCTGGGCAGGGTTGTATGGGAGACCGGCAGTTGCCCAAGCTGGGGGCCTTCCCCTCTCCACACCACCGATGTTGTCCAAGAGAAGGGCACTAGGACCCAAGCAGCTTGGCACCGGTGACATCGCAGAGCAATGTGCTGTTAAGTGCCTTGTTCAAGGACACAACACGCCACCTCAGCTGAGGCTCGAACCAGTGACCTTCAGATCACTAGACTGATGCCTTATCCACTAGGCCACGCGCCAACACATTTATCACAGTATGTATACAGTATACAACTCTGAGATTCATCCTCCCAATGGCAGCCATGAAACAAAGAAACACCATAAAATATTCAACACCCAATGCTCAAAAAAAAGAACAAATCACAACCAGCAAAAGGTGAGCAAATAACACACAGAATATTAAACTTCCAAATGCAGAGAAAGGACCTAGTGCTTTCCTAGCATATCTGACAAATAAACGCTTCTCAGGCTTCCACCGGGTACTGTTAACAAATTTAACCAACGTTTCTATGACAAAAATCTGCCATATTCATCAAGGATGATGCCTGAGCATATCTAGTCTGCTGGTATTTATACCCCTGTCATCCATCCCTCCTGATTGGTTAGTCCTCGTCCAATCAGGTTTCCGCTGTCCAGCTTTGATTACAATCAAATTTCAATTCTTACTTAGAGTGAGACCTTTGTCTTTGTTAAAATACTTTTTCTCTAATTTTATTTCAATGGCTTCCTTCAGCAGGCAGCTTCAAAAGCCATTGGCGTGGCACAGTAGTTTGGTGCCATCGAAGTCATTGGCCGATTGACTTCAACGATACAAAACTACTGTGCACACCATTGGCTTTTGGAACTGCCTGATGAAGGGAGCCATTGAAATAAAATGTCAGTTAAAATTGATATCTATACTCAGCTGGAAGCCCAAGAAGAGTTTATTTGTTTCATCTGCAGAGTCCCCGAAATGGTCCAGGAGTGACAACCACCAAGTTCAGTTCGGTTTAGTGCTCTGCCGATGCCTGCAGTCCACAGCCATAGAGACTGCTTCACGCCATCCAAGTCCCTTTACGTGGGACTTTTCATTTCCACAATCAAACTGAACTTCACAGAATTGAAAATTAACATGTCACAAGTAGATAGGGTCATAACGAGGATTTTGGCAGTTCGGCCTCATGATGCAGTCACCGCCACACTTCACGGTAGGGTTGGTGTGTGCAGTGCTTGGCTTACACAAACAGCCTTTAGTCTGATGGTCAAAAAGCTCAGTTTTGGTTTCATCAGACCATAGAACCTTCTTCCATCTGACTTCAGAGTCTCCCACATGCCTTCTGGCACACTCTGGCCGAGATTTCATGTAAGTTTTTTTTCCAAACATTGACTTTCTCTTTGCCACTTTCCCATAAAGCTGTGACTGATGAAGCACCCGGACAACAGTTGTATGTGCAGTCTCTCCCATCTCAGCCACTGAAGGTTGTAACTCCTCCAGAGCTGCATAGGTCTCCTGGTGGCCTCCCTCACTCGTCCCCTTCTAGCACGGTCACTCAGTTTTTGAGGAAGGCTTGCTCTAGGCAGTTTTACAGCTGTGTCATATTCTTTCCATTTCTTGATGATTGGCTGAACTGTTCTCCGAGGGATATTCAGTGACTTGGAAATTTTCTTGTATCCATCTCTTGGCTCATGCTTTTCAAAAACCTTTTTGAGGAGTTGCTTGGAACATTCTTTTATCTTCATGGTGCTGTTTTTGCCAGGACTCTGACTCATCAGCAGATGGACCTTCCAGATACAGGCGTATTTTTACTACAATCAATTGAAACACCTTGACTGTACACAGGTCTTCAAAACAGATCTCAATTTAACTAACTATGTGACTTTAAAGCCAATTGGCTATACCAGTGATGATTTGGTGTGTCATATTAAAGGGGGATGGGCTGAAAACTTATGAAATCAATTATTTTGTGTTTTATATCTGTAATTAATTTAGATCACTTTGTAGAGATCTATTTTCACTTTGACACAAAAGTGTCTTTTTCTGTTAATTAGTGTCAAAAAAGACAAATTAAATCCACTGTCATTCAATGTTGTAAAACAATAAAACATGAAAACTCCCAAAGGGTGGTGAATATTTTTAAAGGCACTGTAATAAAATTAAATTGCCAAATTAAATAAATAGTGCAAAAATGTAAGTTTAAAAAAGTAGAGGTAGTGTTCATGGGTTTAATGTCCTTTCAGAAATTCGATGGCAGAGGGGAAGAAACTGTTCCTGAATCATTGAGTGTGTGCCTTCAGGTTTCTGTACCTCCTTTCTCATGGTAAAAGTGAGAAAAGGACATGTCCTGGGTAATGGGGGTCCTTAGTAATGGGTGCCGCCTTTCTGAGGCATCACTTTTGAAGATGTCCTGGATACTATGGAGGCTGGTGCTCACGATGGAGCTGACTAAGTTTACAACTGTCTGCAGCTTATTTCGATCCTGTGCAGTAGCCACCAGCCCCATACCAGATGGTGATGCAGCCACTTCGCATGCTGTCCGGGCAGCCCCAGGTATCACCACGCATTCCAGCGCCAATATAGCATGTCCCAATATTTGGCAGAACACGTGACCAGCATATGACAAGCAACAAGAACAAAACAAACCCCCGTCCCCCCCCCCAGCCCTCCCCCACTCAAACCTGTGTCTGAGAACAGGGGTTCAACCTGCTTTGCTTTTGCTTCACACCATCAACGTAGCTCAATAGAGGTGCTCGGGAGACCCAACGTTACCTAGGAGGCTCAGTGTGGCACCGAAGATGCCAGTCTTCCTCCGGAAGTGGCTGAGGGACGCAAGGACATCAACGTGAGCTTGGTAAACGCCTGCCTTTGGGTAGATGTGGAACACACTTGAATCATTTGTGACAGCTCGCTCCCTGTGTGAAGTTAAAGAATAAAATCACATGTCACAGAGCACCACAGCCAGAAACAGGCCCTTTAGTCCAAGTTGAATTTTTACTTTGCCGAGTCTCATTGACCCAGACCTGGACCATGTCCCTCCAAATCTCTCTCATCCTTGCACATATCCAAAATTCTCTTAAATGTTGCAATCAAACCCACATCCACCACTTCCATTGACAGCTCATTCCACACTCACACCACCTTCGGAGTGAAGAAGGTTTCCCTTTCACCTTTCACCTTTAACCCATGACCTCTAGTTCTAATCTCACCCTACCTCAGTGGAAAAAGCCTGTTTGCATTTACCCTCTCTATACCTCACGTAATTCTGGATCATCATCATTATGTACCATGTCAAATAACGTAGACGATCGTGGTCTCATAACTGTGAATATTCTTGGCAAATTTCTCTACAGAAGTGGTTTGCCATTGCCTTTTTCTGGGCGGTGAGTTTACAAGACGGGTGACCCCAGCCATTATCAATTATCTTCAGAGATTGTCTGCCTGGTGTCAGTGGTCGCATAACCAGGATTTGTGATCTGTACTGGCTGCTCGTACGACCATCCACCTACTGCTCCCATGGCTTCACATGACCCTGATAGGGGGCTAAACCAGTGCTACACCTTACCAATGGGTGACCTGCAGGCTAGCGGAGGGAAAGAGTGCCTTACACCTCCTGTGGTATCTCCACCTCTCCCCCCCCCACCCAATACTTTCCTCCAATCATCTTAAAATGATGCTCCCTTGTATTGGCCATTTCCATTGGTATCATTATGGAAACTACAAAGATGGTGACTATTCCACCCATGCTAGTGTTGTTGAAAATGATCACCTTTCCCATTCTCGATCCTGGAGGATCCAGTGTACAGAGGCACTTTCTGAAAGGATGAAGCTTTGCACTCAACACTCCAGGATGTTGCCTGGACTACACAGCATATCTTATGAGGTAAGATTGAGTGAGCTGGGGCTTTTCCCTTTGGGGCAGAAGAGGATAGGAGGAGACTTGATAGAGATGTACAAGGTGATCAAAGTCATTGATCAAGTGACAGCCAGAGACTTATCTCCAGGGCAAAAATGGCTAATACAAATGGCATAATTTTAAAGTGATTGGAGGAAAATATAGAGGAGTGTCAGGGGTAAATTTTCACACAGCAAGTGGTGGCTGTGTGGAACATACTGCCAGTGGTGGTAGAGGCAGATACATTAGGGGTATTTAAGAGACCCTTGGATGGGCACGTGAAAGAAGGAAAAATGGAGGACTATGCAGGAGGGAAGTGTTAGATTGATTTGGAGTAGGTTACGAGGTTGGCAAAATATTGAGAACCTTAGTGCCTAGACTGTGCCCTACTGTTCTCTGTTTCTCCAGACTCAACACACAGTGCAGGGACATGGACTCACCCATCTCCAAAGCGCCAGCTGTAGCGGAACGATGCCGTGTTGAAATATCCGCTGGGGTCGTAGAGGATGAATGAGATTTTTGTTGGTGTGTTTGTGGCCAGTTCATACACATTGGTCAAAGAAGTGACACTTCTGTTCGTTTGTGTCAATGAAACTGTTCCCATTACGGAGTCTGCATCAGGAAAGGAAATTAGATCTGATATTCATCAGTCACACAAACCGATGCCGAAAAGTTCTAAAATTTTTGACCATTAACTGAGAATAAATGAATCTTTAGACAACATCCATTACTGATGCTGCTTAACCATATGACAAAAATTGTTTATAGTTCTAACAACAAAATCTGCTGGAAATACTCAACAGGTCACAAAAGGGTGCACTTGAATTCGAGGGGGACCAATATTCTTGTGGGCAGGTTTACTAGAGCTGTTGAGAGTGGTTTAAACTAATACGGCAGGGAGATGGGAACCGGTATGATAGAGCTGAGGATGAGCCAGCGGGTTTACAAGCAGATGATGGGTGTAACATGAACGTAAGGAAGGACAAGCCAATGACTGGGTACAAATGCAGACAGAGCAAGGAGTTAAATTGCACCACAGAGTCAAAATTCAGAAGGGCAAAGAATGCAGGACTGAAGGTGCTGTAGTTAAACGTACATAGTATTTGGGATAAGGTGAATGAACGCATGGTGCAATTAAGCAATAGTTGGTATGACGTTGTGGGCATCACTGAGTTGTGGCTGGGATCGTAACATCAAAAGATATACTTTGTATTGAAAGGAGAGGCAGGAAGGCATAGGAGGTGATGTGACTATGTTGGTAAGAGGTGGAGTTACATTTCTAGAAAGAGGTGAGACGGAGTCCGAGAATGTTGAATCTTTGTAGGTGGAGTTAAGAAACTGCAAGGGTAAAAATTAACATTGTGGGAATCATATATTGGCCTCCAAATAGTAGCCAAGATGTGGGGTTGAGACTGCAAAGGGAGCTGGAAAGGGCATGTAATAAGGGTAATGTTCCATTTGTAATGGGGGACTTCAATATGCAAGGGGATTGGGTAAATCAGGTTGGTGTCAGAACACCAGCGAGGGAACTTGTTGAATGCCTATGAGATGGCTTTTTAGAGCAGTTTGTCCTTAAGCCGACTTGGGGAAAGGCCGTCTTAGACTGGATGTTGTGAAATAACCCAGATCTTATTAGTCAGCTTAATTGAAAGGAACCCTTAGAAAAATGTGATCATATTATGACTGAATTTATACTACAATTTGTGAGGGAGGAGCATGTCACATGTATCAGTATCACGATGGAGTAAAGGGAATTACTGAGGCACGAAGAGGAGCTTGCCCAGCTGGACTGGCGGGGGATACTGGCAGGGATGACGGTAGAGTAGAGGTGGCTGAAGTTTCTGAGAATATTTCACAAGGCACTGGATAGATATGTCCCACAGAAGAAGGAATTCTCAAATGACAGGGGTAGGCATCCGTGGTTGACAAGGGAAGTTAAAGACTGCATTAAAGCCAAAGAAAGGGAATATAAGGTAGCAAAAACGAGTGAGAAGCTGGATGATTGGGAAGTTTTTAAAATCCAAACAAAGGCAACTAAAAACTCTATAAGAAGGAAAAAGATGAAAAAATGAAGGCAAACTACAAATAATACAAAGCAGGATACCAAAGTTTTTTTCAGTTATATAAAGAGTAAGAGGAAAGTGAAAGTTGATATTGGACCACAGGAAAATAACATTGGTGAGGTAGTAATGGGGGACAAAGAAATGGCAGATGAAGGTAATGGGTACGTTGCATCATTCTTCACTGTGGAAGACACTAGCAGTGTACCAGAGGTCCGGGAGTGTCAGGGAGCAGGAGTGAGTGCCATTGCTATTACAAAGGAAAAGTGCTAGGCAAACGCAAAGGTCTTAAGGTGGATAAGACACCTGGACCTGATGGACTACATCCCAGAGTCCTGAGAGAGGTTGCTGAAGAGATAATGGATGCATTGGACATGATCTTTCAAGAATCACTTGTTTCTGGTATGGTCCCGGAGGACTGGATTGCAAATGTCACTTCACTCTAAGAGGGAAGGAAGACAAAAGAAAGGAAATTAAAGGCCAGTTAGCCTAACTTCAGTGCTTGGGAAAGTGTTGGAGTTTATTATTAAGGATAAAGTTTCAAGGTACTTGGAGACTAATGTTAAAATAAGTCAAAATCAGCATGGATTCTGTAAAGGGAAATCTTGCCTGGCAAATCTGTTGGAGTTCTTTGAGGAAATAACCAGCAGGGTGTTCAAAGGAGAGGCAGTGGATGTCATTTGCTTGGATTTCAAAAGGTGCCACACATGAAGCTGCTTAACAAGATAAAATCCTACAGCGTTATAGGAAAGATACTGGCAAGGATAGAGGAATGTTGAGTCTTCATAAGACAATTGTCAGGCAGTGCTTGGAGTATCGTCAACAGTTTTGGGCCCCATGTCTCAGAAAGGATGTGTTGTCATTGGAGAGAGTCCAGAGGAGGTTCACGAGGATAATTATGGGAATGAAGGGGTTAACATATGAGGAGCATTTGGCAACTTTGGGCCTGTACTCTCTGGAATTTAGAAGAATGTGCGGGGGGGGGGGGGGGGGGGGGGGGGGATCTCATTGAAACCTACCGAACGTTGAAAGGGTGAGATAGGGTGGATGTGGAGAGGATGTTTCCTATGGTGGGGGTATCCAGGACTAGAGGGCACAGCCTCAAAATTGAGGGGTGACCTTTCAGAACAGAGGTAAAGAGGGAGGTTGGTTAGCCAGAGAGTAGTGAATCTGTGGAATGCTCTGTCACAGACTGCAGTATAGGCCAAGTCCCGGTGTATATCTAAAGCAGAGGTTGATAGTTTCCTGATCGGTCAGGGCATCAAAGGACATGGCAAGAAGATAGGTGTATGGGGTTGAGTCTGGTGTATCTGGGATCGTCCATGATGGAATGGTGGAGCAGACTCAATGGGGTGAATGGCCTAATTCTGCTCCTATGTCTCGTGGTCTTATTTGGCCTAGTCTAATCATAGGACAATGTACAATGACTTTTTAACCGACGTCTTTGGACTTGTGGGAGGAAACCCAAGATGTTACGGGGGGGGGGGGGGGGGGGGGGGGGAGATCATACAAACTCCTGACAGGATTTAAAGACTGAACTGGGACGCCCGAGCTTTAGTTGCGTGGCGTTACGCTAACCACTGCGCCACATGCACATCGAAACAGACAGCGAACCATTTTAACGAACCACCAACACACCCGATTGTGTGCTGGGGGCAGCCCCAAGCGTCGCCACACATTCGGGCGACAAAGAAGTTTGCTCACAACGCCCAGCAGAAAAAATTTCACACACACAACACACAACAAAAGAACAGCGGAACAATGGAGTAACGCACACAAAATGCTGGAGGGACTCAGCAGGTCAGGCAGCGTCTATGGAGAGGAATAAACAGTCGACGTTTCGGGTCGAGGCCCTTCATCAGGACAAAGGTCTTGACCCGAAACATCGACTATTTATTTATTCATCTCCATAGACGCTGCCTGACCTGCTGAGTTCCTCCAGCATTTTGTGTGCGTTGCTCTGGATTTCCAGCATTTACTAATCGGTTCAGGGTAAAAGTTGTTAGGCTCGGTGCTGTAGGCAGCGGGGGCGTTTGGACTGCCTGGGACACACATCGGGGGCGGGTCAGGTCTTCCCCTCCTCACCTGCCACACGCAGGACTGTAACCCCGCGGGCAAGCGGCGGACACCTCCAACACTCGGCTCGGCTCACCCAGGCGCGGAGTCGGTAGAAGCCCGGAGCCCGGCTGCGCACGACCAGGGCGCTGTCCAGCTCTCCCTCCGAGCGGCGCACGACGGACAGCGGCCTCGGCACGTCCCAGTGGAAGGCGAGGAAGCGGGGAACGAGTTGCGCCCCAGCCCTGTGTATCAGCCGGGCCTCCACCAAGCCCTCGGCACCTGTGGTGATGGGACTGTCGGTGCTCAGAACCAAGTTATAGAGCGAAGAACCTCCTGCAAAAACGGCACGGGGAGAATGTGGGTCAAATAACGAATATAATGACTACAAAAGCGCTCGGCGCGAACTAAACCGCAGCTATTAAAATCAAATTGCAAACGGGAAGAGATGGCACTGCTCGGGTTTCCGCTGAAGCAAGGGAACATTTCCTGAGTGTTGAGCACAAAGTGCTGGAAGAATTCACGGACGCGACTGGCCGAAGCGCCTGCTTCTGTGCCGTTTATCTCTACGATTGGTTCAGGAATACCCCGTACAACAGGTCGACCTTTCGGGTCGAGACCCTTCACCACACCTTGCGTCTCATCTAATCACCTGCCAGCTTTCCCTTTTATTCTGGCTTCCGCCCCCTTCCTTTCTAGTCCCGATGAAGTGTCTCGGTCCGAAACGGCGCCTGTTTCTTTCCCTCTACAGACTCCGAGTTCCTCCAGCGTTTCGGGCGCAGTGCTCAAGTTTTCTAACATCTCGGGCTAGGGAACATTTCCCCTCGGCTGCGGTTGAGGTCGCCTCCTCCGTCCCAAGGACAAGCCGAGCTGTTAATAAATCACACGGCGAGTTGATATCTGTCGGTGCGGGTCCACCTTCGCTCCTCACCTGCCGGTAGAGCGGCGTTCAACAGGAACACGAGCGAGACGACGTTCATGGTTCCCGACCTGAAAGCTTCCAGCTCCGGACTGAGCTTTCCCCAGTGCCAGCCCAACATCAACCAGCCTTTGTACTTCCTATGAGTCAAGATCCATCTGCCAACCCTCGCCACCCTGTGCCGAACCGAAAAGGGAAGCAATCCTGCCCCGTTCCCTCTCTATGTTATATCAGGCAGCGCAACGTCGCAGCTGATAGAGGCGTTGTCCCTCAGCGTCCTAACCTCAGGGGTGTCGGTATTGGGTTATCATTGTCACATATATAGAGTGAGAAAGTTCTCTTCAATCCTGTTTCTACAGATCAAATCATTCCGTGCGCATTGAGGTAATGCAATAAATATTCAAAGTAAAACTATTATCAGAGTATGAAAATGCTACTCTGTACTACCCGAAATTCATTTTCTTGCAGGCGTTCACAATAGGACAAAGAAACACAATGGAACCAATGAAAAGCTACACACAAAGTCGGGCATATCATAACCAATGTGCAATTACAACAAAGGATGGATAGGTAAGTAAATAATATTGAGCTGTGAGATACCGACAAGGGAAAAGAATAGCAGAGTGCAGATTTAAAGTGTTACAGTTACAGAGAAAGTGCAGTGCAGGCTGACGGACATCTTCTACCCTGCTGATTTAAAAAGTGTCAGTGGGTTATTTGGGTCGGGTAAGGTATTTTCCCAAGGAGTTGTCTATTGGTGGATCTTCAGGCGGCTGCAGAAGCTGGTCAAGTATCTGGAACGCATAGAAACCTCTGAATCCTGCCCCGTTCACCACTTGCTCATCGTGACGGGACTTAACCTGGGCTGTTCCGATGGATTCTCTTAAAGGAGAGCACCTATTTTTAGCTATGATTAACCAACCTACTAAACCACACCAAAGGGATGTGGGGGCAAAGTGGAGCACTCTCAGAACCCACAAGGTCACAAGGGGAACATGTAAACTCCTGATGAAGGGTTTCGGTCGGAGACATCACCCGTTCATTCCCCTCCATAGATGCTGCCTGACCTGCTGTGCTTCTCTTGTACAAACGTTTGTATTTGATGTGTGTCACTCTGGATTTCCAGCACCTGCAGAATCTCTTCTGTTTGTCATTAGTATTGAAAAAAGATCTGGAAATATCAATAATCTGACTGTGTATGAATGGCCTGATTCCTTACAGTGTCAATATCTTGGGCCGAGATCCTTCATCAGGACGAAGGGTTTCTGACTGAAAGGCCAACAGTTTATTCCCCTCCTTAGATGCTGCCCGACCTGCTGAGTTTGTGTGTGTGTGATGCAAACCCCATCTGACAGCGTTGGAGGTCAGGACTGAATCCGGATCTCTGGCAGCCTTGTCACTGTACTGTGCATTGGATCAGGCTGGAAGGGTCAAACTCGGAGTCTGCTTGCTCCTGTCCTAGAGAGAGATAATAAGGCAGCCCCAATACCCCAGCAACACTATCCTCACGAGGTCAGGCCTCTTCAACTCTGGCATTCCCACCACCAGGTTTCAAAGTAAATTTATTATTAAGGTACATATATGTTGCCTGAAACTTACTTTTTTGCAGGAATTCACAGTAGAACAGAGACGTATAATAGAATCAATGAAAAATTATACAGAAATGAAGACTGAAATTCAATCAGATTTTCAATCTCCCACCTATATGCTGATTTGTCACCACCTTTGATTTGGCCACAGCTCCCCTCCTTCTCCTCCAATCCATCACACAAGCCTTTGACATCTCTACTGGACCATTCTTGACTGCCCTCCCGTTTCAGATATTGCGGGAGCTCGAGTTTGTACATTTCTGTGTCTCCTAACACCTTCACCCATCATGACTGACATTAGAACTCTCCTCTCATATTTAAAACCCTCATCCTCTGATCTAAATCTCACCCTGTTCCTTTATCCCTGTGACCACCTCCAGACCTACAACACTCCCAGTCCTCTGCATACGTCTTGGTCCTGTCCGAATAGAATCACCTACTAACTACAGCCACACCTTTAGCTAACTGGGCTCTAAACTCTGGAACTCACTCCCTTTTAGGAATATAAGACAAGGGGCAGAATTAGTCAAATTGGCCCATCAGGTCCACCCTGCCATTCCATCGTATCTGATTTATTTTCCCTCCCGATCCCATTACCCTGCATTCTCCCCATAACCTTTGACATCCTTCCTAGTCAGGAACCTATCAACCTCTGCTTTAAGTATGTCCAATGACTTGGCCTTCACAGCCCTCTGTGGCAATGATTTTGATTTTAGGTTTACATTTAGATTTATTCATCGCATGTACATTGAATGTACATTACATCGCATGAACTTTATCATTTGTTAAGAATGTGGAGCAACTCTGAGTCGCCCTCTCCTTTTTGAGAATCGCAAGATCGCTATTATTTCGGGTCTGAGACCCAGGAAATGAGAGAGACACACATCATGTCAGTAATGAGAGAGAGAGAGAGAGAGACACACACAGGATCACAGCAAAGGCAGTTGCCATAGACACCGCAGAATACACAAGGTTTGGAATGTCTCCTAACAAACGCGGAATGGAACCACTGATTACTGCTATTGTCTCTTGGAGAAGGAATTGTGTATTGAGTGCTGTACTATTCATTGAAACCCCTCAGGGAGCAACCAGAGTGGTCTGGTTGAGGGATTGCATCATCCCAACCTGATTGACATCTGAGACCCTGTGAGTGAGGATAAAAGAGGGTCTGGGGAACACCCCTTTAGACGCACCAGGAGAAACGCTAGAAATCCAGTGACAGCGTTTTATAGCGAAGCCGGTGAGAGCTCGTGTGTGTCCTCCCTTGCCTGTGTGGCGGGCTCATCATGGAAGAACGGTTTAGCTAAAGGAGAGGTCATACTTGAACGGCCACAACAACAAGACACCGACGGATCGAAATCATAAAGGAAGGTTGGCAAAACACTTAGCGGTAACTATTCCCATTCTTCTATCTCTCTCTCTCTCTCCAACAATTGCAACACAGCGACAAACAAACTACGGCAGCCTGTGTGAACTGAAGCGAACTTTATATTTCCATTGGACAATTCATTATCCCCTAGACAACGATAGAGCTTATTTCTTATTGTTTATTATTATACCCGCACTTTTAGGTTTAGTACTGACGACATATATTATCTGTATATTTGCATTGATATTATTTTTGTGTATTTTTACTAATAAAAACTGTTAAAAATAGTACCATCAGACTTCAACGGACCTCTCTTTCTTTGCTGGTAAGTGACCCAGTTCACATTTGTGTTCGTAACACATTTGTGTTGTGACGAGATCTGAAGGATTATTCAAAGTGGACTGTTCCTTTAAAAAGAGAGAGAGGGAGCAAACAACATGTGTGCTATTTCAGCAATGGAGAGAGAGAAAGTCTGTGAGTTGCCTTGGAAACTGAAAGGCGGAGCTGTATGATGGACAGCTGGTGTTCAGCACTTGTGGAATATATACACGGTCAGCTGGCTTTGTAATCAGACACACCAGACACCAAGGAAGACTCTGACACCGGTTGAGCTTTGTGTGCCCGCGACGAAGGTGGGGTTTTTGCTCACAGTGTGGACAAAGGAGTGACCGGTGGGGAGCTATTGGTATGTCCAACTCTCGCCTGGGTTGATAGCTTACAGGGAAAACCGGCATTCTTGTTTTTGTGGTCACAGTCGGTGACTTTAATAAGTTTCAGGAGCAGGAGGATGACTTGGAAGATTCGACAGCATCAGCACTGGGAAGATAAAACAACTCCCTCTCTCTCCAACTCTACTCAATTCAAATCCCAGAACTGAACTGACTTCTTACCACCATAAGACTGTATCATTTATCACGTGAGCTGGGAGAAGCTTAGGAACTTTATTTACTTATTTATACTTAGCAAACCTGTTTACCTTATCTTGTTTTATATTACTTTATCACATACTAATAAAATAGTGTTTATGACGGAAGACTCAGACTCCGGGTGTGTCCATTTCTGCTGGTCCTTTTTAACCCGTTACGGGGTACGTAACAGTGTTAACAACCAACACACCCAAGGATGTGCTTGAGGGCAGCCCACAAGTGTCGCCACACATTCCAATGCCAACAGAATACCACAGAACACAATAAAACAGAATCTGCCAAGCAACAAAGCAACCGCAGTGAAACAAGCCCCATTCTTCCCTCCCACCTGCACACATACACGGTTCTCTAACCTCAGGTCATTGGTTCTGACGTCCCCAGTGGGGTCAAAAGATTTTCAGACCCCCACTCCAGCCATCGGGCCTCAATTTCTGGACCTCCAGTTGACTTCCAGGCTTTGATTTGTATGTCGGATCTGTTCTGTACTTAATATATCAGTAACATTCAGTAACAGCAGTAACATAATATTGTGAAAATATATTGTTTGATTAAGCATTCTTTGTTTACAAAATTAATTATGGGTTTAATGTAATTGTATGTGAATGGCATACGTTATGATGCCAGCATGTCATATGTGCGCACCTCACGAAAGAAAGGGAGAGTGAAATGAAGTGGACTGTTCATTCCAGCTCCTGTGGTTTCCTTTCAATTCGTTTCAGAGCTATAAAGCATAACACAATCAACCTTTGAGCTTTGGTCCAAACATTCATGATTCATGAAATCTGTAAATTCCACAGATTCACCACCATCTGGCTAAGGAATTCCTCGTTTTCTCTGTTCTAAAGAATTTGGTCTTGGACTCCACTTGGCCTCCATTTTCTTCTTTCTCATCCACCTTCTATCTCAGCTTGGTTGCCAGCCTGACTGTTGCTTTGTGTTGCCTGGTGTGCTCCCTGCTTCTCCTGTGAAATACCGTGAGGTGTTTTGTCCCAGCAGAGACTGAACAAACACAAGTTGCTGTTGTTAACCTTTTTCCCAAGGGGACACTTATGGCTGATGCCTTCCTGGATATAGATCTGTCCGAGCACTTCAGCACCTGATCCCAGCATTTCACTCAAGGGAGACCATCAACTTGATGATAACATCTCCTCCTTGCTGATAATCAACGCAGGCACACCTCCAGGATGAATGTTTAGCCCAATTCTCTATTTTCCCTACTCGCATGACTGTGTGGCTCAAATGCCACTCTGGTCCTATATTTCCCTGCTATTGCATGTTTCTAATAATTGGAAAGTTTGAAACTTGAGGGCACAGCCTCAGAGTAGAAGTATATTCCTTTAAAACAGAGGTGAGGAGGAATTTCTTTAGCCAGAGGGAGGTGAATGTGCAGAATTCATTGTCATAGATAGTTGTGGATGCCAAGTCATTTGGTATATTTAAAGCAGATGTTGATAGGTTCTTGATTTGAAAGGGTATCAAAAGTTACAGGAAGAAGTCAGATGACCATAAGATAAAGGAGTAGAAGTAGGCCATTTGGCCCATCAAGTCTGCTCCACCATTCAATCATGGGCTGATCCAATTCTTCCAGTCCTCCCCACTCCCCTGCCTTCTCCCCATACCCTTTGATGCCCTGGCTAATCAACAACCTATATATCTTAGCCTTAATTACACCCAGTGACTTGGCCTCCACAGCCACTCTTGGCAACAAATTCCACAGATTTACCACCTTCTGACTAAAGTAATTTCTCCACATCTCTGTTCTAAATGGACATCCTTCAATCCTGAAGTCCTGCTCTTTTGTCCTAGCCTCCCCTACCACGGGAATTAACTTTGCCGTATCTAATCTGTTCAGGCCTTTTAACATTTGAGATGTTTCTGTGAGATCCCTTCTCATTCTGAACTCCAGGGAATACAGCCCAAGAGCTGCCAGATATTTCTCATACAGTAGCCCTTTCATTCCTGGAATCATTCTTGTGAATCTTCTCTGAACCATCTCCAATGTCAGTAATCCTTTCTAAAATAAGGAACCCAAAACTGCACAAAGTGCTCCAAGTGTGGTCTCATGAGTGCCTTATAGAGCCTCAACATCACATCCCTGCTCTGATATTCTATACCTCTAGAAATGAATGCTAACATTGCATTTGCCTTCTTCACCACCGACTCAACCTGGAGGTTAATCTTTAGGGTATCCTGCACAAGGTCTCACAAGTCCCTGTGCACCTCTGCATCTTGAATTCTCTCCCTATCTAAATAATAGTCTGCTTGTTTATTTCTTTCACCAAAGTGCATGACCATACACTTTCCAACACTGCATTTCATTTGCCACTTCTTTGCCCATTCCCCTAAACTATCTAAGCCTCTCTGCAGGCTCTCTGTTTCCTCAACACTACCCACTCCTCCACCCATCTTTGTATCATCGGCAAATTTAGCCACAAATCCATTAATTCCATAATCTGAATTATTGCAGCGCCCCCAACACTGACCACTGTGGAACTCCACTGGTAACCGGCAGCCAATCAGAATAGGATCCCTTTATTCCCACTCTCTGTTTTCTGTTGATCAGCCAATGCTCCACCCATGTTAGTAACTTCTTTGTAATTCCATGGGCTCTAATCTTGCTAAGCGGCCTCATGTGCAGCTCCTTGTCAAAGGCCTTCTGAAAATCCAAGTACACCACATCTACTGCGTCTCCTTTGTCTACCCTGCTTGTAATTTCCTCAAAAAATTGCAGTAGGTTAGTCAGGCAGGATTTTCCTTTCAGGAAACCATGCTGGCTTTGCCTATCTTGTCATGTGCCTCCAGGTACTCCATAATATCATCCCTAACAATCGATTGCAACAACTTCCCAACCACTGATGTCAGGCTAACAGGTCTGTAGTTTCCTTTCTGCTGCCTCCTACCCTTGGGGTTGAGAGGGAAATTAAATCAGTCATGATGGAATGGCAGAACAGTCTTAATGGGCCGAATGGTCTGACTTTGCTCTTATATCATACGCTCTTATAAATTTGTAGATGATGTTGCATTTGCTGGAAAAATCACAGATGATGATGGGAAGTGTACAGGAGTGAGATAGATTGGCTGGCTGAGTGGGTTTGCAACAACAAACTCGCACTTAATGTCTGCAAGACCAAAGAATTGATTGTGGGTTTCAGGAAGGGAAAGTTGGGAGGATATGCACCAGTCTTCATCAAGGGGTGAGCAGTGGACGGGCTGAGCGGCTTCAAACTCCTGGGCATCTATCCCAAGCCCGACATACTGATGCCATCACGAAGAAGGCATGGCAGCAGCTCTACTTCATCAGGAGTTTGATGGTTTGGTATGTCATCAACGAGACTTGCGCATTTCTACAGATACACGGCGGAGAGCTTTCTAACTGGTCGTATCACTGTCTGGAACGGAGGCTCCAATGCACAGGATTAGAGAGGAGGCTGAAAGCTCGGCCAGTTCCATCTCGGGCCAAACCCTCCACACCATTGAGCTCTTTAAATAGTGGTACCTCAAGATGGGGATTTCCATCCTTAAGGACCCCAGCAGCCAGGACGTGCCCTTGTCTTACTTCTACCGTAGGTGAGGAGATAAGGAGCCCGCAGACCCACGCTCAGTGATTCAGGAATAGCCCCTTCTCCTGCGCCATCACCTCCCACTCACTCCTGCCAGTCCCAGCTGCTCACTCTCTCAGTAAGTTTCCCATCACTTGTTGGGATAGAGGCTGAAGGAAAGGTCTGGGGGCAAGTTCCTGAGAGTGTGTGTTTGTGTTACCAAGCTTCTCCACAACGAGATTGAGGATAGCAGAGGTGTGGCAGTGGACATCAGATTAGATGGCAACCTCTTTAACATCAGGAGGCTCCATGCAACCACCAAACTCCATAGAGAGCGGGTCCTGGAGCTGCAGTATGCAGTTGACTCTGCACAAAAGTCGCTCTATACCAAGCGGTCTGTGTCACCAACCTCCTTTATGGCTGTGAAGCTTGGGTAACCTACAGCCGTCACATCAAGTCCTTGGAGCGCTTCCACATAAGCTGCCTCCAGCGCATCCTGGGAATTACTTGGCACGAGCAGGTGCCTCACACTGAAATACTTGTAAAGACCAATTGCAGAAGTATTGAGGCCATGATCACCCAGCGTCAGCTGCAGTGGCTGGGGTACGTGATAAGGATGCCCCCATGTCAGCTACCCCGCAGAGTGTTATACGGCCAGCTACATCATGGTGGATGCTCAGCTGGAGGGCCGAAGAAGCACTACAAGGATCGGATGAAGAATGCTTTAAGGAAGTGCAAGATCAGACCTGAGGACCTGGAGGATGTTGCTGCTGACTGTAACACTTGGCGACAGCTGTGTAGGGACAGGGTTCGTATTCTGGAAATGGAAAGAACAACCAGGAGACAGCAGAAGAGAGCCAGGAGAAATGCAGCCACAGTTGCCATCACTATCACATAACAAACCCCATTTCCAGAAAAGTTGGGATATTTTCCAAAATGCAATAAAAACAAAAATCTGTGACATGTTAATTCACGTGAACCTTTATTTAACTGACAAAAGTACAAAGAAAAGATTTTCAATAGCTTTACTGACCAACTTAATTGTATTTTGTAAATATACACAAATTTAGAATTTGATGGCTGCAACACACTCAGCAAAAGTTGGGACAGAGTTAAAATAAGATTGAAAAGTGCACAGAATATTCAACTAACACTGGTTTGGAAGACTCCACATTAAGCAGGCTAATTGGTAGCAGGTGAGGTATCATGACTGGGTATAAAAGTAGCGTCCATCAAAGGCTCAGTCTTTGCAAGCAAGGATGGGTCGTGGCTCACCCCTTTGTGCCAAAATTCGTGAGAGAATTGTTAGGCAGTTCAAAAGGAACATTTCGCAATGCAAGATTGCAGAGAATTTAGGTCTTTCAACATCTACAGTACATAATATTGTGAAAAGATTCAGAGAATTCAGAGACATCTCAGTGCGTAAAGGGCAAGGTCGGAAACCACTGTTGAATGCGCGTGATCTTTGAGCCCTCAGGCGGCACTGCCTAAGAAACTGTCACGCTACTGTGACAATTATAGCCACCTGGGCTCGGGAGTACTTCGGAAAACCATTGTCACTTGACACAATCCGTCGCTGCATCCAGAAATGCAACTTGAAACTGTATTACGCAAGGAGGAAGCCATACATCAACTCTATGCAGAAACGCCAACGAGTTCTCTGGGCCCAAGCTCATCTCAGATGGACCGAAAGACTGTGGAACCGTGTGCTGTGGTCAGATGAGTCCACATTTCAGCTAGTTTTCGGAAAAAACAGGCGTCGAGATCTCCGTGCCAAAGATGAAAACGACCATCCTGATTGTTATCAGCGAAAGGTGCAAAAGCCAGCATCTGTGATTGGATGGGGGTGCATCAGTGCCCACGGCGTGGGTGAGTTGCACGTATGTGAAGGTGAAGGTACCATTAGAGAGACATACGTTGCCATCAAGGCGACGTCTCTTCCCGGGACGTCCATGCTTATTTCAGCAGGACAATGCCAGACCACATTCTGCACGGGCTACAACAGCGTGACTTTGTAGACACAGAGTGTGTGTGCTTGACTGGCCTGCTGCCAGTCCAGATCTATCTCCTTTTGAAAATGTATGGCGCATCATGAAGAGGAGAATCAGACAACGGAGACCACGGACTGTTGAGCAGCTGAAGTCTCATATCAAGCAAGAATGGACAAAATTTCCAATTGCAAATCTACTACAATTAGTATCCTCAGTTCCAAAATGATTAAGAAGTGTTAGTAAAAGGAAAGATGATGTAACACAATGGTAAACATGCCTCTGTCCCAACTTTTGTTGAGTGTGTTGCAGCCATCAAATTCTAAATTTGCGTATATTTACAAAATACAATTAAGTTGGTCAGTAAAACTATTGAAAATCTTTTCTTTGTACTTTTGTCAGTTAAATAAAGGTTCACGTGAATTAACATATCACAGATTTTTGTTTTTATTGCAATATCCCAACTCTTCTGGAAATGGGGTTTGTACATGTCCCACCTGCAATAGAGCTTGTGGGTCCAGGATAGGCCGTACAGTCAAAGATCTCACCGTTAAAGGAGTGGATGTCGTCATCGGATTCCGATGGGCAACCGAAGAAAGAACGGTGTGTGTGTGTGTGTGTGTGTGTGTGTGTGTGTGTGTGTGTGTGTGCGCGCGTGTATCAAGGTTCAAAGGTTCATTTATTATTGAAGTATACAACTGTGAAATTCTTCTTCTCCAGGTAGCCATGAAACCAAGAAAGAAGAATTTCAGAATCGTATTCTTTGTTATTAAATGAACCTTTGAAACTGTGTGTGTATGTGTGTGTGCGAGTGTAGATGGGAGAGTTGGTTCATTACTGTCACATGCACTGAGATAAGGTGAAAGCTCGGTTTCACACGGCGTCTGTACAGATCATTACAGGACAGAAATAGACTGAGGTGGTACAAGGTAGAAGCAGTAACAGAAAGCAGAATGAAGTGTGACAGTTACAGAGGCAGACAGTAATGTGCAAGGGCCATAATGAGGAAGATTGTGAGGTCAAGAGAATATCTTATTGTACCAGAGGATTAATCAATAATTTTATAAGAGTGGCAGAGAGGCTGCCCTTGAGCCTAGTAGTAAGAGCATTCAGGCTTTTGTATCTTTTGTTGATGGTGGTCCGGGGGGAGTGTGGAGGTGAGAAGAGAGAATGGTGGGGCGATTGGCTATGCTGGCTGCTTTACTGAGGCAGCGAGAGGTGTAGCCAGAGTCCACTCTTCATGGCGCACGGATGTGGCGGTCTGTCACACTCTTGTTCTCCCAGCCTGGGTCATCTAATGACTGAATAAGTGCTGACTGTTCTACTGACCAAGAGATTTCTCCTTCATGATTCTGACCAAAGCTGACATTGATCAGATATTGAATGCTGCCATCAGCAAACAAGACATAGCCCACCCCGATGCATTTCATATCATAGTTGGGAGCTTCAATTGAATAAATCCCTGCTCAATTATCATCAGCATATAACCTGCAGCACCATAGGCCCCATTATACTTGACCTCTGCTATACTGAGATAAAGGATGCCTACCGTTCCTTGCCCAGACTATATTTCAGGAAATCTTGTCACTCGGCTGTCCTTCTCCTCCCAGCATTCAGACGGAAGCTACAGAGGAAAGCTCCAGGTAAAAGGACAATGAAGGGGTGCTTGTGGCAGGCTGAGAAGTGGCTACGGGATTACTTCGAGTCGGTGGAATGGGCCATGTTCAAGGACTCATCAGAGGATTGTCACGGACTTTATTAAAACAGTTGTCTTCACAAAATCTTTCAGCATCTTCTCCAGCCAGAAGCCCTGGATGAACCATTAGATCTGCTGAGAGCCAGATCAGTGGCATTCAGGACTGCCACCCAGGCACGATACAAGAGGTCCAAGTACCATTTCCGGAAAGCCATCTTGCATGCGAAGTGGCAATTCCAGACTAAACTGTTGCCATGAGGAAGAAGGTACAGGAGCTTCAGGAATCACACCACCAGGTTCAGGATAAGTTATTACACCTCAACCACCAGGCTCCTGAACCAGTGGGGATAATTTCACTGGCCCCATCACTGAACTGTTCCCACAACCTTCAAGGAATCTTCATCTCATGTTCTCAATATTTATTGCTTACTTATTTGTTCTTAGTCTTTTTCCTCTTTTATATTTACACAGTTTATTGTTTTTTGCACATTCATTGCTTGGATATAGTCCTTCACTTTTTCTATCCTGCTTCTTGGGGGTGTGGGTGTGGGGGAAGGAATCGAGGCCACGTGACCAAGAAAGAACAAACACGTGACACCCGCTCAATGTATTGCAACGGAAAGTGCACGTGAGGATGTAGAGTCAAAACTGCAGATGCTGGACTAGAAAAACTTAAACAAAATGCTCGATGGTGAACCATGCTCTGCCCAGTCTTCTCTTGTGCAGGGAGTTGTTATTTGCGTGCCAGCCCGCAGCAGAAATTGCTGCTGATTGTAGACATCTGGCATCCAGTAATATATGCACCTTACTTCCTTCGCGAATCTAAAAAGATATTTTGGCAAAACTTTAGTTTAACTGCAATTTTCTCCCAATATAATTTGCTCAGTGGTTTTTGCAAATCAAAATGACCTCGACAGGTTATAAAGGAATTAGAATCATTTTTATTATTACTGTCTTACATAATGTGAAATTTGTTTTGCAGCAGCAGTACATCGCAAAACATAAACTTACTATAGTTACACAATAAATGAATAGTGAAGAATTTTGCATGCAAACACGGGGAATGAATTTGAGCTTCAGTTGGTTGAACTAATCTGAGAACTTTCCCAATGTCTGATTGCAGTAACTATAAATAAAGTTCATTCATGTTATATTCGGTTTGGTCGCGGCTTGATGATGTTGACAAAGACCATCGCTTTCGATGGTCTGAGTACAGCTCAGTCGCACGTTGGTCTCTACGCAGAGAAAATGAGTCCCGAGTTGTTTTTTGAATGGAGGCTGTCGAAGGTTCGCGCTGAGCCCGGAGGGAGTGTGAGTGGCACGGCGGGTGGTGGTAGGATGGAAGGCACGGACAAGGGGCCGTGGGGTTTGTGATATGGGGACAGGGGGCTGTCTGCGGAGGCAGCGGGGAGCGGTGAGCAGGCTGGCGGGCGGGCAGGCGGGCGGCGGAGCGCGGGGACGAGGTGAGATGGAGGTGGAGAAATGGGGGGAGATCGTGAGGCTGGGGAAGGAAGGAGGGGCTGGGGTGGGGGTAGGAGATAGAAGAAGTTCGGGAGTGGGTGGGGGACAATCGCGGGAGTGGGGGCAGAGGGATGGGAAAGGGGAGACCGGGGGCGAGTTTGGGGGAATGGATGGGACCGTGGGCCAGAGGGTGATGGGGCGAGGCGTAGGATCTGGGTGGATAGTGGGGAAGATGGGAGAAAAGGTGCTAGAGGGAGGGTTAGGGTGGGAGAGGAACTGCTAGGGGACGGATAGGGTGTGAGGAAGAGAGGGTGGGGGGGAGGGAAGAAGGAGATCAAGATATTACGAGGGGAAGGAAAGAGAAAAGCAAATGTGGAGGTGTGGGTTCAAGAGGAGATGGACAGAACCAAATATATAAGAAATGGTTGAGAAGGGAGACAGCACAGGGAGGGAGGTAAAGGGGAGAAGGTTTGGAGGGAGATTGAGGAAGATGGTGAGTTGGAAGATGGTATGTGGTGGGGAGACGGTGAATGGACTAAGGAATGCAGATGGATAGGGTGGGTGGGCTGGCGGAGAGAGATGGTTTTGAATTTGATTATACAACGAGGGGTCAGAGGCTTGGGGTTATGACGTGGGTAACAGGAGTTTTGGATAGGGAGGGAGTGAGCAAGAGGTGAACAACAGGGGAAGGGGGTAAGGATATTTGAGGGGGAGTAGGGTGGGCTGGATGGGTGTGGTGTGGTGAGGTGGGGCAGGTGGTAGGAAGCAAAGGGAGGAATGAAGGCAAACACGAGGAAATCTGCAGATGGTGGAAATTCAAGCAACATGCACAAAATGCTGGTGGAACACAGCAGGCCAGGCAGCACCTTTAGGGAGAAGTACAGTCGACATTTCAGCCCTTTGTCGTGAGTCCTGACGAAAAGTCTCGGCCCAAAACGTTGACTTTACTTCTTCCTATAGATGCTGCCTGGCCTGCTGCGTTCCACCAGCAATTTGTTGTGTGTTGGAAGAATGAAGGGTTGGGATTTGGAGTTCGGAATACTGTCTCCTGTTTCTTTCTCTTTACTAGGACTAGTAGTAAATACCAAAAAGTGTGTTCCCATCTTTTTGGTGGCCATATTTTGGTCAAATAGAATTATATTTTGTATTTTTTTGAGTTACAATACATTAAGATCTATATCTTGGATTATGAAGTTCCTATCACTTGTTGATTGTAAAAGAGGGTAGTAAATAGTTTCATTCCTCCCATTGTTTGCAGGTAACCCGTCACCCCTTGGATACAGTTTTGTTGTGTGAGAAACCTCTCCCTCTCACCACTTGGGTACAACTTTGGTGTGTGAGAGATCTTTCCGGAAACAAACTGGTGCTACACCTTGTACCGACATGGCATTTGTGGCAACCCCAGGAGCAGTGGTGGACCAGACCACTTTAATGAAGAAGTACCTTCAGTTTGTGGCTGCTTTGACAGACAGCAACACATGTAAGTTCTGTGGTTTTATTAACATCTGCTGTATCAAAGGTGCAGGAACGGGGAGAGGCCTTTTTGGAATATTGAACAGTACAGCACAGTACCCACAAAGTTGTGCTGACCTACTCCAAGATCAATTAACCCTTGCCTTCTACTCAGCCCCCTAATTTTCTGTTATCTGTGTGCCTATCTTTGAGTTTCTTCAATATCCTCTACCACCACCCTTGGCATCCATGCACCCACCATTAACTTGGTAAAGAAAACCCTACCTCTGATGTTCCACCCTGTACTTGCCACCAATTACTGTAAAAGTATGTCCCCGGTATGAGCCATTTCTGCCCTGGAAAAAAGTCACTGGTTGTGATCTTTGCCTCTCATCACTCTATGCCTCTTGGTCTTAGCTCCATTTCTGGTTTTCTGTGACTGCTCTGCATCTTGGTTCAGTTTCCTTCACTACACCTGCCTAACCAACAACTCTTGGACATGTTTTTGTAGTCTTGTTCTGATCGACAGCCTTGGCGATGCGGGGTCGCTGGCCTGGTGATGTGGGCTTTCTGCTGCCTTTTGAGTCCTTGCAGTGGATATCCCAAAATACTTTCCAGCCGGTGAAATTTTAATGTGATGTTGCTGTTCCAACATTGAAATGATTGGATAGACCCACTGTCCTCCTAACGACATTGCTGAGACATTTTTGTGTTATGATAAAGAGGATCTTGGTTTAAATCCTTTCCCCTTACCTTGACAGTAATGCAACTCTGTCCTACACTTACCGTGTCCACTGTGCGGGACCTGAACTGTGTCCGCTGAGATCTCATGGAGCAAGTTCTTGATTGTGTCCGCTGAGGTCTCCTGGATTGAGATATTGACTGTCTGCTTAGGTCTCCTGGAGTGGGACCTGAATTGCATTTGCTGAGGTCTCCTGGATTGAGATCTTGACTGTCTGCTGAGGTCTCCTGGAGTGGGACCTGAATTGCACTTGCTGAGGTCTTCTGAAGCAAGACCTTGACTGGTTCTACTGAGGTCTCCTGGAGTGAGACCTGAACTGTATTTACTGAGATATTGTGGAGAGGGACCTGAATTATGTCCACTGAGGTCTCGTGGAGCAAGACCTGAACTGTGTCTGGTGACCTGTGGTCTCCTGGAGCGGGACCTGAACTGTCTACTGACGTTTCCTGGAGTGCTGAGTTCTTCTGTGTTCTGTACTGACTGTATCCAGAGGTTTCCTGGACCAGGACCTGACCTTATAACCAGGGTTTATGTACATTTTGTTCCATATCTGTACTTTAACCCCTAACTTATTTTTATATAATTCTTTATTCTTTACAATTCTTGAATGTTGTGTTTTTGTTGAATTTTATGCTAACACACCACAGCAAATTCCCAAAATACGAAAATATATATGGCGATAAGTTAATTCCTGACTCTAAAGATTTTCTCAGTGAATCAGATATAAATTGGCTCCCAGTGGAGCCTAGGCCATCTATGATGATTTCCAGAAAGGGAGGTCAAATCCGTTGTATCCACTGTACAGGGGATTGGCTGATACAGCTTCACCAGATCCCTGTTGGCTGGTTTCCACCTCTCATGACGGGGATGTAGGGTTGGACTTTGAGAGGTCCTGAAGACACATACCTAACAGTTTAGGAACAGCTACTTCCCCTCCATCGTCATTGATTGAATGGGTAGTGAACCAACCCATGAACACTACTCTTATTTTTGCTCTCTCCTTGCACTACTCACTTAAATTTATGTATCTGTGATATTAAACCTGATTATTATTACATTTTATAATTAAATTTTATTCAAGGACAGGCATGCAGATAGTATTTCCATGTTGTCAGATTAAACCCCATTGGGCAGGAGCACAATGAATGTCTCTTCCTTGGGCTTTGTTGCACTGCCTGCCAGTTAATCAGATGTCCAACCTATGCGTGAGCCTTTTTTTATTTTGCCGTGCCTGGTCCGGGAAGGCGTTCTAGGAAGAGCTCCTCGATGGGCCAAAGGGGAATTGTCTTTGCAAAGCATGAAATGAAGATCTGTCAGCATTCGAATACCTGCTTTATTGTTCAAGACGGTGAACCGAAATTTGAAGTGTAACTCAAGTTCCACAATATTACTGGGGCATCCACCTTAGCAGGAGCACCCCCCCCCCCCCCCCCCCCACATACCCTGTTAGTTCCCTGGCTAGGTGCTTTCTATCTTTTCTTTATCTCCCCTGTGTTCCTTTAGAAGATCTTTTCTATGGGTGTACTTCCTTCTAGCATTGGAATTGAAACCTGCTTTGTGAGCTATGGGCTGTATGGTTTTGATTTAAAACACGAGAGATTCTGTAGATGCTGGAAATGATGACGAACCTCAGACTGAAACATCAGGCCTACTCCTCTCCATAGATGCTGCCTGACCTACCGAGTTCCAGCATTTTGTGTGTGTTACTCTGGATTTGATCTCATCTTTTCTGACTATGCAGAGGCTCATCATCTTTCCTAATGTCCTAAGATATTTAATTTTGTATAATGAACTTCTGGGCTGGTTTCTGCTTTGATTAATTGTGGTCTATTTTTGCAGCTCTAAAATGGTATTCTCAGCTCTGTGGATGATCATAGTCAGCAGATTAGTGAGATAACCTCAGCAACAGTGGCATTTTACAAACCCTCATCCTTAGCACTCTGATGCTTAGTGGTGGTGTTGTCGTGACATGTGCCGCTGGGTACAAGGAGCAGATAAAATGACCATGTAGCTATTACCTGGGGTTTGATTTAATTACAGTGCAGTTCACATTAATAAGGATCCTACCCACCCTGCTTATGGCCAACCCTATCCAAATATTTTTTTCACATGCAATAAGTTGCCTGTGAGATGAAACTTTTGGGTTACTTACGTGATGGTCCCACTCCCTTGCTATACTTATAGCTCCCATGTTGTAACCAATCTATTATTAAATTTGTTTCAGATAGCAAGTTCCATATCAATAGATAAAAGACAGTAGGTGCAGGAGTAGGCAATTTGGCCCTTTGAGCCAGCACTGCCATTCAATGTGATCATGGCTGATCATCCACAATCAGTACCCCGTTCTTGTCTTCTCCCCATATCCCTTGACTGCTATTCTTAAGAGCTCTATCTAACTCTTTCTTGAAAGCATCCAGAGAATCGGACTCCACTGCCTTCTGCGGCAGAGCATTCCACAGATCCACAACTCTCTGGGTGAAAAAGTTTTTCCGCAACTCTGTTCTAAATGGCCTACCCCTTATTGTGGCCTCTGGTTCTGGACTCCCCAACATCGAGAACATGTTTCCTGCCTCCAGCATGTCCAATCCCTTAATAATCTTGTATGTTTCAATCAGATCCCCTCTCATCCTTCTAAATTCCAGTGTATACAAGCCCAGTCGCTCCAATCTTTCAACATATTACAGTCCCGCCATCCCAGGAATTAACCTCGTGAGCCCATGCTGCACTCCCTCAATAGCAAGAATGTCCTTCCTCAAATTTGGAGACCAAAACTGAACACAATACTCCAGGTGGGGTCTCACCAGGGCCCTGTACAACCGCAGAAGGACCTCTTTGCTCCTATACTCAACTCCCCTTGTTATGAAGGCCAACATTCCATTAGCTTTCTTTAGTGCCTATTGCATGCTTACTTTCAGTGACTGATGAACAAGGACACCTAGATCTTGTTGTACTTCCCCTTTTCTTAACTTGACACAATTCAGATAGTAATTTGCCTTCCTGTTCTTGCCACCAAAGTGGATAACCTCAGATTTATCCACATTAAATTCCATCTGCCATGCATCTGCCCACTCACCCAGCCTGTCCCAAGTCACCCTGCATTCTCCTAACATCCTTCTCCTATTTCACACTGCCATCCAGCTTTATGTCTTCTGCAAATTTGCTAATGTTACTTTTAATCCCTTCATCTAAATCATTAATGTATATTGTAAATAGCTGCGGTGCCAGCACCGAGCTTTGGTACCCCACTAGTTACTGCCTGCCATTCTGAAAAGGACCCGTTAATCCCTACTCTTTGTTTCCTATCTGCCAATCAATTTTCTATCCATGTCAGTACCCTACCCCCAATACCATGTGCTCTAATGTTGCCCACTAATCTCCTATATATCCCTATAAACGAGCTGTGTAGATAAAGCAAATTCTGTTAGACAATAAGATGTAGGATCAGATTAGGCCATTTGGTTAGATGTGAGAATTCCCCCCCCCCCCCCCCCACTCCCATTCTTCTAAACTGATGCAAGTACAGACCTAAAGCCATCAAATGCTCCTCACATGTTAACCCTTTCATTCCCAGAATCATTCTTGTGAACCTCCTCTGGACCCTCTCCAATGCCAGCACATCCTTTCTAAGAGCTGGGGGCCCAAAACTGTTCACAATACTCCAAGTGCAGTGTGACCAATGCCTTATAAAATTTCAGCATCATGTCCTTCATCCCCTTTCTGGACTCTTTTATTGCTTAACTTTTAATTGATTTCGCTGTTGTGAAAAGGAGTTAACCAAATTAATTCTCCCTGCTGCAACAGCAGTGTCTCCGTGTGTGTGAAATTCTTCAACACAAAGTCTGTTCCACACTTTCTTCACCGTTGTGCCATCCTTCCTAACGTGTGATGGCCATTACTGGACACGATTCTGCAGCTGAGGAGAAACCAGTGATTCTTGTCACTTTGCAGCTTTTTGACCAATGCCCCTAGGTTTAACAATTTACCTTTTTACTGCACAAATAGGAATGGGGAATAGAAATGAAAGGTGCCACTGATTCACATTAGCAACTGGAATAATAACACAAGGAATTCATTAATTGTTTTGAAATTAAACCTTGCCATTTATCAAAGTTGCTAGGATGATTGTGGTGGTCTGGGAAGTCCCATACCACCAGGTTCAGGAACAGTTTATTGTTGTTGTTCAGTTGTTCAGTCGAGTCCGACTCTTCGTGACCTCGTGGCAAGATACGGAACTAGATTGCCAGGCCTTCCTGTTGCTGCCTGGATTGGGACTCAGCTGGGTTTGAACTCAGGACCATTTGCCTTGAAGTCCAGTGCTGGTGCCACTACACCACCAGCCGGCCCCAGGAACACTTATTACCCCTCGACGATCAGGCTCCTGAACCAGTGGGGATAAGTTCACTCGCCACAACACTGAATTGATTACACAACTTCCAAGGACTCTACAACTCAGTATTACTTACTTATTTTTTTTAAAAAGTTGTTTGCAAGCTTTGTCTTTTGCGCGTTGGTTGGTTGTCTGTCTTTGTTATGTCGTGTTTTCTGTACAGTACATGCCAGTGTATTCCTTTATTTACTTGTAAATGCCTGCAAGAAAATGAATCTCAGTGTAGAATCTGGTGACATATATGTATTTGATAATAAATTTATTTTGGATCTAAACAGAAGCAAAATGATGGAGACAATTTGCTAGAGCCCTTGAGATTATATAGAAAGTAGCTGTGTGCGTGCGTGTGAGTGTGAGAGAGAATGTGTGTACACTGGTATGACAGTGATGCTACTTTCTATTACGGGCGATGTTAGTGAAACTGATAAGATCTGATTGCTTCTGTCATGCAGTAATATCAAAAGCAAAGTAAACCAAGTGTTGTGTCCGATCTAAAGGGATATTTTCTTTTTGCTCTGCAGCTGATGAAACCAAACTAAAAATGATGCAGGAAGTCAGTGAAAACTTTGAAGTAAGTGCTCTACAAGAACGATGTTCTGTGTGAATTTTAAATTATTTGTGCTTCTCCTGCGGTTTGGATCTCCTGCTGAACGTGGATTAAGAACCCTAGTTTAAGTGAACAAATTAGCAAATACACTCTGTGGCTACATTATTAACTAAACCTGTTCATTAATGCAAATATCTAATCAGCTAAACATGTGACAGCAGATCAATGCATAAAAGTAGGCAGATGTGGTCAAGAGGTTCAATTGCTGCTCAGACCAAACAGGGAAGAAATGTGATCTAAGTGGTTTTGATTATTGGTGCCAGATGGGGTGGTTTGAGTATTTCAGAAACTGCTGATCTCCTGGGATTTTCATGCACAATGGTTTCTCGAGTTTTCATAGAACGGTGTGAAAAACAGAAAGAAACATTCAGTGAGTTGCAGTTCTGTGGCTGAAAACATCAGAGGTCAGAGGAGAATGGCCAGGCTGGTTCAAACTGACAGGAAGGAGACAATGACATAAATAGTCACATGTTACAACAGTGGTGATCATCTCGGAATGCATAACACATCAAATCTTGAAGTGGATGGGCTACAGCAGAAGGTTACGAACATATATAGTGGTCATTTTCTTAGGTAAAGGAGGTACGTAGTAAAGTGGCCACTGAGTGTATGTCACACCAGTATTGAATTTACAGCATAAATTTAGGTCATTCAGCCCAAGGACTATGGGGAAGGGAAAAGAGAGAGGAAATGGGGTTGACACTATGATCTTGTTGAATGGGGAAGCAGATTTGAGTGGCGTTTGATTTGATGCTGCTTCCATTTCTTACACTCTTAACTGGAGCAAAGGTTGTTGACACCAGCTCACCAGAGTCCTTTGTTTTGGACCAATTTTTCAAGTTATCCCTGGGTGTAATCCATCTTTGAAGATCCTTCCTCTCCCAGGGATGAGGTCTTTGGGGCTTGTGTTGGTGTTTCTGTGGCTCTGGGTTTTTACAGGCTGAGATTACTATCCCCATGCCCAACCCTCCTTTTGCAAGCGGGCCTGGGACCGTTCATGGTGGATTTTCCTCGCACTGTGCCATTATCCTGCCATTCGTTTCTTCTTCCAACTTCCTGTTATGTACCATTCACCTCAAAATTCACATCGCCATCACCCTTTGGTTAAAGAAAATTTTGCTGTTCCCAGAGATCACACTGACACAGATGTCAGATGCTGCTGGAAGGTGATCAATTCTGGTGAAAGATGCCCTTTGGTTTTCCCAAAGCCTATTGGTCTTCCGGCAGTGAGATGTCCATAGGGGAATGCTGCCAGCTGACACACTTCAGACCGTAACAGTATGTGCAGAGAGGGACGCACTGAAGTTCGGTGCAGGCAACATAAAGGCTCTGTGGGGGAGGACCACAGTCACGGCTCCTTCTGCCATTGGACATCAAGGAGCTAATTCTGGTGTCGAAACCCCTCAAGCACTTGAAGCTTGTATCATCTTGGGAGGCCACATAAGTGTCAATGGTGCTTTGCACATACAATGTGTGAACATTACTGATATGTGAATATATAGACTGAACAACATTGCAAATGAAAAGGGAGCTGTGCACTTTTTTTGTATTTGTATACGTCTTTTATGAACAAATATTAAAAGAAGTGCAGATTTTTAGCAGAATTTAAAATTCAGGTGATCATTGCTTCTCTGAATTATACTTCGGGCATGTTTGGTCTTATGGATTTACTTTAACTTCACTATGAATGTTTCTGTTGTTCATTCTGTGGGTTTCTTGTGTCATGGATGTTTTTGAAGAGTGCGAATTTCTGGTTGTATACGGTATACGTACTCTGATATTAAATGAACCTTCGAACCTTGCAATGTTTGACTTTTTAGGAATCTTAGTTGAAACAGATAAAATGGTAAAACTATTTTAGATAATTTTGTTTAAAGAGCAAACATGCTGGATCATATGTAAAACTTAGAAGCTAGTTTTTAACTTTAGTGGTTTGAATGGGAATAATATTAGATTTGTTAACCTTGATGTTTTTTCCCAGATTATAAACAAATTCTGTACCTTTATTTTTTAGAATGTCACCACTTCACCACAGTATTCAACTTTCCTTGAACACATCATTCCTCGCTTTCTCACATTCCTTCAAGATGGGGAAGTGCAGTTCCTTCAGGAAAAGTCTGCTCAGGTGCGTAGCAGAGGTGTCTCGGGATTTGTTTTGTCAAGTGACACATTTTGCTTAGCGGGTTTAAAAATTAACCTTCCAGTCTCTTGAATCTTATTTATGAAACCAGAAGGCTAACTTCACTTCACAAGATAAATGATATGTTGCTGTATATTCAAAGCAAAGCAATCTTTAGGGTTAAGGAGGCTGTTCTGCCAAAATGGCAGCTTGGTGTTTTGCTATCTTGACTTATGCTTGTTTCTTAGTTCAATAATAGTGTCTGCTGCTCTTCTCTGGATTACATATTCACGGGGTGTGTTCTTGTACATTTCTTGATTATTGGTGTGTGCTAACTGTTTGAAATTTGGATATTAAATTTTGCTTGCTTTGTTTATGCCTTAAACTGCATATTAATGGTTTGCTTTGTGTGGTAATTAATGTTCTTTCCCATCTGGATTCTTGTCCTCACAATCTACCTTTTTATACTCTTGTACCTTATCGTCTGCCTCTACTGCATTTTTCTCTCTAACTCAAACACTTTATTCTGTATTCTGTTGTTGATGCAGTACAAGGGAAAACAATGTATTTGTGATGAAGAGATGTGTGTATGGCATACAAAACAAAGATCTTTTGCTGTATCATTGTATATTGTATTTAGGTACTTTATTTAGAGATATAGTACGGAGTAGGCCTTTCCTGTACTTTGGACCATACTGCTTAGCAACCCCTAACAACCCTGATTTAATCTTAACCCAATAACCATTTAACCTACCCGGTGTATCTCTGGGCTGTGGGAAGAAACTGGAGCACCCATGAACAGCTATGCAAACCATGGGGTGGACGTACTAACTACTCACAGAGGATGCCGGGATTGAACGCCAGCCTCCGTGTCCCCAAGCTGTAATAGTGTCACGCTCACTACTGTGGTGCCCAAGATTCCAGATCTTTTTAATCACATACCAAGCTGCTGTGGTGGGATTTGAACTCATATCATCAGGTCAAGAGTCCAGGTTTCTGGATGCTGATCCAGTAACTTAACCATTGTGCTACAAGACCCAGTGGTAAATTGGTTTATTATTATCACCTGTATATGACAATAGTAAACCAATTTATAGGGTCAGACAACACACAAAATGGCCCTGCAGCCCAGCTGGTCTGTTCTGACCACTATTCCTATCTAAGCTAGTCTGGATTTGGTCCATATCCCTCTAGATCTCTTCTACGCCTCTTAAGCGTTGTTAATGTGCCTATTTCACCCTCTTGTTCTGGCAGCCTATTCTGTATATGGACCACCCTCTGTGTGGAAAAAAATTCCTATTAAATCTCTGCCCACTTACCCCAAACCTGTGCCCACTCGATATTGATTCCTCAACACTGGAGAAAGCCTGTGTGTATTTACCCTCTCTATGCCCTTGATGATCCATGGTCCAAATGAATTTTAGTGTGCTGATTGGTATCAGAATCAGATTTATTATCACGGGCATGTGACGTGAACTTTGTTAACTTAGCAGCAGCAGTTCAATGCAATACATAATCTATCAGAGAGAAAAAAATAAACTAATTTTAGTGCAACTAATTTATGGCTTAAGCAAATTATTGCAATTATTAGTGCATTTTGAGCTTGTGAAGTATTCGAGCATGTGTATGGGAGCTGTCTATGCTTTCTGAACGAGGTTGCAGCTATTGGTTAGTGTGATGAGGAGGAATTTCTTTAGCCAGAGAGTGGTGAGTCTGTGGAAGTCATTCCACAGGCAGCTATGGAGGCCAATTCATTGGGTATATTTAAGGCAGAGGTTGATAGATTCTTGATCATTCGGGGCATAAAGGGATATGGGGAAAAGGCAAGAGATTGAGGCTGAGAGGGAAAATGGGTCAGCCATTATGAAATGGTGGAGCAGACTTGGTTGTCCAAATGGCCTA
The DNA here is from genome assembly GCF_030144855.1 of Hypanus sabinus. Classification (NCBI taxonomy): domain Eukaryota; kingdom Metazoa; phylum Chordata; class Chondrichthyes; order Myliobatiformes; family Dasyatidae; genus Hypanus; species Hypanus sabinus. The sequence goes on from NC_082714.1 coordinate 8,461,034, forward strand.
GTTTTGTTCCTATATATTAGGGTCTTATGGGTAAAAGGTAAGACTCTTGCGAGGATAAACAGTTATAGCAATTTTGGCCTGTAGCTGAATCCTCAACCATTTATTTTCATTCTCTCATTGCAAATAAGCATTCATTGCCACAGATGGCTGTGGAGGCCAAGTCATCGGGTGTACTTGAAGTGAAGGTTGACAGATTCTTGATTAGCAAGGGCTTCAAAGATTAGAGGGAGAAGGCAGGAGAATAGGGTTGCAACAGGTAATAAGTCATCCATTTTTGGATGGCTGAGCTAATCCGATGGGCTGAATGGCCTAATTCTGATCCTGTGTATTATGGTTTAATACTCTGGTAATTTTCACCGTCAACATTTCTTAAATGAATGTAGTTGAAAATTCCAATTTAATTCAAATACTTGTGTACTTTAAAAGGTCAAACATTAACCAAAATTTGTCCAGAATTGTTTCAGACATTAAGATAACGCCAGAGCAGTAATCATATTAGTGTCATAGAGGCAAAGGTCACTACAACATTGGAACATGTAGTTTGCCCCCTCTAGCCCACGATGAATTATTACTGAGCCAAGTTCATTGTACCTGGACCGTAGTCCTTCATACTCCTCCTGTTCACACACTTATCCGAACTTCTCTTACATGCTGCGATAAAACTCACATCCATCACTTCTGCCGGCAGCCTCTTCCACACTCACACCACCCTCCGAGTGACGGAGTTACCCCTCAGGCTCCGCATTAACATCTCAGCTGATACTGTGCAATAAAATTGATCTGATTTTGATCCCTGGTGTGTTCTAATTTTAGTCCATGTGTTGTGTATTTACAGCAAGTTCGAAAACTTGTCCTTGAGATTATACACAGAATTCCAACCAATGAGCATTTGCGCTCCCACACGAAAAATATCTTGTCCCTGATGTTTCGGTTTTTGGAAGTAAGTTGGACAACATCTTCTCTGCTGCTTTTTTTCCGATTGCTTTATACACTCAGTGGTCACTTTATCAGGTACAGGAGTGGAACCCTGTGTGATCTTCTGCTGCTGTAGCCCATCCATTTCAAAGTTTGCCATGTTATATGTTCAGAGATGCTCTTCTGCACATCGCTGTTGTAACGCGTGGTTATTTATGTTACTGTTGCCTTCCTGTCAGCTAGAGCCATCTGGTATTCTGTGACCTCTCTAATGAACGAGGTGTTTTCACCCACAGAACTGCTGTACTCTTAATGTTATGGCACTGTCCTCTGCAAACTCTAGAGGCTGCTGTGTGTGTAAATCCCAGGAGATCAGTTTCTGAGATACTCAAACCACCCCATCTGGCACCAACAATCATTCCACCATCAGTCACTTTGGAGGACATTTCTTCCCCATTCTGGTTTGGTCTGAACAACAACTGAACACCCTCTTGACCATTATCTGTGTGCTTTCATGCTTTGAGTTACTGCCACTTGATTGGCTGATTAGATATTTGCGTTGATGCAGGTGTACCTAATAAAGTGGCCACTGACTGTATTTACAATCAGTGAAATTCTTTTTGGAGTATTACTATTAGTGCACGGTACATGGGGAGTTTGTGATACAGCCAGCATTGAAATTTTGGACTTTAAAGTAATTGGTTGAGAGGTAGCAAGGCGGCACGGTAACATTATGGTTAGTGTAATGCAATCGGCACCAGTGATCACGATCGTGGTTCAAATCTTACCACTGTCTCCAAGGTAGAAGAAACTGGTTGCTATGACGATACATGATGAGTGGAACGCTGGTACTCCCTAGATTTAGCTTTACTTTCTCATGCCACTGGTACTGTGCTTCCGGCACCAACATAGCATCCCCACAATGACTAATTGATGCACTATCAATAACTCTCGGGGACGTGAAGCGAGATAGGCTTTTATTAGCTGGAAGGAAGCATCGTCAGCAGCAAGAGATCACCACACAACATCTTGGAGACTGTGGGAGGAGCAGTACCTCCAACCGCCTTTATACAGGGGTCTGTGGGAGGAGCCACAGGAGCAGTCAGCATAGGGCGTGTCCAGACAGGTATATGTAGTTCACCACACTAATGTATATCTTTGGAATGTGGGTGGAAATTGGAGCACCAGGAGGAAACAAGTGGTCACGGGGAGAATGTATAAACTCATGGTAGACAGTGGAAATAGGTGGGAATGCACATCTTATGACACAGAATGTGAGATTATGTGAAAGGTGCCCTATCCCAGATCGCAGTGGTTTGTCCACCATCTGACTGAAGTTAGTAAACCCAGCAACAAACAGTCCTTCAGAGGAGAGAACAGACGCAGCGTGTCGACCCAAAACCTCAACAATTCTTTTCCTCCTACTGAAGCTTGTAAATCAATCAAGGACAGACGGGACTGTACCCGTTGCCTTGCCTTTGACACAGCGGACGTGATAAAGCCTCAGAGCCTGTTGCTGTCTGTCAGTGCAGTCAGTAATTCCTCCCCTCCCACAGATACTGCCCGACTTGCTGAGTTCTCCAGCACATTGATGTTCCACATTCCAGTGTTTCCAGTCTCTCGTGTTTGCTTAGTAAAACCAGCACTTCGGTGTCAGCAAACACGAGGAAATCTGCAGATGCTGGAAATTCAAACAACAACACACACAAAATGCTGGTGGAACGCAGCAGGCCAGGCAGCATCTGTAGGGAGAAGCACTGTTTATAATATGCAGTCTGGTTTTTCAATATGCCCTGGGTTGCCGTTGATGGTGCTGGAATCCTGTCCTGACGAAGGGTCCGGCCCGAAACGTCGACAGTGCTTCTTCCGATAGATGCTGCCTGGCCTGCTGTGTTCCACCAGCAATTTGTGTGTGGACTTTGGTGTCAGACTGTGTTTATTTTATTCTGATTATAAATTAGAAACTTAGGTGAGGTGAAGAGTCAAAGATTTAAGACCTCTGTTGTTACTTACATGTTGAATGTAATGTTCTAGGTTGAGAATGAAGAGAACGTTCTTATTTGCCTCCGTATCATCATTGAATTACACAAACAGTTCAGACCGCCGATTACGCAGGAAGTAAGTGCCCTTGCTTAAAAGATCAAACCGTATAGAAATTCATCAATTTTGTGTCATGTTTGGTGCCGAACCGTGTTATGTTTTCTATACCTAAGTGTGGGTGTTGCTGGTCAGGTCATCATTCAGTGCCTATCACCCGTGACTTCTGGTTTAAGATGGCGCTAGTGAAGTTGGGCAACAGCTTACTGGTAATTCAAAAGACAAGAAATATGACTAAATACTTTATTAATAACACTTTCTGTGGTAAACTATCACCACAAACAGTGAAGAGGTGAGCGAGGGTGAAGTTGACTCGGGTCGAGCTGTGCGGGCGCGATGCACAGTCGGAGTGTGGAACATTTGAGATAAAGCGTGGTTGAGATGGTTCAGAGTTGGAGAGAGCGAATCGGAGAGGAGTTGATGAGGAGTTTCTGGGCAAGGGCTCCTTCCCCAAACTAAACAACTTTATGCGAGGATCAGGTGGTTTCATCATCACAGTTACTGATACCAATCTTTAATTAAATTCTCCAGCTGCTCTGATGGAATTCAAGCTCCTGTTCCCAGATCATTATTCCAACTCCTTCAACACTAATCCAGAAACTCAGCCGTATCCTAGTTCTCAAGGTCAAAGATTGCTTATTATCATTTTTCGGAACACGGGTGTAAAGGCGAACAAAATGATTGTTACTGCAGCATTAAAAACACAAAAACCATTAAAGAAACAGTAATTATAAAATAAATCCTGTAAAGCTCAATGTAGAAGTAACTCTGTGTATGGTGTATATACATAAGATTAACTTGTATACATAAACTGTACATAAAGTGATGCTTAGGTGCAGCAGTATCTGAACATAAGGTGACTCTGACAAGAAAATAGATTCATATTGTTATTTTTTAATGCTTTAAAGTGCCTTTGAAATTTTAAATGCTTTCAAAGTTTCTGGTTGAGTTTGGATTCTGAGATTTTGGAGAATGCAGAATATAATGAGCACAGTTTAATGAGAAAATCTCTGCTTCCATGCAGATTCACCACTTCCTTGATTTTGTGAAGCAGATTTACAACGATCTTCCAAAAGTCGTGGTATGTATTCTGCTGGGGATTGTTCTGTGACATTCCTGAACTCCTCTTGAGGCAAAATCCTTAATTTTTCTATTTCCTCCTAGACACGATACTTCGAGAAGCCTCAAGCAATCGCTGACAACACCGTCCCCTCCCCAGAGATGGTGGGCATGATCACGCAGGTTGCAGTCAAGACCAACCCCGAGCGAGAGGATAGTGAATCAAGAACGGTATGTACACCTATCTAAACTTGTATTGTACTTCACCTTAGCGACTAGATGCTTTGAACCCAAACTCGGACAACTGTGTCTCTTTTAATGGTTTGTAAAGACTGAAAAATCGTGGTAATTTTAATCTACATAAACATTTAAATTTTAGAAGAGATGCACAAAATGGGATGGGTATCTTGATCAGGGTAGTGAGGGAGAAGGTCTTGTGTCTAATAAAACTACTATTGTCCACTCAGTGACTATTTGGTATAGGAATAGAACCCAGTATGGCATTCGCCTGCCGCAGCCCATTCACTACAAGGTTTGGCATATTGTGCATTTAGAGATACTGTTCTGCACACCACTGTTGAGTTACTGTCGCCTTCCTGTCGGCTTGAACCAGTTTGGCTATTCACCTCTGACCTCTCTCAATAACGAGGCGTTTTCGCCCACAGAATTGCTGCTCACAAGCTGTTTTTTATTTCTCGCACCATTATCTGTAAGCTCTAGAGTGTGTGTGAAAATCCCAGGAGATCAGTAGCTTCTGAGATGCACAAACCACCCCATCTGGCACCAACAATCATTCCATGGTCAAAGTCACTTAGATCACATTTCTTCCCCATTCTGATGTTTGGTCTGAACAACAACTGAACCTCTTGACCATGCCTGCATGCGTTTATGCATTGAGTTGCTGCCACATGATTAGCTGATTTAGTATTTGCATTGATGAGCAGGTGTACCTAATAAAATGGCCACTGAGTGTATCTGCTTCCACCACGAGTCCTGGCAGTCCATTCCAAGCATCTTTTTATTTTTAGGAAATGCTTATGCTTTCTCTCTATATTAATGTCAAACTCCATCTTTATATGAAATATTTATCTTTCAGCATACCATAATTCCCAAAGGCTCCCTTTCGCTCAAGGTCTTGGCTGAGCTGCCGATCATTGTCGTTCTCATGTATCAGGTAGTTACTATAATTTCCTGTTATTTTTAAAGCACCATTGTATTTTTAATGCTTGGGAAATTGTGGCGTTTTAGGATTCTGTCTGTAAAATCATTTAACATCCCATCCTGTTGCAAGTTATTGTGGTGTTAGTGTAGCAGCTAGCATAACATGGTACAGTGCCAGCAATTGAGGTTCGATTCCTGCCGCTGTCTGTAAGGAGTTTGTACATTCTCCCAGTGACCACTGGCTTCAAATGGTTTCCTCTGGGAGTTCCGGTGTCCTCCCACATTCCAAAGACTTGATGGGCCAAATGGCCTAATTCTTCACAATGGCTTATGAGACCACTCGTTCTGTGGAAAAAGTTGTCCCTCAAGTTTCTCGAGGACCAACTACATCCAGAGGGGCAGATAGTTGAACAGTGTATCCATCTTTTGTAGACCCTTCAGTAGCTGCATAGACCCCTGAAGAGTAGACTATCTGTTGGATGGAAGCGACCAACAACTCTGATAGAGGCCGATGCAAAGTTGTTAAGCTCATCAGTGGGAGGTGGTGCTTTAGCTCTGCTGGCCCACCACCTTGAGGGAGTCTTGATCATAAGCCGGCCGAACTGATGGTCCCACTGATGATAGCACACGATAGTTAACATCTTAGACCAAGTGTATTTTTAATTCTGTTATTAAGTCTGCCCACTCACCCTAAACCTGAGCCCTCTAGGTATTGATTCCACAACTGTTGGGGAAAAGACTGTGTGTATTTACCCTCTTTATGCCCCTCATAATTAATATATACATGGTCCAAATGAGTTTTAGTTTGCTTAAACCAACCCATGGTTTAAGCAAATTATCACAATCATGAATGCATTTTGAATTGATGTAGTATTCTAGCACGTGTTACTGTTTCTGCACTGGGATACAGCTACTGGTTATTGTGGCTGAGTGCTCGAGTAATTTACCGACGTTAAAGGTAAGGCTCTTGTAAGGATAAGACAGTCCTGCTGAAGGGTCTCAGCCCAAAATGTCGACCGTACTCTTTTTTCACAGATGCCGCCTGGCATGCTGAGTTCCTCGAGCACTTTGTGTGTGTTGCTTGGATTTCCAGCAACTGCAGATTTTCTCTTGTTTGTGATAAGGCAGTTCCCTCGTGCTTTTTTCTGCTAGGCAGTTACAGCAATATAAGCCAGCAGCTGAATCCTCAACTATTTATTCTCATTCACCCATTGCAAAGAAGCATTAATTGCCATAGACACCTGTGGAGGCCATGTCATTGGGTATATTTAAAGTGGAGATTGATAGGTTCTTGATTAGTGGGATAATAAATCGTGCCTTATGCTGCTCAACCTGCTGCTTTCCTGGAATTCCAGCATTATTGTGAATTCTATGTCATTGGGCTGCTGATCCTGTCAAATCAGCATGACTGCTAATGAGTTGTTATCCTTGCAATGTGACTCTTTGAAACCTACCAAATGTTGAAAGGCCCGGATACAATGGATATGGAGAGGGTGTTTCCTTTTGTGGGGAGATCTAAGACCAGTGGGCACAACTTCAGAGTAGAAGGATGTCCCTTTAGAGGAGAATTTCTTCAGCTAGATGGCTGTGGAAGCCAAGTCATTGATGTTATGGTGGATCAGACTCGATGGGCTGATTGGCCTAACTCTGCCCCTGTCTTTTATAGTCTTATCTAGTAGCGAGTAATACTATTGCTGCACTCCCACCCTAATTACGAACTTTAATCAGGTAAACGAGGGGAGGCTTGTTGCGGTTGGATTCTTGCCTTGTGATTACTTCCTTAGTGCTTGTTACCCCTTCTCCTGCCTTGTGTTTTAATGATAAAGATTAGCTTTATTTGTTACTTGTACATCGGAATATGGAAACATACAATGAAATGTGTCATTTGCGTCAACAACCGAGACAGCCTGAGGATGTGCTGGGGGCAGCCTGCAAGTGTTGCTGCACTTCTGGTGGCAACGTAGCGTGTTGACAATTCACTAACCCTAACCTGTACAGTTTTGGACTGCGGGAGGAAACCGAAACATTCTGAGAAAACCCACCTGGTCACAGGTAGAATGTACAAACTCCTTATAGACAGTGGCAGGAATTGAACCCCGATTTACCCCAACCACCACCAAACCACAACAGTATAGTGAAAGGTATGTTCCTGGGTCACTGTCTCGTAAGTTACAATAGCATTACACTAACAGCTGTGTTACTGTGCTGTTAATTGTCTAAAATGTAATGTTGTTCCTACTTCATTTCAGTTGTACAAGCAGAGTATCCACAATGTTGTATCCGAATTCGTCCCTTTAATAATGAGCACCATCATGCTACAAATCACACCTCAAGCAAGGTGAGTGGATCTCCTCCAGATGGTGCTGTAGACCACAAGGTTTTTCTCATTTTAAAAAATAATCTTTTTATGATCATTTTGACCACATTTTTATTTGGTGTCGTGCCATCTGTGTAATATGATTTTGAAAGGTAGTGAAGCAGGCACCCAGATGAACCAGTGACAAGTAATAATAACTTACTTATTGAGCACTTTTCATAGAAGCAATATGGTTCAAAGTGCTTATTAGTTAAAGGCAAGATAAAATAAACAGGTTTTGAGTTGGTGTTTAAAAGTGACAACTGAGTCTGCATCCCTTATAGTTTTAGGTATTGAATTCCACAGTTTAGCAGCACAGATCAAAAAAGCTGATGATTGATGAAGAATATAATCTTCCAGGGGATTTGACCAACCTTATGAAGTCTCTGACTTTTGGCAGACTTAGAGTGGGTTTTTACGTTGTTCAGTATTTCTGTGGTGCATGTCTTTATATAGGATAAATAGACAGGTTTGTATCCTGGATTGAACCATCTTTGTGCCTCATGATAAGAAGGACCAAAGTGCACTCGAAAGAAAACGGAAAATCCTGGGTATATATTGCTTTGGAAATGTTCAGTCAAAGTAACGGTGGAGTTTATTGTCATCTGCACAACTGCATGTATGAAAGCTGTGATGCTGCTGCAACCAAGCTTTTTATTGCAACTGCGCACGCATAAGACCTATTCCTGCTCCTTTGTCTAATGGTGTTATGTATGCTGCAGCAGCACCACAGGCACATGGCATCATATAATTAACATTCACAAGAAAAACCTAAATGAATCATAATTTATACACTATTTTTACAAGGCAGCAATTAGAACGAAAAGTCCATTTTGCTCACAGTTGCTAAACTGTAGTGATTAGGGTTGTGCTGGTTGGTTCAAGAATTAAGTGGTTGAAGGGAAGTAGTTGTTCTTAAATGGGGTGGTGTGGGACTACCTGCTGCAAGATGGCAGCTGTGAGAAGATGGCATGACCCAGATGGAAGACATCTTTAATGATAGATGTTGCCTTCTTGAGGCAGGGTCTACTGATGGTGGGAAGGGATGTGCCTGTAATGTATTAGTCACAGGCTATTTCTGTCTGTACTTATGCTGCTGTACATTTGACTTGGTGTGCCAGACAGTGATATATCCAGTCAGGATACTTTCATCGGGATCAAGGATCAGCCTTATTCACATTTACATGCACTAGGGATTTGGTGTGATGTGTTAGTCAGGGCGTAACATCCAATTTACATTTAATAATTATAATGAATAAAGAATTATATAGGAATAAAAAAGCTAATGAAGTTAGAAGTTAAAGTAGTCAGGACAAAAAGGCATCACTATATTTGTAGAGTTTTTGGTGACAGGACATTTTCTATTCACATCTTCCTTGCTAACTCAATCTATCTTTTTTGCTCAGTTTTTTTGTTATGCTAGTCAATATAAATGAATTTAGCTGATATCAAAAGGAGCTCTCTTAACTCGCTCCAAATTTGGATTTCTTCCACGGGGACTGCCAGTTTATAGTTTACACAATCAGGGCGTTTTGTGGTTGGTCTCTGGAGTATGCAGTGAATAAAGTCTCGCGTCACTCCTGCTGTTCACTTCTGATTGTCTTGGGTTTAGAATATGTTAATCACTAAGGTAATTACTTCCTCTACTGTGGGGCATTACGCATTTTAGCAGTGGTTGGGATTATAAGTAGAGCTCTGTATGGGTTGATGCTGCAACTATCTTGAGGGAAAACAATTAGATTATAGTACAATACAGCTCAGGCCCTTCAGTCCACAATGTTGTGCCAACCCTTTACCCAACTCCAAGATCAATCTAACCCTTCCTGCCTACGTAGCCCTCCATTTTCATATCATCCACGTGACTATCTAAGAGTCCCTCAAGTGCCCCTAATGTATCTGCCGCACTCATCACTCTCCGTGTAAAAAAAACCAACTTGTGACATCTCACTCCCATACTTTTCGCCCAGCACCTTAAAGTTATGCCCACCTTGTGTTAGCCATTTCCACCCTGGGGAAATGAAATGTCTGACTGTACATTTCATTGAAGGCTTTTATCATCTTACACACTTTCATCAAGTCATCTGTCATCCACCTTCTCTCCGAATAGAAGCACCCTAGCTATTGAATACTTTTGAAAAGGCTCTCCAGCAACAGTTGGATTGGGTTCAGTTTTGGTCTCAGCTGGTGATCTTTGCTATCTGTAGATAGATAGGAAAGTTTTTTTTAACTAAACCATAGTTGAAATTTCAATAATGGATGTAGTAGGGATTTAGTGGGACTCCAGAAACAGTGCCAAATATCATTTGGATGATTACAGTGCATGTAGATTTTCACCTTTAGACATTAAGTAGAAAAGAGATCTTTTAAATGCTTTACATTGTTCTAGATAAATTATTGTGCATTTTACTTTACAATTAAAAAAAGAGATCTTTTAAATGCTTTACATTGTTCTAGATAAATTGTTGTGCATTTTACTTTACAATTAAAATTAGATATTTGAGTTCCTAGATTTGAACCTTAACTGATATACTCTTTATTATAGACAAAATAAACTTTACAACAAGGAACTGTATGCTGATTTCATCGCTGCACAGATTAAAACGTTGTCCTTTTTGGCTTATATCATAAGAATCTATCAGGTATGCCCTTTTACCTTTGAATTGTGGTATTAGTTGAACCATGTAAGAGATTCTATATCTGATTCTGAATTACCAATCCTGCATCTCTTTTTGTAGGAGTTGGTGGGGAAATATTCTCAACAGATGGTAAAAGGAATGCTACAACTGTTATCTAACTGCCCTTCTGAAACTGCGCATCTACGGAAGGAACTTCTGATTGCGGCCAAGCACATTCTAACCACCGACCTTCGCAACCGTATGTATTTCTGAGTCATCAAGTCAAGTTTATTGTCATTTCGACCATAAACTGCTGGTACAGTACACAGTAAAAATGAAACAACATTCCTCCAGGACCTTGGTGCTACATGAAACACAAAACTACACTAGACAGCACAAGGCTACACTAGACTACATAAAACAACATAAAAACTGCACTAGACTACGGACCTACACAGGACTACATAATAATAAATGATGTAGATGTCAGTCCAGACTCTGGGTATTGAGGAGTTTAATGGCTTGGGGAAAGAAACTGTTGCACAGTCTGTTTGTGAGAGCCCGAATGCTTCGGTACCTTTTACCAGATGGCAGGAGGGAGAAGAGTTTGTGTGAGAGGTGTGTGGGGTCCTTCATAATACTGTTAGCTTTGCGGATGCAGCGTGCAGTGTAAATGTCTGTAATAGCAAGAAGAGAGACCCCGATGATCTTCTCAGCTGACCTCACTATCCGCTGCAGGGTCTTGCGATCCAAGATGGTACAATTTCTGAACCAGGCAGTGATGCAGCTGCTCAGGATGCTCTCGATACAACCCCTGTAGAATGTGATGAGTTTTTCAAAGCTCAGAATAAATTTATTTTTTGAAGTACCTGTATGTCACCATATACCACCCTGCATTTCATTTTCTTGTGGGCATCCACAGTATAGACAAAGAAACACAATCGAATCAATGGAAAGCTACACCAAAGATGGATAAACAACTAATGCATACAGTACAAGGAAACTACCTGCAAATATGTAAAGAGAAACAAATTAATAAATAATATTGTTTTTAAAGTTGTGTGAAAGTCTAAGAAGAAAATAATAATAAATTGTACTGGAGTGTCTTGCTGATTATTTTAACAGCACGTTTTCTTTCGTATTACCCTACTTTCAGCATCTTATATCCTAAGTCACAGAATTGTAGAAAATTTTGATGCAAAAAGTAGCCATTTAGCTTGTAACCATATTTCCAAATAGAACCGCTGAGACTAATTCACCCTCCCCAGCTCTTGAGTATGCCCATGCAGGTTTGCATAAGAAAAAGAGGCAAGAATACAGCCTGTCTCTTTGCAATCTTTTTGATCTCCTACCGTGAGGCAGAAGGTACTGCAGTATAAGAGTTAGGGTTTTTAGGCTGTGTAACAGCTTCTTTCCACAGACTGTGAGACTTCTGAACACTACTATGAAAGTGCAATGTATATAATTATATATAAATATTATGTGTGTATGTACTACTGTATATTGGGGTTGGTGTGGATGTAGACACACCCAACTCTGAGACACCAGCCAAGGTTATTTGATTTTAAACAATTGGTTTATTGATCATTACAGTATGTCTCTCTGGTGCTTCCTGTTTCCTCTGCTCTTCCTTCCCCTTTTTCCAACTATGATTCCCCCCCTCTCTGCCTCCTTCCCACTCTCAGACCACAACGGAGAGCCATATCAGGATCAAGTTTATCATCACTCAAGTATGTTATAAAATGTTTTTTTGCAGCAGTACTGTGCAATACATAAAATTACTATGGTACTATATATAGCTGTATATACGTGTGTGCCTAAGACTTGCACAGTGTGTATGTACTACGTTTTGCACCTTGGCCCCAGAGGAATGTTGTTTACATTTAGTTGTCTACACGTGTGCAGTTAAATGACAATAAACTAGAACTTGGACTCAACTCTCCCATTCAATAAATCAAGGCTAATCATTTACCTCACTTTCCTGCCCTTAATTGCTTAATATTCCAAAATTTATCAATCTCGGTCTTGGAGGCATCTTTTTCAAATGGTCAGAAGACCCATTCGAATTGCCATGTTATAGGACGTAATCCAAACGGCCCTTTGTCCATTTGTATACGATATGACATTTCATCGAACTGTATTTGTAGAGGCGTAGATAAGTGCTTCATTGTTGGTTATTGACATGATGGGCGGAAGGGCTCGTTCCCTGTATGGCTCTATAAGTCTCTGATCTGGTTCTTACTGTCTTTCACGGTTGGAATGACCTTGTGTATGACAGCCTTTGTTGATGAATCTCTTCCCATCCTGATGGCATGAACATCGATTTCTCCAATTTCTGGTAATTTCTCCCTACTCCCTTTTTCCCTTATTTCATTGCCCACTCTGGTTTCTCTCTCATTCCTCCTCCTCACCTGGCCATCACCATTCCTCTGGTTCCTGTCATCAATGAGTACTAGTGTGTGTTCTCTCAAAGTCCCCTTGAAGAAATCCATAATCAATTCCTTGGTCTTGCTGACATTGACTACGAGATTGTAGACAAGTCCTCAAGTCAGTGAAAGTGTAGTAGTCGCTTTGTATTTCATGTGTTGTTCTGTAAACTGATTCCTTAGACGTACAGTATTATGCATTTGTAATTACTGTTCAGGATTAATATCTACCCTGGTGACTGTATGGCAGTGTATGTTTAAACCATCCCTTGGGCAAATTTATTTTCCATATTGTGAACAGTGAACTCTCTATCTCAAGATTATACATTTTTAACAACAGACATTGTAGTTGCTGTTTCCTTTGTGAAACTAAGTATTTACTATGCTGGACAGTAGTAGCAGGAGTGTAAACATGTTTATACGGTCTAATTTTGTTAATCTTTCACAAGGGAAGAGTTAATGATCTTTAATTAGTTTTTATGTTTGCATTAATGAGACACCAGTGATCATTCTCTGCATAACACCAACAATTTGTTTTTTATAGAATTCATTCCATGCATGGATAAGTTGTTTGATGAATCTGTGCTAATAGGCTCGGGGTACACAGCTCGTGAAACGCTGAGGTAAGTCATTTGCTTGGGACTCTGGAAATGTATTAGGATGTTTAATTAAAGATTACCTGTGTGGAGAAGTTAAACATTACCAATGACTTGGCTGCCAGTAACCGTAATGCATTGAAAGGCAGCAAAATTGAGAATTTGTTACTTCAGTGTTGACATCTAATGAGTTTTCAGTGTGCTGACATCTTAATATCAGCGTGTTTACAAATGTAGCTTTAGAATTTCATTATTGTAGAATTTTTCAGTGGCACCTCCATCTCCTAAAAGTACCAGACGATCTACTATATTTGGAAAAACTTACTACTTTTATTTGACATACACTTAGTGACCACTTTATTAACTACACTTGTCCACCTGGTCGTTAATATAAGTATCTAATTGGCTAATCATGTGGCAGCAACTCAGTATGTAAAAGCATGTGGACGTGGTCAAGAGGTTCAGTTGTTGTTCAGACCAAATCTCAGAATGGGGAAGAAATGTGTTCTAAGTGACCTTGACTGTGGAATGATTGTTGGTGCCAGACAGGATGGTTTGAGTATCTCAGAAGCTGCTGATCTCCTGGATTTTCCATGTATAAGTTTCCAGAGTTTACAGAGAATGGTGTGACATCCAGTGAGTGACAGTTCTGTGGGCAAAAATGCCTTTTTAATGAGACAGATTAGAAGAGAAAGGTCAGACTGATTCAAGCTAACAGGACAGAGACAGTAACTCAGATAACCATGCGTTACAGAGGTGTGGAGAAGAGCATTTCTGAATGCACAAGGTGCCAAACCTTGAAGTGGATGGGCTACAGCAGCAGAAGACCATGAACAGACACCCAGTGGCCACTTTATTAGGTACAGGAGGTATGTAATAAGGTGTCCACTGAGTGTATAGTTGGAGAGAACTCCGGAGCGTTGTGAGGCTTTCTATTTCAGTGTTGTTGTGTATGAGGCATTCTTGGAAAATGGGAATTGCAGATTCCTGTACTTATTTTCAGGGGATGCAAGGCTATTTCAAAGCATGGGCCCTCTGGTCCAATACACCCCCTCTTATCCTGGTCTCTGTTAGCAAGGTCATCCAAAGTATTATTTTTGCCCATGTCCTGACTTGCATCATCACAGTCCAAGTTAAAGTCTAAGTTTATTGTCATCTGCACAAGTACATGTATGCGGAGGTGCAATGAAAAACTTGCTTGAATTTAGATGCAACAGCCAGTAAGTTATAACCGATGCTAACCAGCTCAACCTTGTGCCTTTTACATTAATCCTCTCCTAACTGTGTGGTAAAGTAGTAGTTAGCTCAACTTTATTACAGTGCCAGAGAATCAGGTTCAATTTCTGCCACTGTCTGTAAGGAGTTGGTACATTCTCCCCGTGACGCGTGGGTTTCTTCCAGATGCTCTGGGTTTCCTCCCACAGTCCAAAGACATATGGGTTTGTACAGTAGGTTAATTGTTCACTTGAGTGTAGTTTGGGTGGCATGAGTTTGTTGGGTTGGAAAGGCTTGCTACCATGCTGTATCTCTAAATAAATTAAACAAAAAACATTTTATCAAATTCCCATTAACTTCCCCAAGTTTTACTGCTTACCTACACACTAGAGAGAATTTAGTGGTTGCTTAACCCACCAACCCACACGATTTTGGAAGAAATCAGGGAAACTCATGTAGTCACGGAGCATGCAAGCTTCACACTGATGGCGCTGGAGGCTGGGATTGAACCTGGCTTGCTAGAGAGTCTACCACTGCTCCACCCTGTTGTGTCACCTACTGGAAATTTGTGCTTGACTTGCATCTCTTTTGCCATTGTTCAAACAGACCTCTGGCCTACAGCACCCTGGCCGACCTGGTGCATCATGTCCGCCAGCATCTCCCACTTAATGACCTGGCCCTCGCTGTTCAGCTGTTTGCGAAGAACATCGATGATGAGTCGCTGCCCAGCAGCATCCAGACTATGTCCTGCAAGCTGCTGTTGAATCTGGTGGACTGTATTCGATCCAAGAGCGAGCAGGAGAATGGGAACGGAAGAGATATTCTGATGAGGATGTTGGAGGTATGGGAGAACTAATTAGTTCAAGTTTTTGTTGTAAAGCAAGTTTTATTTGTGCAGCAGTGTAGTATTTTTAAAGCATGGTAACAAGTCCTTCTGGCCCAATGAGCCTGCGCCGCCCTATAACACACGTGACCAATTGATCTACTAACCTGTACATCTTTGAACTGTGGGAAGAAACTGGAGCACTTGGAGGAAACATGCAGTCATGGGGAGAACGTACAAACTCCTTCCGGGTAGCGGCAGAATTGAACCCAGGCTGCTGGTGCTGTAATGAGGTGACACTAACGATGCTACTGTGTCGCCATTGTAACCATGAAATTCCTGCTCAATGGTGTCCAGCAGCACTTTGATGGTAGAGCATTGTCAACTGTCAAGAGTAAAGGTTCCCAGCATCTTTAATGCCATGGGGCCTTTCCATGGAACCCAGGTTTGATAGCCCTGGACGAGGATGTGCTTAGACAGCCACATTACTGTGCATCCCATAAACATAATAGTACATTAAAAAACAGAGGAGAGACAAAACTTAATGTGAACTTAAATTAACATAAATTATAATAAATAACAACTAAAACTAGTGCCAGATTGAGAGAGAAAGAGAGAGAGAGCGAGAGAGAGGAAAAAAAGGAATAGTCAGAGATAGTGTTACGGTCTTTCAAGTTGGTTGAAATGGGGAAGAAGCTTGCAGTGTAGGTCTTCGATAAGACCATAAGACAGAGGAGCAGAATTGGGCCATTTGGCCCATCGAGTCTGCTCTGCTATTTCATCACAGTTGATCCAATTTTCCCCCAGCTTCAATCTCCTGCCTACCCTCCGTACCCCTATCTGTCCATTCTCCACCTATCTTTGTATAGCAAACTTTGCAACAAAGCCATCAATTCCTTCATCCAGATCATTGACATATAACATAAAAAGAATCAGTCCCAACACAGACCCCATTGGCAGCCAACCAGAAAAGGCTGTCAGCATTGTAGGCAACATTTTTAGTTGCCTACTGCTGGTACTGAAAAGCTTCCCAATTCTCTAACTTCCCACTAAATTTTGCTCCATTATATGCCCTCTCTTTGGCTTTTACGTTGGCTGTGACTTCTCTTGTTAGCCATGGTTGTGTCTTGGCTTTAGAATATTTCTTCTTCTTTGGGATGTATATATCCTGTACCTTCCAAATTGCTTCCAGAAACTCAAGCTCTTCAAGTCTTGGAGGCCTCATCAATTATGGCTTCGATGGTGGGGGTACATGATGATGGACATCACCTTCCTGAGACCTTGATTCTTGTAGACATTCCTCGATTGGCGGGAGAACTGGACGCATGATGAAACTGGCTAAGCCCACCAGTCTCTGTAGCCTCTTGCATTCAGGGTGCATTGGGTGTGATCGCAGAAGAAATTCCTTCTCACCTCCATTCTAAATGGACGTCCCTCTATTTTGAGGCTGTGTTGTTGGGTCTTAGACTCTCCCACCTTAGAAAACATCCTCTCCACAATCCACTCTTATCGAGGCAACATTCGATAGGTTTCAAAGCGATGCACTCCTCATTCTTCTAAACTCCAGAGAGTACAGGCCCAGAGCCCTCTAATGCTCATCGTAACACTTCACATTGAGTAAAGTAATTGTCCACTAGTTGGTGTATCCCTTACATTCTTGTTTATATTCTTATCTCATCTTGGTATGACAAATGGCTCTGATCCCCATTGGAAAGCATAACTCACCTTTGTACAAAGACTTTTCTTGCCTGGGTTGACTGCACACTGTCTGTAAATGATCATTTCTTGCTCATTACCTTGCCTTGGCACAACTTCCACAAATATACACTTGATAATCACTTTATTAAGTATATCTGTACACCAGCTCACTAATGCAGTTATCTAATCAGTCAATCATGCGGCAGCAACTCAATGCATAAAAGCATGCAGACGTGGTCAAGAGGTTCAGTTGTTGTTCAGCCCGAACATCAGAATGGGGAAGAAACGTGATCTAAGTGACTTTGACCATGGAATGATTGTTGGTGCCAGGCAGGATGGTTTGAGTATCTCAGAAACTGCTGATCTCCTGGGATTTTTACACATAACAGTCTCTAGAGTTTACAGAGAATGGTGTGAAAAACAAAGAAAAACATCCAGTAAGTGGCTGATCTGTGAGTGAAAACATCTTTTTAATGAGAGAGGTCAGGAGAATGGCAAGACAGGTTCAAGCTGACAGGAAAGTAACAGTAACTCAAATAGCTATGTGTCACAACTGTGGTGTGCAGAAGAGTATCTCTGAATCTTAGCAAAGTGGCCACTGTGTGTATGAATTACGGTTAGATATTAGGGGCAGATATTTGGCAATATTAGGCTAAATTTGAGATATTAATTATTGCAGCTTAGTTCTTTGTTAAAGCTTAATTATTAATTAAATATTACAGCTTATTCCTAATTATTTTGAGGTAGTTACTGATGTAAAATTCTAATTCTGCTTGTTTGAGCTCTTTCCTTCAGCTGAAATCCGTTTCCGTGATTGATTGGAATTAGTATCGGCCGCTAGTGAGGGAAGGCAGTACATATTAATCTTCCATTTCTGCTTCAATTCCAGGTGTTTGTCCTGAAGTTTCACACCATTTCTCGCTATCAGTTGTCCACCATCTTCAAGAAGTGCAAACCTCAGTCAGAGTTGATGGCCACTGACGCCCCCATCGCTTCAGCCCAAGCGACTCCCACCTCGTCTGTGCCTCCTCCTGCCCCACCCACGCCGACTCTCCCTGCTCCAGCCTTGGACAAACATGGAGATAAGGACAAGGAGGAGAAGCAGACTTTTCAAGTCTCTGATTGTCGCAGCTTGGTTAAGACGCTGGTTTGCGGAGTAAAGACAATTACTTGGGGCATAACCTCATGCAAAGCGCCAGGAGGTAAAGGGCAGACTATCACATTTACTTATCATTCATTTCCAAATGACGAGAATATAAGAGTGGGCATGTAATGCTGAGGCTTTATATGGCATTGGATGGACCACACTTCTGATATTGTGAGCAGTCTGGGGCCCGGTATCTGAGAAAGGATGTGCTGTCAGTGTAGAGGATGCAGAGCAGATTTACGAGAATGATCCTGTGAATGTAAAATGTTTGATGTCTCTGGACCTGTACTTGCTTTAGTTCAGGAAAAAAAGTGGGGGGGGGGGGGTCTCATTGAAAGATGCCAAATTTTGAAAGGCCAGGATAGACGGGATGTTTCCAATAATGGAAGGATCTAGGACCCTAGGACACAGCCCAGGATAAAAGTGTGTCCCTTTAGAACAGAGATGAAGAATTTCTTTAGCTAGATGGTGTTGAATCTGTGGAATTCATTCTCACAGATGGCTGTGGAGGCCAAGTCATTGGGTAAATTTAAAGCAGAGATTGATAGGTTGTTGAGAGGGAGGTTGAGCCCACTCTCCCAAACTCCTCTCTCCTAACCCCCCAGGGGCTTGGGTTTAGGGTGAGAGCGGAAAGACTTAAGTGCCCTTGGGGGGTCACGCAAAGGAAGATGAGTATGTGGAATGATCTGCCACAAAAGTGCTTGAGGCTGGTACAGTAATATAATTTCAGAAGTATTTGTATAGGTACACGGAGGGGAAATGCTTGAAGAGATATGGTCCCAACACAGGAAATTGGGACTGGACATGGACTAGTTGGGCCAAAGGGTCTGTATCTGTGCATTAGGACTTGTGTATCAGAGATGTGGAGGTTGGCATCAGAAGCATGAGACCCTAATAAATAATAATTACTCACCATGCAGATTATCAACAGGATGTGGTGGTGAAGCCTTTTTCCTAAATGGGTAAATCAGTGTGAGATGTAGTTAAATAAGAACATCGAAATAATAACATTTTATGAGGTGCTCTGTGGAGAGCTCTTGTGTGGGGTCATCAGGTTCTGAATTATTTGTTTTCTTTCCTTTACAGAGGCTTCATTCATTCCCAACAAACAGTTACAGCCAAAAGAAACACAGATTTATATCAAGCTGGTTAAATATGCCATGCAGGCTTTGGATATATACCAGGTAAAGTACTGAACCTTGTGATGGGATTTAGTTGCTGCCAGCATGCCAGCAGGGATGACACTGTCTATAATCCGAGTGTTTTGCCAGGTCATTTCAGAGCGATGTCACTAGGCCTGGAGTCACATAGGGCAACAATAAAAAAAAATTGTCAAGTCAGTTGGATTTTTGAAAAAAAGTCAATCATCTATCTTTAAAGGCCCCTACTATTCTGGACATGCCTTCTTCTTGCTGTTACCATTGGAGAAGAGGTACAGGAGCCTGAAGACCCACACTCAAAAGTAAATTTATTATCAAAGTACATATATTTCACCGGAAGTTACTTCGAGATTCATTTTCTTGCAGGCATTCATAGTAGAACCAAGAAATACAATAGAATCACTGAAAAACTACACAATGACTGACAAGCAACCAATGTATAAAAGAAGATAAACCGTGCAAATACAATAAAAAATATATAATAACTTTTCAGTATTCTATTCTGGTAGTGGTTATGGTAACGGTTTACAGTACTGGCGATTGCTGTCAGAGTTGAACTCATACAGGTTTCCGTAAGCAGTTTATACTTTGCTCCTTGTGACTGCGTGGGTTTTCTTAGGGTGCTCTCGTTTCCTCCTACATTCCAAAAAGATGTACGGGTTGGGGTTAATGAGTTTCCTGCACGTTATGTTGGCGCCAGGCACATGGTGACGCTTGTGGGTTGTGCGCGGAACAATTTTAATTTTTAATTTAGAGAAACACGGTAACAGGTCCTTCTGGTCCAGTGAGATGCACTGCCCGATTACGTCCATGTGACTAATTAATCTACTGAGCCATTCATCTTTGGAATGTGGGAGGAAACTGGCCTGGTCGCTGGGAGAATGTACAGACTCCTTACAGACAGTGGTGGGAATTGAACCCATGCGCTGGGACTGTAATAGCATATGCTAGCCACTGTGCTAACCTGCCTCCCTTTTCCTGTGCCACTACGCTTGCAGTGTGTTGATAGTTCGTGCATTTTACTGTATGTTTTGATGTACATGTGACAAATAAAGCAATTTTTAATGTTTAAAATCTTCATGATATCAGTGGACAGCCTGTAGCCAGCAGCTGCAGTGCCCCCCCCCACATCTGGACATCCAGAATCCTGGATAACTGAGTCCAGTTTCACTTATATAAGACCATAAGACATAGGTACAGAATTAGGCCATTCGGCCCATCAAATCCAGTCCATCACTCAATATGGCTGATTTATTATCCCTTTCAACCCTATTCATCTGCCTTCTCCCTGTAACTTTTGGCACCCTTACTAATCAACAACCTATCAACTTCTGCTTTGAAACAACCTATCTGTGACATTGAATTCCATACGTTCGCCACCCTCTGGCTAAAGAAATCCCCCCTCACTTCTAAAGGAACATCCCTCTATTCTGAGGCTGTGCTGTCTGGACCTAGACTCGCCACTATAGGAAACATCCTCTCCACATCCGCTCTATATAGGCGTTTCAATACTTGGTAGATTTCAATGAGACCCACCTTCATTCTTAACTCCAGTGAGGATAAACTGACTATAGAGCTGGCCACTTGTAAAAATCTGTTATTAATGTCATATCTTCATTGATGAATAAGTAACTAACCAAGCACACTAAATGATGCTGGTACACTGGTCATGTTGATTAAAAGGAGCCTGGAATTAAACATAATCTATTAATCCCCCGTGACCGAGTCTGTGATATATTTCAATGTGTCTCTTGATTTAAAATAAAGATTCTCTTCATTTTCAACGGTTTTAGCTGGCTATAAATAGTGGTAAGCAAGAGGGATTTTGGAAAGAGTGAACTTTGTGCAGATTTAGCATGGATATGTGCACAGTTCTGTGGTTATATTGGTTGTGAATGATGAGGTGGGAAAGGCATGCTTTGAGCGTGAGGAATCAAAAGCAAACTAGGGTCACTATTTGGTCTTTTTCAAGGTCTTCATGACTTTCTGATAACCCAGTCAATGTTCCTGTTTGTATTTTGGTCCAATTTCCTTTTGGAAATAACTGAGAAGATCTGCTTTACCCGCCCCCCCCCCCCTTCATATAACATGTCATAACATATCAATGTGTGCGTGTGGGGCGAAAAGGAAAATGTCAGATGCTGGAATCCTGAACTAAAGTCCGACAGTGCCTGTGGAGTGAGAAATGAAGTTAATGTTGATAACATTGAGATGAGTGGGCATGTGGACCTCAGGAAGGAATTCGAGCAGGTTTGGCATCGGGGGGTGGGGGTGCAGTCCTGTCGAGCCACCAGTTGCGAATATTCCTCGTTTTTATTCTCTAATTTTATAATTATGTAGTGAAACTTATTTGGGCCATTCGCAAAGGAGCTGGAGGAGCTCAGTGGGTCAGGCAGAATCTGTGGAGGGAAATGAACAATTGACATTTTGGGTGGAGACTCTTTATTAGGAATAGGGCGTTCATGGGACGTTTAGCCTATCCCAACGAAATGTCTCAATCCAAATGTCAACTTCACATTCCCCCTATAGATGCTGCCTGTCGCATTTAGATTGAAATTCATTTATTTATTGTAAGTATGAATTGTGTCATTTGCACAACCCAGGATGAGCAGGGGGCAGCCTGAAAGCTGACATTCAGTTTCTTCAGCTGCTTTGTGTGTCGTTCCAGCTTTCCAGCATTTGCATTCCCGTATGTCTTGGGCACCTATGATACAGTGTGCATGTTGTAACTAATACTTGTACTGCTTCCCTGTGCCCTATAGGAGAAAGCTTCCTAGAATCCAGCGGATAATTATGTTCTCATACAATGGTCGTCTTTGATTTTAGGTACAGATCGCTGGGAATGGACAAACGTACATTCGAGTGGCCAATTGCCAGACAGTAAGGATGAAGGAAGAGAAGGAAGTTTTGGAGCATTTTGCTGGTGTTTTCACAATGATGAATCCTTTAACGTTTAAAGAGATATTTCAGACAACTGTACCATACATGGTGGAAAGGATCTCCAAGAACTATGCACTTCAGGTGAAGTATGATCTTAAGGTCATTATCTTAAAAAAACACATTATTCAGCATGAGTGGCACATCGACAGCAACCATCAGAGGAGAAAGTGTTTCAGCCAACTCAAAATTCTGCCAATGCTGGAATCTAGTAAAAATACAGAATGCTGGATAATATTTTTTAATTTGCTTACAATGGGATATAGACTTGTTTTATGATATAATTGCCTCCTAAACTGAGCCTGACACCATTTCAGAGGATAATTAAATAAAATAATTTAATTGCCAGTCGAATTAGAGAGGTCGGGTATAGGCCGAACTGTGGCAGCACGGTTCAGATCCTGGAGTGGTCCAAGAGCAAGGAATGACCTGATGTTTGGACAATTAAGCACCAGGCCAGATTGAAACGGTCAGGATGTTTGGACTGGGGGCGAGGTGAGGGCCAGTTTTGTCCAGATCTGCTCCGCACTGAACTGAGGCTGTGGCCTGCTCCAGCTTTACTGATACCTGGCTTTGTGTCTTTTGCAAAACTTCAGTTTTGAGGGTGAAATGTTTAAGATAAGCCTGAAGGGGGTACGAGTGTGGAACAAGCTGCCACCAGCAGAAATGATGAATGCTCCACCACAACGTTTAAGTGAAGTTTGGATAAGTACATGGATGGGAGAGGTATGGAGGGTTATGGTCCGGGTGCAGGTCGATGTGGCTAGACAAAATAACAGTTTAGCATAGACTAGGCGGGCCAAAAGACCTGCTTCTGTGTGGTAACACTCTATGACTCTAGGAACTTAGTGTGTTGGGCAGTATCTGTGGAGGGAAGGAATGACCGACGTTCTGGATCATGATGAAAGGTCTCATTCTGAAACGTCAGCTGTCCATTGATCTCCACAGATGCTGCCTGACCTGCTGAGGTCCTCCAGCGGTTTGTTTACTGTATGCATTTTACATTTCACAATTTAAGATGGGCTGAGATTTACCACCTTGCTGTCCTTCCTACAGATCGTGGCCAACTCTTTCTTGGCAAATCCTTCCACTTCTGCTCTCTTTGCCACCATCCTGGTAGAGTACCTCCTGGACCGCCTCCCAGAGATGGGCTCCAATGTGGAGCTCTCCAACCTCTATCTCAAGCTCTTCAAGCTGGTCTTTGGCTCGGTGTCTCTGTTTGCTGCTGAAAATGAACAGATGCTGAAGGTGAGGATGGGGAGATTGTATGGTGCACAGAATTTGGTGTTTTCACCAAAGATGATTCTTAAATCAGATCCAACAGCTCTAACGCATGGGTATTGGAAGTTGACAGGAGAACTGGAAGGAGGAGGTATCACGGTCATAGCCTTGCCCAAGTGCCTTTTTCTCTTAAGTTCTTTGTTTAAATGTCTGCTGATGCCATGTTCAGAACTGAAGTTTGATAGAAGACAGAACATAGAACAGTACAGCACAGGACAGGCTCTTCGGCCCTCAATGTTGTGACAAACCAATTTGTAATCAAATGGCCAGCTAAGGTAACCTCTTTTGCTGTCACAATGTCCAAACCCTTCCATTTTCCTCATGTTCATGTGCCCATCTAGAGTCTCTTAAGTGTCCCTGATGTATCTGCCTCTATCACCACTCCAGGCAGTGCATTCCAGGCACCCACCACTGGGCACTGTGGTGATGTGGTGTTGTTTACTTTGAGCAAGACTGATAGTGCGATCACTCGAGTTTAATATTATTTTCTCTTGAGTTGTCATCTGGGATTCTGGGGTGCTAAGGTTGATTCCCTTAATGAAGAATAACTGTGCGTGACTTTTACGTGGGGAGGCTGAAGCATGGGCAGCCAGCAGTCCTTAACAGATCAGCATCAGGGTCCAGTGGCATGGAGTGCAGTATAACTGGAGATCCTTCCTCCTCTTCACTGCTGTTGTGATGTATCATCATTTTCTTCCAGCTCCACTACTGAGGTCTTGGTTGGGAATGCTCTTTGTCTGGAACCTCCTCCTTGATCATAGAAACTACAACAGATTACAGGCCCTTTGGTCCATAGTGTTGTGCCAACCATGCAACCTACTCTAGAAACTGCTGAGAATTTCCCTACTGCATAGCCCTCTAGTTTACTAAGCTCCATGTACCTATCTAAGAGTCTCTTAAAAGAGAGTCTGTCCGTCTCTACCACCTTCGCTGATGGTGCATTCCACGCACCCACCATTCTCTGTGTGAAAAACTTACCTCTGACATTCCCCTTGTACCTGCTTCCAAGTTCCTTAAAACTATGCCCCCTCATGTTGACCATTTCAGACCTGGGAAAAAGCCTCTGGCTATCCACACGATCAATGCCTTCATCATCTTATACACCTCTATCAGGTCACCTCTCAACCTTCGTCGCTCCAAGAAGGAAAGGCCAAGTTCACTCAAACTATTCTCATAAGGCATGCTCTCCAATCCAGGCAACATCCTTGTAAATCTCCTCTGCACTCTCTGTATAGTATCCATATCCTTCCTGTAGTGAGGTGACCAGAACTCAACACAGTGGAGTCTGTCTAAGGTCTTGTATAACTGGAACATTACCTCATGGCTCTTGAACTCAATCCTGCGGTTGATGAAGGCTAACGCACCATATGCCGCCTTAACAACACTGTCAACCGGCGCAGCAGCTTTGAGTGTCCTATGCACATAGATCCCAAGATCTCGTTGATCATCCACACTGCCAAGAGTCTTACCATTAAAATTGTATTCTGTCTTCAAGTTCGACCTACCAAAAGGAACCACTTCACACTTATTTAGGCTGAACTCCATCTGTCACTCTCAGCCCAGTTCTGCATCCTATCGATGTCCTGCTGTAACCTCTGACAACCCTCCAGACTATCCACAACACCCCCAACTTTTGTGTCATCAGCAAACTTACTAACCCACCCTGCTACGTCCTCATCCAGGTCATTTATAAAAATCACAAAGAGGATTGGGAAAATCCAAGATGGAATGTACCCTTGGGTTCTGAAGGAATTAGCTGGATAGATTGCGGAGGCATTAACAATGATCTTTCAAGAATCAATAGATTCCGGCATTGTACCGGATGACTGGAAAATTGAAAATTTTACCCCGCTATTTAAGAAAGGGAGGAGGCAGCAGAAAGGAAACTATAAACCTGTTAGCCTGACATCAGTGGTTGGGAAGTTGTTGGAATCGTTTGTTAGGGATGAGATTAGAGAGTACCTGGAGGAGCATGACAAGATAGGCCAAAGCCAGTATGGTTTCCTGAAAGGAAAGTCCTGCCTAACTAACCTACTGCAATTTTTTGAGGAAACTACAAGTAGGGTAGATAAAGGATATGCAGTAGGTGTGGTGTGGTTGGATTTTCAGAAGGCCTTTGACAAGGTGCTGCATGTGAGGCTGCTTCGCAAGGTAAGAGCCCAAGGAATTACAGGGGAGCTAGTAGCAAGAGTGGAGCATTGGCTGATTGGCAGAAAACAGAGAGTGGGAATAAAGGGATCCTATTCTGGCTGGCTGCCGGTTACCAGTGGAGTTCCACAGGAATCGTGTTGGGACCGCTGCTTTTTATGATGTACGTCAATGACTTGGACTATGGGATTAATGGATTTGTGGCTAAATTTGCCGATGATACAAAGATGGGTGGAGGAGCGGGTAGTGTTGAGGAAACAGAGAGCCTGCAGAGAAATTTAGATAGTTTAGAGGAATGGGCAAAGAAGTGGCAAATGAAATACAATGTTGGAAAGTGTATGGTCATGTACTTTGATGGAAGAGATAAATGGGCAGACTATTATTTTGATAGGGAGAGAATTCAAAATGCAGAGATGCAAAGGGACCTGGGAGTCCTTGTGCAGGATACCCTAAAGGTTAACCTCCAGGTTGAGTCAGTGGTGAAGAAGGCGAATGCAATGTTGGCATTCATTTCTAGAGGTGTAGAATATAAGAGCAGGGATATGACGTTTGAGGTTCTATAAGATACTTGTGAGACCTCACTTTGAGTATTGTGTGCAGTTTTGGTCTCTTTGTTTTAGAAAGGATATACTGACATTGGAGAGGGTTCAGAGAAGATTCAGGAGAATGATTCCAGGAATTAAAGGATTACTGTATGAGGAATGTCTGGCATCTCTGGAGACAATAGACAATAGGTGCAGAAGTAGACCATTCGGCCCCTCGAGTCTGCACCGCCATTCTGAGATCATGGCTGATCATTCACTATCAATACCCAGTTCCTGCCTTGTCCCCATATCCCTTGATTCCCCTATCCATCAGATATCTGTCTAGCTCCTTGAAAGCATCCAGAGAATTGGCCTCCACTGTCTTCCAAGGCACCTCCACAGCTCTCTGGGAGATGAAGTTTTTCCTCAACTCTGTTTTAAATAACTGACCTCTTATTCTCAATCCATGCCCTCTGGTACTGGACTCTCCCAACATCTGGAACATATTTCCTGCCTCAATCCTATCAAATCCTTTAATTATCTTAAACGTTTCAATCAGATCCCCTCTCAATCTCCTCAATTCCAGTGTGTACAAGCCCAATCTCTCCAATCTCTCTGCTTAAGACAGCCCTGCCATCCCAGAAATCAACCTAGTGAATCTACGCTGCCAGAATGGCCTTCCTTAAACCTGGAGACCAAAACTGTACACAGTATTCCAGGTGTGGTCTCACCAGGGCCCTGTACAAATGCAAAAGGACATCCTTGCTCTTGTACTCAATTCCCCTTGTAATAAAGGCCAACATTCCATTTGCCCTCTTCACTGCCTGTTGCACTTGCTCATTCACCTTCATTGACTGATGAACTAGGACTCCTAGGTCTCTTTGCATTTCTCCCTTACCTAACTCTACACCGTTCAGACAATACTCTGCCCTCTTGTTCCTGCTTCCAAAGTGGATAACTTCACATTTATTCACATTGAATGGCATCTGCCAAGTATCTGCCCACTCACCCAGCCTATCCAAATCTCCCTGTATTCTCCTAACGTCCTCTTCGCATGTCACACTGCCACCCAGTTTAGTATCGTCAGCAAACTTGCTGATATAGTTTTCAATGCCCTCATCTAAATCGTTGACATAAATCGTAAAGAGCTGTGGTCCCAATACAGAGCCCTGTGGTACACCACTAGTCACCTCCAGCCAGTCCGAGAAACACCCATTCACTGCTACCCTTTGCTTTCTATCTGCCAACCAGTTTTCTATCCATGTTGAAACCCTGCCCCCAATGCCATGAGCTCTGATTTTACTCACCAATCTCCTATGTGGCACCTTATCGAATGCCTTCTGAAAATCTAGGTACACAACATCCACTGGCTTACCCTCGTCTAACATCCTTGTTACACCCTCAAAAAACAGATTAGTCAAGCATGATTTGCCCTTGGTAAATCCATGCTGGCTCGGCCTAATCCTATTACTGCCATCAAGAGTGCCACTATTTCGTCCTTAATAATGGACTCAAGCACCTTCCCACGACTGACGTTAGGCTAACAGGGCGATAGTTCTCCATTTTCTCCTTCCCTCCCTTCTTGAAAAGTGGGATAACATTAGCTACTCTCCAATCTTCAGGAACTGATCCTGAATCTAAGGAACTTTGGAAAATGATTACCAATGCATCTGCAATTTCCTGAGCCACCTCTTTTAGAACCCTCGGATGCAGACCATCTGGACCCGGGGATTTATTAAATGGCCTCCTTTTTCAGGGCCTCTTAAGTTCCCTGGAGTTCAGGAGAATGGGGGAATGGGGGGGGGGAATCTCATAGAAACATTCCGAATGTTAAAAGGTCTGCACAGATTAGATATGGCAAAGTTTTTCTCCTATGGTAGGGGAGCCTAGGTCAAGAGGGCATGACTTGAGGATTGAAGGGCGTCCATTTAGAACAGATGCGGAGAAATTACTTTAGTCAGAGGGAGGTAAATCTGTGGAATTTGTTGCCACAAGCAGCTGTGGAGGCCAAGCCAGTGGGTGCATTTAAGGCAGAGATAGATAGGTTCTTGATTAGCCAGGGCATCAAAGGGTATGGGGTGAAAGCAGGGGAGTGGGGATGACTGGAAGAATTGGATCAGCCCATGATTGAATGGCAGAGCAGACTCGATGGACCAAATGGCCTACTTCTGCTCCTATGTCTTATGGTCTGAGGAGGGGTTCCAGAACAGATCCCTGCGGAACAACACTGGTCACCATCTTCCATGCAGAATATGAGCCATCTGCAACCACCCTTTGCCTTCAGTGGCAAACCAGTTCTGGATCCACAAAGCAAGGTCTCCTTGATCCGATGCCTCAATACTTTCTGAATAAGCCTTTTGTGGGGAGCCTTATCAAATGCCTTACTAGCATGCTCATGAGATGAATGTTCGTTATCCTCATTCTCCTCATCTCCATCCTAAATTCATCCCCCTGAATTTTATTTATTTATTTATTTAGAGGTACAGCACGGTAACCGGTCCTTCTGGCCCAGTGAGCCCACGCCACCCAATTACACCCATGTGACCGATTAGCTACTAATCCTTGCATCTTTGGAATGTGGGAGGAAACTGGAGCACCCAGAGAAAACGCACACGGCCTTGGGAGAACGTGCAAACTTCTTACAGAGAGTGGCGGAATTGCACACCAGTCGCTGGTGCTGTAGTTGTGCTGTACTAACTGCTGTGCTATCATGCTATCCAATCTTAAGGCCATTTCCCCTCGTTCTAGTCTCTCACCTTCCAAGTTGCATTGTGACATTGATTCTGTACATTTGTGTTGTCTTCTATGTAAGAGCACTCTGTGAATAACCACTTAGCGCATAATTCACCGAATGGTCGTTATAAAGGAGGAGGCCAATTAGCTTGTTGGTGCACATCAACTGAATGCAGCAGATCTATATATGTAGTGAACAGATTCTTTCCGTTCAGCTGCTTATCCAGGTTCCTCTCCAATGCAACAACTGAACCTCTTTATACCACTTTACTGTCAGTGCTTCCCAGACCATTCACTGTATGAAGCATCTGGTTACTAGTGTGTAGGCAAAGCTAGGTGGCTTGCTCTGTTTTTTTTTCTCTCCATTTCTTCTTCTCCATTAATTAGGTTAAATGTTTCTTGTAGTTCAAATTCCTTGTAAGGTATTTTTGAATTTGTATGTGTAGGGAAAAAATTGAATTGACTCTTGACGGATTGAAATGATGTGACTGTTTTGAAATGTACTTTGCTTGATGATTAATGGTTTAATATGTAATTTTATTTTATGAAGGTCACTTTAAAATAATATATTAGTCAAACACTCTTCTTTTGTTCACCCTGTCAGGAAATTCAAGGTTGAGTGAATTTAATGAGCTGTAACGGAAATTTAAATGTTTTGTTCCTATGATCCGTATGTTAATGTACTTTCAGGGAAGGTCCACCAGCCTTTTGAAATTTATCAATAGTCCCTAAGGTGAAGATGACAGTACATAAGTTTTCATTTTCCCAAGGATGTCTAATTTTTCTATATTTTTAAAAATAACTGATAAGAGATTTTCTCAGCTGGTCATGTATAATTGCTTGAGGTAGGCTGCGTAGATCAACACACAAAATACTGGAGGAACTCGGCACGTCAGGCAGCATCTCTGGAGGGTAATAAACAGTCAGCATCTCAAGCCGAAACGTTTCCCTCCATGGATGCTGTCTGACCTGCCGAGTTCCTCCCAGCATTTTGCTGCTCTGGATTTCCAATATCTGCACAATTTCTTATCCTTAGAACAGTGTAGATATTGTGATAGGCTAGCTGGAGCAGGTTGGAAAAATCAGAAGATCTTTTCTTTGAGGTTCAGCAGCATTTTCAAAATGAGATTTCCCGTTTTCATATCTCTGTGTCCCCTCTTATCCAGCTTAGTAGTCTCCTACAATACTTGAAGTCCTGTGTGCTCCTCTAAACTATGGCCTGTTGTCTGCTCTATCTTTGTGCTCTGCTACATGCTTTGAAATTTGGACGTTGAACTCCTCTGCTTCTTTTTCATAGCCTTCCTCTTTGACCAATCTTTTGGTCATCTGTCCTTTCATCTCTTTTACTTTGATGTCAGGAACAGCTGGGATGCTGAAGACAATTTAATTTCAAATGCATGATTTGATTACTTCCTTTTTTCTGAACTTTGACAAAGTATTTCCGAACTTTGACAAATCCTGCTGAAGGGTTTCGGTCCAAAACATTGACTGTTTCTTCATCTCCATAGGTACTGCCTGGCCTGCTGAGTTCCTCCAGCATTTTGTGTGTTTGCTCAGATTAGATTAACTGTATTTGTCACATGTACTTCGAAGCGTACAATAAAATGTGTTATTTGCATCAATGCCCAACACAGTCTGAGGGTTATCCTGGGGGCAGCCCGCAAGTATTGCCATGCTTCTGGCACCAGCATAGCATGCCCACGACTCTCTGACCCTAACCTGTACGTCTTTGGAAAGTGGGAGGAAACTGAAGCACTCACACATTCACGGGAAGAGTGTACAGGCCCCTTACAGACAGCGACGGGAATTGAACTCCAATTGCTGGCCTTATAAAATGTTACTCAACCACCCTCTTTTTTTTTAATAATGCATTTTTCCCAGCACTGGATATTCCCCAGAGTATCTGCAAGGATAATGCTTCTAGAGCTAGTCAAACATAGAAAGTAAATGCCTGAAGTTTGGTTTCTGTATATCTTGGTGTCTTTTGTGGCTGTCAGTGAGGTATTGAATTTAATGTATATTTTAGGCCACAGTAAAGCAATTGCACCGTTCACTAAAGGGAGAACGGGGAGGGTTAGATTTCATTCTCCTGACTCAAAATATTATTAGAACTTGCAAATGCTTTGCAGGAAGTAGCCGAGGGCCACAAAGTCTAATCTCATTTGGCAGGGAATTACAAGGCATTCAGATAGACTTGAAAGAGAATGGGTTTGCAGTAGAAGGTCTGTGGCTAACAAAATGCTGGATGTAGTCTTATCTGAATAATTTTTAACTCTAGTTTGATTATGGCACTGATTCTGAAGAGGGGCTTCATACACACGTTTTGAACTTGGAGGTGTGCAATACATAGGAAGAACATCGTAACATATTGATAAATTAGTTATCGCATGTACTGAGGTACAGTGAAAAACTTAATCTTGCATACCATGCATATTGTGCATTTATGTCTGTTACCTACACTCTAAACACTTTAAATCACTTTTTATAATGTTTACATTGTAAATACATGCTGATATTTAGTTAGTTATTTGTCCCATTTTATTCCACAGAAGTACTTCTTACTTTATTTTTATATAATTCTTCATTCAGAATCAGACTCTGGTTTACTGTCACTGGCTTATGTTGTGAAATATAAGTAGTGAGGTAGTGTTCATGGGTTCAATGTCTATTCAGGAATCGGATGGCATGGGGGAAGAAGCTGTTCCTGAATTGTTGAGTGTGTGCCTTCAGGCTTCTGTACCTCCTTCCTGATGATAACAATGAAAAGAGGACATGACCTGGGTGGTGGGGGTCCTTAATGATGGATGCTGCCCACGACCTCTGACCCTAACCTGTACATCTTTGGAAAGTGGGAGGAAACTGAAGGACTCACACATTCACGGGAAGAGTGGCACTGCTCCTTGAAAATGTTGTGGGTACTCTCGAGGCTAGTGCCTGTGATGGAGCTGACTAATTTTACAACTCTCTGGAGTTTACTTCAATTCTGTGCAGTAGCCTCCCCCCTCCCCCCCATCCAGATGGTGATATAGCCAATCAAAATGCTGTTTACGGTACATATGTAGATATTTGCATTTATTTTAGCTGACATACCAAATCTCCTCAAACTGCTGTCGAAATATAGTTGCTGACTTCTTTATAGCTACGTTGATAAGATGGGAACGGATTAGGTCCTCAGTGATATTGACACCCAAGAACTTGAAATTGCTCACTCTCTCTACTTTTGATCCTTCTATGAGGACAATTAATCTTTATAAATATTGAATGATGTTTTTTGCTGTATGTCGTACCCTGACCAACACACCACAGCAAATTCCTCGTACATATACGCATGTTTTAGGAATAAGGTTGATCCTGGATCCTTGATTCCGGCAGTGCGTTGAAGTACAAAGTAGTTCAAGGGAAAATAATAAATAATGCGGAATGAAGTGTTGCCAATACAGAGGGTGCAATGCAGGCAGACAATAAGGTGCAAGGTCTACTTGCCATTCATCTTATCTACGCCTCTCATAATGTTAAACACTTCTATAAGGTCATCCCCTCATTCCCCTACTTCAAGGATTGAAGACCAAGCCTGACCTGACATTTCTCTTATTTAACTTTGTTATGAACCCCGTAACTAGGTGTCCTACCAGCAAAGATAGGAGTATCCGTTGGAGTCTGGTGATACTATTTTTAACAGTATTTATTAGTAAAAATACACAAAAATAATATCAATACAAATATACAGATAATATACGTCATCAATACTAAACCTAAAAGTGCGGGTATAATAATAATCAATAAGAAATAAGCTCTATTGTTGTCTAGGGGATAATGAATTGTCAGATGGAAATATAAAGTTCAGTTCGGTTCATGCAGGCTGCGGTAGTTGTTGGTCAGGTGTTTCAATTGTTGGAGGGAGAGAGAGAGAGAGAACAGTAACAGCTATTGACTTGCCGACTTTCCTTTACGATCTTGATCCGTTGATGCGTTGTTGTGGCCATTCACGTATGACCCCTCCGTCCTTTAGCTAGACTGTTCCGTGGTGGACTCGTCACCCAGGCAAGGGTGGACACACACAAGCCCCCATCGGTCTCGTAGCGTCTCTCCTGGTGCGTCTGAGGGGTCTTCCCCAGACCTTACTTTTATCCCCACTCATGGGGTCTCAGGTGTCAATCAGGTTGGGATGATGCAATCCCTCAACCAGCGCACTCTGGTTGCCCCCTGCGGGGTTTCAATGAATAGAACAGTACCAAGTACACAAACCTCCAAAAGACAATAGTAGTAATCAATGGTTCCGTTCCGCTTTTGTTAGGAGGAGACATTCCACTTTGTGTATCTCTGAGTTGTCTCTCTCTCATTAATTTTTCATGAGCCGTTGCCAATAACAACTGCCATGGCAGAGTCCTGTCTCTCTCTCTCACTTCCTTGATAACAGCATCGGAATAGTAGCGATTTGCGATTCTCCAAAGGGGGGGGCGGGCATTGGCAATTTTGTACCCTTCTGCCCATCAGAGTTGTTCATCATTCGTAACAACTTCATCTAATCTTCAGCATGACTTTCTGTAAAATCATGCTTAATTCTCCTACTTTCCAAGGAATAAAGACCCAGCATGGCCAACCTCTTTCTATAACTTAGGCTGTCTAATCCTGGCAAGGGAAGTGAAAGCAAAAGAGAAGGCATGCAGCAAAGCAAAAATTAGCGGGAAGACAAGAGGATTTTGGAAGTTTTTAAATCCTACAGAGCAACTAAAAGAATCATTGGGAGGGAAAAGATGAAATATGAAAGCAATCTAGCAAACAATATCAAAGTGGATAGTAAAAGCTTTTTCAAGTATGTAAAAATAATAAAAGAGAGAGTGGATATAGGACTACTAGAAAATGAGGCTGGAGAAATAATAATGGGGGCCAAGGAGATGGCAGATGAACCAAATAAGTAGTTTGCATCTGTCTTCAGTGCAGAAGACACTAGCAGTGTGCCAGATGTTGAAGGGTGTGAGGGAAGAGAAGTGAGTGCAGTTACTATTACACGGGAGAAGGTGCTCAAAAAGTTGCAAGACCTGAAGGTACATAAGTCATCCAGACCAGATGAACTGCACCCTAGGGCTCTGAAAACAATGGCAGTAGAGATTGTGGAGGCATTAGTAATGATCTTTCAAAAGTTATTGGACTCTGGCATGGTGCCAGTGGACTGGAAATGTAAATATCACTCCACTCTTTAAGAGAAGAGGAAAGCAGCAGAAAGGAAATTACAGAGGGCAGACGTTGGAGTCATTTGTTAAGGATGAGGTTATGGAATACTTAGTTACACAGGACAAGATAGGACAAAGTCAGCATGATTTTCTTAAGGGAAAATATCGTCTGATGAACTTTTTGGAATCCTTTGAGGAGATTGCAGGTAGAATAGATAAAGGGGATGCAGTGGATGTTGTGTATTTTGATTTTCAGAAGGCCCTTGACAGGATGCCACACGAGGCTGCTTACTGTCTTTATATTACTTTTTATGCTGTATATCAATAATATAAATGGTGGAATAGATGACTTTGTTGCCAGGTTTGCAGATGATATGAAGATTGGCGGAGGGGCAGGTAGTGTTGAGGAAGGCTGCAGAAGGACTTAGATGAGGAGAATGGGCAAGCAAGTGGCAAATGAAATACAGTGTTGGAAAATGTATGGTCGTGCATTTTGGGAGTAAAAATAAAATTTTCTAAATGGGGAGAAAATGCAAAAATCTGAGATGTAAAAAGACTTGGGAGTCCTTGTGCAGAACACCTTAAAGGTTAACTTGCAGGTGCAGGCGGTGGAGGGAAGGCAAATGTCATATTAGCATTCACTTCAAAAGGTCCAGGATACAAGAGCAGGGATGTGATGCTGAGGCTTTATAAGGCACTGGCCTTAGTATTGTGAACAGTTTTGGGCTCCTCGTCTAAGAAGAGATGTGCTGGCATTGGAGAGGGTCCAGAGGAGGTTCATGAGGATGATTCCAGGAATGAAAAGCTTATCATTCGAGGAATGTTTGATGGCTCTGGGTCTGTATTTGCTGGAATTTAGAAAGACGAAGAGGGATCTCATTGAAACCTTTTGAATGTTGAAAGGCCTAGACAGAATAGATTTGGAAAGGATGTTTCCCATGGTGGGAGAGTCTTTAAGACAAGAGGGCACAGCCCCAGGATAGAGGGGCATCTGTTTAAAACAGAGATGAGGAGAAATTTCTTTAGCCAGAAGGTGGTGAATCTGTGGAACTTATTACCACAGGCGGCTGTGGAGGCCAGGTCCTTGGGTATGTTTAAAGCAGAGATTGATAAGGTTGTTGACTCGACACAGCATCAAAGTTAAAGGGAGTGGGGCTGAGGAGGAGAAAAATGTATCTGCCATGATTGAATGGCGGTGCATACTCAATGGGCCAAATAGCCTAATTCTGCTCCTATGTGTTATGGTTTTAACTTCCTTGTAAACTTTTTCTGCACTCTTTCCAGTTTAATCATGTTTTTCCATAACAGGATGACCAAATTTGCACACAGTACTCTGCAATTCTGACCACGCTGTTTTGTGCTCATCCATAGATGCTGGAACTCAGGAGAGTGCTACTTGCTGCACTGCGACTAAAATCAAAATAAGAAACCCTTTAACATAATTCCCTCTGTATTATAGCCACATCTGCACAAGATTGTGAACAGTTCGATGGAGCTTGCCCAGACGGCCAAGGAACCATACAACTACTTTCTATTGCTTCGAGCCCTTTTCCGATCCATTGGAGGTGGCAGCCACGATCTCCTTTACCAGGAGTTTCTCCCATTACTCCCTAACTTGCTGCAAGGTACGGACGCAATTACATTAACTTCTGACTATTTGAGGAAATAACTCCATGTTCAATCAATTTATTTCAAGCTTCAGTGGAATGTATTGTGGACTTAATTGAAGTGAGCACTTGCTGGCACAGGTTCCTTGCAGAAGATGATTCCCACTGGGTCCTCATCCTGCTTTCTTGCATACACTGCAGATACAGAGCTGAAAACGCTTCACTTCAAAGTGGCTTTCCTTAAATGATAACGCTGAGTGCTAAACTACTTCCTGATGTTTTTTTAAAAACTGTATCAGGGAAAGACGTTAAATTAACGACAAATAATACAGGAACCACATTCCAAAGACTTGAAGGTTAATTGGTCACGTGGGTGTAATTAGGTGGTGTGGGCTCGTGGGGCCAGGAGGGCCCGTTAGCTTGCTGTACCACTAAATAAATAAATAAAACAAACGAAAAATGAAGGAACATTAAGGGTTTATTGATCATTCGGGAAGAAGCTGTCCCTGAATTATTGAATGTGGATCTTCAAGCTCTTGCACCCTCTCCCCAGTGGTAATAATGAGAAGGGGACGTGACCTGGATGGTGGAGGTCCTTAGTTCAGGCACTGCCTCTTGAAGATATCCTTAATGACAGGGAGGGTTGTGTCTTTGATGGAACTGGCTGGGTCAACAACTCTTTGCAGACTCCATTCATTTTCAATATTAATCTTCTCAGCATTGTGCGTTTAGCATGCCTGATTTCCGAAGTGCAGGAGCTTGTAATATTGTAAGAAAAGCATAAAGATAAATGCCATAGACACAAGAGTTACTGCAGATGCTGGAAATCTATAGCTACCTACAAAATGTTGGAGTAGGATAGCAGGCCAGACAGCATCTATGGAGGGGAATAACGTTTCAGGCTGAGACCCTTCACCAGGACTGGAAAGGAAAGGGAGAAGTCAGAATGAGAAGGTGGAGAGGGGGTAGGAGGAAGTACAGAGGGGCAGGTGATAGGTGAAACTGGGAGAGGGGGAGGAGCTGAAGCAAAGAGCTGGGAAGAGATTGGTGGAAGAGATAAAGAGCTGGAGAAGGGGGAATCTGATAGAAGAGTATAGAAGACCATAGAAGAAAGGGTAGAGGGAGGTGATGGGCAGGTAAGAAGAGAAGGTGTGAGAGGTGGTGAGGAACAACTACCAGAAGCTTGAGAGATTGATGTTCATGTCATCAGGTTGGGGGCTACCCAGATGGAATATAAGGTGTTGCTCATCCAATCTGAGTGTGGCCTCGTTGTGGCAGTAGAGGAGACCATGGATTGACATAAGGAAATGGGAAGTAGAATTGAAATTGGTGGGCAATGGGAAATCCCACTTTTTTGTAGAGGATGAAGAGGTCTCACAACCCACGTCGAGTCTCACCGATATACAGCAGGCTGCCCCAGATACAGCTGATGACCACAACAGACTCATCAGTTCATGGCCTCCTCTGCTGCCACAATGAGCAACACCGTGTATTCCATCTGGGTAGCTTCCAACCCAGTGGGAATGAACATCAATTGCTTAAACTTCTGGTAATTTCCCCCCCCCCCCCCCCACTTTCAACAACCATTCCCCATTCCTTTTTCCCTCTCACACCTTCTCTCCTTACCTGCCCATCACCTCCCTCTGGTTCTCCTCCCCTTTTCCTTTCCTTCTTCTGTCCTCTCCTGTTAGATTTCCCCTTCTCCAGCCCTTTATCTCTTCCACCAAATCAATGCCCAGGGGCAGGACCAGGGTAGAAGAGATGGTGCCACACGGACAAAATGCTGCAGGAACTCAGCAGGCCTGGCAGCATCAGTGGAAAAGAGGACAGTCAATGTTTCTGGCCGAGACTCTTCAGCAGTCCCGTTGAATGGTCTCGCTGGAAACATCGACTGTACTCTTTCATAGGTGCTGTTTGGCTTGCTGAGTTCTTCCAGCATTTTGTGTATGTTGCTTGGATTTCTGGCATCTACAGATTTCCTATTGTTTGTTGTTAGAAGGTATGGTGGCTGCTGTACACACTCTGTTCTTATTCCAGGGCTGAACATGCTGCAGAGTGGTCTGCACAAGCAGCACATGAAAGATCTCTTCGTTGAGCTCTGCTTAACGGTGCCTGTCCGACTCAGCTCCCTCCTGCCTTACCTGCCAATGCTGATGGACCCGTTGGTATCAGCACTCAACGGATCCCAGACGCTGGTGAGCCAGGGTTTGCGGACACTGGAGCTGTGTGTCGACAACCTGCAGCCGGACTTCTTATATGACCACATCCAGCCAGTGCGAGCTGAGCTCATGCAGGTAAAGCGCACTCTTGTCTCATCGGATGACCCTATCAGACCTGTTGCTTCCCAGCTCACTAGATGCTGTGGTGGCATGGTTATGTACAAATCCATAAGACATAGGAACAGAATTAGACCACCTAGTTCATCAAGTCTGCTCTGGTATTTGATTATGACTGATTTATTTTCCCCATCTTTTCCCCTTAAGTTTCGATGACCTTACTAATTAAGAGCCTATCAACATCTGCTTTAAATATACCTAATGACTTGGCCTCCACAGCCGTCTGTGGCAATGATATCCTCAGCCCTTTGGCTAAAGAAATTTCTCATCTCTGTTGAAAAGGAACGTCTCTCTATTCTGAGGATTTGCTCCCTTGTCCTAGACTCATTATTGGAAACATCCTCTCCACTTTCAGTCTATCTTGACCTTCCCATATTCAGTGGCTTTCAGTCAGATCTCCTCTCATTCTTCTAAAGTGAAGTGAATACAGGCCCAAAGCCATCAAACGCTCCTCAAAGTTAACCCTTTCATTACCAGGATCATTGTCATAAACTGCCTCTGGACTCTCTCCAACGCTAGCTTTGGTCATACCTTGGCGGTGGAGGAGGCAGAGGACAGACAAGTCAGTTTGGGAATGAGGAGATCAATAGAAAGGTCCTGCATCTGGGAGCCGTAGATTGCCTGGGTGTACAGAACGCAGGTACTTGACAATGTGGTCACCAAATTTGTGCTGGCTCTTACCAGTGTAGAGGAGGACACATTGGTGATGTCTGTGGGTATTGTTGTGTGCGGATAATAGATAATTTATTTGGAGAGGACAGAGTTAAGGGATATAAGTGTGGGAAAGGGACTGATGGAATGGGTTTAAGAGCTGGTATAGATTTGATGGGTGTTTTTAATTTTAGAGGTCTACTAAATGAAAGGAGATAGAAGCAAAATGAAGAAGATGGCACCACTACGTGGTCAGCTTTTATACTGCATTGATAAGAAAAATTCCATTCAAATTTGCAGATAAGAATCAGCCAATCAGAAAATCCCATTTGAAATAATGAGACAATGGAGAAGCTTCTAGAGCTTTTCAGAATCATACAAAGAGGACATTTTAAACAGCTGCAAATGGGTACTGTGACCACTAGGGAGCATACTAAGCAATTACTAATATATAAGTATCATATAAAATACAAGCAGACAATTAATTGTTAAGCTGCAAAGAAAATAAAATTCAACAATCTAATCCAGCAGCAGATTCAAGATGCTGAATAGCATCATGTTTCTCTTGGTAGTGTGTTCTTTTAAATGTCTTTTCCTTAGTTTTCCAAAATCTGTGTTACTTTGCTTTCCTGGTAGAGGTAACCTGATTGCCTTTGAGTTAATGGGAGATAAGAGGTGAGTTAATGGTGAGAGTGAGTATTTGGCACGGACTAGAAGGGCCGAGATGGCCTGTTTCCATGCTGTAATTGTTATATGGTTATAAATGGTAAATTACAGCGTGAATTGATGCTGGTAGTGCACTGTGACGATTTTGGCGATGGTATTGACTTTAATTTATCCCAGTTTGGTGACAGCTCAAAGCTAAGTGGGAAACTGGGTTCTGAGGCGCATTCAAAATGTCTCCAAAGGAAAGTGGATTAAAAGAGAGCAAGGTTCTTTTAGAATGGAGTATTGGTAGAAATCAGAATCGAGTTTATTAAACAACACCTACAAAAGGCAGGAGGAGCTCGGGTCAGGTAGCATCTATGGAAAAGAGTAAACATTTGATGTTTTGTGCAGGACAGGTTTATTAACACTGTGGTATGTTGTGAAAATTGGCTGTTTTGTAGCAGGAGTCTAGTGCAGACATACGTTACAAAAATAAGTAGTTGAAAAGGCAGATAACTTAGTTCAGAAATCTGCTGGTGGAGGGGAAGAAGCTGTTCTAAAAACATTGTGTGTGGGTCTTCAGACTTGTATAAAGTTATCCATTTCATTGGTTAAAATAGGGAAGGTAAAGTACTGAGTATCCAGAGGGACTTGAATAATCATATTTGGGTTTAACACAAAGTCCAAAAAAAAGTTACGAAGCTGAATAAGTGAAAGAGCAGTACTAATCATAAAAAGGAAAATGCATGAATTATTTACGCCTTGCTCCATTGTGTACAGCCTGATCCAATTCTTTTCCAGAACTGATTTCAAAATGTCCAATTGCTTGAATTGAGGAATAAATATAACAGACCAAGAGTGTCAATATTAGGGCTTTGAAAAATGAATCATTGGACAATTTGGAGTAAACGGATTAGATTGTGGGAGATTATTGAAGCAGAGTAAATTACATTTTTCTGCTTGAAGATCTGTGCTTTTGATAAGAGAATCTTTTGAGAAGATTTGAAGCAGATGAATATCAAGAACGTCATATTTTTAGATGCCCAAGAGTCTAATGATTCAAAGCGAGGTCTTTAATAGATCAAACTCCCTTTCAGATACATTAATCCCTTTTCTCTTCAGAAATAAAACCAATTGTCCATTTATATAGTCTTTTCCTAATGTTGTTCCCGTAACTGAGTTATCTTTTGGGTGCAGAGTTCCTTTGTCACTCTTAATCTTCTTCATATATCTGCCAGTTCCCAGTATTTTAAGCCTTCATTGTATTTTATTTGAATCAGCTTTTCTGATCAATGTAATGTTGAAGGCTTAGGTTGGATTGCAAATGTGTTATTTTCCTAAAGAGCCAGCCCCATTTTCTTAACTTTATTGTTCTGCCCTGCCCTTTATAAACCTCTCATTTCTTTGATAGATTCTGTTATGTATGTGAGGAGTAAGGACGACAACAGAGCGTTAGAATTAAACGTTTTTATTGAGTCATGTTAGTAAACGTACACACTGGGCAACGTATAGTGTCTGCCGTGACTGAAAATGTGCAAACCTGTGCCAAAAGGGAGTGTCTCCCCTGCGTAGGAGGTCCCGTCGATTCACTGCGTGGTCGGTTTGCCACACCGCTTGTGCACTTGCCACATTCTCGTGATCGATCCGGCACAGTTCATAACCTATGCTTTGTCGATGAGCAGTTTGTTTTACCTCATTTGTCCTTTTTAACTGTTGCTCACCCTCTCTTAACCCTTTTCCAGCCTCCATATTCACCACTCCTCATCACTTCCCCCTTGAACTTGTTTAGGTATTCAGCAGGTAGCTTAGTGATTAGTGCAGCACTGCTACAGCTTGGAGTGTTCCCATCGCTGTCTGAAAAGAGTTTGTATGTTCCTCTGGGTGCTCTGATTTCCTCCCACAGTCCAAAGGCGTATCAGTTAGTTTGTCCTGTTATTAGGCTGGGGTTAGGTCGGTGGATTGCTGGGCAGCACGGCTCATTGGGGTGGGAGGGCCAGTTCCGTGCTGAATCTCTGAATCGTAGGGTGTAGGACAAACTCAAAGATGAAGAATGTCAAGTGATGACAAAACAGGTATCATCTATCTGGAGCAGTTCAAAGCAGTGCCACACTGAAATCCTTTCTATTCGTTCACTGGTGGATGTGGCAAATGAAGCTTGCGAAAGTGCTTTTCATAACACTAATAGCCTTGGACTAGTAGTTCAGTATTGTGAACTTCCAAGCTTCAAGAATTAAATGCACTGGGCCTTGTAAATACCATTGGATTGGATCAATACCATTTAATTTGCAGCATTGCTTTGCCGTTTTAATCTTTGTTATACTGCTGAAGCAGTCTTGGTGGAAAACACTGGCTGTATAGTATTTATGAACAGAACTTAGAGTGTCATGTGAACTTCTTTGCCAAATTCAGTAATGTTTAACTTTTAATGAGGGCCATGGGTGTTATGGATTGCAGGTTAATACTTTAATGATGATGTTGGAATAGGCTTTTGCTGAAATACACTGCTTAATGAAACTAAGAAGAGAAAGCAAAGACAGGAGGAGGCCATTTGGACCTGATTCTAGCTCATCAAATCATAACAGTAGTGGATGAGAAGGAGAAGGGATTTTTATTTATCTATTATTTATTGTGTTACAGCACAGAATAGCCCCTTCCTGCCCTTCAAACCCTGCTGCCCAATAACCCACGATTTAATCTGAGCCTAATCACGGAGCAACTTACAATGACCAATTAACCTACCCAACAGCCACGTCTTTGGGTTGTGGGAGGGAACCAGAGCACCTGGAGGAAACCCATGTGGTCACGGGGAGAATGTACAAACTCCTTATAGGCAGTGTCAGGAATTGAACCCAAGTTTCTGGAACTGTAAAGCGTTGTGTTAACCACAATGCTACTGTGATGGGAAGGGAGGGGAGATGGCAGGAGAACTAGTACGTTTAACTCAAAGAAATAAATGACTGCAGGCATCATATAGGGCAGCATTGTAATAGAGCGGTTAGTGTATCACTATTAATGTGCCTGCAGTCAGGGTTCAATTGCCACTTGTATCTGTAAGAAGTTTGTGCATTCTCCTTGTGACCATGTGGGGGTTTCCCCCGGTTGCCCCAAGTTCCTCTCAAATTCCAAAGACGTATAGGTTAGGGTTGCTGTGGACATGCTATGTTGGTGCTGGAAGAGTGACAACACTTGTGGGCTGTCCTCAGCACATCCTCTCACTCTGTTGGCTGTTGACGTAAAATTTAGAGGGATATTGGAAATACTAGCAAATGAAACTAACTTGGGTAGGTAGCTTAGTTGGTATGGATGAGTTGAGCCAAAGGGCCTGTTTCTGACTGAATCATCGGATATTAGTCCCAGAGCCACACTACCCTTGCATTTAGTGGTTACTCTTTCAGCACTTCAGACAGTGACAGAGCTCACAAACTGTGTCTATAACCAGTGTCAGGTTATGAATTGAAGCCTGTTTTGTTTTTCCCGAAAGGCTTTATGGCGCACTTTACGGTACCCAGCTGACAGCATTTCCCACGTGGCCTACCGTGTATTGGGGAAGTTTGGGGGCAGCAACCGGAAGATGTTGAAAGAGTCCCAGAAGCTGCAGTACATCGTCACCGAGGTTCAGGGACCAAGCATCACAGCCGAGTTTCTGGACTGCAAAGCCTCAATCCAGCTTCCAATGGAGAAGGTGAGGTTCATGGTTATTGTAAAGTTGTACTGGCCGTGGAGTGGGTCCAGAGGAGGTTTGCAAGAATGGTCTTGAATGAAAGGTTTTAAATGCACTTGGTGTCCATTTTAGTAGGTATGCCTTATTAATGCGAATATCTAATCAGCCAATCATGCGGCAGAAACTCAATGCATAAAAGCATGCAGACATGGTCAGGAGGTTCAGTTGTTGTTCAGACCAAACAGCAGAATGGGGAAGAAATGATCTAAGTGACTGTGACCACAGAATGATTGTTGGTGCCAGACGGGGTGGTTCTGAGTATCTCTGAAAC
The DNA here is from genome assembly GCF_030144855.1 of Hypanus sabinus. NCBI lineage: Eukaryota > Metazoa > Chordata > Chondrichthyes > Myliobatiformes > Dasyatidae > Hypanus > Hypanus sabinus. Next base: position 8,504,330 of record NC_082714.1, read on the forward strand.
TGCTGATCTCCTGGGATTTTTGCACACAACCATCTCTAAAGTTGACAGAGGATGGAGCAAAAAACAAAAAAGAAAGACACCCAGTGAGCAGCGGCTTGTTAATGAGGGAGTTCAGAGGAGAAAAGCCAGACTGGTTCAAGCTGACTGTAACTCAAATAGTCATACGTTATAATAGTGATATGAAGAAGACCATCTCTGACCACACAAAACATCAAACCTGCAGAAGGCCATGAAGCTACAGAAATGTACTCAGTGGCCACTTTATTAGGTACAGGAGTATGTGGATCTTTTTATGTCTCTGGGCCTGTACTCAGGGAGCTCAGACGGTTAAGGGGTGTGGGAGTTTCTTTGAAACTTACCGGGTATTAAAAAGCCTGGACAGAGTGCATGTGGAGGGACCGGAGAGTCTAGCATTTTGAGGGCTCAGCCTTGCAATGAAAGAATGACCATTTAAAACTGAGATACGGAGGAATTTCATCAGCCAGAGGTGGAAGCTGTGTGGAATTCCTTGCCACAGGTGGCTGTAGAGGCTGTTATTGGGTATAGTTAAGGCAGGGCTCGAAAGGTAAGAATGTTAAAGCATTATGTGCAGAAAGGGAGAGAATAGTTTTTTTTTTAAAAAAGTCACCCATGATTGAGTGGCAGAGCAGATTTGATGGGCTGAAATTCCTAATTCTGTTCCTATATCTTACGGTCTGGCAGCATAAAACCCCGAACAGTGATTTCTGGTGCTGTATAGCGATTGTGCTAACTGCTACGCTATATTAGCCACTTGATTGAAGACACAAGGATACAGTCCATCAGGGCCTAGAGACATCAGCCTCTGTCTCCAACAGTGTGCTATATGCTGATTTCCTGGTTGTTATATCTTCCCTGAGGACCTCCCTTTTTTCAGATTCCTGATTCACAGCTATTGCTTGGGTGATATTTGTGTCCTGCATAGTAAAGACTGATTTCTAAATGCTGGTTGTGATTTTTCTGCTCTCTCACAGATTATAGAACAAAGCAGCTATATCTCAGGCCCTTCGGCCCAACCAGTTCATGCCAACCACAGTGTTCACCCAACTAGTCCATTCTTCCTGTTTTTGTACTATATCTCTCTGAGCTCTACCCATCCACGTAGCTATCTAAGTACGACTTAAATGATAATGTTGTTCCTGCCTCTTTCTGTCTTCTTAACCTCCACCCCAAATTGTTTTGTTATAATTACTCTTTTAAATCTTCAGTAAATACACTGTGACAACTTTATTAGGTGCCTCCTGTACCTAATAAAGTGGCCACTGAACATATTTGTGTGGTCTACTGCTGTAGCCCATCCACTTCCTATTTGATGTGTTGTGCATTCAGAGATGGTCTTCTGTACACCACTTGTAACATGTGGTTATTTGAGTTACTGTTTTCTTCCTGTCAGCTTGAACCAGTCTGGCCATTCTCTCTGACCTCTTTCATTAACAAGCAGTTTTCAGCTACAGAACTGCTGCTCACTGGATGTTTTTTGTTTTTCACACCGCTGTCTGTAATCTCTAGAGACCGTTGTGTGTGAAAATCCCAGATCGTACTAAACTACCCTGTCTGGAACCAACAATCATTCCATGGTCAAAGTTACTTAAATTATACTTCTTCCTCAGTCTGATGGTGTTTTTTTTTGCATTTTTGGCTCGCTTTATCTACTCTAATTAATTTTCCTGATCCAACACTGTTCTTGTTTTCTGCTTTATGTTGATACTCTTGTGAACTTGCTTAACGGTGGGTGGTGGGTTGACACTGTGGAATTCCTCAGATCAGGATGCATTTATCCTGTGTGCTTTGGAAAACCCCCTCAAGTTTCTGTCACCGTTTCTCAGCCGACTGATCCCCTCACTTAACCTGCTCACTGGCACTGTAAAGCCATGGCGCTAACCGCTACGCTACCATGAAAGACTCAATACTTCTGTCCTTTTCCAGACATTCAAAGGTGCCTTTCAGCTGGGATTAAATAATTTTTAAGTGGGGCTGCTGCTGCTAAGTAGAAAACAGAGCTGTTGATTGTGTGAAGCAAGCTCCCACAAAGATTAATGTGTTAATGATCAGAAAACCTGTTCCAGACATCTGTTTAAGTGTCTATAAGATAGAGGAGCAGAATTAGGCCTTTTGGCCCATTGAGTCTGCTCTGCCATTCCATCATGGCTGATTTATTATCTCTCTCAACGCCATCGTCCTCTTTTCTCCCTGTAACTTTTGACACCCTTACTAATCAAGAGGCTATCAACCTCTGCTTTAAATATATCCAATGACTTGTTCTCCACAATATTCTGTGGCATTGAATTCCCCAAATCCAACAGCCTCTGCTAAACAAATCACTCCTCATCACTGTTCTAAATGGATCTCCCTCTATTCAAGGCTGTGTCTTCTGGTCTTAGACTCCCCCACTGTAGGAAACATCCTTTCTATGTCCACTGTATCCAGGCTTTTCAATATTTGATGGGTTTCAATGCGATTCCCCCCACCCACTATGTTCTCCAGTAAGTATAGACCAAGAGCCATGAAATGCTCCCCACACGTTAACCCTTATATTTGTGAGGCATAAATCTTAGACAGGGCATTGTGGGTAAAATCTTATAACCATATAACAATTACAGCACAGAAACAGGCCATCTCAGCCCTTCTAATCTGTGCCGAACGCTTATTCTCACCTAGTCCCACTGACCCGCACTCAGCCCATAATCATCCATTCCTTTCCTGTCCACGTACCTATCCAATTTTACTTTAAATGACAATACCGAACCAGCCTCTACCACTTCAACTGGAAATTTTATCCCAAGCAGAGGCATGGGATTTCTCACATCTATTTTAGAGGGCAGACTGCGGTGGAGAAAGAAACACATCCGTTAATGCTGCCTTGCAGGTCATAGAACAATAAGGCATAGGAACAGAAAAACTAATTAAACTAACGACCATGAATTAAACTAATCCCTTCATGGTCCTGTCTACATTCTCCCATCTCTCAGAGAGAATCCCTACATTCTCTCTTCTTCCTCCTCCCATCAGACAGAAGATATAAAAGCCGGAAAGTGTGTATGAGGACAGCTTCTACCCTGCTGTTGAATTGTCCCATAGTCCTCACAATCTCACTCATTATGCTCTTGCTCCTGCTCTGCACTTTCTCTGTAGCTGTTACTCTTTATTTTGTATCTGTTTTGTTTCCCCTTGTAATGCCTTAATGCACTGTGTAATGATCAGATTTTTCACTGTAAGTCAGTACATCGTCATTGTATAAAGTTGGGGATCCTGTTCTTTCCAATGCCGTAATGGTTCAGCAAATTTTTCTACTGAAGTGGTTTGCCATTGCCTTCTCTGGGTAGTGTCTTTACAAGATGGGTGACCCCAGCCACGCCCAAGGGTGACCTTCAGGCTAGTGGAGGGAAGGAGCTTTGGTCGGGACGTATCTCCACCCCACCGCCTGCCACCGGTACCTGTGACATTAATATTCCAATTCTAATATTCATGTGCCTGCCCAAGATCCTCTTCAATCTCCATCACCATCCTGGAACACATTCCAGGCATTCACCAATCTCTATGTTTAAAAAAAAACAACTCTTGCCCTGCACATCTCCTTTGAACTTTTCTCCTTCTCAACTTAAAAGCATGCCTTTAGTATTAGAGATCCATCGAGATTTTGAGTTTTTGATGGTGGTGCAAGTGGGATTTGAACCCTGGCCGTCTGACTCAGGCCATGTGTGCTGCCCACAGTTCCAATCTGCTCGTTTTATTATTCTTTAGTTCATGAGCTTGGTTGTGAAGCCAAGCATTGTCAGTGTGGTTCAGCTAGTACGGAATGTAGAACCACCGTGCTTCTGCTCTGCATTTGTGGTGTGAGTCCTGCCACTTGGTGGCACTGTGTATAAGCAGTCGTGTCGATTCTCACAGGGCAACTTTGTAGTAAGAGTTGATGCCTTAATAGTTTCATGAATTGTGGATGCTCAGCTCTGGAAATTGGTGTGAAATCACGCATTGCCTGGTAAAAGCAAATTAACACTGCATCTCAAATCACTTCAGTGCCACTTTTAAAATGAGGTCACTGTTGTAAGTGATGCAGTTAATGTGTGCCTACCAAGTGCCCACAAATACCACATGTATCTTCTTTACATAATCTGCATTAGTAGTGCCATGTTTCCATTCCACCTTCCACTCTCTCTCTCTTTCTCTCCTACTCTCTTCAAACCTTGCTTCATCTCTGCCCCTCCATTTTTTTAAAAAACTCTGCCTGTCACCCACTAACAAGTGTTTGTTAGAGGAATACAGCAGACAGCTGTAGGTCCTTCCTAGAACATTGAACTGTACAGATCCTGTGGCCCTTCAGCCCACAATGTTTGCTCTTCCATTCTGTGCCGTTCTGTGCCCACACTGGACAGCAACCTATTACTTGACCGGTGTGGATGCCACTACAGCTCTGGTTGGCTCACAATGCTTAGCTGACCTTTAACACTACTCTAAGATCTGTTTAACCCTTTCCTCTCACGTAACCCTTCAGTGTTCTTTCATCCATGTGATGTCTCACTGCTCTTTGTAACTCAGTGCAGGACAGTGCCACAGGTTAAACAAGTCTTCACAGATTAAATATCCTTTTGAAATTCTTCAAATTCTGTGCAGATATGTTGATGATGGTTTAGTAATGCTTAAGGGATGACTAAATGGCTTAGGTTGTGAGTGAAAACATTTTGTTTTTGGTTCTAGGCGATTGAAACAGCGTTGGATTGTCTAAAGAGTGCAAACACTGAGCCCTATTACCGTCGCCAGGCCTGGGAAGTGATCAAATGCTTTTTGGTGGCAATGATGAGTTTGGACGATAACAAGCATTCACTGTACCAACTACTGGCCCACCCAAAGTACGAAAGCACAGATTCATTTCAGAAGATGAGAATGGTTCCTTGCATGTCTTACTTGCAGTAATAGTTCCCTTTTACATTTCTTTAAGACTCAACTAGTTTAATTTACTGGCATTTTTGTAATGGCATAATCATCTTGAAAGAAAATTTCTTCCTCTTTGGAAAGGAAGAGGTTATATTTCTTTTTGAAAGAAAAGATTATATTTCTTTTATGTAATTGTACTTGAGTTGAAATGGACATGTAAAGCGTATATTAACTAGGGAATATATTTTCTATAGAACATAGCCATAGACATCCCCTAGCTCCTTCGACTTGGCAAACGTTTCCTCTCTTCTTGATCAGTGCACTAGTCATCCTCTGGTTCTTGACATATGGGTAGAACATCTTGGAGTTTTCATCAATACTGATCACCAAGGCCTCCTTATGCCCTCTTCTAGCTCTCCTAAGTCCATTCTTTTGTTCCTTCCTGGTTACCTGGTTATATGGAGGAATTTAAGGTGGAGGGTTATATGGGAGGCAGAGTATAAGGGTCGGCACAACATTGTGGGCCAAATGGCCTGTACTGTGCTGTATTGTTCTGTGTTCTATTACCTAGTAATTCTCTAGAGCCCTGTCTGATCCATGCTTGTACCTGATCCCTGTACATCTCGAGTAGCTGTTTTCAAGTTAACCAGCAGCTAATATAATTATTTATTGAGATACATTGTGGAAAGGCCTTTCCAGGCTTTTGAATCACATTGAGCCTAATCATTGGACAATTTACAATGATCATTAACTACCAACTGGTACCTCTTTGGACTAGGAGGAAACCGGAGCAATTGGAGGAAACCCACGCATTCAAGAGAAAAATGTACAGTCTTTACAGGCAGTGGCGGAAATTGAACCTGGGTCATCTTTTGGAAAGCGTTGTGCTGACCCACTACAAACCAGATGTCTGTCAAACAATGTGTTCATCACATTTTATGCTCATGTTGTTAAAGCTCTTGAATAAGGTATCTTCTTTATCCTATGGTTTTAGGGTACTAGTCTCTCTCCAGTCCTTTCCACCCTGATCAGTATGACTATGCACATGTAAGATCATAAGAAATAGGAGCAGAATTAGACCATTCAGCCCACTGAGTCTGCTCTGTCATTCCATCATGGCTGATTTTATTTTCCCTCTCAGCCCTATTCTCCTGCCTTCTCACCTGACCGTTCATCTATGTGCTTACCTGAGAATCTCTTCTATGTCCCTATTGTATCAGTTTCAACCACCATTTTGAGCAGCGTATTCTAGGCACCTACCACTCTTGTTTTGAAAAAAATCTACACCTCACATCTCCCCAAAACTTCCGTCCGCTCACCTTGAAAAGATGTCCTTTAGTAACACACATAAAATGTTGGATGAACTCCGTAGATGTTGCCTGACTTAGCTGCTTTTCTGCAGAATTTTGTTTGTGTTGCTCTGCATTTCTAGCATATGCAGAATCTCTTGTACTGTATTTATGATTTGTCCTCTGTATAAGCTTTTGCTGCTTTGGGTAAAAGGTGCTTGCTGTCCACTCTATCTATTCGCTTATAATCTTACATACCACTGTCAAGTTGCTTTATTTTCCATTGGTCCAAAGGTAAATGCCCTAACTCACTCAACCTTTCCTTACAAGATATGTTTTCTAATCAGCTCTTGAAGGTACTCCTCCCGCTTCCCTTCTTTCCATGGTCTTCTGTCCTCTTCTATCAGATTCCCCCTTCTCCAGCCCTTTATCTTTTTCATCAACTTCCCAGCTCTTTACTTCATTCCTCTCCATTTCTCCTGGTTTCTCCCATCACATGCCATTTGTACTTATTTCTCCCCTCCCCCCATCTTCTTACTCTGACTTCTCCCCTTCCATTCCAGTCCTGCTGAAGGGTCTCAGCCCGAAATCAGTTTATTCTTTTCCATAGATGCTGCCTGGCCTGCTGAATTCCTCCAGCATTTTGTGTGTGTTTCTCCCCTGGTAAATATCTGCCTCCTCCCCAAAGCATCCACATTCTTCATCTAATGAGGCGATCAGAACTGAACACTGTGTGGTCTAACTAGGGTATTATAGAGCTGAAACATTAGCTTTCGAAGATAGTTATTGAATTGCTAACATGGTGGAATGAAGTTCAGATAAACGTGCATAGTTGGATAAGAAAACAGACTGTGCAGGAAGTACCCACGACCCGCAGAGTAGAGGCATTTAAATTTGCAGATTCTTAACCTTTCATTGACCTGAAAGGTCAATGGTATTTGTCTCCACAGAAACTGCCTATTGCTGTAGGCATTTATTGCTTTAGTTTTGGACAAGGGACGATTTAGATTAAAAAAAAGAATAATTAGAATAGAAGTACTGATTAGATCTGTAGGGAGCTGCTTGCCATGAGTTGTCACAATCTGGCACCATACTGTTCACAGATTTCACTTGTACGAGTCCTAGAGCGCTAGGGCAGAGAAACAAGCCTTTTGGCCCATCTAGTCCACGCCAAATATTATTCTGCCTAGTGCCATGCATCCACTCCTGGACCATTGCCCTTCATACCCCTCCCATCCATGTACTTAACCAAATTTCTCTTAAATGTTGAAATCAAATCTATATTCATCACTTCCGCTGGCAGCTTGTTCCACACTCTCACCACACTCTGAGTGAAGAAGTTTCCCCTCAGGTTCCCCTTAAATTCATCTTTCATCCTTAACCCATGACTTTGAGTTGTGGTCTCACCCAACCTCAATGGGAAAAAAACTTGCATCCATTTACCCTCTATCAAATCTCCCTCATTCTCCTACACTCCCATGATGCAGTTCTTACCTTTTCAGTCATTCCCTATAATTCAGCTCCTCAAGTCCCGGAACTACTTAGAGTTTAAAATAAAACTAAAGATTTGAAATAAAGGAGGTCAATCCCTCGCACAAGCAGAAACCTAATCAGAAGCCTAATTAGAAGAACTAATCAGATTTTACCTGTTATTGCCATTGAAATAATTTGGCTCCTGGCCAAATTTATTCCAGATAATCCAGTTTTGTATTAGTTTGGTTTTAGAATAAAGTTGTCCGTGAAGGGACAGTGATAACGGCCTCCTGCGGTCTGGTTCCATATCAAAATGGAACCAGACTGGAACCATTCTAATATAGAGCCATAACCACTCATTGTGATGATTAGAAATAAATTCAAAGTCTTACATATTTAGGACCTTAAGATCCCATGGTGCTGCGTTTAAAGCAGAAACCACTTGATTCAAAATGCTCGGACAATGTTTACTTTCATGAAGCTCTGCAATTATACTACAACTTAGAAGCTTGATCTTAGAAAACACAAAGGAGACATGGTCTAGTCATTGCACTTCTGTTGGTCTGGACCTCTTTTCCTCCTGAAGATTAACTGGGATACACGGACGCACACACGGGCACACGCAGAGAAACGTTATAAATGTGGGAAGTCTGTACATTGTAGAGTCATAGCTAGGGTGAATGCATTCAATCTCTTTTCCAGAATTGGGGAGTCAAGAACTATAGGGCGTAAGTTTAAAGTGAGAAGGAAAAGATTTAATAGGAACTGGAGGAACAGGTTTTTTTAAAATCATGTAGGGCGATACATATGAGTTGCCTGTGGAACTGGTTGAGGCAGGTCCAATCAAGGATCAACCTTATTCACCATATACATTTAGATGTATTAGGAATTTGCTGTGGAGTGGTGATCAGAGTGTGACATGCAACAAAAAATAATTAAATATATTAAAAACTAGTAGAAATATGGAATAGAATGTACATAAATACCAGCATGTTTATAGAATTTAAAATAGGTTTAAAGTGTTTACAATGTAGAGCAGTGCAGTGAATGTGGAAATAGATGAAGGGGGTAGGGGGCTAACTAGAATGATTGATCCGATTATCTGTCTGGGGAAAGAAACATTCAAGATGGCATAAAGTTTTAGTTTTAATAGCCCTACAGCGCTTTCCAGAAGGGAGCTTTTGGAAAACTCAGTGTGCGGGGTGGGTAGTGTCTGCAGTGATCTTTCCTGCCCACATCTTCCTCCTGGACACATCCAAGTCCTGCAGTGATGGTAGACTGGAGCCAATGACCTATTCTGCTGTCTTGACAGTTCACCGTGGTTTTGGTACATTGTGAGAGGGTGCTGTACCAAACCAGACAGTAATGGCTGATGAGAAGATGTCAGTGTGGAATTGCACCAGTATGTTCTGCGGAACATGGAATTTTACCAACTATCAAATGTGTTTAGGACTTGTATGATAGGAAAGCTTTAGAAGGTTTTTGGCCAATTGCTGGCAAATGGCATTGACTTGGATGGGACAACTTGACCAGATGAATTATCTGTGAGGATGCACCCAGTGCTCAGCCAGGTACCTGTTTCCAATGTCCTGTACCTGATTGCTTGAGTAAGGGGATTATAATGCGGGCAGGAAATAGTCTCTCTCTCAATTAAAGTGATGCAGAAATCTAGCAAGTGACAAGGGCTAGCAGTCAAAGTGCTTCTCCATCTTGGTGTAATAGTTCTTTATGTCTGCCAGATTGATTAATATTTCAGCCTTTCGAATCCAAATGCAAAGAGTTGAATGCAGCAGTCTGTAAATATTGAAACGTCACTCAATAATCACATTTGTTTGTCAGTGCATGGACATTTTGGAGCAAGCTTACCTTATTTGTAGCAGCCACTCCTGAATAGTGCTGATGAAATTAAACCATCCATCTTCTTTGTAGTCAGTTGCTGACAGTATTAAAATGGAGTAATTGAATTGGGTCAGCTCGATCAAAATGTACAAGAAACGCTTCTACCCACTGCGTGGTTTTCATGCCTGGCTTGGTAATCATGCAGCAAATTAATTTTGTTTTGTCTCATAGCTTCACAGAGAAGGCGATACCCAGCGTGATTATATCACACCGCTACAAGGCACAGGACACTCCCGCTCGTAAGACGTTCGAACAGGCCCTGACGGGTGCGTTTATGTCTGCTGTCATCAAAGACCTGCGGCCCAGTGCCCTGCCTTTTGTGGCCAGTTTAATCCGTCATTACACCATGGTGGCTGTAGCTCAACAATGTGGTGAGTTGGTGTCACCTGCCAGGTGGCTGAGATTGAATGCAGCTTCTTAAAGGTTTTGAAAATTTAGGGAAAAGGGGAAAAAAGGAGGAAAGTCTCATCTTCCATTTATGTGTGAAACTCCAACTGTAGTTCACATTGGCCATGGGTGCAGAATTCTGGCCCTGTGGCATCAGTGTACCTTTGTCTGTCTTTATCTATATTAATATTAATATTCATTCACTACTTTTGTTTTGCTTTGTTCCTGAATCAGCATAGATAATTTCACTCACCTCAACTCTGAACTATCTGTATCATTGTACATCTATCCATCTACCCATCTATCTGCTTACCTCCTGTATCTGTCTGCCTATCTATCTTCTGATCTACCTAGCTATCTACCTATTTATCTGTTTTAAGCTGTTCATTTTTTGTACATTAGTAGTTTGTCAGTCTTTGTGTGTTTTTTCTATTGATTCTGTTGTGTTTGTTTTACTGTGAAGGCCCACAAGAAAATGAATCTTAAGGTGGTACATGGTGAGATAAACGTACTTTGATAATAAATTTACTTTGACCTTTGAAAGCACTTCCTCAAATCAATAATGCAGGTACTCTGGTTTTGCAGTGTAACTGTACAGACAGTTATTTAGTTGCCAAATTCGATTAAAGAACGGTTTTCCATTTCCAAAGCATTACCTCATGTCCTTCTAAATCACTTTACAGCCAAGGAGGTGCTATATAAAGCGTATATGTAGTCTGTCAGCTTCACATTTAGCTCCCACAAACACCAGAGAGGTAAATTGACTAGTTACTTTAACTGGAAACATTATACTATGATGCAGTAGGCCATTCTGCCGACAAAATCCCTGCTGGCTAAGCAGTTTCTGTACATCGTCCCTGTGGAATGCGTGGATTTTCTCCTGGTCCTCTGGTTTCCTCCCACAGTTCAAAGACGTACCAGTTAGTATGTTAATTAGTCATTGTAAACTGTCCCATGTTCAGGTTAGGGTTAATTGGGGTTGTAAAGTTGCTGGACTGGCATGCTTGAGGGATCTGGGGTGCCTACTCTGCACTGTTTTGCTAAATAAAATTTGAAAAAACAAAACAAGTTGCTGGGGAAGTCAGGCATCAACAGACAGCTGATGTGTTCTCATTAAAAAAAAAACAGCTTCTCCAGTTGTGACTAATGAATAGACTCCCCCTCCCTGGAGTCTTAGAACATAGATATCAAAACATATTACAGGCCCTTTGACCATGAAATCTACTCTGGAAACTGCCTAGAATTTCCCTACCGCATAGCCCTCTATTTTTCGAAACTCCATGTACCTATCAGAGTCCCTTAGAAGACCCTATTGTATCTGCCTCCACCATCATCGCCAGCAGTACATTCCTTGCACTCACCACAGTGCATTCCTTCCAGTAAATACAGTTCTGTTCACCCCACTCGGAAGGATGCTGGGGCTTTGGAGAGGGTGCAGAAGAGGTTTACCTGGTTTAGAGAATTTGGACAAACTTGCGACGTTTTCCCTGGAGAAGTGGAGGCTGAGGGGAGATCTGATAAGTGGTTATAAGATTATGAGAGGCATAAATAGAGTAGGCAGAGAGTACCTTTGTTCCATGGTTGAAATATCTAATACCATAGGGGCAATTTCAAAGGAGATGTGAGGGGCAAGATTTTTTTTACACAGAGTGGTGGGTGCTTGGGGTGGTGGTAGTGGCAGAAACATTAGGAAATTTAATAGCTATTTAGATAGGCACATGCATGTGAGGAAAATGTAAGGATATAGATATATAGGCAGATGAGATTAATTTAGTTAGTCATTTGACTATTAATTTAATTGCCTCAGCACAACATTGTTGGCCAGAGGGCCTCTCTGTGCTGTGCTGGTCTGTGTTCTGAATCTTCTCTGTATTCACATTAGATCATTCACTCTTCCAAAAGCTAGGTGACCAGAGATGGATGTGATAGTCCTGTTGTGGTCTCAGCAGTGTTTTATAACGTTATATTGGACCAGAACAATGTAGACTGATTAGCATGGTCTGACTTCCCATAGATGCTGCTTGACCTGCTGGTTATTTCTCACCTGTTGTGTTTATGTATAACATAATGGGTTCTTTAGCCCATTAATGCTTTTATTAATTAGGTTTTATTTGCTCCCCCTTGGACGCCACTTTCACTTGAGCTATTAGTTGTTTTGTTTGGGCTTGATACTTGGTTGATTTATGTGTTGCGATTATTCATATGGATTCTCGGCAACTTTGTTAATGTCTAGTTAAGCCACAGCTGGAGTATTGGTTTCAGTTCTGGTTGCTCCATTATCGGAAGGATGTGGAGGCGTGCAGAAGAGGATTAGAGGAGATGTGTTATAAGGAGAAAATGGATGAACTTGAGTTGTTTTCATGGGATTGGCTTCAACAGACAGTTAATATCTTTCTCCCAGGGTCGGAATGGCTAATACCACAGGGCATGATTTAAAGTGAACGGGAGGATTTCTACACAGAGAGTGGTGGCTGCCTGGAGTGTGCAGCCAGTGGTGGTAGTGGAAGTAAATACACCAGAGGCATTTCAATGGGCACAGAAATGTGCAGAGATTGGGGAGGTTAAAGACATTGTGTCGGCAGAAGAGATTAATTACACATCTCTTTACTGTTTTAATTTGGCACAACATTGTGGGCAGAAGGGCCTTTTCCTTTGCTACATGAGTGACATGCACAAAATGTTGGAGGAACTCGGGAATTCATCAACCTGCCCTAATGAAGGATCTTGGCACAAAATGTTAGACTGTTGAGAATCAAGGTTTAATATTACTGACATACTGTATGTCATGAAATTTGTTGTTTTATGGCAGCAATGCACTGATTGATAGTGTGTGTGTGTAAATATACACACACATGCACAGAAAATTAAGTTAAATAAGTAGTGCTAAAAGAGTACCAAAATAGCGAGGTAGTATTCATGGGTTGTTCTTTGACGTTCATAGGCTGGTTCTTTCCTCTTGATAGATGTTGCTGAGTTGCTCCAGCATTTTGTGTGTGTTCCTCTAGATTTCCAACATCTGCAGAATCTCTTGTGTTCAGTATGATTTATGTTCACTGTTGTTTCCTTCCAGGCCCATTCTTGCTGCAGTGTTACCAGGTGGGGAGTCAGCCCAGCACCGCCATGTTCCACAGTGAGGAAAACGGATCCAAAGGAATGGACCCACTCGTCCTCATTGATGCCATCGCCATCTGCATGGCTTATGAGGAAAAGGAGCTCTGCAAAATAGGAGAGGTGGCTCTGGCTGTCATCTTTGATGTGGCAAGCATCATCTTGGGCTCGAAGGAACGGGTTAGTGGTTCCAAATTTCTGAATACAAATATGCAGCATAATATCTTTAAAAGATACCGTGCAGTGTATTCACAAGCTGAAGAGATGCTGCAGGTGCTGGAAACCCAGAATAACACACAAAAAATGCTGGAGGAACTCAGCAGGACAGGCGGCATCTATGGAGAGGAATAAACTGCTGACATTTCAGACGAAGACCCTTCATCAGGTCACCAGGAGCCTTCATTGCAGTAACCATCAGATAGCACAGTTCGGGTGTTGTAGTTTGGAGTTCAGTTCTGATGATGTCTGAAGGGAGTTTGCACGTTCTCCACATGAGCAAGTGGGTATCCTCGGGGTGCTGTGGTTTCCTTCCACTGTCCAAAGATGTACTGTTGGTAGGTTAATTGGTCATTGTAAATTGTCATGTGGTTAGGCGAGGATTAAATAAGTGGGTTGCTGGAAGGTCTGTTCCACCTGGTAACTCTAAATAAATAATTAAAAATAATTAAATACCTTGAACTTATACAGAGCTGCTTGCAACCTCACGTTACCTTAGAGTGCTTTATAACCAGTGCAGTGCTTCTACCGTGCTGTTGGACTGTGGAAAATTCAGCTGCCAGTTAGCGCGCAGCAAGCTCCCACTGTGATGTTACTATGAGCAGATGGCCACTGTCAATTAAAAGCAAAGCAAAGGATAAACATTAACACATGAGACTGCAGATGCTGGAATATGAGCAACATACAAAGTGCTGAAGGAACTCAACAGGGCAGAGAAATGAACAGTTAACATTTTGGGTTGAGACCCTTTGTCTGGGCTGTAGTCTGCCTGACCTGCTGAGTCCCTCCAGCACTTAGTATGTTGCCAAGTATAACTGCTGGCCTTTGGTGCATTCATTTCAGAATTTTTGGGAATATAATTTTAAAACTGAGGTGCATATGATCGTCTCACAGAATCTCTGGAAACTGGAGTTTATAGGGGCTAGATTTTATGAGATATTTAGAGTGAAAGTTGGTGCATTTTTGAAAGATTAAGAAATTGAAGATTATGGGGAACAGTCACAGAAGAAATTGGGGAAGATTCCATGATTTTCCTCTCTCTTCACCATCTGGTATAAAGAGTATGTATGCTGTGTGTTATGTTGGTTTCTTAATGTCACCTGCATATAGATACAGTGAAAAGGTTGTGCATACTGTTTATACAGGTTAGATCATTACACAGTGCATTGAGCTAGAACAGGATAAAACAATAAAAATGCAGAATAAAGTGTAACAGCTACAGAGAGTGTAGTGCAGATAGACAATAAGAGAGAAGATCTTATGTTAACTGGAGCTGTGTGTCTGTGATGCTGCAGACAAGTTGGTCGTTGTACCCGTACCTTACCATTTTTGTGCACGTGACAATAAACTTGACCTGATAGGGCCTCAGACAGAATGCCTTTGGTTATATTCAATGAGAGGGCAGACTTGAGTTCTAACAACCTTAGCAACAAACATAAAATGCTGGAGGAACTCAGCAGGTCATACAGCACCTATCGAGAGGAATAAACAGTTGATGTTTCCAGCCGAGACCCTTCACCCGCCCCAAAACGTTGACTGTTTATTCATTTCTATAGATGTTGCCTGGCCTGCTGAGTTCCTCCAGCATTTTGTGTGTTGCTGTTCTGGATTTCCAGCATCTGCAGAACGTCTTGTGTTTTTGAATACTCTTATTCTGCTCCAATGTTCTTATAGTCTTTAGACTCCCCTACTTCAGTGAAGTGTCATCGATTTTCTTTTTATATACTCAGATGCAACAGGGCATACAGTTCTCAGATTAACATCTCATCTGTAAAGCTGATATCTGGAATGTCTTAAACTTCTGACGTGACAATTTGTAAAATTCCTCTAGGCATGCCTGCTGCCTTTGTTCTCGTACATCGTTGAGCGTCTCTGTGCCTGCTGTTACGAACAAGCCTGGTACGCTAAACTTGGAGGTGTCGTCTCCATCAAGTTCCTAATGGAACGCCTCCCTTTGATCTGGGTCCTGCAGAATCAGCAAACCTTTCTCAAGGCTCTCCTCTTTGTCATGATGGATCTGACGGGAGAGGTACTGTGTTTTTCTTATGTGGCGGTCACAAGAGGGTCATGATGTGTTTTGTGTGGCTCAAATCATAGTCGTAGAGCACCACAGGACTTCAGCCCATCAGTCCATCTAGTTCATCTCTTACCTGTATAGACAGTGACCTGTTGTGACTTCGCATGGCAGTGTCAGTGGTAAATGAACGTTCAATCACACGGCTTTTAGATATGAGTTGGGCCATCAGTGTAATCCTGGTTGAATGGTTATTGATATTTGATTGAAGTAAATATAATCTCAGTTAAGTTGATTATCTAAATAACTAATCTGGCCTTGTGTATATATAAACAGCATGCAGCTTTGTGTGTGTGTGTAATAGAGTCATAGAGCACTACAGGCCCTTTGGCCCATCTAGTCTGTGCTGAGCTATTATTCTGCCCAGTCCCTGGACCATAACCCTCCATGCCCCTCCCATTTATGCAAACTTCTCATAAATGTTGAAATCAGCCCCGCTTCTACCTCTTCCGCTGGCAGCTTATTCCACAGTTGCACCACTACCCACCCTGCGAGCTGCTTTTCCAGGTGCTGGAACCTGAAGCAAATAACAGACTTCTGGAGGAGGAACTCAACAGGTCAGGCAACATACATGGAGAGAAATGGAGAGTCGACATTTCGGGTCAAGGCCCTTCCCCTGGACTGAAAGAAAGAGGGGAGATTGGCGGCGTTAAACAGTAGCTCCTGTCTAGTGCAAATCCAGAGATAAATTTCTGTTCTGCAATTTCCAATCAGCTGGTGTTGCCTTGTTCTGAAGCTTGGTATTGGTACCCAGAGCACAGACAGTTCTTTTGGCCCATTGAATCTGTACCAGCCATCAACCCATTGCATCCTATATTAATGCCACCTTTTATTCTCACATTCCTATTAGCTCTCCCAACCCTTAGCTTGTATCACTAATGCACTAGGGGAAACTTACAGCGGCCGGTTGTCCTACCGATCCGCTCGTTCAACGGCTTATAGGTTAGAGTTAGTGAGTTGTGGGCATGTTATGTTAGTGACGGAAGCATAAAGACAGTTGTGGGCTTCACCTAGCACAAGGGTTCCCAACCTGGGGTACACGGACCCCTTGGTTAATGATTGGGGTCCATGCCATTAAAAAGGTTGGGAACCCCTGACCTAGTACATCCTCAGACTGTGTTGGTCATTGATACAAACGATGCTCTTCGCTGTGTGTTTTGATGTACATGTAAGACAAAAAGCTAATCTTTAATCTTTAGAAACATTTAAAAGACCTTTTAGATAGTTGTATAAATGTACAATGAATGGAAGGACATGGACATTGTGTCGGCAGAAGGGGTTTGTTTATCTAGGCATTTAATTACTGGTTTAAGCACAATATTGTGGGCTGAAGGGCCTGTTCCTGTACTGCCTGGTGTTCTTGATGCATGTTCAAATTGCTGAGCTCCAGTCTAAGTGGATGAAAGTCTATGAAATCTAGCCTGTAAATCAAGTAAAGCTTATTTGAATATAGTTTAGTCAGTAAGTCAGGTAGTAAATTGGATTTGACATTGGCTTTGCAGGAGAACCCAGAGAGTGGTAAAGATGTTCGCCTCTGACTGGAGTGGTGTGCTGCAGCAACCAGTGCTGGGCCTGTTGCTGTTTGTCATCTGTATCAGTGATCTGGATGATAACGTGGTTAACTGGATCAGCAGATTTGCAGATGACAACAAGATTGGGGTGTAGTGGGCAGCAAGCTTGCAATGAGGTCTGGACCAGTTGGAAAAATGGACTGAAAAATAGCAGATGGAATTTAATGTGGACAAGTGTGAGGTGTCCACTTTGGGAGGACAGACCAGGAAAGGACTTCCACTGTTCACTGTGTGCATGCGAGAGATCTGAGAATCGAGATCCATGATTCCTAGAAAGTAGCATCACAGGTAGATAGGGTTGTAAAGAAAGCTTTTGGCACATTGGCCTTCATAAATCAATACATTGAGTGCAGGAGTTGGGATATATTGTTGAAGTTGTATGAGATGTTGCTGAGGCCTAGTTTGGAGTATTGCATGCCGCTCTGGTTACCTACCTACAGGAAAGATTTCAATAAGCTTGAAGGAGTGCGGAGACAATTTACAAGGATTTAAGATTTGCCAGGACTTGAGCACCTGAGTTATAGGGAAAGGTTGAATTAGTTAGAACTTTATTCCCTATTGCATAGGGGAGTGAAGGAAGATTTAATAGAGGTATACAAAATTAAAATGGGTATAGGTAGGGTAAATGCAAAGAGGAGTTTTTCACTGAGATTAGGTGGGACCAGAACTAGAGATTATGGGTTAAGGGTGAAATACGAAATGTTTGAGAACGTGAGGGGGAACTTCTTCACTCAGGGTGGTAAGAGAGTGGAATGAGCTGCTGGTGGAAGTGGTGGATGTGGGTTCATTTCAACACTTAACAGAAATTTTAGATAGGTACATGGTTGGGAAGGGGTATGGTCCAGCTGCAGATTGATGGAACTAAGCAGATTAATGGTATAGGTAAGCTGAAGGACGTGTTTCTTTGCTGTACTGTCTGACTCTATATGCATATGCTCAGGTAACTATGCTGATCATTTTATATGATAAAATGGGACTATATTTATAGAAATGCTTAACTGTGAGTCTCTTATATAGGCATTTGTTCATCTACGAGAAATAATGATTCTTGTAAAAACCAGTGATAGCGCACAATTATTTACCAAAGAGAGAAGACTATTACTACGGCAACGTTAGACACAGAGCTGAAAGAGCCTTCGGCTGTGTCTGTCCTAGATAGCACGGTGCTTGCTGTGTGCACTGAATATCCCCTGCAATGTCAGCTCTACCTGTAGTGCATATATTTCATGTGAAAAGCAGTTTCACATTTAGCACTGAACACATCTTGCAGAGAGGATGATCTGACCTGAAATTAAATGTTCGGCAAAAGAGAGTTCAATGCTGGAAACAAACATAATTCTGAAGATGTACAGCAGTGGAAAGATTAATAGGAATTCAATTTTTGGTTTGGAGACTTTAGGTGAGGTGGCATGACTATGACCAACAGTGGCATGGTAGCTCAGCAATTAGCTTAACGCTATTACAATACCAGTGATCAACGTTTGGTGTTCGATTCCTACCACTGTCTGTAAGGAGTTGCTTCATTCTCTCCATGACCGAGTGGGTTTCCTCTGTGTGCTCTAGTTTTCCTCACTGGTTAGGGTCAGCAACTTGTGGCCGTGGCTGTGTCACCTATGGGTGGCCCTCAGCGCAGAATGTTGGTCATTAACACAATTGACCTATTTCACTGTATTTTTCAATGTTATGTGACACTAATCATTAATATACGTCCAAAATAAAAAATCATGTATTTGTGTAGTGACCTTAACATTATAATACATTCCAGGGTTCTTCAAGGGAGTAATGGTGATGAAAGCTTGGCATTGTACCATACATTGAAAGATTGGGTCAGCTTGGTCAGGCACAAATGTTTGTCTTAAAAGAGAGAGCGAGAGAGAGAGAGAGAAAGAAAATGAATGAATTTGAGCTTAGAATCCAGGTATTTTAGGGCGCATACCTCTGCAGGAGTAATTTAAAATCGTGGATGGAGGATTGGAGAAGTTTGGAGATCTCTAGAGTCCTTTCTGGGTTGGGAGAGGTTGGAGATGAGATGGGAAGCTGGTATCAATTTGAAAATCAAGGTATTACTGAACTGGGGAACAAATGAAAGCCAGTGGTGTTGTAATTGACAAGCAAAATGCTGCAGGAAGTGTGCAATTAAAAGAGAAAATGCTGGGATTATTTACCAGGCCTAACAACATACCAGGAAATGGTTAACATTACAGGGCAATGGCCTTTCATCGTTGCTCATGAACAGGCCAACAACAAAATAACATGATACAAATGCTGGCGGTGGTTTCCTGTTGAAGTTTTGCCCAAGGGGATAATTCTGCTACTCCCTAGGTTTCAAATGGTGCGGTTGCAATGGCCAAGACGACGTTGGAACAGCTGCTGGTTCGCTGTGCCACTCCCCTGAAGGATGAGGAGAAGTCGGAAGAGTTACTGACGGCTCAGGAGAAGTCCTTCCACCACGTGACCCACGACCTGGTGCGCGAAGTGACCTCCCCAAACTCCACCGTGCGGAAGCAGGCCATGCATTCCTTGCAGGTACTTGCCCAGGTGACGGGCAAAAGTGTGACGGAGATCATGGAGCCTCATAAAGAGGTAACTGAATCACGTGTAATCTTGTGTAATTTGTAAGTTGGTTTATTATTGTCATGTCTACCAAAGTACAGTGGAAGATCTTGTTTTGCATGTCACTTCACCACATCAGTGCATTGAGGTAGTACAAGGGAAAGCAATAGCAGAATGCAGAATAAACATAACAGCTTCAGAGAAAGTGCAGTGCAGGCAGGCCAATAAGATCACAACGAGGTAGACTGTGAGGTCAATAGTCCTTCTTATCATACCAGTGGACTGTTCAATAGTCTGATAAGATTGAAATAGAAGCTGTCTTTGAGCCTGGTGGTATGCACTTTCAGGCTTTTGTAGGTTCTACCCGATGGACTGGGGGAGAAGAGTGTCCGGGGTGGGTGGGGTTTGATAATACTGGCTGCTTTACCAAGGCAGTAAGAAGCGTAGACAGAGTCCATGGAGGAGAGGCTGGTTTCCGTGATGATCTGAGCTGTGTCCACAACTCTCTGCAGTTTCTTGCAGTCATGGGCAGAGCAGTTGCCTTACCAAGCTGTGATGCATCCAGATTGGCTGCTTTGATTAAAAACTGGTGAGGATCAATGCAGTTGTGAATTTCTTCAGCCTCCTAAGGGTGTAGAGGTCCTGGTGATTATTCCTTTGCCAATATTGCAACATGGATAATTTGAGACTTTTAGTTTTTAGTGAACCCAAGTTTCCAAACAGCACGTTGGAGATACTAAATGCTAGAAGAGCTCAGTAGGTCTGTGGGAGGAAAGGAATTGCTGTTGTTTCAGGTTGAAATCCTGAAGTTCCTGCTGATTGTTGGTTCATTAGCATACTTTTTTTGCCACAGTGTTTCTGTGATTCATGTTGTGCATTGTACACGTCAGTGGAACTGAAACGTGGACTGATTGCAAATTGACCTTGGACTTTTCCATGTGCCACCAGGTCCTACAAGACATGGTTCCACCTAAGAAGCACTTGTTACGACATCAGCCAGCAAATGCTCAGATTGGGTTGATGGAAGGAAATACATTTTGCACCACCCTACAACCCAGGCTGTTCACCATGGATCTTAACGTGGTGGAGCACAAAGTCTTTTATACAGAGGTAAGATGATGGGTTGGCCTCTTTCCTCAGCAATTCTCCACATCCGCCTGAGTTCTCTCCTGCCTTCCTCTGTGGTCACTTATTTTAATGAATGAACATTTAATGGCTCTGCATCGGTACCTAAATAGTTTTGGGCCCCATATTTAAGAAAGGACATGCTGCAATTGGAGATGGTCCAGAAGAGGTTCATGGGAATGATCCCAGGAATGAAAACGTTAATGTATCAGGATTGTTTGATGTCTCTGGGTCTGTAGTTGTACAGTTTGGCCACTTATTTAAGAAAGGATACAGTGGCATTGGAGGACGTCCAATGGAGGTTCATGGGAATGATCCTGAGGATGAAAGAGTTAACATATGAAGAGCTTTTGATGACTCTGGGCTTGTACTCACTGGAGTTTAGAAGCATGAAGGGAGATCTCATTGAAATCTATCGGATATTGACAAGCCTAGATAGAGTGAATGTGAAGAGGATGTTTCCAATAGTGGGAGAGTCAAGGATCAGAGGGTACAGTCTCAGAGTAGAAGGATGTTACTTTAGGACAGGGATGAGGAAGAAGTTCTCTAGCCAGAGGGTGGTGAATCTGTGGAAATCATTGCCACAGACATCTGTGGGAGCTGTCATTGGGTATATTTAAAGTGGAGGTTGATAGGTTGTTGTTTGGCTAAGGGCATCAAAAGTTACAGAGAGAAGGTGGGAGAATGGAGTTGAGAGGGATGATAAATCAGCTGTGACTGAGTGGTGGAAAGACTCAATGGGCTGAATGACCTAATTCTGCTCCTATGTCTTAGAGTCTTGTTGTCTTGAGCAGTTTGCCTTCACCAAGCTGAAGCTATTGTGATAGAATGGGAAATTGCTGTCCAACAAGTCATTGATTCAAAAAGAAAATCCAGTTACTGTGACTGATGATATAGATTTTGAAGAATCCTTTTTAATAAGTTCAGCCTTGCTAGGTTTATGTCCACAACGCTCTCACTAGCATTTTAATTTCAAGTCTATCCATGCACCTAGCAATCAGAGACAAGACAGAATCATTTACTTCAGGCGGATACATGTCTTGGACAATTCGATTCACCAGTGTATTAGGGTGTCAACATTTCTGCGCATCAGTCAGGAGACTGGACAGTTGCTACAGAGCTCAAAGACATGCAGTCTTACGCAGGAAGATGCCTGAGGGAGTACTGCACTTGTCTTTCATATTAACTTTTAAACCAAGAGCCTGCCTCTCCTCTTGGGTACCCTCAACCTCCCACCCACCCAGGTATTGTTTTACGAAGATCAAAGTTCAAAGTAAATTTATTATCACAGTACATATACAATATATCACCATATACTACTTTGAGTTTCATTTTATTTTGAGCATTTACTGTAGAACAAAGAAATACAAAAGAATCAATAGAAAAAGTACACATTCGAGTTGTTTTGTTATGTCTGTCCTCTCCCTGTGAAAGGGAACTCCTTTTTTCCCTTTATTGGGGAGAGGGAGAGAACCTGTTGTATGTTCAATTGTCAAGAGAACCATTAGTTTTTGTTGTACTCCAAGCCGAGGTCTTTATTGGGGGCTTTGCTGTTGCACGCTTGGTGGGTGGAGGGTGCTGATGTTTTATTGCGGAAGTGGGTGGAGGAGAGGAGGGTTGTTTGCTGCTGCTTGTGTGCGGGAGGGGGTAGTGAAGAGCTTTGGGGTTCTAACATCTTAACTGTCATTCATTCTGTAGGGCACTCTTCGGTCTTCATAGATATCTGAAGAATGAAAATTTTCAGGATGTATATTGCATACATTTCTCTGATATTAAATGAAACTATAGGCATCCGTTAGTCTCGTGAGATCATAGATTTGTGCCTTGGAAAGTCTCCAGGGCGCAGGCCTTGGCAGGGCTCCCCTCTGCACGCCACCGATGTTGTCCAAGGGAAGGGCAAGGGCTGATACAGCTTGGCACCGGTGTCATCGCAGAGCAATGTGTGGTTAAGTGCCTTGCTCAAGGACACAACATGCTGTCTTAGCTGAGGCTCGAACTAGCGACCTTCAGGTCACTAGACCAACGCCTTAACTTCTTGGCCACTAACAAAGGTGGACAACCAACTAATGTGCAAAAGAAAACAAACTGTGTAAACAAATAATAAACAAACAAACAGGGGGTGGGAGGGTGAGAGAGGAAGAGAAGGTGAGTGAGAGAGAGTACAAGAACATGAGATGTAGACTCCTTGGAAGTTAGTCCACAGGTTTATGGAATCCTGGCCATATGTTAATCTGGGACAACATTGTTTGTTGCCTGTGGGAGTCCAGTTGGTTGAACTTCTCAACCAAATGATTCTCCATTATCAAAGTTGAGTTTATTCTCATGTGCACAAGTCCATGTCTGCATATGTACAATGAAAAACTAACTTACAACAGCATCAGTGGCACACAGCAACAGATAAACAGCGTTAATGAGGAAAACATAAACTATATGCAATTTTATAAGAACACAACTAGAACAAAAAATGGTCTATTTTAGTGCAAAGTGATTGTAGTGTTTCTATACTGAGCTGGTGTTTAGGGTTTGGCCTAAAACTTAGTTTTATGATCAAGAACCAAAACATGAATGTGGGGCTTCAGGCTTCTGTACCTCCTGCCTGATGGTAGCTGTGAGAAGATGGTATGGCCTGGATAGTGGGCATCTTTGATGGTGGATGTTGCCTTCTTGAGGGAATACCTCCCTGTAGATACTACCGATAGAGGGGAGGGATGTGCCTGTGATATGCTGGGCAGGGTCCACTACTCTCTGCAGCTTCTTGCATTACTGCACGTTCAAATTGCCACGCTAGCCTATGATGCAACCAGTCTGGATAATTTCAACTGTGCATTTGTAGAGGTTTATTAGAGTGTGTCGGTGGTTGTGCCTTGGATGTATCTCAGTGAATTTGAAAAGCCTTGGATGTCTGGAGAATGTAAATGATCCACTCTGATTTGAGCTGGGTGGTTATTGTAATTAAGTTCCCAACTGGTTCCCTTTTACGGTGAAACAATCTACCCTTGCACTCAAGCTTGTAACATTCTTCCTGAAGTGATGGTATTCATTTAAAAGTAGCAGTAATGTGTATGTGCTGGGAGTCATTATCAGTAATAAACATCCAAAAGTTGAATACCTTCTGTGTAATGGAGGTTGTCAGTCGATTTGCTGAATGGTTTTTATCTTGTTGCAGTTGCTGAATCTGTGTGAAGCTGATGACAATGCACTCATGAAGCTGCCCTGTTACAAAAGCCTGCCTTCACTCGTGCCTTTACGCATTGCTGCCCTGAGTAAGTGAAACTGGAAACTTAGAGCAGACAGCTCTCAAAGCAACTCACGTGTTCCTCAGAACTACTCTGCAGCAAACTGAGAGCTAGTTTTGGGGAGTACGTAATTTCAAGATATTTAGATGTTTCTTTGCAAGGTGTTAGCATTTAGTATTTTAAAGACCATGTACCAGTTGTTATAGTGGCAGCTGGAGTCAAAGTTCAAAGTAAACTTATTATCAAAGTATGTATATGTCATCATATACAACCCTGAGATTCATTTTCAATTCAGAATCAGGTTTAATATCATCGGCATATGTCGTGAATTTTGTTAACTTCAAGGCAGCAGTACATTGCAACATCTGATAATAGAAAAAGAAAACTGTGAATTACATTAAGTATGTATATTAAATAGTTAAATTAAATAAGTAGTGCAAAAAAAAGGAAACAAAAAGCAAAACTAGTGAGGTGTTCATGGGCTCAATGTCCAATCTGAAATCAGATGGCGATGGGAAGAAGCTGAATCGTGGAGTGTGCCTTCAGGTGTCTGATGCAACATTTAGGAGATGTTTGGATAGGTACATGGATGGGAATGATGTGAAGGGCTGTGATCCAGGTGTGGGTTGATGGGACTAGGCAGAATAACAGTGGCACAGACTAAATGTGCTGAAGAGCCTATTTCTGTGCAGAAGTGGCCCTGGCTCTATTTTGAGTGTGTTGCACATAGATCCTTTGTTCGATTACTCCATCATGTATCTGGTGGAAGGGTGATGTTAGGCTGCTGGAGCAGAGTTGCCACGATAAACCGTGTTTATTCCTTCTCCTATCGTCATTGTTCTGTTTTTGTAAGAGATAAAATTTATCCAGCAATTACTGTAGTTAGAGTAGTGTCACCACAGGTAGCGTAGTGGTTAGTGTTATAGCTTGGGGCATTCTGGAGTTCAGAGTTCAAATCTGGCCCTGTTCTGTAAGGAGTCTCTGTTCTCCTCGTGGAATGTGTGGATTTTCCCCGGGTGCTCCAGTTTTCTCCCACACTCCAAAGACATACCGGTTAGCAGGTTAATTGGCCATTGTAAATTGTCCTGTGATTAGGTTAGGGTTACTCAGGGTTGTGGGTTGAGGGGGCATCGTGGGCCAGAAGGTCCAGTCCATGCTGTATCACCAAATAAATAAACTAATAAACAAAGAAATACGAAATGCAGAGATGCAGTGCATAAACAAGTGAATCTGCACCAGCCATCTGCCACCCCTTCACGCTAATCCTGCACTAAACCCGTTTTATTCGTCCCACGTTCTTACCTACCACCCACCCACATACTGGGGACATTCTACAGTGGCCATTTAACCTAACAAACACACTCGTCTTTTTAAGATGCCATTTGTGGGTAAAGTTTTATGTTAGATTTCCTCTTGGTTCAAGGGAACTCATGCCCAAACCCCACAGGCTGTAAAATTTGGATATACCTCCTAAGAACACAGACTCCAAAGAATATGCCATGGTAATGTGGTGGTTAGTGTGACGCTATTGCAGCTCAGGTCATTGGAGTTCCAAGTTCATTTCCGGCGTCTGTTGTAAGAGAGTTTGTACGTTTTTCCTTTGTGCGTGTGGGTTTACTTCGGATGCTCCGATATCCTTCCACAGTCCAAAGACATACCGGTTAGTAGGTTAATTGGTCATTGTAAATCGTCCTGTGATTTGGCTAAGGTTGAATCAGTAGCTGCTGGGAGGTGCGGCTCATTGGGCCAGAAGGGCCTGTTCCATGCTGTATTTCTAAATAAAAATAAAATAAAAACGTGTTGTGGTAGATCAAGGGTTATTTAAATGTGCACACCTCTATGTTTCCAGTAATTGAAGTCGTTTTATAATGTCTGTGGGGATTGTTATTTTGCTCTTTTACTCTCTCTCCAACAGATGCCCTTGCCGCCTGCAATTACCTGCCTCAGTCACGAGAAAAAATTATCGCTGCGTTATTCAAGGCACTGAACTCGACCAATAACGAACTACAGGAAGCAGGAGAGGCCTGTTTGCGGAAGGTCAGTGACGCTGTGGTGGAGTAGTTGTCATAACAGAGATTGAGAGAAATCCAGGGCAAGTGTTGTCAAGTTTTGTGGTGTTGTTTTGTTCATCATATTCTAATTCATGTAGAGCCCTAAGTTAACCCACAAAGTTAATTTAGGACGCTACATGAATTAGAATATGATGTGTCCCACAATACAGTTACAATCATATTACAAAATCTGTTTATTACCTTAAAGTAATACCTTAAGTATATACCTTAAATATAGTATACAAACAACATATACACATTTACACATCCCCATTAATAGAGAAATGGGATATTCCGCTGTGTATGGTGGGAAAGGCAACATAAAGCCAACTCAAGCGCATCAGCTGGGTTTAGGACCCAGTATGAGAATGTACCGGAAAAGATATTAAAATGCGCACACTCAGCAGAGTGACAGTGGAATGACAGGGCAACATTTGGGGGTGGGGGGGGTGCATATGTACTTGTGTGAGGGCGGTGGTTACAAAGCACTCTCCGTCACATATTTAATACCATGTTTGTATCATAAACTTTAGAAATGGAATTAAATAAACGATTTAAATTTGTAATTGCAATAAAATAATTTGCATTATTAGAGGAATAATGGTGCTGGATATACTCACTTTCCTACTTAACTATTAATATTTTCCCAAATACCCATTAGTAATATATTCTATCTGGTGCTGAGATGACAGCAAAACAGTTTAAAATCCTCTAGACAGCTACATTGCTTAACAGTAATAATGTACCAGATGTATTGTGCTCATAATCCAGTCATTTTAATGCTTTTCTTGGGGGAATTATCCAGTAATTAAATATAAACATAAATAATGTTTAGCAAGGTAGGAATTTGGTACTAAAATTAAAGTTGCATTATTTAGATTCTAACTTCAAATCCCATTTGCAGTTGAATGAACTGTGTATGACTTGCATAGATTCACAGCAAGAATTCCTTCCCCAGTACCCAGGTTTTTGAGTGTTTTGTTCAGAGGAATTCTGGCACCCAGCAGCTGTGATGTCATCAAGATGGCTGAGTGGCACTTAAATGAATCCAAACTTAAAAGGGGAAACTAAATTTTTTTTCACTTTACGACCATTTGAAAAATGCAATATAGAAGTTAAGAGTATTTGTGATTAAGCTTAAGATGTAATTTCATGCTATAAGCATTTAAATTTTGTAATATTTTGAAGTAAAATCTTTTGTCATATGCACAGGTAGAATGGAAAATTTGCTTCCAGCAGCATCATAGGCTCTTAGTGTCGTGTGAACAGCATTCACAAGAAAACTAAGTTAGACATAAATTATACACTTTTTTTTACAACGAAAAGCATGTTTAGAACAAAAGAAGGCAATTTTAGTGTACTGTGATCAAAGTGTTGCTAATATAAACACAAGAAATTCTGCAGCTGCTGGAAATCCAGAGCAACACACACACAAAATACTGGAGGAACTCAGCAGGTCAGGCAGCATCTATAGCGATGAATAAACTGCTGACATTTCTGGTCGAGACCCTTCTTCAGAAAACTTAACTGTGGTGATTAGTGTTAGACAAGTTTTTTTATAGATAATACTACAGCACACATAAAGTTAATTTTATAGTGCTGAACAACTTGGTAAATGACATCTGTTAAGGTTAGTTAGCTGTGGGCATGTGATGTTGGTGCCAGAAGTGTGGTAACACGTGCAGGCTACCGTGAGCGCAGTCCTTGGGCTGTGTTGACACAAATGGTGGATTTTAGTCTATGTTTCAATGCTCAAGTGACAAATGAAAAATATCTTGAATGTGTAAACACGCCAATGGCTTAGTACACCATTTAAAAGCACACGTCACAGCACACTTAGCAAAGCATAACTTTTCAACATGAATTAGTGTCACTATAAATGGCTTATAAATTATTTAGTTCTGCTTATTTCAATGGTTTCCCTTCTTTCTGTTGAAAGAGAGAGACCTCTGAAGGGGTGCAGAGTCACTGACATTTCCACGCTACACTCAGTGTGTGTGGAAGTATCAGAGGCACTGAACTCGTCACAGTACAGTGACAGTAGCTGTTAGTAATTTCACCTCTATTGAGCACCATATATTGTGGTCCATTAGTGTAAAGCCAGGCTATGTTGTTCTCACACATAAGCTCAGTAATTGATAACGACGTGGCTCATTGAAACTTGAACACCAGGACTTGCTCTCATTAATGAGCCAGTTATGCTCACCACTGAGAGATGGAACAGTCACTGAGCAGCCTTTGGAAGATCACCCAGTTGTAAAATTTCTGGTGAGCACCAACCTAATCTAGAGCCGTGAGATTCCTACACTGTGTGGCGTTTCCACATCACATAGACTGGCACATTCGCACCAGCAAACTTGCTGGCAAGAGACTTTTCAAAGTTCCAAGTAAATTTATTATCAAAGTGCATATACGTCACCGTATGCTATCCTGAGATTCATTTTCTTGCAGCCATACTCAATAAATCCATAATAGAATAATAACCATAATAAAATCAATGATAGACCAGACCCAACAGGATGGACAAACAACCACTGTGCAAACGACAACAAACTGCAAATACCAAAAGAAAGAAATAATAATAAATAAGTAATTAATATCGAGATCATGAGATGTAGAGTCCTTGAAAGTGAGTCCATAGTGAGTGAAATTATCTTTGCTGGTTCAGGAGCCTGATAGTTGAAGATTAATGAAGGGTCTCAGCCTGAAACATCAGCCCTTTATTCCTTTCCATAGATGCTGCCTAACCTGCTGAGGTTCTCCAGCATTTTGTCTGTGTTACTCTGGATTTCCAACATCTGCAGAATCTCTTGTGTTCAAGAAGCTTTTCAGCTGGTTCATACAGAAACATTAAAACTGACTAAGCATGTTTCTGACTTCCTAAAATCAAAAATCAATTAGATAGTTGAAAGATATTAAGTTTAAAAAAATTTAAATTGACTACACTTTAAACAATAAAACATTAAAACAAACTTAATTTAAATAATATGCAAATGGCCTTTTATTGCCCATCTCCCTTGTATCCCTTCCTCTTAACAAAAATGATTGGTTGTGTTGTTCTCATGCAAGGTTGCATCTGGCATAAACATGAAGCCAGAAACCATCCTCAGATGCTCATCAGGACGGCTGTGTCCGACACAGTTAATGTTTCAAGTCAGGAACTTCTCATGAGATCTGTCATGATTACTGTTTCCAACCGTCTATAATGATGTATACCATGCCATGTGTTTTTTTTAATGTAACAAGATAAAGATTATGAGATGAAAGATTAGCTTTATTTGTCATGTACTTTGAAACATATAGCCAACTACCGACACAGTCTGATGGCAGCCAACAAGTCTCGTCACACTTCTGGCACTAACATAGCATGTCCAACTCACTAATCCTAACCCTCACCATATATATTTTGTAATGTGCGAGGCAACCAGAACACCCAGAGACAATCCTCACAGACATGGAGAACATACGTACTCCTTACAGATGGTGGAGGGAATTGAACCCCAATTGGTGATTGCTGGCAAAGTAAAGTTTTGTACCAACTGCTATGCTGCTGTCATTCAGTAAGGATATATTCTTGTATTTGGATTCTGAGTGACATAGTTTTGGACAGACCTGGATTCAAGTATGAACAAAAGTAAATTTTGCTTGTTGTCCCAGAAATCCCCAGCTATGTAGTAGTTTTGAAATGCCTGACCAAAGATTTTTAGCAGAACCACTAGCTTTTCTCTTGAATTATTCCTCAGTGTGTGAACCCAGTACTCATCCATAAAGGAACCATATCAGAAAAGTAACGGCGGAGTTGGTCTGCTTGCTTGTTCTGTTTCACAGTACAATCACCATCCAGCCAGCCATAATAAAAAGATAGGTGCCTATGTATTCATCACCTCATACAGTTAAACAAGGACATTATCTAGATTACTTTGCAGTATCAAATATTCTTGCTGAGCTTTACTGTCTTTATGAGTCGTCGTGCTGAATTTCATTGCTACAATTAACCAAAATTATGTTTACTCATATTCCCTGTCAGTTTTTGGAAGGAGCTACATTTGAAGTGGATCAAATCCACATCCACATGCGGCCTCTCCTGATGATGCTGGGTGATTATCGGAGCCTGACATTAAATGTTGTGAACCGATTGACATCCGTCACAAGGCTTTTTCCTAACTCCTTTAATGATAAATTTTGCGACCAGATGATGGTAAGTTGGTGATCGTTCATATCATTAACAGTATGAATAAAGTCTTAAAATTCACGCTCAGTGGCCACTTTATTAGGTACATTTACACCTGTACTACTCATTAATGCAAATATCTAATCAGCCAATCATGTGGCAGCAACTCAATGCGTAAAAGCATGCAGACATGGTCAGGAGGTTCAGTTGTTGTTCGCCAAACATCCAAATGGAGAAGAAATGTGATCTAAGTGACTTTGACCATGGAATTGTTGGGGGCAAACGGGGTGGTTTGAGTATAAGAAACTGCTAATCCACTGGTATTTTCAGTCTGTAGTGTTTACGGAGAATGATGCAAAAACAAAAGAAGAAACATCGAGTGAGTGACAGGTCTGTGGGCAGAAACGCCTTGTTAATGAGAGGACAAAGGCCAGACTGGTTGAAGCTGACAGGAAGGTGATAGTAACTCATGTAACTGCACGTTGCAACATCTCTGAATATATAACACATTGAACCTTGAAGTGGATGGGCTACAGGAGCAGAAGACCATACCAGGTTCCACTCCTGTACCTAATAAAGTGGCCACTGAGTGTATATTAGTCAAAATTGAACGTGGTGCACGGTGAATCCTAGAAGAGAGTTTTTGTCTCTCTTTTTTTCAGTTTTCATGTTTTCTTTCTCGTTAATGTTAACTCTGTCCAGGACAACATGACATCCATGACTCCTGTGTGCAAATTTAACAAGCCAAGTGGTACTGTGGATCATTCAAAATGCTGGCGTTCTTGTCTGTGGGATCAGAATTGTGTCCTGAAGCTGATTAATCTTTCCCAACCCTAACCTGCTTTGGTAAACAGAACAGTGTTGCTGTTCTTTTACATTTGAATTGTTCCTGAGGTTTGTAGGGTTGAGGTGTTGCAAGATTGTAATGACAGGATGAAGAGGCTTACCCTGAAATGTCAACTGTTTATTCTTCTCCATAGATGCTGCCTGATTTGCTGAGGTCCTGCAACATTTTGTGTGTTCCTCTGGGATTCCAGCATCTGCAGAATCTTTAGCGTTTAGCTTTAACCTGTCTTTTCTACCATTGATAATGTGCTGATCTCTGCATTGAGATACCTGGGAACAGCTACAGAGAGAGCATTACACATTTATTTTGCATTTTGTTATTGTTTTACCTTGTTCTACCTCAATGCCACACCAACTCTGATGGATAGCTAACTCATGTCTCTCCAAGCAGATGCTTTACTCCCAGACAAAGGAAGGTCAGCAGGGCCCTGGTGAGCAAAGGAAACGTTTCAAAGATAATGTCAAAATCAGCCTGAAGAAATTCAATGTTCCATCTAAAAACAGTGAAAAGATTGTACTCAATCGATATCGCTGGAATAAATCTGTCCAAGGGGGCACTGCTCCTTGTGAGAGTGACATCCGCTGTGCCGCAGAGGATAAGCAGCAGCTGCGAAAGGAGGGACTGAGAAACCAACTAACCACAGCCACCACTTACTCTCGCCCACTCTATAGCAGAATATGTGGATTCTGGATTGGCCTCTCCAATAGACAAGCCCTTAAGAGAACAATGTGCTCAAATCGTGATTGCTCTACAACTACCTCAATACATTGTGTAACAATCAGATTTGTATGACCAGAATGCAAGACAAGTGTTTCTCTGTATCTTGGTATATGTGACAGTAATAAACCAGTTCCCATTCTGAGAGACAGTGAGATACCACAAGATGTATAGGTTTGCTGTCCCAACTAGATACGATAGAATGAGTCCTGCCATCGAGATTTCTCACTCCGATTAAAAACCTAAGAAACAGGAGCAGGAGTAGGCCATCTGGCTTGTTGAGCCTGTTCCAACTTTCATTGTGGTATATTTACTGCACTGAACGTTGTCTCACACTAACTATAGATACACAGTAGTGAGTTTTCCTGAGCAGCTGAGAGAATTTCTCTCTGAGGATGCAGCTGGACAGATTGCTTTGGGATTGGTTTATTATTGTCACATGTACTTGGATACAGTGAAAAGTTTGTTTTGCCTATTCTCCATACAGATCAAATCCATACACGGTGCATTGAGGTAGTGTAAGGTAAAACAATAACAGATTAAGGACATAATGTAAGAAATAGGAGCAGGAGTAGGCCACCTTGGCTGTCAAGCTTGCTCTGCCATTCATTAAGATCATGGCTGATCCGGCCATGAACTCATCTCCACCTACCTGCTTTTCCCCATAACCCTTAATTCCCATACTTTGCAAAAATTTATCCAACCTTGTCTTAAATATATTTACCAAGGTAGCCTCCATTGCTTCATTGTGCACTGAATTCTACTGACTCTGGGGAAAGCAGTTCCTCCTCATCTCCATCCTAAATCTACTCCCCCAAACCTTGAGGCTATGTCCCCTAGTTCTAGTCTCACCTACCAGTGGATACAACTTTCTTGCCTCTATCTTATTTATCCCTTTCATAATTTTATATGTTTCTATAAGATCTCCATCATTCTTCTGAATTCTGGTGAGTACAGTCCCAGGTGATTCAATCTCTTCTCAAAGTCTAACCCTCTCATCTCGAATCATCTCCTCTGCACAACCTCCAAAGCCAGTGTATCCTTCCTCAAGTAAGGAGACCAGAACTGCACACAATACTTCAGTTGTGGCCTTGCTGGTATCCTGAACAGTTGCAGCATAATCTTCCTGCTCTTAAATTCAATCTCTCTAGCAATGAAGGCCAGTATTCCATTTGGTTTCTTGATAGCCTGCTGCACCTGCAAGCCAACCTTTTGTGAGTCATGCACAAACACTCCCAAGTCCCTCAGCACAGCACCATGTAGAATAAAGTATAAAAGCTAACGAAACCAATGCAGTGCAGGTAAAATGATAATATTGAGAAAGCATGAGTCCATCTCATCATACAAGAGCCTGGACAGTGGGCTAGAAGTTGTCCTTGATCTTGGTGGTGCATGCTTTCAGTTTTTTTAAAATCTTCTGTCAGATGGGAGAGGAGAGAAGAGAGAATGTCTGGGGTAGATGCAGGTCTTTGGTTATTTTGGGTGTTTTACTGAGGCAGTGAGAAGTAGAGAAATCCCTCCCTCCAGGTCACCTTGATGTCCCTATCTCACTGGGGTACGAGGCCTGCCAGCTACCCTCACCTGGTTCAGCCTGCCGTGGCGAAGCGATTTACTGGGGTGTTTCATGGGTTCCTGGACTGTTCAGAAATCAGATGGTGGAGTGGATGAAGGTGTTCCTAAAATGTTGAGTGTCTGTCTTCAGGCTCCTGTACCTGTTCTCTTATGGTAACAATGAGAACAGGGCATGGCCTGGGTGGTGGAGATCTTTAATGATGGATGTGACCTATTTTCAGGCATCGGCCTTTGAAAATGTGCCCATGATGGAGCTGGCTGAGTCTACAACTGTCTGCAGCTTTTTCTGATCTTGTGGATTAGTGCCTCCACATCAGACACTGATGCAGCCATTCAGAGTGCTCTCCATGGTACGTTATAGAAATCTGATGGAGTAGGAGGTCAGATCAAATTGTGGCTTACTCCCCTCTTCGGAGCTTGCAGTGTGCGAGTGTGGAGACTGGACACGAATTGACCTTCCTACAGGTTACAAGCGAGTTGTTCTGACCCATTGCAGATGTGTTACCATTGGATACAGGACCATTTTCACTGTGAGACTTCAGTGCAGTGGCTGTTTTTTACATTTGCCTGCTGTGGTAAATCACGTAGTGATCTTGCCTAATTTAATTCAGTCATAAGTAGGCAGAGTTACCTCGAAGTTATGAAGCAACGAATAATCTTTTCTGTAATTATAGTTTGATGAGTATGGTCCTTAGTTTGAAAGCTTATTTCATGATGGTATGGACAATGTTGGTGAATATTCTACCTTAATTGGTCAGGAACTTTTTAAATTGGAAAATTGCATGAAGCAGTGACTGGATAATGTATAATTGTAGGGTGAGTGTCCTCTCTATAATGAACTAGAAAGCGTGCATTTTAAGAGCAAGTCCAAACCATTCTAGCATGAAAAACCAACTCCATTTGTGATTTTTGTCATCGACTTATTTTTTTGTCTCCTGAAACATTTTGCTTTGATTTCAGATGAAGATAAGTGTTTAACCGTATATGAGTACTTTGGTTGAATTTAACTACATCTTCAAATTATAAATAACTTTTCTGTTCTTAGTCTGGATGTAGTTGCCCTGATTAGACTTTTGAATTGAGATCAAAAGTAGTCGGCAGTAATTTCAGATTCCGATTCTGTTTTATTTATCACACGTATATAGGAATGTGTTGTTTTGTGTTAATAACCAACACAACCCAAGTGACTCCAGTCCTACATCAAGACTGTGGTATGGATACACCAATGTCCAAGATTTGGTGTTTCATCTAAAGCACTGACAGGCTTCTAGAAATGCTTAGTGGGGAGTATCCTGCCAGGTTGCAATGTGGCCTGGTATGGCAACACAAATGCTGAAGAATGGAAAAGCTTGCAAAAAGTAGTTGACACGGTCAAGTCTATCACAGGAAGATTCTTCCCCATCATCGAGCACGTCTAAAAGAACCACTGGAACAAGAAAGCAGTATCCGTCAGCCCTCCCCCCACACAATCCGGACCATGTCCCTTCTCATTGTTGCCATCAGGAAGGGCAAAAAGGGGCCTCAGGACCCACATCACCAGGTTTAGGAACAGTTATTACCCCTCAATTGTCAGCATGGATAGCTTCACTCACTTCAACTCTACTGATTCCACAACCCATGGAATCACATTCAAGGGCTCTACAACTCATGAGTACAATCTATATATGTATTTACTTATGTATGTGTTAGTTCACTTGTTTATTTATTTGTTTATTCTTTTTGTATTTACGCAGTTTGTATTTTGCACATTGGCTGTTTGTCAGTCTTCGTAGTTTTTCATTGATTCTATTGTATTTCTGGGTTCTACTGTGAATGCCTGCAGGAAAATGAATCTCAAGGTAGTATATAGTGAGTTCCTGAATGGGTGGTGACAGTGAGGGGTACAAAGTGGGTGGGAGCAGAGCCCGGTCTGTCACAGGCAAAGCCCTCCTCACCATTAAGCATGCTTACATAGAGCACTGCCACAAGGAAGTAGCGTCCGCCAGCAAGTGCCCTCACCATTCAGGTCATGCTCATTTCTTGCTGCTGTCATCAGGCAGGAAGTACAGGAACCTTGGGTCCCACCAAATTCAGGAACAGTTATTACCCCACAACCATAAGGTGTAACTTTACTGACTGCAGCTCTGAACTGACTCTGCAACCCACAGACTCACATTTGAACAACTCTTTACAACTCATGTCCTCAGTATTTTTTTATTTTCAGTCTTTTGCACACTGACTATTTGTCAGTCTTTGTTTAGGTGTAGTTTTTCATAGATTCTGTTGTACTTCTTTGCCTGTAAGTGCCTGCAAGAAAATGAATCTCAAGGTAGTATATCGTAACATAGAAGTACTTTGATAATATATTTACACTGAACTTTAAACTTTTGAACTGTTGTCGTTTTTAGTTGCTGCCTGCATAATGAATTTAAGGCTTGTATGAGAGCAGTGCTTTCATTTATAGAGTTTCAGTGCTTTCAGGATGAACTACTTTGAAGTAATTGAAGGAATGCAATTTTATATTTTGTGCCAATTTAATTAAACTTTCTGAACTCAGTGAGAGGCAGCGGCATCATTCTAGTCATCTTAATCTCTTTTGTAACTGTATATTCTTGATTTATAATTATCTCGCTTATGGAAATTAATGAGATGACCCTGAACTTTTAGTGAAAGCCTCTGTGATTGAGTCAAAGCAGCAAATTGTTCCATTGTGAAGGACATTTGTACGCAATTTCTCAAATTTAAAAAAGGAGCCATTAAGCTCCTGAGCGATTCGGGCAGAATGTCTGTTCTGCTCCCAGGACAGAACCAGTCAGGGGACGGGTGAATTACTGGTGAAATGTCTGTCTTATGCTGACACATGAGATTGTAGATGCTGTAATCTGGAGCAAAGAACAAACTTGCTGGAGGAACTCAGTGGGTCTGGCAGTATCTGTGGAAGGAAATGGCCAGTTGATGATTTTGGTTGAGGCCCTTCATCTGGGCTGAAAGATAAAATGGGAGATAACCATATAAAGAGGTAGTGGGAAGGCATCGGGCAAGAGCTTGCAGGTGATAGGTGGACCCTGGTGAGGAACGGTGATTAGGAACATAGAGGAGGGGAGAGTGGAAATAACGATTGGGTTTTGGAGGTGATAGGTAGATCTCGATGAAGAGTGGTGATTAAGCATATGAAGGGGGGAAGAGTGGAAATAACGATGGGGTTTCAGAGGTAATTGTTGGAGGACTGCAGGTAATGGATTTTTTTACATAAGGGAAAATATACTGGCTTTGGAGGCAGTGCAGAGGAGGTTCACGAGGTTAATTCCTGAGATGAGGGGATTAGCCTATGAGGAGTATTTTGAGTAGTAGGATAATTAAGGGTATGGAAAAGGCAGGTAGGTGGAGCTGAGTCCGCGGCCGGTTTGGCCATGGTCTTATCGATGGGCCAAAAGGCCAGCTCCTGCTCTTGTTTTCTATGTTCCTGAGTTCTTCCTAGGAAAGGAAGGTGGAACAAGTTATCATGTGAGTGGTTTGGACCACAGAGAATTCAATGGAATATGCTCGGCATTCAAAGTTTAGATCTTGTTTACTGCTGGTGGATTTATTAATTGTGTAATAAAGTATGTTAGAATGTAGATTGTAGCAGCTTTGTACCATTGAATCTCTTGCAATTCTTTTCCCAAAGGCACTTGAGAGTTGATTGCAAAGCTGTAGATGGAGTCACCTGTAAGTCCTGTCTGAGTAAGGATAACAGAATTTTTTTCTTAATGGATTGATAAATTGGTTTATTATTGCCACATGTATTGAGGTACAGTGAAAATCTTTGTTTTTCATGCCATCCATATGGATCATTTCATAACATCAGTACGTTGAGGCCTTACAAGCTGTTGTGCTAACCCAACTAAATTAATAATCAAATGAATCCCTTCTACCTACACAATGTCCATACACTTCAAGCTGACAGGAAAGTGACAATAACTTAAATAACCACACATTACAACAGTGGTCTGCAGAAGAGCGTCTCTGAATGCACAACATGTGAAACCTTGAAGTGGATGGGCTACAGCAGCCGAAGACCACCAGCATACACTCAGTGGCCACGGAGTGTACAGTAGTTATATGTACGGCACTGTACTGCTGCAAAACAACAAACTTCAGGACACGTGTCGGTGATAATAAACTTGATTCTGATTTAAATGAACTGTTGATTTCTGTATGAAAACTGTTCTAATGGATGGAAATCTTTCTTTCCAAACACAGGCCCACCTACGTAAGTGGATGGAGGTGGTCGTCCTCACGCACAAAGGAGGGCAAAGGAGTGATGGCAATGTAAGTCCTCTGTAAAACTATTGCAACACTTTGTTACAAAGCTTTCTAATGAAACAATACTGAAAACAATATAGAGATTTACTTCAGTGGGCGTTATTATAATAAAGCCTTTGAGACTGATTGTTAATTCCTAATGACTAGTAACCTTGAGAAAGCTACAACATGATTATAATTGGCAAAACTTTCTTCTTTAGTATTTCAAGGTAGGCTTAATTAAATTGTAACTTTCTGACAAATTTCAAGCCCTTTGGCTTTTCAGAACAATTAACGCAAGATTTTGTAAATGATGCATTTCTGAAGAATCATTTGTGAGTTTCTAACTTGAGGAGTAGTAGTCTCTGAGCAGTTGCAGTATCTCAAAACTGAGGGAGCAAGAGATAATGCTGAAGATGCCAAAGGCATTTTACATGTCTCCTTGTATTCTTGCCCTTCATTAGATTTCCCTCCTGCTCCATATCCCTCCTTGCACAGAAGTAAAGGAAGTTAATCTTAGCAAATCGAGTGTTCTGTTGTAGAAATCAAGCAGATGTGGGAGGTCTAAGTGTGGTGTTTTATCGGAGGCTACACTATTCTCCGAGTCAAAGTCCAAAAACTACCCATAGAAACATAGAAAACCTACAGCACAATACAGGCCCTTTGGCCCACAATGCTGTGCCAAACATGTACTTTAGAAATTACCTAGGGTTACCCATAGCCCTCTATTTTTCTAAACTCCATGTACCTATCCAGGAGTCTTTTAAAAGACCCTATCGTTTCTGCCTCCACCACCATCGCTGGCAGCCCATTCCACGCTCTCACCACTCTGCGTAAAAAAAACTTATCCTCTGTACCTACTTCCAAGCACCTTTAAACCTTGCCCTCTCATGATAGCCATTTCAGCCCTGGGAAAAAGCCTCTGAGTATCCACGTGATCAATGCCTCTCATCATCTTGTACACCTCTGTCAGGTAGGTCACTTGTCGCCCTCCGTCGCTCCAAGGAGAAAAGACCAAGTTCACTCAGCCTATTCTTGTAAGGGATGCTCCCCAATCCAGACAACATCCTTGTAAATCTCCTGGGCACCCTTTCTACAGTTTCCACATCCTGTAGTGAGGTGACCAGAACTGAGCACAGTACTCTAATGGGATCTGACCAGGGTCCTATATTGTTGTAACATTACCTCTCGGTTCTTAAACTCAATCCCACAATTGATTAAGGCCAATGCACCGTATGCCTTCTTAACTACAGACTCAACCTACGCAGCTGCTTTGAGTGTCCTATGCACTCAGACCCCAAGATTCCTCTAATCCTCCACACTGCCGAGAGTCTTACCATTAATACTATATTCTGCCATCATATTAGACCTATGAAAATGAATCACCTCACACTTAACTGGGTTGAACCCCATCTGCCACTTCTCAGCCCAGTTTTGCATCCTATCAATGTCCTGCTGCAACCTCTGACAGCTCTCCACACTATCCACAGCACCCCCAACCTTTGTGTCATCAACAAATTTACGAACCCACCCCTCCATTTCCTTATCTAGGTCATTTATAAAAATCAAGAAGAGAAGGGGTCCCAGAACAGATCCCTGAGGCACACCACTGGTCACCAACTTTCATGCAGAATATGACTCGTCTACAACCACTTTTTGCCTTCTGTGTTCTAGCTAATTCTGGATCCACATCGCAATGTCCCCTTGGATCCCATGCCTCCTTACGTTCTCAATAATCTTTGCATGGGGTACCTTATCAAATCCACATACACTACATCTACTGCTCTTCCTTCATCAACGCATTTGGTCACATCCTCAAAAAATTCTATCAGGCTCGTAAGGCACAACCTGCCTTTGCTGTATGGAGATGCCACTCGATATTTGGGAAATTAAAATCTCCCACCATGACAACCCTACTGTTATTACACCTTTTCAGAATCTGTCTCCCTATCTACTCCTCAATGTTCCTGTTATTATTGGGTGGTTTATAAGCATCACCCAGTAGAGTTATTGACCCCTTCCTGTTTCTAACTTACACCCACAGAGACTCAGTAGACAATCCCTCCATGACTTCCTCCTTTTCTGCAATTACTTCTGCTTGTGGAAACTTGTTCTAATTTGACTCCTTCCCTTGCTTGTCAACCAGCCGTCTTTGGAATGTGGGAGTAAACTGGAACACTTGGAGGAAACCCACACAGTCACAGGGAGAATGTTCAAAGTCCCTACAGACAGTGGTGGGAATTGAACCCCAATTACTGGTGTTGTAAAGTGTTGTGCTACCAAGCTGCCCTAGATATCAATTTGCCTGAGGAGAACATTTCTGTTATTTTCACGGAGCTGTTTCAGCTGACATAAAATTTTTTGACCTTGTCTAACAGCTTCAGAAGTGGCAGGACTGTGTACATATTTAATGAGTTAATGTTTTCCATCTCTATGAATGTTTTCGACAGTGGGGAAGTCCAGGACCAGAGGGCACAGCCTCAGGATAGAAGGGCATCCCTTTAGAATAGAAATGAGGAGGAATTTCTTTAGCCAGAGGATGGTTAATCTGTGGAATTCATTACTAAGGGTGGCTGTGGAGGCCAAGTCATTAGGTATACTTAAAGTAGAGGTTGATTGGTTCTTGATTAGTCAAGGTGTCAAAA
This sequence comes from Hypanus sabinus, assembly GCF_030144855.1. Taxonomy (NCBI): domain Eukaryota; kingdom Metazoa; phylum Chordata; class Chondrichthyes; order Myliobatiformes; family Dasyatidae; genus Hypanus; species Hypanus sabinus. The sequence goes on from NC_082714.1 coordinate 8,544,417, forward strand.
GTTACAGGAAGAAGTCAGGTGATTGGGGCTGAGAGGGAAAATAAGATGGTCATTATCGAAATGGTGGCAGAGACTCAATGGGCCAAAAGGCCTAATTCTGCTCCTATGGTCTAATGGTTCAATGGCCGCCTTTTTAATCTTTCTAATTTGCTTGCACAGGAAATGAAGATCTGCTCAGCCATCATTAATCTGTTTCACTTGATACCGGCTGCACCGCAGACCCTGGTGAAGCCCCTTTTGGAGGTGGTGATGAAAACTGAGAGGGCCATGCTTATTGAGGTAATAACTCTTCCCACTTGGTTGGAGTGCACCTGTAGAGAGGAATAATGAGTCGCCGTTTTGGGCCAATTACCTTCACCAGGACCTGGACCTTCAGCTGTCTTGTTGAAGGATCTTGACCTGAAATGTCAACTCTTTATTCCCTTCCGTAGATGCTACCCTGACCTGCCGAGTTAATTTGGCGGTTTGTGCGTGTTGCTCTGAATTTCCAGCATCTGCAGGATCACTTGTGTTTATAATGCTTCTCACTGTTGTCTCTAGCTTAATGGTGACACTGTACATGGTATCCTGAAAGTGGGGCCCTGGATAGACAGAGTAGTGAAGAAAGTGTTTGAGACACTGGCCTCCTTCAGTCATGGCAACATACAAAGGAGCTAGAGCAAGGGTCGGCAACCCGCAGCTCTTTGATCTCTGTGCTACGGCTCCCCGTAGTTTGTTAGTTTTTGAAATGTAATTCAAAATTTGAAGATTATGGTGATCTTGTACAATCTAAAAACGTTGTGGAGACCCCATTTCCTGGCACATCCGAACCGGCTCACAATTAGCCACCGTTCCGGCTAAGGGAGATAGCCTACGGGGGTTTGTGAGTACGTGTCTTTTGGAGCATCCGCGCCCACGGGGACGGGTTGAGGGAGGCTTTAAAGCAAGGCTGTTTAGTTCGAATAAAGTTACCTTTGACTGCAGTGACTTTATTTTAGCGCTGTGTGTAGCGCTACACCGCTACAACGTGTTTTTTATCGCTATTAATATACATCACCATTGCCAATGCCTGACACCCGCCAGTGCGCGCTTTCTTTTAATTCTTCGATCCAAGGTAGGCTACCTATGGAGTAACCTTCAACCCAACGTCTTTTTTTCGGAGTTCAAAATGTTTTTGTTGCATGCAGAAATGTAATTTCATTTTCTCTGCAGGAGTTAATCAATTTCATAAATGCAACACATTATAGTTTGTTTATACATAGCATAAAGGCAAAAAAATCCGTTGTATGCAGTGTTATTTCATTTTAAATGTCAAACGGGTTTTGTGGCTCCCAGTGTTTTCTTTTCTGTGGGAAATGGGTCCATATTGGCTCTTTCAGTGGTAAACGTTGCTGACCCCTGAGCTAGAGGAACTCAGTGGGAGACCCTTGAAGGGTCTCAATCTGAAACGTTCCCTCCATAGATGCTGCCTGACCCACTGAGTTCCTCCAGCTCTTTTGCATGTTGCTCCAAAGTAACTGAGCTGTTGACTGGATTCATTGAAATGAAGCTGTATCGGTAAACTAGAATTCATATCCTGACGAACCCTCTATCCAGAACCTAACAGTGACTGGGGAAGGGACGTCGCTATTAAGTATTTACATTTTGCATACTGACGTGTACTGCATTAGCTGAACAAATGGACTTCTTTTGTGTCTAGAAATTAATTCCTGTTTTCTGTCCCCCTCATGCAGGCTGGGAGTCCATTCCGAGAGCCCCTAATCAAGTTTCTGACGCGTTACCCAGCGCAAACGGTGGAGCTTTTTATGATGGAAGCCACTTTGAATGACCCTCAGTGGAGCAGAATGTTTATGGTAATGCTCAGTAGCCCTCTGGAGTCGATGAATATGAAATATTGAACATTGAACAGTACAGGCCCTTCAGCGCATGATCTTGTGCTGACCTTTTAACCTACTCTGAATCAATTTAGCCCTTCCCTTCTACATAGCCTTCTATTTTTCTGTCATCTAAGTGCCTATCTTAAAAGTTTCTTCCACGTTCCTAATGTACTTGTCCAGCAATCACTCTGGCACCGCATTCCAAGCACTTACCACTCTGTAAAGTAAAAACCTACATCTGTTTCCCCCCACCCACCCATACACTTCCCTCCGACCCCTTTAAAAATATGTCCTCTTGTAATATGTTTCCATCCTGGGAAAAAGTTTCTGGCTGTCCGCTTGAACTATACAGTCAGCCCTCCTTATCTGCGAATTCAACCAACCGTGAATCGCGGAAGTGCTCTTCCAGCACTTGTTGTTCGAGCATGTACAGACTTATTTTCTTGTCATTATTCCCTGAACAATGCAGCATAACAACTATTTTACATAGCATTTACATTGTATTAGGTATTATAAGTAATCTAGAAATGATTTAAAGTATACGGGAGGACGTGCGTGGGTTATCATGGATTGGGATCGAAAAAAATCAGAAGTTCTCTTATTAAGTAAGTTGGAACAGGTACATCCGGTATTATTTAGCGTCAGTTAGTCAAACGTTTTCATTCGTATATGGTATATATTTTACCTTTCTACGCATATAAAACACTTAAGAATGCATGTTTCAGCGCCGGGCTCGGGAAGTTCCTGAGTTTGATCCAGTGACAGACCGCTCCCAAGCGCTCTCTCCACCGTGCCGGGTTGATGTGGAGGATCAAAAACCCAAAAACCCAAAACCCAATAATTAAACCACTGTGTTGCTTAGTAATAATTGTAGCTTTCATTGGGGCAGGGCCTTTCTCACTTTATCCTTTAAAATTGTTCTGATCGTTGACCGACAAAGCCTAACGCTTTTACAATGATCGATGGTGTTTCACCTCTTTCCGATCGCTTTATTATTTCCACTTTATTTTCAATCGTTATCGTGATTATTTTCGTGAACAGAAACACTGCGGATTCAGGTCTCTGCCGCTGGGTCCACCGCACTGAGATAGGTTAAGTAAGGTCTGGGGTTCCGCTGGGTCCTAAGATCCACTGCATTGAGCTAGGTTGAATAAGGGACTTGAGCATCTGCGATTTTTGTTATCCGCGAGGGGTCCCGGAACCAATCCCTCACGGATAAAGAGGGCCGACTGAACCTCTTATCATCTTGTCCAACTCAATCAAGTTTACCTTTCATCCTCCTCTTCTCCATAGACAAAAACTCTACTTCACTCAGCCTTTTCTCATAAGACTTGCTCTCTGATCTAGGCAGCATCCCAGTAAATCATCTCTGCACCCACTCTAAAGTTTCCACATCCTTTCTATAATGAGGTGCACAGAACTGAACACAGTACTCCAGCATCGAGTGTTCCCCTGGTAAAGCAGCTGTGATTACTGCACAGCTCTGCTGAAATTGTCAGACATCAGGAGTTTAGAGCAGACTCGAAATTAATCGCGAGGCTCCAGAGGGAGGACCAGTCACCACTGCCTTGACGCTGTCTCCTGGCTGCAGCAACACAACTCCTACTGCCTTAAAAACTAACTGCAGTGATGAATTTCCTTGTAATAAATAGTTCATGTAAAATCTCATTGATTAGCCTTACCCACCTGTAAATATACATATAAACTGGTGTGTGTCAAGTTAAATATTTAAGTGGAACCTGAGAGGGAGCTCCTTCACTCAGAGGGTGGGATGAGTGTGGAATGAACTACCAGTGGAAGTGGTGAATGCGGGTTCAATTCCAGCACTTAAAAGAAGTTTGGATAAGTACATGGATGGTTGTGGCTCAGGTGTAGGTCGTAGGATAATAGAATAATAGTTTAGGACAGACAAGATGGTCGAAGGGCCTGTTTCTGTGCAAACAAAATTGACCTTCAGCTTGATTTATCATATCTAGTATCAACTCTAGTGAGTGTTCAATATTTAGGGAATCCACCTCCCAGAATAATGCTGATGAATTAGTTTGGGCGCCATAAACTCTCGATGGATGAATCCAATTTGAAGAACTGCTCTGTTTGATGATATTTTTACTTATATTTCTGAGAGCTGATACACTGAGGAGATAGCAGAACGATACAGTATTGGGAGTGCCAAGTAATTTGAGGTTTTCCTTTGCAAAATAGAGGTGAGGAACGATTAATGGAGGAATTCACAACTGGGGTTTTTTGACAAGAAGGCATCCAGATGGTGAATCTGGTTTTAAATTATTTGCCAGTGGGCAGGAGGGAAGGTGATAAATTTACACAGAAAGTTATCATGACCTTGAAGCTGTATAAGATGTTGGTGAGACTAAATTTGGAATATTGTGTACAGTTCTGGTCACCTACCTACTGGAAAGGTATCAATTAGATTGAAAGAGTACTGAGAAAATTTACAAGGATGTTGCTGGGTATTGAGGACCTGAGTTATAGGGACAGGTTGAGTAGAGCAGGGTTTTATTTTCTGGAGTGCAGGAAAATGAGGGCAATTTGATAGATGTATACAAAATTATGAGGGGTATAGGCAGGGTAAGTGCAAGCAGGCTTTCTCCACTGAGGCTGGGTGAGGCTAGAACTAAAGGTCATGGGTTAGGAGTGAAAGGTGAAATATTTAAGGGGAACCTCGGAATCTCTTCATTCAGAGGGTGGTATGAGTGTGGAACAAGTTCCCAGCAGAAGTGGTGGATGTGGGTTTGATTGTAACATTTAAGGGAAGATTCTTTTAGTAGATAAAAGGGAAGGGTATGGAGAGCTATGGCCTGGGTGTGGGTTGCTGCTACTCTGCAGAATAATAGTTCAGTATGGACTAGATGGGCCAAGGGACGTGTTTCTGTTCTCTGAAACTCTATGATCTGAAATGCACTCTTTCAAATAGCAATGAGCACATTTTCAATGGTAACTTTCCAAAGGAATTGGTCAAGGTTGTTAGGAAATGGGGCAAGAGGAGAGAACCAACACTCTTTTGAAGCGGCAAGATGGGCTGTATGGCTTTCTGTGCTTTATAAAGTACGTTTAACATTGTAGGGTAACTTTCCGAGACTTGGGAACATTTGATGAGATCGGGTAGACTTACATTAGCTTGTCTGGTTCAATTCTTGTCTTCATTTGGGAGATAATTGCTCTTGCATTAACTATAGATGTGTTTTAAGCTGTGAAAAAAGGTTCTGATGGATATTATAATCAGTCTGTGTTTGAGGCACATGCTTTTGCATCTTAATGAAATAGAGAATAAATTCTCCAGTGCTACATAAGATGTATCAGGGGGAAGCCATTTGTTGCCTCTCACTTGCTCCTTCATTCAGTAAGATGATGGCTAATCTTTTGCTTCAACATCACTCTTCCACCAATCCCCTGTCCCTTTAGAGCAGGGCTTCCCAACGGGACCATGAACCCCCTTGCTTAAATGTATTGCTCCATGGCAATTAAAATGTTTGGGAACCCCTACTTTACAACAGAGAACACAGCACTGTACAGGCCCTTTGGCCCACAGTGATATGCCAACCTTTTAACCTGGTCCATGATTAACCTCACCTTTCCCTCTCACATAGCCCTCTGTTTTTCTTTCAACCATGTTGCCTAAGAGTTTCTTAAATGTCTCAAATGTAGCTGCTTCTACCACCACCCCAGCGGCATGTTCCACACACTCACCGCTCTGTTTAAAAATAACTACCTCTGACATTTCCAGCATGTGCAGACTTTCTCTTGTTTATGATCTGACATGCTCCCTATGCTTCCTTCTAATCACTTTTAAAATTATGCTCCTTTATTTTCGTAATATCTGTATATCTGTCAGTCCCTGTCTTGAATATAGTCTCCAAGCTACGAGGGCTCGCACCTTATTGTCTACTTGACCTGCACTTCCTCTGTAATTGTAACACTTTATTCTGCATTCTTGTTCATATAGAATTAACCTGTGCGAACAGTATGCAAGACGTTTTTCGCTGTATCTCAGAATGTGTGATGAAGGAGCAGAGTTAAGCCAGTCAGCTGACCGAGTCTGCTCCGCTATTCCATCATGCTGATTTGCTTCACCTCTCAACCCCTTTCCCGTAACCTTTGACTCCCTGACTAATCAAGAACCCATCAAACTCTGCTTTAAATATACCCAATGGCTTGGCCTCCACTGCCATCTGTGGCAGTGAATTCTACAGGTTCACTACCTTCTGGCTAAAGAAAGTCCTGTTCATATCTGTTATAAAGGGACATCCCTCTATTCTGAGGCTGTGCTCTTTGGTTTGAGATTGTCCGTGTCTGCTTTATCTATGCCTTTCAATAAGCCAATTCCATCTGATGTGCCTTTACCTATTCTCTTAACTGTTGCCTCTCCTGCTGAAGCTTCTCCGTTCCTCCTCACAGCCCACATTGCCTGCTGCCTTGTTTCATCAGTAAACCTGGATATATTCCACCTGCTCCCTCATCCAAATTGTTGATGTAGTGTGTGAAGAGCTGGGGTCCCGGCAGCACTCCGCACTAATTACTGGATGCCGGTTACCAGTACAGCATTTTAAAACTAATGAGTGTATGCCTGGCTTGGTACCTTAGTGGTTAGTGTAACGCTATTATCGTTCCAGCAGTTCCGCCACTGTTCGTAAGGAGTTTGTACTTTTACACTGTGACTGCGTGGCTTTGCTCTGGTTTCGTCCAGCAGCATGTGGGTTAGTAGATTAATTGGGAGCTCAAGCTCGGGCTACAAGGGCCTGTTACCATGATGTATCACTAAATAAAAATAAAATAAAGAATTCCAGTTGGTGACCTCCAGAAGGTGACATTTACTCAGAGATCATTCTGGTCAAGCCCATAGCACCCTGAAAGTGGAAACACGGGCAGCATGGTAGTGTAGTGTTTAGTACAAATTTCACTGTGCCAGCTGTAAGGATGGAGTTCAGTTCCTGCCACTGACTGTAAGTGGCCTCTGTATTTTCTCTGGGTGCTCTGGTTTCCTCTCATAGATGTACAGGATAGCAAATGTTAATAAATGGCGAACATGCTACATTTGTTCTGGAAGCCTGGGGACACTTGCAGGCTGCTCCCGGCACGTTTTTGTACTGTGTTTCACTGTATGTTTCGATGTTCATGGGTCAAAGCAAGTGAATCTTCTCTGACTCCTTATCATGTTCACTGTTTGCAGAGCTTCCTCAAGCACAAGGATGCGAAGCCGCTGCGTGACGTACTTGCAGCCACACCTGGACGCTTTGTCAACCTGCTGTTCCCTGGAGCTCAAGCTGCGGTCAGGCCCGGCTCTCCCAGTACCAGTAACATTCGCTTAGATCTCCAGTTCCAAGCCATTAAGGTGAACGAATCTGCCCAGATGTACTGCTAATCTAGATTAGCTTTTAGGTATTTTTGCTGCATTGATCTTCTGGTCTTCTATCATATTTATTCAAATTTGAACTTATTACTACAAAGTAGTAGAAATGAGTACATCACAGAATCATTTTCATTTTATTATTCTGCTCGCGCTCTCAGGTGTTCTGCTGGTCTCTTTAATTTCAATACTTTCTCAAAAGCTAATTGGCAGGTCAGCTTTTTTGAACAGCGCTCCTAAACTGTGGAATTCAATATCTAGAACTATAGGGGATGCAGACGCAGCTGACACTTTCTAAACACCAGCTCAAAACATATTTATTTAATCTTGCTTTTAACTAATATCTTTTTGTCTTTTATTTTCATGTTTATTTTTATTTTTAATTTTATTTTCATGTTTGCACTTTATCCCATTTTGTAAAGCACTTTGAACTACACTACCTGAATGAAAAGTGCTCAATAAGTTGTTCTTAAAGAACAAACCATAGTGAGGTAGTGTTCATGGGTTCATTGTTCATTTAGAAAGCTGATTGTGGTGGGGAATTAGCTGTCTTAAAGCACTGAGTGCATACCTCCCCTCTGATGGTAGTAACGAGAAGAGTGCATACCTCCCCTCTGATGGTAGTAACGAGAAGAGGGCATACCTCCCCTCTGATGGTAGTAACGGGAAGAGGGCATACCTCCCCTCTGATGGTAGTAACGGGAAGAGGGCATACCTCCCCTCTGATGGTAGTAACGGGAAGAGGGCATACCTCCCCTCTGATGGTAGTAACGGGAAGAGGGCATACCTCCCCTCTGATGGTAGTAACGGGAAGAGGGCACACCTCCCCTCTGATGGTAGTAACGAGAAGAGGGCACACCTCCCCTCTGATGGTAGTAACGAGAAGAGGGCATACCTCCCCTCTGATGGTAGTAACGAGAAGGCATACCTCCCCTCTGATGGTAGTAACGAGAAGAGGGCATACCTCCCCTCTGATGGTAGTAATGAGAAGGCATACCTCCCCTCTGATGGTAGTAATGAGAAGAGGGCATACCTCCCCTCTGATGGTAGTAATGAGAAGAGTGCACACCTCCCCTCTGATGGTAGTAATGAGAAGAGGGCATACCTCCCCTCTGATGGTAGTAATGAGAAGAGGGCACACCTCCCCTCTGATGGTAGTAACGGGAAGAGGGCATACCTCCCCTCTGATGGTAGTAATGAGAAGAGGGCATACCTCCCCTCTGATGGTAGTAACGAGAAGAGGGCATACCTCCCCTCTGATGGTAGTAACGGGAAGAGGGCATACCTCCCCTCTGATGGTAGTAATGAGAAGGCATACCTCCCCTCTGATGGTAGTAATGAGAAGAGTGCACACCTCCCCTCTGATGGTAGTAATGAGAAGAGGGCATACCTCCCCTCTGATGGTAGTAATGAGAAGAGGGCACACCTCCCCTCTGATGGTAGTAACGGGAAGAGGGCATACCTCCCCTCTGATGGTAGTAATGAGAAGAGGGCATACCTCCCCTCTGATGGTAGTAACGAGAAGAGGGCATACCTCCCCTCTGATGGTAGTAACGGGAAGAGGGCATACCTCCCCTCTGATGGTAGTAATGAGAAGGCATACCTCCCCTCTGATGGTAGTAATGAGAAGGCATACCTCCCCTCTGATGGTAGTAACGAGAAGGCATACCTCCCCTCTGATGGTAGTAACGAGAAGGCATACCTCCCCTCTGATGGTAGTAACGGGAAGAGGGCATACCTCCCCTCTGATGGTAGTAACGAGAAGAGGGCATACCTCCCCTCTGATGGTAGTAACGGGAAGAGGGCATACCTCCCCTCTGATGGTAGTAACGAGAAGAGGGCATACCTCCCCTCTGATGGTAGTAACGGGAAGAGGGCATACCTCCCCTCTGATGGTAGTAACGAGAAGGCATACCTCCCCTCTGATGGTAGTAACGGGAAGAGGGCATACCTCCCCTCTGATGGTAGTAACGAGAAGAGGGCATACCTCCCCTCTGATGGTAGTAACGAGAAGAGGGCATACCTCCCCTCTGATGGTAGTAATGAGAAGGCATACCTCCCCTCTGATGGTAGTAACGGGAAGAGGGCATACCTCCCCTCTGATGGTAGTAACGGGAAGAGGGCATACCTCCCCTCTGATGGTAGTAACGGGAAGAGGGCACACCTCCCCTCTGATGGTAGTAACGGGAAGAGGGCATACCTCCCCTCTGATGGTAGTAACGAGAAGAGGGCATACCTCCCCTCTGATGGTAGTAACGGGAAGAGGGCACACCTCCCCTCTGATGGTAGTAACGGGAAGAGGGCATACCTCCCCTCTGATGGTAGTAATGAGAAGAGGGCATACCTCCCCTCTGATGGTAGTAACGAGAAGAGGGCATACCTCCCCTCTGATGGTAGTAACGAGAAGAGGGCATACCTCCCCTCTGATGGTAGTAACGGGAAGAGGGCATACCTCCCCTCTGATGGTAGTAACGAGAAGGCATACCTCCCCTCTGATGGTAGTAATGAGAAGAGTGCATACCTCCCCTCTGATGGTAGTAACGGGAAGAGGGCACACCTCCCCTCTGATGGTAGTAACGGGAAGAGGGCACACCTCCCCTCTGATGGTAGTAACGAGAAGAGGGCACACCTCCCCTCTGATGGTAGTAATGAGAAGAGTGCATACCTCCCCTCTGATGGTAGTAACGGGAAGAGGGCACACCTCCCCTCTGATGGTAGTAATGAGAAGAGGGCATACCTCCCCTCTGATGGTAGTAACGGGAAGAGGGCACACCTCCCCTCTGATGGTAGTAATGAGAAGAGTGCATACCTCCCCTCTGATGGTAGTAACGGGAAGAGGGCACACCTCCCCTCTGATGGTAGTAATGAGAAGAGGGCATACCTCCCCTCTGATGGTAGTAATGAGAAGAGGGCATACCTCCCCTCTGATGGTAGTAACGAGAAGAGGGCATACCTCCCCTCTGATGGTAGTAACGAGAAGAGTGCACACCTCCCCTCTGATGGTAGTAATGAGAAGGCATACCTCCCCTCTGATGGTAGTAACGGGAAGAGGGCATACCTCCCCTCTGATGGTAGTAATGAGAAGGCACACCTCCCCTCTGATGGTAGTAACGGGAAGAGGGCATACCTCCCCTCTGATGGTAGTAACGGGAAGAGGGCATACCTCCCCTCTGATGGTGGTAACGAGAAGAGGGCACACCTCCCCTCTGATGGTAGTAACGAGAAGAGGGCACACCTCCCCTCTGATGGTAGTAATGAGAAGAGGGCATACCTCCCCTCTGATGGTAGTAACGAGAAGGCATACCTCCCCTCTGATGGTAGTAATGAGAAGAGGGCATACCTCCCCTCTGATGGTAGTAACGAGAAGAGGGCATACCTCCCCTCTGATGGTAGTAACGAGAAGAGGGCATACCTCCCTTCTGATGGTAGTAATGAGAAGGCATACCTCCCCTCTGATGGTAGTAATGAGAAGGCATACCTCCCCTCTGATGGTAGTAACGAGAAGGCATACCTCCCCTCTGATGGTAGTAATGAGAAGGCATACCTCCCCTCTGATGGTAGTAATGAGAAGGCATACCTCCCCTCTGATGGTAGTAACGAGAAGAGGGCATACCTCCACTCTGATGGTAGTAACAAGAAGAGGGCATACCTCCCCTCTGATGGTGGTAATGAGAAGAGGGCATACCTCCCCTCTGATGGTAGTAACGGGAAGAGGGCATACCTCCCCTCTGATGGTAGTAACGAGAAGAGGGCATACCTCCCCTCTGATGGTAGTAACGGGAAGAGGGCATCCCTCTGAAGGTAGTAACGAGAAGAGGGCACACCTCTCCTCTGATGGTAGTAACGGGAAGAGGGCACACCTCTCCTCTGATGGTAGTAACGGGAAGAGGGCATACCTCCCCTCTGATGGTAGTAACGAGAAGAGGGCATCCCTCTGAAGGTAGTAACGAGAAGAGGGCACACCTCTCCTCTGATGGTAGTAACGGGAAGAGGGCACACCTCTCCTCTGATGGTAGTAACGAGAAGAGGGCATACCTCTCCTCTGATGGTAGTAACGGGAAGAGGGCATACCTCCCCTCTGATGGTAGTAATGAGAAGAGGGCATACCTCCCCTCTGATGGTGGTAATGAGAAGAGGGCATACCTCCCCTCTGATGGTAGTAACGAGAAGGCATACCTCCCCTCTGATGGTAGTAACGAGAAGAGGGCATACCTCCCCTCTGATGGTGGTAATGAGAAGAGGGCATACCTCCCCTCTGATGGTAGTAACGAGAAGAGGGCATACCTCCCCTCTGATGGTAGTAACGAGAAGAGGGCATACCTCCCCTCTGATGGTAGTAACGAGAAGAGGGCATACCTCCCCTCTGATGGTGGTAATGAGAAGAGGGCATACCTCCCCTCTGATGGTAGTAACGAGAAGGCATACCTCCCCTCTGATGGTAGTAATGAGAAGAGGGCATACCTCCCCTCTGATGGTAGTAACGAGAAGAGGGCATACCTCCCCTCTGATGGTAGTAACGAGAAGAGGGCATACCTCCCCTCTGATGGTAGTAACGGGAAGAGGGCATACCTCCCCTCGGTAGTAACGAGAAGAGGGCATACCTCCCCTCTGATGGTAGTAACGGGAAGAGGGCATCCCTCTGAAGGTAGTAACGAGAAGAGGGCACACCTCTCCTCTGATGGTAGTAACGGGAAGAGGGCACACCTCTCCTCTGATGGTAGTAACGGGAAGAGGGCATACCTCCCCTCTGATGGTAGTAACGAGAAGAGGGCATCCCTCTGAAGGTAGTAACGAGAAGAGGGCACACCTCTCCTCTGATGGTAGTAACGGGAAGAGGGCACACCTCTCCTCTGATGGTAGTAACGGGAAGAGGGCATACCTCCCCTCTGATGGTAGTAATGAGAAGAGGGCATACCTCCCCTCTGATGGTGGTAATGAGAAGAGGGCATACCTCCCCTCTGATGGTAGTAACGAGAAGGCATACCTCCCCTCTGATGGTAGTAACGAGAAGAGGGCATACCTCCCCTCTGATGGTAGTAACGAGAAGGCATACCTCCCCTCTGATGGTAGTAATGAGAAGAGGGCATACCTCCCCTCTGATGGTAGTAACGAGAAGAGGGCATACCTCCCCTCTGATGGTAGTAACGAGAAGAGGGCACACCTCCCCTCTGATGGTAGTAATGAGAAGAGGGCATACCTCCCCTCTGATGGTAGTAACGAGAAGGCATACCTCCCCTCTGATGGTAGTAACGAGAAGAGGGCATACCTCCCCTCTGATGGTAGTAACGAGAAGAGGGCACACCTCCCCTCTGATGGTAGTAATGAGAAGAGGGCATACCTCCCCTCTGATGGTGGTAATGAGAAGAGGGCATACCTCCCCTCTGATGGTAGTAACGGGAAGAGGGCATACCTCCCCTCTGATGGTAGTAACGGGAAGAGGGCATACCTCCCCTCTGATGGTAGTAACGAGAAGAGGGCATACCTCCCCTCTGATGGTAGTAACGAGAAGAGGGCATACCTCCCCTCTGATGGTAGTAACGGGAAGAGGGCACACCTCCCCTCTGATGGTAGTAACGGGAAGAGGGCATACCTCCCCTCTGATGGTAGTAACGGGAAGAGGGCATACCTCCCCTCTGATGGTAGTAACGGGAAGAGGGCATACCTCCCCTCTGATGGTAGTAACGGGAAGAGGGCATACCTCCCCTCTGATGGTAGTAACGAGAAGAGGGCACACCACCCCTCTGATGGTAGTAATGAGAAGAGGGCACACCTCCCCTCTGATGGTAGTAATGAGAAGAGGGCACACCTCCCCTCTGATGGTAGTAACGAGAAGGCATACCTCCCCTCTGATGGTAGTAATGAGAAGAGGGCATACCTCCCCTCTGATGGTAGTAATGAGAAGAGGGCATACCTCCCCTCTGATGGTAGTAACGGGAAGAGGGCATACCTCCCCTCTGATGGTAGTAATGAGAAGAGGGCATACCTCCCCTCTGATGGTAGTAACGGGAAGAGTGCACACCTCCCCTCTGATGGTAGTAACGAGAAGAGGGCATACCTCCCCTCTGATGGTAGTAATGAGAAGAGGGCATACCTCCCCTCTGATGGTAGTAACGGGAAGAGGGCATACCTCCCCTCTGATGGTAGTAACAGGAAGAGGGCATACCTCCCCTCTGATGGTAGTAACGGGAAGAGGGCACACCTCCCCTCTGATGGTAGTAACGAGAAGAGGGCACACCTCCCCTCTGATGGTAGTAACGAGAAGAGGGCATACCTCCCCTCTGATGGTAGTAACGGGAAGAGGGCATACCTCCCCTCTGATGGTAGTAACAGGAAGAGGGCATACCTCCCCTCTGATGGTAGTAACGAGAAGAGGGCACACCTCCCCTCTGATGGTAGTAACGAGAAGAGGGCATACCTCCCCTCTGATGGTAGTAACGAGAAGAGGGCACACCTCCCCTCTGATGGTAGTAATGAGAAGAGGGCACACCTCCCCTCTGATGGTAGTAATGAGAAGAGGGCACACCTCCCCTCTGATGGTAGTAATGAGAAGAGGGCACACCTCCCCTCTGATGGTAGTAATGAGAAGAGGGCATACCTCCCCTCTGATGGTAGTAACGAGAAGAGGGCATACCTCCCCTCTGATGGTAGTAACGGGAAGAGGGCATACCTCCCCTCTGATGGTAGTAACGGGAAGAGGGCATACCTCCCCTCTGATGGTAGTAACGGGAAGAGGGCACACCTCCCCTCTGATGGTAGTAACGGGAAGAGGGCACACCTCCCCTCTGATGGTAGTAACGAGAAGAGGGCATACCTCCCCTCTGTTGGTAGTAACGGGAAGAGGGCATACCTCCCCTCTGATGGTAGTAACGGGAAGAGGGCACACCTCCCCTCTGATGGTAGTAACGAGAAGAGGGCATACCTCCCCTCTGATGGTAGTAACGAGAAGAGGGCATACCTCCCCTCTGATGGTAGTAACGGGAAGAGGGCATACCTCCCCTCTGATGGTAGTAACGAGAAGAGGGCACACCTCCCCTCTGATGGTAGTAATGAGAAGAGGGCATACCTCCCCTCTGATGGTAGTAACGGGAAGAGGGCATACCTCCCCTCTGATGGTAGTAACGAGAAGAGGGCACACCTCCCCTCTGATGGTAGTAATGAGAAGAGGGCACACCTCCCCTCTGATGGTAGTAACGAGAAGAGGGCATACCTCCCCTCTGATGGTAGTAACGAGAAGAGGGCATACCTCCCCTCTGATGGTAGTAACGAGAAGAGGGCATACCTCCCCTCTGATGGTAGTAATGAGAAGGCATACCTCCCCTCTGATGGTAGTAATGAGAAGAGGGCATACCTCCCCTCTGATGGTAGTAACGAGAAGAGGGCATACCTCCCCTCTGATGGTAGTAATGAGAAGAGGGCATACCTCCCCTCTGATGGTAGTAACGAGAAGAGGGCATACCTCCCCTCTGATGGTAGTAACGAGAAGAGGGCATACCTCCCCTCTGCTGGTAGTAATGAGAAGAGGGCATACCTCCCCTCTGATGGTAGTAACGGGAAGAGGGCATACCTCCCCTCTGATGGTAGTAACGGGAAGAGGGCATACCTCCCCTCTGATGGTAGTAATGAGAAGGCACACCTCCCCTCTGATGGTAGTAACGGGAAGAGGGCATACCTCCCCTCTGATGGTAGTAACGAGAAGAGGGCACACCTCCCCTCTGATGGTAGTAACGGGAAGAGGGCATACCTCCCCTCTGATGGTAGTAACGGGAAGAGGGCATACCTCCCCTCTGATGGTGGTAACGAGAAGAGGGCACACCTCCCCTCTGATGGTAGTAACGAGAAGAGGGCATACCTCCCCTCTGATGGTAGTAATGAGAAGAGGGCACACCTCCCCTCTGATGGTAGTAATGAGAAGAGGGCATACCTCCCCTCTGATGGTGGTAATGAGAAGAGGGCATACCTCCCCTCTGATGGTAGTAACGAGAAGGCATACCTCCCCTCTGATGGTAGTAATGAGAAGAGGGCATACCTCCCCTCTGATGGTAGTAACGAGAAGAGGGCATACCTCCCCTCTGATGGTAGTAACGAGAAGAGGGCACACCTCCCCTCTGATGGTAGTAATGAGAAGAGGGCATACCTCCCCTCTGCTGGTAGTAATGAGAAGAGGGCATACCTCCCCTCTGATGGTAGTAACGGGAAGAGGGCATACCTCCCCTCTGATGGTAGTAACGAGAAGAGGGCATACCTCCCCTCTGATGGTAGTAATGAGAAGGCATACCTCCCCTCTGATGGTAGTAATGAGAAGAGTGCACACCTCCCCTCTGATGGTAGTAATGAGAAGAGGGCATACCTCCCCTCTGATGGTAGTAACGAGAAGAGGGCATACCTCCCCTCTGATGGTAGTAACGGGAAGAGGGCATACCTCCCCTCTGATGGTAGTAACGGGAAGAGGGCATACCTCCCCTCTGATGGTAGTAACGGGAAGAGGGCATACCTCCCCTCTGATGGTAGTAACGGGAAGAGGGCATACCTCCCCTCTGATGGTAGTAACGGGAAGAGGGCATACCTCCCCTCTGATGGTAGTAACGGGAAGTGGGCATACCTCCCCTCTGATGGTAGTAACGGGAAGAGGGCATACCTCCCCTCTGATGGTAGTAACGGGAAGAGGGCACACCTCCCCTCTGATGGTAGTAACGGGAAGAGGGCATACCTCCCCTCTGATGGTAGTAACGGGAAGAGGGCATACCTCCCCTCTGATGGTAGTAACGAGAAGAGGGCACACCTCCCCTCTGATGGTAGTAACGAGAAGAGGGCATACCTCCCCTCTGATGGTAGTAACGAGAAGAGGGCATACCTCCCCTCTGATGGTAGTAACGAGAAGAGGGCATACCTCCCCTCTGATGGTAGTAACGAGAAGAGGGCATACCTCCCCTCTGATGGTAGTAACGAGAAGAGGGCACACCTCCCCTCTGATGGTAGTAATGAGAAGAGGGCACACCTCCCCTCTGATGGTAGTAACGAGAAGGCATACCTCCCCTCTGATGGTAGTAATGAGAAGAGGGCATACCTCCCCTCTGATGGTAGTAACGAGAAGAGGGCACACCTCCCCTCTGATGGTAGTAATGAGAAGAGGGCACACCTCCCCTCTGATGGTAGTAACGAGAAGGCATACCTCCCCTCTGATGGTAGTAATGAGAAGAGGGCATACCTCCCCTCTGCTGGTAGTAATGAGAAGAGGGCATACCTCCCCTCTGATGGTAGTAACGGGAAGAGGGCATACCTCCCCTCTGATGGTAGTAATGAGAAGAGGGCATACCTCCCCTCTGATGGTAGTAACGAGAAGAGGGCATGCCTCCCCTCTGATGGTAGTAACGGGAAGAGTGCACACCTCCCCTCTGATGGTAGTAACGAGAAGAGGGCATACCTCCCCTCTGCTGGTAGTAACGAGAAGAGGGCATACCTCCCCTCTGATGGTAGTAACGGGAAGAGGGCACACCTCCCCTCTGATGGTAGTAACGGGAAGAGGGCACACCTCCCCTCTGATGGTAGTAACGGGAAGAGGGCATACCTCCCCTCTGATGGTAGTAACAGGAAGAGGGCATACCTCCCCTCTGATGGTAGTAACGGGAAGAGGGCACACCTCCCCTCTGATGGTAGTAACGAGAAGAGGGCACACCTCCCCTCTGATGGTAGTAACGGGAAGAGGGCATACCTCCCCTCTGATGGTAGTAACGAGAAGAGGGCATACCTCCCCTCTGATGGTAGTAATGAGAAGGCATACCTCCCCTCTGATGGTAGTAATGAGAAGAGTGCACACCTCCCCTCTGATGGTAGTAATGAGAAGAGGGCATACCTCCCCTCTGATGGTAGTAACGAGAAGAGGGCATACCACCCCTCTGATGGTAGTAACGGGAAGAGGGCATACCTCCCCTCTGTTGGTAGTAACGGGAAGAGGGCATACCTCCCCTCTGTTGGTAGTAACGGGAAGAGGGCATACCTCCCCTCTGATGGTAGTAACGGGAAGAGGGCACACCTCCCCTCTGATGGTAGTAACGAGAAGAGGGCATACCTCCCCTCTGATGGTAGTAACGAGAAGAGGGCATACCTCCCCTCTGATGGTAGTAACGGGAAGAGGGCATACCTCCCCTCTGATGGTAGAAACGAGAAGAGGGCACACCTCCCCTCTGATGGTAGTAATGAGAAGAGGGCATACCTCCCCTCTGTTGGTAGTAACGGGAAGAGGGCATACCTCCCCTCTGATGGTAGTAACGGGAAGAGGGCACACCTCCCCTCTGATGGTAGTAACGAGAAGAGGGCATACCTCCCCTCTGATGGTAGTAACGAGAAGAGGGCATACCTCCCCTCTGATGGTAGTAACGGGAAGAGGGCATACCTCCCCTCTGATGGTAGTAACGAGAAGAGGGCACACCTCCCCTCTGATGGTAGTAACGAGAAGAGGGCACACCTCCCCTCTGATGGTAGTAATGAGAAGAGTGCACACCTCCCCTCTGATGGTAGTAACGAGAAGGCATACCTCCCCTCTGATGGTAGTAATGAGAAGAGGGCATACCTCCCCTCTGATGGTAGTAACGAGAAGAGGGCATACCTCCCCTCTGATGGTAGTAACGAGAAGAGGGCATACCTCCCCTCTGATGGTAGTAATGAGAAGGCATACCTCCCCTCTGATGGTAGTAACGAGAAGAGGGCATACCTCCCCTCTGATGGTAGTAATGAGAAGGCATACCTCCCCTCTGATGGTAGTAACGGGAAGAGGGCATACCTCCCCTCTGATGGTAGTAACGAGAAGAGGGCATACCTCCCCTCTGATGGTAGTAACGGGAAGAGGGCATACCTCCCCTCTGATGGTAGTAACGAGAAGGCATACCTCCCCTCTGATGGTAGTAATGAGAAGGCATACCTCCCCTCTGATGGTAGTAATGAGAAGGCATACCTCCCCTCTGATGGTAGTAACGAGAAGAGGGCACACCTCCCCTCTGATGGTAGTAATGAGAAGAGGGCACACCTCCCCTCTGATGGTAGTAACGAGAAGGCATACCTCCCCTCTGATGGTAGTAATGAGAAGAGGGCATACCTCCCCTCTGATGGTAGTAACGAGAAGAGGGCATACCTCCCCTCTGATGGTAGTAACGAGAAGAGGGCATACCTCCCCTCTGATGGTAGTAATGAGAAGGCACACCTCCCCTCTGATGGTAGTAACGGGAAGAGGGCATACCTCCCCTCTGATGGTAGTAACGAGAAGAGGGCATACCTCCCCTCTGATGGTAGTAACGAGAAGAGTGCACACCTCCCCTCTGATGGTAGTAACGGGAAGAGGGCATACCTCCCCTCTGATGGTAGTAACGGGAAGAGGGCATACCTCCCCTCTGATGGTAGTAACGGGAAGAGGGCATACCTCCCCTCTGATGGTAGTAACGGGAAGAGGGCATACCTCCCCTCTGATGGTAGTAACGAGAAGAGGGCACACCTCCCCTCTGATGGTAGTAACGAGAAGAGGGCACACCTCCCCTCTGATGGTAGTAATGAGAAGAGGGCACACCTCCCCTCTGATGGTAGTAACGAGAAGGCATACCTCCCCTCTGATGGTAGTAATGAGAAGAGGGCATACCTCCCCTCTGCTGGTAGTAATGAGAAGAGGGCATACCTCCCCTCTGATGGTAGTAACGGGAAGAGGGCATACCTCCCCTCTGATGGTAGTAACGGGAAGAGGGCATACCTCCCCTCTGATGGTAGTAACGGGAAGAGGGCATACCTCCCCTCTGATGGTAGTAACGGGAAGAGGGCATACCTCCCCTCTGATGGTAGTAACGGGAAGAGGGCATACCTCCCCTCTGATGGTAGTAACGGGAAGAGGGCATACCTCCCCTCTGATGGTAGTAACGGGAAGAGGGCATACCTCCCCTCTGATGGTAGTAACGGGAAGAGGGCATACCTCCCCTCTGATGGTAGTAACGGGAAGAGGGCACACCTCCCCTCTGATGGTAGTAACGAGAAGAGGGCATACCTCCCCTCTGATGGTAGTAATGAGAAGAGGGCATACCTCCCCTCTGATGGTAGTAACGAGAAGAGGGCATGCCTCCCCTCTGATGGTAGTAACGGGAAGAGTGCACCCCTCCCCTCTGATGGTAGTAACGAGAAGAGGGCACACCTCCCCTCTGATGGTAGTAATGAGAAGAGGGCATACCTCCCCTCTGCTGGTAGTAATGAGAAGAGGGCATACCTCCCCTCTGATGGTAGTAACGGGAAGAGGGCATACCTCCCCTCTGATGGTAGTAACGGGAAGAGGGCATACCTCCCCTCTGATGGTAGTAACGGGAAGAGGGCACACCTCCCCTCTGATGGTAGTAACGGGAAGAGGGCATACCTCCCCTCTGATGGTAGTAACGAGAAGGCATACCTCCCCTCTGATGGTAGTAATGAGAAGAGGGCATACCTCCCCTCTGATGGTAGTAATGAGAAGAGGGCATACCTCCCCTCTGATGGTAGTAACGAGAAGAGGGCATACCTCCCCTCTGATGGTAGTAACGAGAAGAGGGCATACCTCCCCTCTGATGGTAGTAACGAGAAGGCATACCTCCCCTCTGATGGTAGTAACGAGAAGAGGGCATACCTCCCCTCTGATGGTAGTAATGAGAAGGCATACCTCCCCTCTGATGGTAGTAATGAGAAGAGGGCATACCTCCCCTCTGATGGTAGTAACGGGAAGAGGGCACACCTCCCCTCTGATGGTAGTAATGAGAAGAGGGCATACCTCCCCTCTGATGGTAGTAACGGGAAGAGGGCACACCTCCCCTCTGATGGTAGTAATGAGAAGAGGGCATACCTCCCCTCTGATGGTAGTAACGGGAAGAGGGCATACCTCCCCTCTGATGGTAGTAACGAGAAGAGGGCATACCTCCCCTCTGATGGTAGTAACGGGAAGAGGGCATACCTCCCCTCTGATGGTAGTAACGGGAAGAGGGCATACCTCCCCTCTGATGGTAGTAACGGGAAGAGGGCATACCTCCCCTCTGATGGTAGTAACGGGAAGAGGGCATACCTCCCCTCTGATGGTAGTAACGGGAAGAGGGCATACCTCCCCTCTGATGGTAGTAACGGGAAGAGGGCATACCTCCCCTCTGATGGTAGTAACGGGAAGAGGGCATACCTCCCCTCTGATGGTAGTAACGAGAAGAGGGCACACCTCCCCTCTGATGGTAGTAACGAGAAGAGGGCATACCTCCCCTCTGATGGTAGTAACGAGAAGGCACACCTCCCCTCTGATGGTAGTAACGGGAAGAGGGCATACCTCCCCTCTGATGGTAGTAACGAGAAGAGGGCACACCTCCCCTCTGATGGTAGTAACGAGAAGAGGGCATACCTCCCCTCTGATGGTAGTAACGAGAAGAGGGCATACCTCCCCTCTGATGGTAGTAACGGGAAGAGGGCATACCTCCCCTCTGATGGTAGTAACGAGAAGAGGGCACACCTCCCCTCTGATGGTAGTAACGAGAAGAGGGCACACCTCCCCTCTGATGGTAGTAATGAGAAGAGGGCACACCTCCCCTCTGATGGTAGTAACGAGAAGGCATACCTCCCCTCTGATGGTAGTAATGAGAAGAGGGCATACCTCCCCTCTGATGGTAGTAACGAGAAGAGGGCATACCTCCCCTCTGATGGTAGTAACGAGAAGAGGGCATACCTCCCCTCTGATGGTAGTAATGAGAAGGCATACCTCCCCTCTGATGGTAGTAATGAGAAGAGGGCACACCTCCCCTCTGATGGTAGTAATGAGAAGGCATACCTCCCCTCTGATGGTAGTAATGAGAAGAAGGCATACCTCCCCTCTGATGGTAGTAACGGGAAGAGGGCATACCTCCCCTCTGATGGTAGTAACGAGAAGAGGGCATACCTCCCCTCTGATGGTAGTAATGAGAAGGCATACCTCCCCTCTGATGGTAGTAATGAGAAGAAGGCATACCTCCCCTCTGATGGTAGTAACGGGAAGAGGGCATACCTCCCCTCTGATGGTAGTAACGGGAAGAGTGCACACCTCCCCTCTGATGGTAGTAACGGGAAGAGGGCATACCTCCCCTCTGATGGTAGTAACGGGAAGAGGGCACACCTCCCCTCTGATGGTAGTAACGAGAAGAGGGCATACCTCCCCTCTGATGGTAGTAACGAGAAGAGGGCATACCTCCCCTCTGATGGTAGTAACGAGAAGAGGGCATACCTCCCCTCTGATGGTAGTAATGAGAAGGCATACCTCCCCTCTGATGGTAGTAATGAGAAGAGTGCACACCTCCCCTCTGATGGTAGTAATGAGAAGAGGGCATACCTCCCCTCTGATGGTAGTAACGGGAAGAGGGCATACCTCCCCTCTGATGGTAGTAACGAGAAGGCATACCTCCCCTCTGATGGTAGTAACGGGAAGAGGGCATACCTCCCCTCTGATGGTAGTAACGAGAAGAGGGCATACCTCCCCTCTGATGGTAGTAACGAGAAGAGGGCACACCTCCCCTCTGATGGTAGTAATGAGAAGAGGGCATACCTCCCCTCTGATGGTAGTAATGAGAAGAGGGCACACCTCCCCTCTGATGGTAGTAACGAGAAGAGGGCATACCTCCCCTCTGATGGTAGTAATGAGAAGAGGGCATACCTCCCCTCTGCTGGTAGTAATGAGAAGAGGGCATACCTCCCCTCTGATGGTAGTAACGGGAAGAGGGCATACCTCCCCTCTGATGGTAGTAACGAGAAGAGGGCATACCTCCCCTCTGATGGTAGTAACGAGAAGAGGGCATACCTCCCCTCTGATGGTAGTAACGAGAAGAGGGCATACCTCCCCTCTGATGGTAGTAACGAGAAGAGGGCATACCTCCCCTCTGATGGTAGTAATGAGAAGGCATACCTCCCCTCTGATGGTAGTAATGAGAAGAGGGCATACCTCCCCTCTGATGGTAGTAACGAGAAGAGGGCATACCTCCCCTCTGATGGTAGTAACGGGAAGAGGGCATACCTCCCCTCTGATGGTAGTAACGAGAAGGCATACCTCCCCTCTGATGGTAGTAACGGGAAGAGGGCATACCTCCCCTCTGATGGTAGTAACGGGAAGAGGGCATACCTCCCCTCTGATGGTAGTAACGGGAAGAGGGCATACCTCCCCTCTGATGGTAGTAACGGGAAGAGGGCATACCTCCCCTCTGATGGTAGTAACGGGAAGAGGGCATACCTCCCCTCTGATGGTAGTAACGGGAAGTGGGCATACCTCCCCTCTGATGGTAGTAACGGGAAGAGGGCATACCTCCCCTCTGATGGTAGTAACGGGAAGAGGGCACACCTCCCCTCTGATGGTAGTAACGGGAAGAGGGCATACCTCCCCTCTGATGGTAGTAACGGGAAGAGGGCATACCTCCCCTCTGATGGTAGTAACGAGAAGAGGGCACACCTCCCCTCTGATGGTAGTAACGAGAAGAGGGCATACCTCCCCTCTGATGGTAGTAACGAGAAGAGGGCATACCTCCCCTCTGATGGTAGTAACGAGAAGAGGGCATACCTCCCCTCTGATGGTAGTAACGAGAAGAGGGCATACCTCCCCTCTGATGGTAGTAACGAGAAGAGGGCATACCTCCCCTCTGATGGTAGTAACGGGAAGAGGGCATACCTCCCCTCTGATGGTGGTAATGAGAAGAGGGCATGTCCTGGGCGGTGGGGGTCTTTAACCTGGTGATATAGCTGCAACCTTAAAGCCAACACCACAGATGATGGTCCCGCTATCCATCTTGTCCGTGGCCCACTTACCTACACTTGTCCATTTATAATGCACAGATCCAATAAATACCGGTGGCACAGTAGCATAACGCTATTACAGTGCCAGCTGTAAGATTGGGGTTCGATTCCCATCGCTGCCTATAACATTTTGTATTCTCCCCATGACCATGTGGGTTTCCTGTGGGGCTCTGGTTTCCCTACACTTTCCATTGCCATATGGTTAGGGTTAACTAGTTGTGGGCACTGGAAGTGTGGTTATGCTTGTGGGCATCCCAGCACAATCCTCACTGATTTGATTTGACCCATACGAAACATTTAATGGTATTTTTCGATGTTCGTGTGACAAATAAAGCTAGCCTTTAATCTTTTCATGAAATACTTGCATTTATCACAGGCACATAGTATCAGAGAAGTGGCCTTTACAAGATAAACAAAAATTAGATCCAATTATTAAAGAAATTAAATTAGAACAAAAAAGTCTATTTTAATGCAAAGGGATCAAAGTGGTCAGAGTTTTGCTAAACTTAGTCATAAGGAGCAAACACAAGGAAATCTACAGATGCTGGAAATTCAAACAACACACACAAAATGCTGGTAGAACACAGCAGGCCAGGCAGCATCTATAGGGAGAAGCGCTGTCGACGTTTCGGGCCGAAACCCTTCGTCGCGACTCACGGCCCGAAACGTTGATAGCGCTTCTCCCTGTAGATGCTGCCTGGCCTGCTGTGTTCCACCAGCATTTTTGTGTGTGTTGTTAGTCATAAGGATTTTGCCAGGGTTAGTCCAAAAACCAAATGGTTGAAGCTAATCTTGATTCTGGTGGTGTGGGACCTCTGAACCGTCTGCCCAAAGGCAGAAGTTGGTATGGCCTTGTTTGATCTTTTTAACGGTTTCAAGTGAGGCCTTGTGAATAGTTGTGATGTCACTGATGCAAAGGTTAGGTATGTGGATGGTGTCTGATTTGGTGACTATGGTTAGAATTTTTGCTCGATTTTGGAGGTGATGATGACTGCCTCACCTCAAATGACTGAGGGTTTTCTTGGAAGGTTGAGGATGAATGTGTAGAGAGAGAGTCCAGAGGAGGTTCACAAGAATGAAATGAGGAGCATTTGGTTCTGGGCCTGTACTTGTTGGAATTTAGAAGAATAAAGTATGGGAGGGAGGGGGGGAATCTCTTGGAGACCTACTGAATATTAAAAGGCCTAGATTGAACATGGAGTGAGAGAGATTAAGACCAGAGTCTAAGAGCAGTGTGCTGCTGCGATCCATGCTGTGGAGAAGGAAGGATTGATAGTGAAAGGTATTTAATCTCCTCCTCCCTCCCCCTCGCCTTCTGTGTTACAGACTCTTTACTGTGGGTTGGTTCTATCACCCAGTTAATCATCATTTTGTCTAATAGATAATCAGCATCATCGTGAAAAATGACGGGAACTGGCTGTCAGGCCAGCCTCAGCTGGTCAGTCACCTGCGACGCGTATGGGTGAGTGATGCATTCCAGGAACGACATCGCAAAGAAAGCATGGTCGCCACGCACTGGAAAGAGCCAAAACTCCTTGCCTTCTGCCTGCTGAATTACTGCAAGTACGGAATAATTCCTTTTTGTTTGCTCCTAGTTTTCAGATGAAAGACTTCCTTCATAAATTTTTCATTTATGGCCAATCTGAGCATAAAATCTTTGTGGAAGTTCTCTAAGCTTCCATCTAATGTTTGAAGTTTGTTGTGAAGTTGCAAAGATTGTTTTAATTTGCACCCATAACCTGACTTTCTGTGATTTACAGCATGCTCGATTATTGTAAATTGTGAGAATATTGCATTATCTTTACTGGTCCATTGTTTGGAACATTCAGTCAGATGTTCAAAGTGGAATATCATCTGCACAAGTACATGTATGTGCAGGTAGAACAGTGTTACAGGCACGTGGCACATATAAACTGCATTCACAAGAAAAGCAAATTAAATTTAAATTGTACACAATTTTCACAAGCAAGAAAGCAATTAGAACAAAAAAAGGTCAATTTGAGTGCAAAATGCTCAATGTGTTGCTAAATTGTAATGGTTAAAGTTCAGCTGATTGGTCCTGAATGCCATTGTGTCAGATTAGCAACGTTCTCAGGAGAAACATGAAGTAAAGATATTATACACAGTTTTTACAAAAAAAAAACCAATTAGATTTTAAAAATATCAATGTTTGTGCAAAGTGATCAATTTGGTTGTAGTGTTGTGAAACATGTCAACTTTGCTAATGAGAGATTCGGCCTAGTGGAGAAGGCCAGCAAAGGCCTCTACATGATGTACTGCAGGGTGACCAAAATACACTGGCTGCGTCAAGAGCTCTGATCCCTGATTAAACAGTTCCTGTGGGGGTGGGAAGCCAGTGAAGAAGAGAAACCACCAATTGCCGAGCTCCCTAACATCCTCAGAAGTGAACTTATGAGAATGCTCAGGGCGGACGTGCAAAGAAAGACGGGGAAGGAAGCCCAGAAACAAGCTGCCTTTATTGCCACCCCATGTGGATTCCCCAAGCAGTTGCATGATGGACACCTCACATGATCCAAACAAGAACTGGATCTACATCTTCAGGACTCCCTCAGTGACTTGGAGAGGGAGTGGGAGCTAGCGCCCTAGTAAATCCTCCTCCTGCGGTTGAGTTCAGTGGCAAGGAGTACAATGGATGGAAGTTCAGGTAGCAGTCAGAGTAGCCAGAGCTGGTTCTGCCCCTGTTCCCGCTGGAGTGCCCTCCAAGGTATACAAGTACTGTTCTAAGCTCCTCCAACTACATTGGGAATTCCTTAGGGTTATCTGGCATAGGGGAAAGGTTGCGGACCAGTGAAGGTGTGTAGAGGGGGCCTGGAAGAGACTCCAAGGACCTTGAGCAGTCCAGATCACTCATGTTGCTTAGTGTAGAAGGGGGGGATATTTTTAAGTAACATTACCAGCCGCCGGACTGATGTTCTCCTCAAAAATGGCTACATTGATAGCGCTGTACAGAAAGGAGGGATTTTCGCAGTGCCGGGCTGCCTGAAACACATGAGCGTAGTTTCCCAGCTGATCAGAGAGGGGAATCTTAATTGTCCTACGGCTAGATCATGCCAACCTGTATGGGTCATTATCACATGACCAAAACCAGACGAGTAGTGTTGGGGACGTGGACCAGTATAGATAAGTGGGCATGGACAAGATGGGTAGAAGGCCCTGTTTTTGTGGCGAGCGATTCTGAGAAGTACTTGACAGCTGGATCATTACCTGTGGTACTGAGATTAAAGTTGCAACAATATCACCAGGTTTGGAGCCCTCACCACCCAGGACATGCCTTCCTCACATTACTACCGTGAGAAGCCTGAAGACATGCACTCAACACTTTAGGAACAGCTGGCATCAGATTTATGAATGGAAGAATGGATCACGAACCCATGAGCACTACTTCACTTTCATTATATATAAATATGTGTAATTTAATTAAGTATGTGCAGCGGATTCCAATTGATGGGGACACATCGGGACCTGTACATTTTCGCCCAATTAACTGAAGATTCATGAAAGTAGTTGAAAGGCATAACAAAGGCAAACTACCATTTAATTGAGTAACATATTATGTATTTCAATGATATATAGAACAACCTAAAACACTACCAATACTACTACAGTACTATAAAACTGTATATTAGATCCTAATAGTTAGAATTCATCACTGCTGTGTTTTTTTGATTGACTGCAAATGAACAAAATTAGCACAGACACCTAGTGGTCTACCTTCATTCTCTTCCTGCATAAAGTCCAAATAAAAAAAAAATCCAAAATCATTGCTTTTTGAATCTGCATCCATCAGCTCAAGCACACGCAGCTGATGCTATTTAAAACTGTTCTTTCCATAACGTCTAATAGCTATTCTGGCACCTCCAAACCTGAATGCTTGAAATCACAGTGAGCAAATCAGTTCTGAATTGTCTTACTGCTTATCGACAACTATCAGTGAGTATAATCACTACTGTTTGAACGGAAACACGTGAAACAGATGCTGTTTAAAAACTGTTCGCTCTAAGCACCATACAAGTGCATACCACTGATGCTAGTTAGAAGCTGTTCAGTAACAGTCTTCTGTCCCAATCAAGCGGCGTAGTGTCCAAAATAAACAAAGGCAATTTGTCCCAAATAAACTGCTGCCCTGATTAAACGTCGACAGTGCTTCTCCCTGTAGATGCTGCCTAGCCTGCTGTGTTCTACCAGCATTCTGTGTGTGTTGTTGCTGCCCTGATTAATCTTTTGCCTAATTAACCTGTCAACTGTATTATAAAATTAATAGAATTAATATAATTCATATTATATACATATATACATGTATATATTTATATTTGTATATCTAATTATACTTTGTAGTAATTTTTATGTATTGCACTGTATTCTTCTGCAAAACAACAAAGTTAACAACATATGTCAGTGATAACAAACCTGATTCTGATTCTGATTGTGATTGTAAAGTCTGATCAGGCCTTGTGGAGGTGAATTTATCTGATCGGTTTGTGGATAAATATTCACTTGCTGCAGGCGGAACTATGCGGAGATTGAGCTGCTCTTTCAGCTGCTGCGAGCCTTCACGGGACGTTTCCTGAGCAATATGACCTTCCTCAAGGAATACATGGAGGAGGAGATCCCGAAGAATTACAGTGTGCCGCAGAAGCGTGCCCTTTTTTTCCGATTTGTGGAGTTTTATGATCCAAACTTCGGAGATGAGCTTAAAGCCAAGGTGAATGTATCTATAGTTCTGTTGAAGTCAGTGTCAAACTTATTGTCATATGCACAAATGCAATGACCTTACAATAGTATCACAGCAACATAGCATTAAATAAGCAATGTTCACAAATAAAAACATTAAACTTAAATTATGCGCATAACAGACTCTACAGTTGCTGGAAATGCAGAGCAATACACAAAATGCTGGAGAAACTTGGCAGGTCAGGCAGCATTGTCCTGATGAAGGGTCTCTGCCAGAAATGTTGACTTTATTTCTATAACAGTGGCTTAACCTGTGAGTTCCTCCAGCATTTTGACTGTTTCATCTATCACCTTGTACTGCTTGCTCTTCCCTCACCTTTTTATTCTGCTATTTCCCCCTTTCTTTCCAGGCCTGGAGAAGGGTCTTGGCCTGAAATAGTGACTGTTTGTTCCTCTCCATAAATGCTGCCTGCCCTGCTGAGTTGCTCCTTCTCTATGGAGCCAATAAACTGATGACGTTTTGGGCTGAGACCCTTTATCAGGGCTAGAATGGAGTCGTGAAGAAGCCAGAATAAGAAGTTGAGGGAAATGGGAAGGAGTACAAGCTGGCAGGTGATAGGTGAGGGCAGGGCTGCTGAAGTGAGAAGCTGGGATGTGATAAGTGGAAGAGGTAAAGGGCTGAAGAAGAATGAATCTGATAGAAGAGGAGAATGTACCATGGGAGAAAGGGAAGGAAAGGGGCACCAGAGGGAGGAGATGAAAAGAGAAGGGAACCAGAATGGGGAATGCAAAAAGAGAGAAGTGGGGGAGGTGTAAATTACTGTAAATTTGAGAAATCAATGATTATTATACACCATGTTTATAGGAAAGAAAACAATTAGAAAAAGTCAGTTTTATCACAAACCAATGAAAATCGTCAGTGTGGATAAACTGTAGTGATTAGGAAGGTTGAACAACCAAATGTTTGAAGGGAAGTGACTGTTCTTAAATCGGGTAGTGTGGGACTTCAGGCTTCTGTACCTCCTGCCTGATGGTAGCTGCAAGAAAGTGGCATGGCCTAGGCGTTGGGTATTTTGGTGATGGATGGTGATGAAATGTTGAGACTCTTTTCTGCGATTGTAACCCTACTTGGTTTATTTCTTGCCATTAGAACAATATGTTTTTATAGGAAATGTTAGAGCTATAGAATATAGAACAGTGCAGTCCAGGAACGGGCCCTTTGTCTGACTGTGTGCCAAACTAATAATTAAATGCCTAACTAAACTAATCCCTTCTGCTTTCACATTGTCCATACCTCTCCATTCTCTGCACCTTCATGCACCTATCCAAGAGACTTTTAAATGCCTCTATTGTATTTGCTTCCACCAACACTCTTGGTGGCTAGATAGTCAGAAATATTGAGCCTTACAGCATATTGAGCCCATCATTTCAAAAGTGCTTTTCAATTAGTCCTATCCTTACTATTGTCCCTAGAATTCTCCAGTTTCTTCCCAGTTTTTAATCAATTTCCCTTTAAAAGATTCTATTGGATCTGCTCCAGCCCTGAAGTCCATATTTTAACACCTTGTTGCTTTTATAACCAATAGACATCGTGGTTGGCCTGGATGAGATGGGCAGAAATTGTCTGTTTCTGTGCTGTATGATTCATTGATTTTTTTTTTTGCTCGTGGCTTTTAAATCTGTGTCCTCTGGATGTTAGCAGTCATTGCAGATTTCTCTGAACTTTCAAATCAAGGTTAATTAGTTTCAAAATGAAACAAGTAGGAACATTTCCTGAGGCTATTGTTACTCACCAGATCAGTAATAAGCGCAGTTCAGTAAAGTTCACTTGGAGGTATTTGCTAAGCCCAATTCATTGGAGGTGCTTTAAGGGGAAAGTAGGTGCTCTTCTTGAAATATCACAGAGCTGAGGACTGTCTGGAACAGGGCAATACAGTTGCGTGGCAGTTAGCCCAATGGTGTTGGAGTTTGGTGTTCAATTCCAGTGGCGTCTCTAACGAGTTTGTATGTTCTCCTGTGAATGCGTGGGTTTCCTCCCGCAGTCTAAAGACATACTGGTTCATAGGTTAATTGGTCATTGTAAATTGACCTGTGATTAGGCTAGTGTTAAATAGGTGGGTTGCTGGTCGGCACGGTTTGTTGGGCCGGATGAGTCTGTTCTGCACTGAATCTTCAAATAAAATAACTGAAGAAGTAAAGAGACCCAGAAAAGGAGCTGAGTCGTGAGGCAGAACAGTCAGACTGAATGGCAAGGCAGGCTAGAACTCCTGCTCCTCTTTGCCAATATTGACTAGCTTTTGTTACTAACGTGCCTATCACTGTGTTTAGAGTCACAAACTTGATTCCAAGTTTATTATCATTGTCATTTGCACAACTGCAGTGAGGTACAGGTACAATTAATCTTGTAGCAGAATGGCTGGTCTTGTTTGGAATGGCGGAGGCTGAGAGGAGATCTGTTAGAGGTTTATAAGATTATGAGAGGCGTAGATAGTGTAGACAGGGAGAATCTCTTTTGCAGGATTGATACCAGGGAGCATGCGTTGAAGGCGAGGGGTTCAAGGGGAGATGTGAGGGTAAGTTTTTTACTCAGGGAGTGGTGGATGCCTGGAATGTGCTGCCTGGTATGGCGGTAGAAACAAATACATTCGAGGTTTGTAGAAGTTGTTTGGATAGGCACATGGATGCCAGGAGGATGGAGGGATATGGACATTGTGTAGGTAGCAGAGATTTGTGTTTGGGTGTTTTTGATTTGCTTTTTAGCTGGTTCAACACAACATTGTGGGCTGAAGGGCCTGTTCCAGCGCTGTACTGTCCTATCACAGGCACTTAGTCAACACACAGAATATAAACCATACTTGTTCATAATACAAGACAGTGAAGAATGGGAAATGGTCTTGACAGCACTCAAAATTTTGTGCACTTATGTTTGTAATTTATATCTTAGGTATAAATTGAATGAATATGCATGCTATTATGCTGGGTGAGACTAGAACTAGAGGTCATAGGTTAGGGGTGAAAGGTGAAATATTTAAGAGAATCCTAAGGAGGAATCTTCGTTCGGGGTTGAGAGTGTGGAACGAGCTGCCAGTGGTAGTGGTGGGTGTGGGCTTGATTGCAGCATTGAAGAGAAGTTGGATAAGAACATGGGTGGGATGGATCTGGAGGACTAGAGTGCAGGTGTGGGTCTGTGGGGCAAGGTATTTGGCATGGACTAGAGGGGCTGAAGAGCCTGTTTCTGCTGTAATGCTCTGTGATTCTGAATGACATTTATAAGTTAATCATGGAGTCGTTGGTCTTGTTCCAGTGGAAGACCTACAGTATGTCCACAGGATGCCACGTGCTGACTGGTTTTGCTTTGTATCTCTGTAGGCTTTGCAGCACATCCTGATCCCTGCTTTCCAGTCCAGTTTTGATAAAGGGGAAGGAGAGCAACTGCTGGGACCCCCAAACCCTGAGGGGGACAACCCGGAAAGCATCACCAGTGTCTTCATCACCAAGGTAAGGTGGAGTTGGCCATGTCCCTTCCTAATAATTTCATGCCGTCCAGTCTTCAGTTACCAATTCATAGAACGGTACAGAACAGAACAGGTCCCCTTGGTCTACTGTTCACCTCATAGGGTGAATGCACACTGTCTTCTTCTCCAGGATTGGTCATCAACAACCAGAGGGTACAGGTTTAAGGTGAGCGGAGAGTGGTTTAATAGGAACCTGAGGGACATCTTTTGTTTAACCGACAGAACGGTTTGTAATTGGAAAGAGTTTCTAAAGGAGATGTTTGAAGCAGATCATGCCTCCCCAACATCAAGGACATCTTCAAAAAGTAAAGCCTCAGCAAGGTGGCATCGATTATTATGGATCCTTACCCCCTAGAACATTATTACTATCATGTGCACAGAGATGTAGGAGCCCAAAGACACATACTCAGTGTCTTAGGAATAGCTTCTTCCTCTCTGCCATCAGATTTCTGAACAGTCTCTGAACATCACCTCGTTATTTTTGCATTTTTATATATATATATATAAAATAGACAATAGGTGCAGAAGTAGACCATTCGGCCCCTCGAGTCTGCCCCGCCATTCTGAGATCATGGCTGATCATTCACTATCAATACCCAATCCCTGCCTTGTCCCCATATCCCTTGATTCCCCTATCCATCAGATATCTATCTAGCTCCTTCTTGAAAGCATCCAGAGAATTGGCCTCCACCGTCTTCCGAGGCAGTGCATTCCACACCTCCACAACTCTCTGGGAGAAGAAGCTCTTCCTCAACTCTGTTTTAAATAACTGACCTCTTATTCTCAATCCATGCCCTCTGGTACTGGACTCTCCCAACATCTGGAACATATTTCCTGCCTCAATCCTATCAAATCCTTTAATTATTTTAAACGTTTCAATCAGATCCCCTCTCAATCTCCTCAATTCCAGCGTGTACAAGCCCAATCTCTCCAATCTCTCTGCGTAAGACAGCCCTGCCATCCCAGGAATCAACCTAGTGAATCTACGCTGCCAGAATGTCCTTCCTTAAACCTGGAGACCAAAACTGTACACAATATTCCAGGTGTGGTCTCACCAGGGCCCTGTACAAATGCAAAAGGACATCCTTGCTCTTGTACTCAATTCCCCTTGTAATAAAGGCCAACATTCCATTTGCCCTCTTCACTGCCTGTTGCACTTGCTCATTCACCTTCATTGACTGATGAACTAGGACTCCTAGGTCTCTTTGCATTTCTCCCTTACCTAACTCTACACCGTTCAGACAATACTCTGCCCTCTTGTTCCTGCTTCCAAAGTGGATAACTTCACATTTATTCACATTGAATGACATCTGCCAAGTATCTGCCCACTCACCCAGCCTATCCAAGTCTCCCTGTATTCTCCTAACGTCCTCTTCGCACGTCACACTGCCACCCAGTTTAGTATCGTCAGCAAACTTGCTGATATAGTTTTCAATGCCCTCATCTAAATCGTTGACATAAATCGTAAAGAGCTGTGGTCCCAATACAGAGCCCTGTGGTACCCCACTAGTCACCTCTAGCCAGTCCAAGAAACACCCATTCACTGCTACCCTTTGCTTTCTATCTGCCAACCAGTTTTCTATCCATGTTGAAACCCTGCCCCCAATGCCATGAGCTCTGATTTTACTGACCAATCTCCTATGTGGCACCTTATCGAATGCCTTCTGAAAATCTAGGTACACAACATCCACTGGCTTACCCTCGTCTAACATCCTTGTTACACCCTCAAAAAAACTCCAACAGATTAGTCAAGCATGATTTGCCCTTGGTAAATCCATGCTGGCTCGACCTAATCCTATTACTGCCATCAAGATGTGCCACTATTTCGTCCTTAATAATGGACTCAAGCATCTTTCCCAAGACTGACGTTAGGCTAACAGGGTGATAGTTCTCCGTTTTCTCCTTCCCTCCCTTCTTGAAAAGTGGGATAACATTAGCTACTCTCCAATCTTCAGGAACTGATCCTGAATCTAAGGAACATTGGAAAATGATTACCAATGCATCCGCAATTTCCTGAGCCACCTCTTTTAGAACCCTCGGATGCAGACCATCTGGACCCGGGGATTTATTAGCCTTCAGTCCTACCAGTCTACTCATCACAGTTTCTTTCCTAATGTCAATCTGTTTCAATTCCTCTGATATCTTATGACCCTGGCCCATCCATACATCTGGGAGATTGCTTGTGTCCTCCCTGGTGAAGACAGATCTAAAGCACGCATTAAATTCTGTTGCCATTTCCCTGTTTCCCATAACAATTTCTCCCAATTCATTCTTCAAGGGGCCAACATTGTTCTTAACTATCTTCTTTCTCTTCACATAGCTAAAAAAGCTTTTGCTATCCCCTTTTATATTCCTGGCTAGACTGAGCTCATACCTGATTTTTTCTCTCCGTATTGCTTTTTTAGTTAAGATCTGCTGTTCCTTAAAACTTTCCCAATCATCTGTATTCCCACTCATCTTAGCCCTGTCATACTTCTTTTTCTTTAATGCTATACAATCTCTGACTTCCTTTGTCAACCACTGTGGCCCCTTCCCCCTCTTTGAATCCTTCCTTCTCATTGGAATGAACTGCTTTTGCATCTTTTGTATTATCCCCAAGAATATCTGCCACTGCTGATCCACTGTCTTTCCTGCCAGGGCATCCGCCCATTTAACTTTGGCCAGCTCTTCCCTCATGGCTCCGTAGTCTCCTTTATTTAATTGCAACACTGACACCTCTGATCTGCCCCTATCCCTCTCAAATTGTAGATAAAAACTTATCATGTTATGATCACTACTTCCTAATGGCTCCTTTACTTCAAGATCACTTATCAATTCCTGTTCATTACACATCACCAAGTTCAAAATAGCCTCGTTCCTGGTTGGCTCAAGCACAAGCTGTTCCAAAAATACATCCCTTAGACACTCCACAAACTCCCTATCCTGGGGTCCAGCACCTACCTGATTCTCCCAGTTCACCTGCATGTTGAAATCTCCCATAACGACTGCATTACCTTTAGCACATGCCAATGTCAACTCCCTAATCAACTTGTACCCAATATCCACGCTACTGTTTGGGGGCCTGTACACAACATCTATTAGGGTCTTTTTACCCTTACTGTTCCTCAGCTCAATCCACACAGACTCTACTTCCCCTGTTCCCAAGTCACCTCTTGCTAAGGACTGAATCTCATTCCTCACCAACAGGGCCACCCCACCCCCTCTTCCCATATTTCTGTCTCTACGATAGCACGTATACCCTGGTACACTCAATTCCCAGGCCTGATCCCCTTGCAGCCAGGTCTCCATTATCCCAACAATATCATAGTTCCCCATTTTCATCTGAGCTTCAAGCTCATCTGTCTTATTTCTGACACTACGTGCATTCAAGTATAGAATTCTTAGCCCATTCCTCCTCTCTTTGCTTGAAACACTGCCTATTGTACCTAACCCAGCTCCTTGAACTTCCATCGGGCTAATTGCACCTTGAATTTTGATGACCTTCTCAAGATCACCCAAACTTTCTACACATTTAACCCCATGCTCCTTCTGACCAACCCTCTGGATCTGGATCCCTGCCCCCTGCACAACTAGTTTAAACCCCCCCGAGCAGCACTGACAAACATTCCTGCAAGAATGTTAGTACCCCTCCGGTTCAGATGTAGACCGTCCCTTCGAAACAGATCCCAATGTCCCTGGAACAAAGACCAATTATCCAAAAACCTGAACCCTTCCTTCCTGCACCATGCTCTCAGCCTCGTATTAATGTGCATAATCATTCTATTCTTCGCCTCACTTGCACGTGGCACAGGTAGCAATCCCGAGATTGTCACTTTGGAGGTCCTGCCTTTCAGCTTCACTCCTAACTCCCTGAACTCTCTAAGCAGGACTCCCTCACTCACCTTACCTACATCGTTGGTCCCTACATGGACCACTACATCTGGGTTCATGTCCTCGTTCTCAAGAATAGCCTGCACCCGATCTGAGATTTCCCGGACCCTGGCACCAGGGAGGCAACATACCATCCGAGACTCCCGATCTGCCCCACAAAATCTCCTATCTGCTCCCCTGACTATAGAATCCCCTAAAACTATCACTCTCTTCTCTTCCCTCCTTCCCTTTCTAGTTGAGGGTTCAACCTCTGTGCCAGAGGTTATATAAATTATATATATAATTTATTTAGAGATAAAACACAGGAACAGGCCTTTATGGCTCAACGAGATTGTGCACAATGATTACACCAATTAACCTGCTAATCTGCATATCTTTGTATTGTGGGAGAAAACCAAAGCAAACATAGAAAACACACAGAGGAGACAGTGAGAATGTTCAAGTTCCTCGCAGATGGTGGCGGTAACTAAGCCCAGGTCACTACCGTTGTCATGCTGTTTTAATTTTTTAGGGTAATTTGTAGTATATTTTATGTACTACACTACATTGCTGCTGCAAAAACAATTGTCTTGACATATGTCAAGGATAATAGATCCGATTCAGTGATAAAAATATTAATATTTAAAAGGCATTTAGCTAAGTACAGTACTGTGCAAAAGTCCTGGTTGTGGGGGGGGTGTTGTGTGTGTGTGTGTTTCTATATACAAATACAGGGGTTATATCAGGAGTTTCTTTGTTGCCACCAAAGTAGTGTATGGCCCAAATCATCGTGGGCTAAACCCCCTTCGCTCCAAAGATGGACAAAGGCTGCTAAAGGACAATGATGCCATCGAATCTCGATGGAAGGAACACTTTCAGGAGCTACTTAATTGTAACACTGCTGCTGACTTTGAAGTCACCAACCAGCTCCCACAATGACCCATGAAGGAGGACATGAGTAAGCCTGCTAGTATCAAAGAGCTGCAGACGGCTTACAAGAAAGTGAGGAACAACAAGGCCACTGGACCTGATGGAATTCCAGCAGAAATCCTCAAGGAAGGTGGCACAGAACTTTTAAATCATGTTCACGTCCTGCTTGTCAGGATCTGGGACCAGCAGATTCTGGCTGAACTCAGGAACTCCCTGATTGTCACACTCTTCAAAAAAAAGCTGACAAAGCTGACTGTGGAAATTATAGAGTCACCTCTTTCCTCTCTACAACAGGAAAGGTACTCATCTGATTTTATGTGACCTGCTTTCACCTCTGGCAGAAAACCTCCTGCCTGAATCTTGGTGTGGCCGTCTAGCCAGAGGAACATTTGACATGATTTGGAATTAAATGACCTTGCCTGGTGTCTCAGGGCTGGGTGTGCCTGGCCCTGGCTCTCCTTCTCTGCCACCTGTGTCCTCCTGCGGTGCTCCACTCCACCCTTACCAGTCCCAACATCCTTTGCTCCCACAAGATTTACAGACTCGCTCTCTGCTTCATGTTGACAAACATGAGTGAGGTCTCTGTTGGTTAGGGTTGACATACGCAAGCCTGGGCCGTACAATATGTAGAGCGAGCTGTTGCCCATGTAGGAAGCTCCCCCTCTCCACATATCTGGTGAACCCAAGGGAATGGCAGAGACCAATACAGTTTGTTACCAGCAGCGTCACAGGAGTCGCCAGTCAGCATTGAACTCAAGATCTTTCCCTCAGAGTGTTTTTACTCCCGAAGCCTTCCCAGTGAGTGTGTGTAGCTGCAAGGCAGCGGAGGTTTGAGATCAGATATTTCCTTTACCTAGATGAGCTGCCAACCACGGCTGATGAGGCCCATCTGCCTGAAGTGACTAGTTTTAAGGCACCAGTAACCTGCCCTTGGCCCTCCTCCTGTCAGTAGAAATTGTTCTGCCGGGCTTAGTAGTTAAGCCACGCATGAAGGCCAGGAGCTGGACTTGGTTGTCAGAGGCTATTTGAGGCGCGTGCCTTTGGGGTAGTGGCAGCTTATCCCATTACCACTCCCGGCTATAACAACGTTAAGGAACTACGCTGACTAATATAGTACTGTGCAAAAGTCTTAAGCACCCTAGCTACAGTATATATATATATGTGCCTAAGGGTTTTGCATAGTACCTTACACGGAAAGGTTCAGCGGGATACGAGCCAAACACAGTCAAGCGAGACTAGTGGGGATGGGAATCATAGGCAATGTGGACCAGTTGGGCTGCAGGGCCCATTGCTCTGCTGCATAGCCATGACTAATTCATTAGTTCATTCTGTTTACCACAGCTATAAATTGTTAATCAGTATTAAATTGTGATTGAATCGCAAGGAAGACTCTCTTGTCTCACCTGTAGGAACTCATTTCAGCTCTTACATGAACAAGTTCAGTCATGCTAACCATGAATAATTCAAATATTCCCACAATTTAGAAGCTATGAGTTTTCTATCTTTTGGAGGATTGAGGATGCCCATGGCTTTCACACTTGTGTGGAACTAGTTAATGTGTGGAACAGCTGAATTGTGTAAGGGAGACTGAGATAGATTGCCAGAAGCTCCAGGAGTTTTACAGGCAACAGTGACTGAGTTAATTTGCTTTGAATCATTACCATAGAATGAAACAAGCCAGAAAGACATCCTAGACTCTCCTATTGGAAACATCCTCTCCATATCCACTCTGTTTACTAAGCCTATCATCCCTACTGAGGCATAGGCTGCCGACAGCAGCTCACCAGAGACCTCCGTCCTGAGTCACTCTTTCAGTTTGTCCCCAGGTGTAGCCCATCTTCAAATATCCTTCTTCTCTGGGATTGAGATCTTTGGAGCTTCTGTTGGTGTTTCTGTAGCCCTGGGTTTTTATGGGATGGGGTTACTAGCCCCATGCCCAACCCACCTCTGTTTGCAGCTGGGTTTGGGACCGTCCATGGCGGAGTTACACACTATTTAGATAAAATTTAATATTTGATACGTTTCAGTGAGAACTCCCTCATTCTTCTAAACTGCAAGCGGCAGTGCTCTGTGTAGATAGGTCTGACAGTGGGTGGGGGTGGTGTGGTATTGGGATGTGCCAGTGGTCTACGGAACTGATCTGCTTCTACTCGGTTTTCTTGATGTTAGGATTGATGTGGGGATAATGATAGGTCAGGCTGGGGAGTCTCTTTATTTAGAGATACAGCATGGCAACAAGCCCTTCTGGACCAACATGCCCACACTGCCAAATTACACCCATGTGACCAATTAATCTATGAATCTGAATGTGGGAGGAAACCAGAGCACTTGGAGGAAACACATGCAGTCACAGGGAGAACATACAGGCAGCGGCAGAATTGAACCCAAGTCATTGCTCTTGTAGTAACTATGCTATTGTGCTACCTCTAGAACCAGGATATACCATGTCAAAGTAAGTGGTTGCCACTGAATTTACTATCCGAGAACACTCTGGAGGCTGTGTCACTGAATTATACCTGGGGTTCCCAACCTGTTTTATGCCATGACCCTTACCGTTAACTGAGGGGCCTGTGGAACCCAGGTTGGGAACCCCTGTTCAAGGCGATATTTTAGATTTTGAAGAGATGGAATTAATGCAGGAACGTGATGCTCTGGTAAATCTTCATTCAAGATCTTACCTAATGGCTAACTCCTGTAATAAATTTGCTTAGCACAGTGCATTTCAGTCACTCTCAGTTCATAAGGTGGGAATAAACTTTCATTGTGTATTTTTATTGTCTGTGCTTTTACATTTGAGTCAGTTAATTATCAATTAACCATTGATAATAGACTCACAATAGTGTAGCCATTAGCACAACGCTTTATAGCACCACAGATGAAGCAATTGGGAGTCATTTCCTGCGGCTGCCTCTGGGGAGTTTTTACTGAATCTGCATGGGTTTCATCCCACATTCCTCAGACGTTCTGATTAGTAAGTTGTGGACTTACTATGCTGGCACCAGAAACATGGCAACACTTCCTCGTACTGTGTTGATTGTTGACACAAACGGCGCATTTTACTGTATGTTGCTGTATATGTGTGTGTTAAAGCTGCTCTAATCGCATCCGCGGGACAGCGCCAGCTTCGGTGTTACAACTGAAGGTGCATCCACCAATTCCACTGGCAGCTCGTTCCACACTCTCACCTCCCTCTAAGTGAAGGAGTTCTCCCTCAGATTTCTCTTAAATATCTCACCTTTCACCCTAAAACTATGACCTCTATTTGTGGACTCACCCAAACTGACAGAAAAAGCCTGCATGTATTTACCCTGTCTATACCCCTCATAATTTTGTATACCTCTATCAAATCTCCCCTCATTCTCTATCCTAGCCTATTCAACCTTTCCCTATCACTCAGGTCCTCAAGTCCTGGCAATATCCTTGTTAATTTTCTCTGCTCTCTTTCAAGTTTATTGTTATCTTTCCTGTAGGTTGTTAGTTATGTTACGAACCCCGTAACAGTTATAATTGTTGTTGTTCTGCTGAGCATTGTGGTGCCGGAAGCATGTGAACACATCCTCGGACTGTGTTTGTCGTTCATGCAAAAAAAATGCATTTCAGTGTATGTTTCAATGTACAAATTACAAATAAGACCATAAGACCTAGGAGCTACTTGACTATTTGACCCATCGAGTCTGCTCTGCCATTCTATCTATATTATCCCTCTCAACCCCATTCTCCTGCCTTTGAAACCCTCACTGAGCAAGAACTTATCAACCTGAACTTTAAATACACCTGATGAAAGCTAATCTTTAATGTGTATCAGTCATTGCATTGATCTTTCTGTCCAGGTTCTGGACCCAGAGAAGCACGCGGAAATGTTGGATGCTTTGAGGATTTACCTGCTGCAGTTTGCTACTCTTCTGGTTGAGCACGCCCCTCACCACATACATGACAACAACAAAAATCGCAACAGTAAGCTGAGGAGGCTGATGACGTTTGCCTGGCCTTGCCTGCTCTCCAAAACCTGCGTGGACCCAGCATGCAAGTACAGTGGCCACTTACTGCTCGCGCACATCATAGCCAAGTTCGCGATTCATAAAAAGATCGTCTTGCAGGTAGACCTTCTACTGTTAACATATCAGAATCAGGTTTATTATCACTGATGTACATTGTGAAATTTCTGTTTTGTTTTAAATTCAAAATTCAAGATTGTTTAATGTCATTTCCAGTACATAAGTGAAAAGGGGAAAAAGATCATTGTTACTCCAGATTCAATGCAGCATAAAAATACAATTGGAGAAGAACACAATATTAATAAAGCATAATAAATATATGTAATTGCGTAAGATAGCTTGTATACATAGATATTGAAACGTACAAAAAAGCTGGATGAACTCAGCAGGTCGGTCAGTCCTGACAAAGGGTCTTCTTGGCCCAAAACGTTGACTGCTCCTTTTAACGGATGCTGCCCGACCTGCTGAGTTCATCCAGCTTGTTTGCACGTCTTGATTTGACCACATCATCTGCAGTGTACTTTGTGTTTACATAGCTATTGTATGTCCATAAAGTTACGCTGGGTTTATGAGTGTCTGTACCTAAGGTGACACTGACAGGAAATGACGTGTTGGCATTCAGAGATGCTCTTCTGTACACCACTGTTGTAACATTTGGTTATTTGACTTATAGCCACCTTTCCTGTCAGCCTGAACCAGTCTGACCATTTTCCTCTGAGGTCTCATGGGCAAGGCATTTTTGCCCACAGAACTGCTGTTCACTGGATGTTTTTTTTGTTTTTTGCACCATTCTCTGTAAACTCTAGAGAATGTTGTGCATGAGAATCCCAGGAGATCAGAGTTTCTGAAATACTCAAGCCACCCTGTCTGGCACCAACAATCATTCCACAGTCAAAATCACTTAGATCAAATCAAATTTCTTCCTCATTTTGATGTTTGGTCTGAATAACAAGTGAACCTCTTGACCATGTCTACATGCTTTTATTTGACCATGAGTTGTAGCCACATGATTGGCTGATTAGAGATTTGCATTAATGAGCAGTTGTGCAGGTGTACTTAGTAAAGTGGCCACCAAGAGTATAAAAGAACTCTGATTTAAGCTCTGACTTTTTCCCCTGAATCAATTCACATTGTTTTTGTAATGTTAATGTTCTCTGTTAACTGGTGTTCAAGATAGCACACAGAAAGTACTGGAGTAAATCAGCAGGCCAGGCAGCACCATGTGAGGGGAAGTGAACAGTTGACGTTTATTCCCCTTCATAGATGCTGCCTGATCTGTTGTGTTCCTCCAGCATTTTGATTATCAACATCTGCAGAATCTCTGTCTTTGAGTAGGAAGGTGGTAAGTATGCATATTAAACAGTTTTGCACTTAAGCTACATTAAGTCAAATTGCAGCAACACATACGCCCATGGGTGTCAAATCTCACTTCTGGTGCATTGGTAGTGTATCGAGGAATTGCTTCAATACTGAGGGCTTGCACAGGTCCTTTCCAATATAAAACCGATGTGTTATGTACCTGTTTGTGATTGTATGCAGTCTCATGGGAATTGTCTGAAAAGGGTAGGGAATTAGGGGAGTCCTCCATCCTCAGCCAATCCTTCCCAAAGCTCAGCGTTTAACCTCTCATCTCTTTCCCACTTGCCAGAAGTTAGCATGAGGGAAAACTGAAAGTCATCCTTGCCAATAAAGCTATAGTCATTGAGCTTCAGAACTATTTAATTTGGCTGTGGAACACTTTAGAGCCATGGTAAGGACACAAACCATTTTCAGAAAAATGCTTGTTTTCCATGATGACTCAGACATACTTGAAGTTGAAGTGAACAGAATAGAGGGACGTCCATTTAGAACAGAGATGAGGAATTTTTTTTAGCCAGATCGTAGTGAATCTGTGGAATCTTGGCTTTGAAGGGCAAGTCATTGTATATATTTAAGGCAGAGGTTGATAGGTTCTTGATTAGTCAGGGAATGACAGGATACGAGAAGAAGGCAGGAGATTGGGACTGAGATGGAATTGAATCAGCCATGATGAAATGGTGGAGTAGACTCGATGGGCCAAATGGCCTAATTCTGCTCCTATACCTTATGGTCTTATATCAAAGTGCAGCTCTTGTGTTCTGTTTTTGCTTTGTATTTCTGTTTTACAGTCATTTAGTGCTGATGCTTCGGAGTTTCGAGACAAGCAGTTTGTTTATTTGAAAGGACTTGCTATAAGTTTTGTTTTGGTGCTTAGTCTAGGTATGACTGAAATAATAACCTCAATTTATATTGGTATTTGTCACATGTACCAAGATACAGTAAAAAGCTTGACTTTCATACTGTTCACGCAGGTCAGATCATTACACAGCGCATCAAGCTAGAATAAGGTAAAACAATAACAATGATTTTTGCCGTGACTTGAGTACCTTAGTTATAAGGAAAGGTTGAATAGGTTAGGATTCTTTTTCCCCGGAGTGTAGGGGAATGAAGAGAGATTTGACACGTTTTCAAAATTTATAAGATGTACAGATAGGGTAAATGCAAGCAGGCTTTATCAGCTGAGGTTGGGGTGAGACTGGAACTAGGGGTCATAGGTTAAGGTTGAAAGGTAAAATGTTTAAAGGTAACCTGAGGGGAAACTTCTTCACTCCGAGGGTGATGAGAGTGTGGAACGAGCTGCCAGCAGAAAAGGTGGTGGCAGGTTCGATTTCAACATATAGGAGAAGTAGAGATAGGTACATGAATGGGAGGGATATGGAGGTCAGTGGTCCAGGGTATGGGTTGATGGAGTAGGCAGGTTAATAGTTCGGCATGGACTAAATGGAACGACGGGGCTGTTTCTGTGCTGTAGTGTTCTATGACTAATAACTTGCTGTGTTCTGAGTTGATTTGCTAAGCATTGTGAGCATGCTATGATGGTGCACCGCCGTATGTATGGCCATACTTGCAGGCTACCCCAACGCATCCTTAGATGTGTCGGTTGTTAATGCAAACAACATACTTCACTTTATGTTTCGATTTACGTGTGATGAATAAATCTGAATTTGGATCAAGTCCTTATCCAGACATTGAAATGCTATCAGTGATTGCTTCCAGCACTCTCTTGCGGGACTGTCCAGGTATTCACCACGCTGGGCGAAAGGTCTCCCTCAGGCCCTTTCTAAAGCTCTTACCCCTCCCTCTAAATGCTCTGGTAGGTGCATATTGTAGCTTGAGGAAGGGTGATGGGCTAATTGGGTATGAATTTAAGATGCATCATCAGGTTAAGTGTTCCTAAAGTAAGTT
This sequence comes from Hypanus sabinus, assembly GCF_030144855.1. Taxonomy (NCBI): domain Eukaryota; kingdom Metazoa; phylum Chordata; class Chondrichthyes; order Myliobatiformes; family Dasyatidae; genus Hypanus; species Hypanus sabinus. The sequence continues at coordinate 8,587,660 of NC_082714.1, forward strand.
TTGAATACTATTCTGTACAGGTGTTCCTCAGTCTGCTAAAAGCCCACGCGATGGAGGCTCGATTGGTGGTCCGACAAGCAATGGCCATTCTGACTCCAGCTGTTCCTGCTCGGATGGAGGATGGCCATCAGATGCTTACCCACTGGACGAGAAAAATCATTGTGGAAGAGGGGTACACGGTCCCTCAGCTGGTCCATATCTTGCATCTGATAGTTCAACATTTCAGGGTAAGTTCTCTACCGTTTCTAACACTTTCAATACAGATGTGCATAAATTGTTTGAGACATATCAAGGGTGTCGGTGTCCATTTCTTGAGAGACATGGTAGTGTAATGTTACTACAGCGCCAGCGATCAGGGTTCAATCCCCGACGCCTTCTGTGAGGAGTTTGTACGTTCTCCTCATGATCCCGTGGGTTTCCTCCGGTGCTTCAGTTTCCTCCCATGCGCTGAGAATGTACGGGTTAGGGTTAGTAACTTGTGGCCATGCTACACTGGTGGCAGAAATGCGACAACATTTGCCACTGTCCCCAGCACATCCTCTGACTGTGTTGGTCATTGACGCAAACATCACGTTTCGCTGCGCGATTCGAGCTTTTAACGTATCTGTGACAAATAAAGCTAGTCTAATGTAAAAGGAGCAAGGTTTTCTACTTCAGGGTGTTTCCTCACCTCTGTTGGTCTGTCCTCCACTATCAACAAATGCCATGTCTTTGGACACGGGAATATCTTGGTCTCTGGGTTCCTTTCCAAGTCACAAACATGGTTTTAAAACTGTATCTTCAATCCTTCGTCATAAGTGGATGTAAATCCTGGAATTACCTAACCCACAGCTTTGAGGGATTACCTTCATCAACAATGGTTGAAGGAGGTGATTCACCACCTATAGGAAGCACATTCAGGATTGGACAGTGAATTACGGCTTTTCCAAAGATCCATTTGTCATAAACTGATAGTTACTGCAGGGACTTGTCAGCTATGCTGTTACTGTTTCATCACTTGACGTTAGGGTGGTAGGAGGTGAACTTGATTAATCTCAATTTTCCATCTTGCCCACTTTAACACATACCCAGCCAGATCAACACTTACAAAGTGCTGGAGAAACTCAGCAGGGCAGGTAACATCAACGGAGGGGAATAAACAGTCGCTGTTTTGGACTGAGACCCTTCTCTAGGTCTGGAAAGAAAGGGTGCAGAAGCCAGTCCTAATGAAGGGTCTCAGGTTAAAACGTTGGCAGTTTATTCACTTCCACTGATGCTGCCTGACTTGCTGAGTTCCTTTAGCAATTTGTGAGTGTTGCTCTGGATTTCCAGGATCTGCCGAATCTCTTGTGTTTATTCAAATGAGACTGAGTCTTCCTGTCATTGCTTTACCTTGGTTGCAGACTCTCGGCTGGAAGGAAAAGCTATCTTCCACAGGCATCAGTTACAGCTGGGAGAATGATGAAGACGCAGTCCAAAGTGTCCATTTCCTTCCATAGATGCTGAGTTCCTCCTTCATGTTGTGCGTGCTGCTCTCGATTTCCAAATTTGCTCCGCTGGTCTTGTATTGGAGATGCAGCTATTGGATGTTTAGGGTCTAGACTTGAAATGCTGACTGCTCATTTGCCTTTATGAGTTCCTCCGGTGTTTTGTCTGTGTGTTGCTCCAGTTTTCCAGAAGTTGCACAGTGGCATGGAGATACAGCTATTGGAGATAGTCTTTTTTTAAAAACTTTTTTATTGAGTTTTCAAATAATTACAGAAAGAAAAAGAAAATATGTAAAAAAATACCCTTCTCCCCCCTAACATCCCTATAGAAAAAGAAAGAAAGAAAGAAAAGAAAGAGTGCCTGGATATCGGAAGATCCCCACATGCTCCATGGAGTTCGTAATAACTTTAGTATATATATTTATTTCTTTCCCCAAATATCTTCGGAGCACTTTCCCCGAAGATAAAATAATTGGTTATTTGGGGAAAATGCTCCGAAGATAAAATAATTGGAGATATAGTCTTGATGACGGGTCTTGCTCTGAAACGCTGACTGGTTTTCTCTCTGCACGAGTTCCTCCAGTGTTTTGTGTGTGCTGTGACGTTTATAAAGGTTACAGTGTCAGGGGCAATTCTTTTCTTCAGGTGTATTTCCCAGTCCGGCACCACCTCGTGCAGCACATGGTCAGCGCCATGCAGCGACTTGGCTTCACACCCAGTGTCACCATCGAGCAGCGAAAGCTGGCTGTTGATCTGGCCGAAGTTGTTATTAAGTGGGAGCTGCAACGGATCAAGGACCAGCAGGTGAGAAAGCAAACTTGCCGCCTATATCCTCCAAATCTACTAGGCCTTAAACGTGCCCTCTGTTATGTGGATCAGTTTTTCACCATCTAGCCTATATACCTACCAAATATTGAAAGGCTTAGATAGAGTGGACTGGGAAAGGACCAGTGGGCACAGCCTCAGAACAGAAGAGATGAGGAATTTCTTTAGCCAGAAGATGGCGAATCTGTGGAATTCATTACCACAGATAACTGGAGGATGAGTCATTGAGGATATTTAAAGTGGGGGTTAATAGGTAGTAGATTAGTCAGGGTGTCAAAGGTTATGGGAAGAAGGCAGGAGAATGGGGTTAAGATGGATAACAAATCCACCTTGATGGAGGGGTGGAGCAGACTTGGGCTGGAGGAGATGTGATGGGCTGAATGGACTAATTTCCATGTCTTATGATCTAAATGGCCCCAGTCTAAAAGCAGGACAACTATTAATTAAAAATTTTAGATTCATGATTTAAAAAAGAATAGATTTTAACACATCAATGCAATGTTTTAAAAAGTGGCAAGAATTGAATTCTTTTTTGTTAGAGCTGTTGATTTAGTTTTGTTTGCCTTGATGCCAAAAGAGTAGTGTTGTTTTCAAAATCACTAGAGTTACTTCTATTTCACTCACTTATCCCTGCCAATGTAAGGGTCCATCATTCTGGTTCATCAGTGGGCTTAATCTTATGTCTTGGTACAAAAAAAGGAGATTGCTTAAATTGGTTCCTTTATTTTCCTGCTAGTTTCTCACTGGTACTAAATAGGCATTTGATGCTGAATCTGGTTTATTTTTCACACAATTCTTATACGACGGTGTCTTACATTTCTAAAATCTAAATGCTGACTTTATACGATATGAACTTTGTTTAACTAGTTGGTTTGATCAGCAGTCTTGGGATTGGATATTGGTTATGATTTAAAACTTCTCTTTATGTCATCACCCTGCATATTCTCACTTCAGACCTGAAGGGAATGAGAGGGTGGCACAATAGTGTAATGGGCAGCATAATGTTATTGTAGCACCAGTGACCTAGGTTTAATTCCCGCTGCCGTCTGTGAGGAGTCTGTGTGTTCTCCACATGATGGTGTGGGTTTCCTTTAGAAGCTTTGGTTTTTTTCCCACAGTTAATTAGCAGGTTAATTAGTCATATGGGTGTAATTGGGCAGCAGAGGCCCATTGGGCTGAAAGGGCCTATTACCGTAAATAGAAGTAAAATAAAATGGAAAAATAGAGTTTATGTTACACTTGCTGTGAGTAAAATCATGCAAAAAGTTTGGTATGGCATGTCTCATCTGCAGTCCACTGAGCTTCAAAGGGGCATTGAAGTTAAGAAAGGCGCTAGATAAGTGTAGCTTGCTTTAATGTGAGACTTGATTTTGGAATATTAAAATCATTATTCTTGCAACCTCCCACCTTCAATCTGTAGCCTGATGCTGATCCGGATCTGAACGGCGGTGGAGAAGGAACCAGTGCAGCCAATGGTAACGTCAAACGCGGCCTGTCTGTCGATTCTGCTCAGGACGTGAAACGTCTCCGAACAAATGCGGGAACAGTGAGTACAATTCAGATATGAAGCATTGTGTGGATTCAAATTCATTGCTTGAATTATTGAGTTATTTCAATTTTCAGAATCAGGTTTTATATCACTGGCAAATGTTGTGAAATCTTGTTTTGTAGCAGTACAGTGCAATATATAACTACAATAAACTACAAATTATAATAAATAATTTTAATTTATAAATTAAATAAAGTAAGTAGTGCAGAAAGAGAGAGGAAAAGAAAAAAAATAGTGAAGTAATGTACATGGGGGTATTGTCCATTCAGAAATCTGATGGTGGAGGGAAGAAGCTTTTACAAGAGAGTGATGGGAGCCTGGAATGCGCTGCCTGGGGTGGTAGCAGAGGCAGTAACATTAGCGACTTTTCAGAAACGTTTAGATAGGCACATGAATGTGAGGAAAATGGAAGGATATTAGAACATTAGAATAGTAGAAAATATTTGATGAGAGCAGGCCCAACATAGCTTGCCAAATTCCTATTCACATAGTGTGTTGGAATAGCTATCGAGTTCAGATTTGAAAGTCCCTAAGGTACTATTCTTAACTGCACAACTCATTAGTTTGTTCCATGTGTCCACAACTCACTGTGTAAAGAAATGCTTCCTGATATTCATCTGAATTCTCCCTTTAACCCAAGGGTGGCCATGCGTCAATTTTTTCACGCACGAGTTCAGATGCGACATACAACTCTTGTACCCCCCTTCAATTTTTGTAAAATATGTTAATATAGACATATTTAGCATTTTTACATGATATACTGATTTAATATAAAAACAAGATAAACATTACTTACCTTAATGAGACTTTCAACAAATATATTTTGTCTTCAATTGATTTCTTCCTTTTTCTTAATCACATATTCTTTCCGTAACTCAGACCCAAGCACTAGCTTCAGTTTTCCTTCTATTTCAGTCTGATGTTGTGTTTTATAGTGTCCATTAAGATCATGTCTTCTATTATGTGAGAAAGAGTATTCACAAACAATGCAAAATGGTTTTCCTGATGGACCCGCTATAAATAAGAACTCATTTTCCCGCTGTTCATTGAATTCAGGCTTACTTTCTGCTTTTCTTTTGCACTGTGATGGGTAACTCAATGTAAAAACAAGGCTTAATTTTCGAAAAAGTACAAAACTGCAAATGTTCACAAAGGACAAAGAAAGCACAACTCTGTAGCGCATGAGTGTCAATTGTAAACTGGCAAAGACCTGCGACGCACCGCTGGTGCAGATGCCTGGCACCTCAGGATCAAACAAGTACCAAACGTGTACTGAACAGTTATGGAACAACTGCAGAACAAAAGTCCTTCTTTCCTAGTTTGACTCATTGAACATTTTTTAAAATTGAAAACAGATTAATGTGAAAGAAGATAACATTTGCCAAAAGAATAAAAACACTAAATATAATTGCTAAGTTTTAGATTTATTCTCGGTAAAACCCATTTCTGGCTCTAAGCTACTTGAGTTCCTGTTACAGATTTTTTTTCTACAAATCGGTTTTTGGTTAATACTTTTTGTATGATTAGGCTTACTTTTTATTATTACCACTGGGGTGCAATGCACCACTGTCGCTGCATGCGCCATAGTTTGGCCATCCCTGCTTTACCCAGTCTCCACCTATGGCCCTGTGTCCTTGTTGATGGATTAATTTTGAAATAGCAGCTGGCATCCACTTTACTTATACCCTTATTGATTTTAAACACTTCTATCATGTCTCCTCTCATTCTATGTCTACTTAGGCTAAAAAGATTTATTTATTTAAATCTTTCTTTGTAGCTCATATCCTGCAGACCTAGAACGAGTAGTCACTCTTCTCTGAACTCTCTTCAGTGCCTTCACATCCCTCACAAAATATGGAGACCAAAATTGCACACACTACTCAACTTGTGGCCTCACAAGCACATTATACAGCTTAAGGAGGACATCTCTAGACTCCATTGAGTACAATATAGTCCAACATTCTATTAGCTTTCCCAATCGCTTCTGAGCATTGATAACGATGAGTCTACCAGGGTACCCAAATCCTTCTCATACAGTGCTTTCTCTCAATACTGCCGCCCCAGTATAAATTTATATCTAATATTTCTACTTCCTGTATGTAACATTTTACATTTACTTACATTAAATTTCACCTGCCATTTAGCTGTCCACATCTGGATTTTGTTTAGATCTAACTGTATTGATTCTGCTGCCTGAATGTTATCTCTGTCCCCCTAATTTTGTGTCATCTGCAAACTTTACTAGTTTTTGTTATGTGCTTATCTAAATCATCAATGTAAATTAAAAACAGCTGCAGACCCAAACTGATCCCTGTGGAAACCCGCTTTTAACATCTTTCAGGTGTGAAAATGATCCTCTCACCTTAACTCATTGTTTTCTGTTTCTGAGCCAATTCTGCACCCATTTGCTCATCTCGCCCGGCGTCTCTACCTCCTGTAATGTGATTATTAACCTCTTGTGAGGTACCTTGTCAAAAGTCCAAGTAAATAATATTTACTGCTCTATTGTTATCATAAATTTTAGTTGCCTCTTTATAGAACTCCAGCATATTAAGAAAACATGATTTACAAATGCTGGCTTTCGGCTAACATGCCTGTTCTTATCAGTCGCTTTTCCATCTCATTCTTTATTAATGATTCCATTATCTTACCTACGATGCACGTCAGGCTTATTGATTTAGCATTACCAGGGTCAGTGTGGTCTCCCTCCTCGCATACAGGGACTATATTAGTCTATTTTCAGTCCTTAGGGATTTCACCAGTCTTCATTGACTTTTGAAAAATTCGTGGAAAATGAGTAGGCAGAAAAGCTATTAGATTATTAATTTAGTTGGTTTGACACAGCACTGTGGGCCTCTGCTGTACTCTTTTATGTTCTCTGTTATGTTCGCTAGTCTACTGAGAAATTTTAGATAAGGGAGGCTTTAATCTTGCAGGACGTTTGATGCCATGTAATTGCCATTTGCCAATTTTTTTTATAATTTTGTGTATTTTTAAAAATAATCTAAGGGGCATCCATTTAGGGAGCTATAAGGAGTTGCTATCCAGAAGAATCTAATGATTTAATTGGGATCTCTGAAGAATGCCAACACTTTTTTTTTTAACCAAGCCATCTTGCTGCTTGCTGTGGAGGGGCCAGCATGGTGGCACTTTTGGTTTCGCTGCTGTCTCACTGCACCCGAGATCCAGGTTCACTCCCCACCTCCGGTGCTGCTAGTGTGGAGTTCGCTGGTTCACTCTCTGACCTTTTCCATCCTGTCCCTTGTTGTTTATACAGATCACATCATTACACAGTACAGTAAAGTAATAACAGAATGTAGAATAAATTGTTAAAGCTACAGAGGGCAGGTGAACAACAGAGTTTAAGATAGTCTCAGAACAGAGAGACGTCCCTTTAGAACAGATGAGGAGCAATCTCTTTAGGCAGAGGGTAGTGAATCTGTGGAACTCTTTGCTATTGTGGAAGTGTATCTGTAACCCTGAAGTCTGTATGAATGTATAACTTTTGTAAATTATAATGTGCCAACATGGAACTTGTGTGATCTCAGAGTGCTTTGCTGGTTTGCATGGAGGCTTACAAGCAGTGTGTGTGCATTTTATAGCAGGGGATGTGTTTATGTCAGCGAGGGCTTTGACAACAGAGAAAAGTGACACAGCTGTCAAGCAGGGAAGAATCCTTGAAAGATAACTGGGCTGATTAAAGACAAATGCACCCATGCAGATAAGGAAGGAATGCAGTTATGGGGTGGAACAACCTCAAAGACATGAAGTTGGTGAATGACTGGACTTTGTAAACGTATACAAATGATTTGTTTTGAGCTGCAAGATTGAATCTACCTTATAATGACATAACGCATGGAGGTAGACTCTCCCTTGCAAGTAGTAAACGCGCTTATAATTTGATCCACTCTGAATTTGTTGTAGTTTGTTACTGTATATTAGGAGGCCTAGCTGAATGGTATATGACATCACATATGGCTGGGGAGGCCAAGTCAATGAGTATATTTAAAGGGGAGGTTGATGGGTTCTAGGTTAGTCAGGTCGTTGAAGGTTATGGAACGAAGGCAAGTAAATGGGGTTGAGAGGGATAATAAGTCGGCCATGATGGAATGGCAGAGCAGACTCATTGGGCAGAATGGCCTAATTCTGCTCCTATATCTTAAGGTCTTACAGTATTAATATGAGCTAGATTGTGGTCATTGGAGCTACACGCAATAAATCTGACATAGAACCACTGGGCCAGGTGAAGGTCTTACTTTAGGACTCCAGCCTGTGAAATTGATCATCACCTGAGACTTGGTTTCCTGCTACACAAGTTTAGTAATGCTTACACAAGGCAAGTGTACGCTTTTCTTCTGCAGTTGGTCACACCAAGATTAGTTAGAACTTGTGTCTGCTGGATTTGGTGTCAGTTAATTCTATATCTGATTGCAAAGGAACCTGAATTTGTGTTTCTTTAATTGATAGGTGTTTAGCCGTAGCCAGTCACTGACCGGGGCTGATCATCTGCTTTCAAAACCCATTGACAAACAGCACACTGATACAGTGGTGAATTTCCTCATCCGGATTGCCTGCCAGGTAAAGGGCACATTTTGTGATGCTAATCCCTGAACTTTGAACTGTCCTGAACTATAGCATTAAAAAATGTTAATATAGTAAGATGCTTTAATTGGTTTCCCAATGCCAATCCTATGTCTTTTTTTACCCTCTGGTGTTTATTTGATTAAGATTCTTGACCCACAGCTTGCTTAATTCACTTGGTCATTAGCTTGTCTTGGATTCCAAGAGTTTCAGTTCAGTTTCTGTTCCAGAGATTCAAGTGAGTGATGTAAGCTGCCACTGCATGTAGAACAAGTGCTTCACTTCCACAGACGAGATGTTTGATCGAGGACATGTCTATTTCACTGAGGATGTACACTCTGTCTGCTGTGGCCATCTGGAGTTCCTGCTTACCAGCTGATTTAAGTTCTCTCTCCATTCCCATACTAACCTCCTCCTCTGACACGGTGAGATCAGTGCAAACTGCAGAAAGAGCACATCATATTTCCTTGGGTTTTGTTCAACCTGATGACATGACATTGAATTTTCAATTTTCCCTTCCCCATTTGTCCCCATTCTGTCTCTCCGCCTGATCTGCCCAGCTCCTCCTACACCATCACAATCCATCCCCCATTAGCATGTTTCTTTCCCCTTCTCCAGCACTCCACCTGTCCATCACCCGCTTGGTCCCCTGCCCCTCGCTGTTCTCACCTGCCCTCCCCCTCCGTCACTTGGTTCCAAGCTCCACCCTCCTCTTCTGTCAGGTCCCATCATCTGCAGCCCTTTGTCTGCTCCAGCCTCTACAACCATTCGCACTGTCCCCTCATCCATTGTCAGTTCTTGACCCACCTTAGGACATTCGACCCATTGTGCCTGTTCTGCCTGCTTCCATCCTCCCCACCACTCGCTTCTTTAAGCTGGATATCTCTCCTCTACTCTTTCAGTCCAGATGAAGGGTCTCAACCCAGACTGTCGACTATCCATTTTCCTCTGCAAATGAGTTCCTCCAGCAGTTTCTTGTTTGCTCTAGATTCTAGCATCTGTGTCTCCAGAATGTGCAGAGATTTGGCCAGGATATATATCTGAATCAATGTCACCAAAGCAGATGACCTGGTCTTCATCATAATTATGATTGACTGATGGGTATGCTATGTTGGCACCAGGATGCGTGGCCACACTTGCAGGTTGCCCGCAGCACATTTCACTGTATGTTTTGATATGCATGTGATAAATAATCTTGAATCTTGATGCTAACTACACATCTAAAGCACTTTGATGATAGAAAGCCCAATCCCCAAAAAAGGGTTTTGTAGCATATAGCAAGCAAAATGGTGGAAATTCAGCAGGTCAGGCAGCATCTGTGGAGGGGAATACACAGCTGAGGTTTTGGGCCAAGACCCTACAATGTGTTCCTCCAGGATTCTGTGTATTTATTTCTCTCCTTAGATGCTGTCTTGTTCCCTGACCAGCTGAGTTCCTCCACCATTTTGTGTGTTTATTCATCTCCATGGATTCTGCCTTGCTGCCTATCCTGCTGAGTTCTTTCAGCATTTTGTGTGCATTGCCCTGGATTTCCAGCATCTGCAGAATCTCTTGTGTTTATTGTAGCAAATAATAATTCAATTTACCTGACACTAATAAACCACTGAGTATGCCTGCTGTCAGATGAGCCATTTTTTAAATGCTACGTTAAGCCTCTGTTGCTTGCCTGTTGCCATGAATTAAGGTTGATGGGGATATTGTTTATAAAGTAGTCTCTTCAGTCAGAAAGGAGAGTGAAAATGCCAGATTATCTCCTCAGTCATCCGAGATCGTGCTGGGAGTGAGATAACAGTAGTCACAACACTTCATAGCAATTCAATTTGTATGCGGAGTTTGTGAGAGAGGTGATAGCTACAGTATAACGCTTTCCTTATTAATTCCATATTTTTAGAAGGAGGGAGAGTTTGTTGTGAGCATTGGTTGTCACTTCTCATTATTTCCAATTCCATTCCAAAGTGAGACTTCCCTTCAAATGTAGTAGATCGATGCCAACATTGGATCATTATCCTGCTAGCTAATTGTTTTCTCTTCATTCCGTCCACCTTGAGCAGCCTTTCCTTACTGCAGTCCAAACCTCATTTTACGATGGTAACAGGCTCTTACAAATTTAAACACTAAGTGCCCCAACTGATGATAGTAAGGCTGGTGAATCTGTGGCATTCAATGTGGAGGCTGAGTTGTTGGGTATATTTAAAGCAGAGGCTGATAGATTCTTGATTAGTCAGGGTGTCAAACGTTACGGGTGGGGGGAGGCAGGAGAATATTGTTGAGAGGAATAGTAAATCAGTCACAGTGGAATGGCGGTGCAAATTCGATGGGATGGGTTGTCCAATTCTAGACCCAAGTCTTAGGGTCTTACTGTAAGAGGCAGTGATAGATTGGACAGCCAGTGCCTTTTATCCCAGAGTAGAAATGCGTAATTTTAAGGTGATTGGAGGAGGCTATGGGAGGGGGCTATCAGAGGTAGTTTTTTTACACCGAGACTGGTAGGTGCATGGAATACACTACCAAGGATGGTAGCAGAGGCAGATACATTAGGGATATTTAAGAAACTCTTGGATAGGCACATGGATGAAAGAAAAATGGAGGGCTATGTGGGAGGGAAGGGTTGATTCAACTTAGAGGAAGTTAAAAAGTTGGCAAACATAGTGGGCCAAAGTGCGTGTATTGTGCTGTACGTTTCAATGTTCTGTAATATCAGTCTCCTGCAAAGAGATGACAAAATAGAGGTGTGAATTGTTAATTGTTTTCCACTCTGTCTGATACATGTGGCAATTCAATCCCAGGTGAATGATTCATCCAACACTGCGGGTTCACCGGGAGAAATGTTGTCCAGGCGATGCGTCAGCCTCCTGAAGATGGCTCTTCGATCTGATATGTGGCCAAAAGCAGAGCTGAAACTCCAGTGGTTTGACAAGTTACTAATGACAGTGGTATGTTTTTGCAAGCAGTTAATATTTGTAGAGAGCTATGTGTCACACTATTATTTGCATGCACTTTGCAGTCTGGACATGTTTCTTATTAGGTAACTGCATAGCTGTTAGCACACTGCTTTGCAGCACTGGCTGTAAGATTGGGGTTTAATTTCTGCTGCTGTCCGTAAGGAGTTTGTACGTTCTCCCCATAAACATGCGGGTTTCCTCCCACATTCCAGACATGTACAGGTTAGGGGTAGTGAGATGTGGGCACGCTATGTTGGCGCTGGAAGTGTGGCGACACTTGTGGGCTGCCCAGCACGACCCTCGCAGAACTAAGCATTTCATTGTATGTTTCGATATACATGTGACAAAAAAAGCTAATCTTGGAAAAAAATCTTTCTATTTTCACTCTTGAGGGCCGATCCATTGAAAAGAGTGAGATCAATACAGACCAGGTTCTGATGTGTGTTAACTTAAGTTACTGCACAAGTTACCAAACTAAAGAGATTATCTTTGCTGGATATTAAACACTACAGATAAATTATCCCGGGTTATTATTTCAAAGAACATCACTATTGCAGGCTGCTGATAGTTTGGAAATGAGTGGAAAATTGATGACAGGGAAAGAGTCTGCTCAGGCTAAGATACGCAGAACACTGAGACAGAGGAGTTATAGCTAGTGCATTGGCAATATCTTATCTCTTCACTCACACTGATTCCAAGCACTGAGTTTTTGATCTATTTGGGGACAAATCTTTCACCTCATTTTTACAGAACTCAATCCGGCTTTCAGCTTTATTCCAGCCTGTAAGAAGCATTGTACAAATTGTAGCTAGAAAGATGAAGTAGTTGATCATCATCCGTGCTAGTTGTGATGTCTTTCTGCCTTACTGCAGTGTGCATTCTTTAGAGGGATGTGCCACGAGGTTTGGTCTGTTCTTTGTCATTTCTAGAGTGATCTGCATGAGGTCCCCTGATGGTAATGTTTCTGTTAGCTTCCACTATTGAAATACTTGTACAGGCACACAAAGCAGACACTTACATGTGCATATACACACAAGTGCGCGCGCGCGCACAGACACTCATGCCAACACATGGGCTCACGATGGTGGTGGATGATTGTTGTATTCTCATAGATTTGGCTTACTCACATGGCCCAGAGAGATTTTAAGTTGCAAATTTGTGTGAGGTTTTGTGTTTGTGAAGGTTTATGCTCTTGTTTTGTGAGGTTTAGAGAGAATGACCATGAATGCTTAGATTAAGACTATTAATTTTTTTAAAGAATTGACAACATTTTGCTCAGCACACTTTTAAAAAAAAACCCAAAACAAATTAGATTTAGAGTCATAGAATTGTTGACACGGGGAAAAAACCCTTTGGCCTATATGTATCCATACCAACCAAGATGTATTTCAGGCTAATCCTGTACTAGCACTTAGCCTATCTCCCTCTAGACCAGTGATTCCCACCCTGCGGTCCATGGACTCCTTGGTTAATGGTAGGGAGTCCATGGCATAAAAAAGGTTGGTAACCCCTCCTGTAAGCTCTTGTCATCTGTCTACCTGTCCACATACTACTTAAGTGTATCCAATATATTTGCCTCAGCCATTTCCTCCGGCAGCTGGTTCCATATATCCACCACTTGCAGGCTCTGCCTTGAGTGTTCTGCTGAACGCGGTGGGTATGTTATGCTGGCGCTGAGAATGTAACATACCCACCGTGTTCAGCAGAACAGCGGGAGCAGCTGTGGCAATAAGCCCCTTTCCCAAGATGAGGAGGGATTTTTTTTAGGCACAAGTTGGTGAAACTGGAATTCATTGCCACAGAAGCAGAGGTTGATGGGTTCTTGGGTGTCAAAGGTATATGGAGAAGCCGGGAGAGTGGGGTTGAGTGGGAAAATACAATAAGTCAACTGCGATTTGATAGTGGAGCATACTCGATGAGCCAAATTCTGTTCTTATGTCTTATGGTCCCATAATATATATGGAGATATAAAGTGTAAAATGCAGACCATTCAAAGTTCAAATTCTATTTATTATCAAAGTATGCATCCTTTTTGCAGGCAACCACGAAACAGAAACACCATGGAACCCATTAAAAAATATCCACACACCAAAGACTGTTAAATGCCCAATATGTGGAAAAAAATGAACAAATACAAACAGTAAAAAAAATAAACCAATAACACACAGAACACGAGCCACACAGTCTCCGAAAGTGAGCGAGTTTAGCGCTGAGGCGAGTGAAGCTGGTCCAGGAGCCCGACGGCTGCAGGCTACGACTGTGGGGCCAGGTTCAGCGCTGAGGCGAGTGAAGCTGGTCCAGGAGCCCGACGGCTGCAGGCTACGGCTGTGGGGCCAGGTTCAGCGCTGAGGCGAGTGACGCTGGTCCAGGAGCCCGACGGCTGCAGGCTACGGCTGTGGGGCCAGGTTTAGCGCTGAGGCGAGTGACGCTGGTCCAGGAGCCCGACGGCTGCAGGCTACGGCTGTGGGGCCAGGTTCAGCGCTGAGGCGAGTGACGCTGGTCCAGGAGCCCGACGGCTGCAGGCTACGGCTGTGGGGCCAGGTTTAGCGCTGAGGCGAGTGACGCTGGTCCAGGAGCCCGACGGCTGCAGGCTACGGCTGTGGGGCCAGGTTCAGCGCTGAGGCGAGTGAAGCTGGTCCAGGAGCCTGACGGCTGTGAAGCTGGCCCAGGAGCCCAGTGATTGCAGGCTACGGCTGTGGGGCCAGGTTCAGCGCTGAGGCGAGTGAAGCTGGTCCAGGAGCCTGACGGCTGTGAAGCTGGCCCAGGAGCCCAGTGATTGCAGGCTACAGCTGTGGAGCCAGGTCATCGCTGACCAGCAAACAATCATCTGCACCAGTCCTAGAGGAATCTAATTTTCCCACCATCCAGATTTTACTAGGGCAATTAACCCATCAATCCACATGTCTTTGGGATGTGGGAAGAAACTACAGTACCTGGGGGAATCCCATGTGGTCACAGGGAGAAAGTGCAAACTCCACACACAGCGCTGGATGCTGGGATCATGCTGTGGAGCTGTAGCTCTGCTAACTGCGCTGCTGATGCCCCTTGATATTCTGAGACACTAGCCAAGGGCTGTTCTGGTATTTATCTTGCTCTAAAGCAACCTGAAGAAAACGATGATGCCTTCAGATTTGCTCCAATTTTTATAATCACAAAAGTCACCCTCTTGATTCTGCTCAACCGTGAAATAAAAGCCATCTACAGTGAATTTCCTAGATGGTATTGGTTCAAATTTGAAATTCAAAGTTGTCCTGCATCGATGATTGCAATAATTGAGAGGCGCGCTAGGCACTACAAAAATTACTTACATTTAATCCATTTTTATGCAGAATGTGTACTTGCACATAGTTTAGATGAGGGAGGCTTTAATCTTGCAGGGTATTTGATGCCATATAATTGCCATTTGATCAGCTGTAATTGTGTGTACTTTTAAAAATAATCTAAAGGACATCCATTTTGGAAGCTATAGGGAGTTTCTGTCCAGATGAATCTAAGTATTGAATTGGAATCTGTGAACAGTGCTCGCACTCTTGTTTTTACCAAGCCATCTTGCAGCCTGCTGCAGAAGGGGGTGGCACACTGGTGCAGCTGGTAAAGCCGTTGTCACACTGCACCAGAGATCGAGGTTCAATCCCCACCTCTGCTGGTACCCATGTGGAGTTTGTTTGTTTGCCCTCTAACCTTATCTGTTGATGCAGTCACAAGGCAGGCATGCCAGCTTGAGGAGATTTGGTACGTCACCAGGGACTATAGCACGTTTCTACAGAGGTACCATTCCGACTGGTTGCACTACTGTCTGGTATGGAGGGGCCACTGCACAGGATCAGAAAAAACTGCAGAGAGTTGTGAAGACACTCCGCTATTCAGATATACTAGCCTCCCCACCACTGAGGAGATCTTTAAATAGCTTCCATCATTAAGGACCCTCATCACCCAGGACATGCCCTCTTCTCATTACTACCATCAGGGAGAAGGTACAAGAGCCAGAAGGCACACATTCAATGTTTTAGGAACAGCTTTTTCCCCTCCACCATCAGATTTCTGAACAGAATGAATCTACCTCACTACTTTTGCTCTCTTTGCTCTTCCTATAGCTGCTGCTATTCCAAAACAGCAGATTTCATGACATATGTCAGTGAAAATTCTGACTCTGACTGGGTATGTTTCTCCCGTTTAGTTTCTCCCACATCCCAAATTTGGCTGGCTAATTGGCCGGAGTGAGTTGTTTCCAGTGTGTGGGTGAGGGGCTGGAATCTGGAGCAGTTGATGAGAATGTGGGGCAAATGAACTGGGTTATTGTAAAAGGATGATTGGTGCAGGCATTAGTGTAAATGGGTGGTTGGTGCAGTCATTAGTGTAAATGGGTAGTTGGTGCAGACATTAGTGTAAATGGGTGGTTGGTGCAGTCATTAGTGTAAATGGGTGGTTGGTGCAGTCATTAGTGTAAATGGGTAGTTGGTGCAGACATTAGTGTAAATGGGTGGTTGGTGCGGTCATTAGTGTAAGTGGGTGGTTGGTGCAGGCATTAGTGTAAATGGGTAGTTGGTGCAGACATTAGTGTAAGTGGGTGGTTGGTGCAGGCATTAGTGTAAATGGGTGGTTGGTGCGGTCATTAGTGTAAGTGGGTGGTTGGTGCAGGCATTAGTGTAAATGGGTAGTTGGTGCAGACATTAGTGTAAATGGGTGGTTGGTGCAGGCATTAGTGTAAATGGGTGGTTGGTGCGGTCATTAGTGTAAGTGGGTGGTTGGTGCAGGCATTAGTGTAAATGGGTAGTTGGTGCAGACATTAGTGTAAGTGGGTGGTTGGTGCAGGCATTAGTGTAAATGGGTGGTTGGTGCATACATTAGTGTAAATGGGTGGTTGGTGCAGGCATTAGTGTAAGTGGGTGGTTGGTGCAGACATTAGTGTAAATGGGTGGTTGGTGCATACATTAGTGTAAATGGGTGGTTGGTGCAGGCATTAGTGTAAGTGGGTGGTTGGTGCAGCTCTTTCCAAGCTGTCTTTCTTGACTAAACAGGCTCCACAGCAGACCTGTGACTCCCAGCATCAAGAACAGAGCATAACGCTCATTTAAACCCAACCCCTGGTGCTGCCTGTGTGGACTTTGCTCATTCACCCTCTGGATGAGCGAGAGAACTCTGCATTTTCAGGAATAAAACAAAACAAACTAGGAGAAACTCAGCGGGTCAGTCAGCATCGGTGTTCTGGGTCGGGCCAACATCAAAATGCAGTCCAGATGAAGGGGTTCAGTGTCCCCCACAGTTTGTTCCAGCATCTACGGCATTTCCAGCATCTCTTCTCTCTATCTGACTGTGTGGCCTGGCATAGTTCAAAGAGCATCTTTAAATTTTCTGATGATAGAGCTATTGTTGGCACAGGTTCGGATAAAGATGAAAGGGCACATGGGAGCAAGATATGCCAGCTAGTTGAGCGATGTCGCAGCCAACAATCTTGCACTCAACATCAGCAATACCAAAGAGCTGATAGTGGACTTCAGGAAGGGTAAGATAAGGGAACATGAATCAATTCTCAGAGAGGGATCAGAAGTGGTGAGAGTGAGCAATTTCAAGTTCCTGGGTGCCAATATCGCTGAGGACCTAACCTAGATGCAAGATATTTGTACAGCTATAAGGAAGGCAAATCAGCACTATATTTCATTAGGAGTTTGAGGAGATTTGGTTTGTGCACTAAAACGCTTGAAAACTGCTCCAGATATACTGTGGAGACTATTCTGATTGGCTGCATCACTGTCTTGTATGGTGGGGGCTACTGCACAAGATCAAATTAAGCTGCAGAAACTTGTAAAGTTAGTCAGCTCCATCACGGGTAACAGCCTCTGTAATTTTCAAGACATCTTCAAGGAGCAATGCCTCAGAAAAGTGGTGTCTATCATTAAGGATCCCCACCACCCAGGGCATACTGCCTTCACACTGTTACCATTGGGAAGGAGGTACAAAAGCTTGAAGCACAGACTCAGCGATTCAGAAACAGCTTCTTCCCCTCTACCATCAGATTTCTAAGTAGACACTGAACCTATGAACAATATCTCACTACTTATTTTTTATTTGTTATTTTGCACTGCTTATTTTAACTTAAATAGTTAATAGACATATAGATAATTAATGCAGTTGTTTTTTTCCTCTATATTTATTTGTCATGTATTTCATTGTGCTGCTGCTGTAAAAGTCACAAATTTCACAGCAGATGCTGGTGATATTAAATCTGACTCTGATTCTGAAAATAAAGTAATCTGGTTTTATATTTACCTCCAGTATTTTTCACATTTTAGGAGCAGCCCAATCAGGCAAACATGGCGAACATCTGCACAGGCTTGGAGGTGCTGAGTTTCCTCCTGACTGTGCTCCAATCTTCAGCCATCCTCAGCAGCTTCAAGCCATTGCAGCGAGGTATCGCGGCCTGCATGACCTGTGGCAATAACAAGGTGCTGCGTGCTGTCCACACCCTGCTGTCCCGGCTGATGAGTGTCTTCCCAACAGAACCGAGTAGGTTGCACACCAGGGTTTGGCGAGGTACTGCTGGGGGTGGGTTGTGGTGACGATGGTTGTTAAGGGAAAGGGTACAGATTTAGCATTCTTTAAGCTACAGCTTCACAGGTTATTCGGGGTATCAAACAGTCCTTCCAGGTGAGGCAGCTGTTCACCTGCATGTCTGTTAGGGTCATCTTCTGTTTCCGGTGTCCTCAACACAACCTTGGTGAGACCTGACATAGATCGGGCGACTGCTCTGACAAGTGCCTTCGCTCTGTTCGCAGCAGAGAGAATTTCCAAGTGGCCACTCCCCATTCCCTTTCCAACACACTGATCCACGGTGTCCTTTCCTGCTGTGATGAGGTTTCTCTCTGGTGGAGAAACAACACTTCATATTCTGTCTGGGTGGCATGAACATCAACTTCTCCTACTTCTGGTAATTTCCTCCCCTCCCTATTCTCTCTTTTTCAATTTCCCCGTTCTGGCTCCTCTCTTACCCTTTCTCTTCTCCTGAGTTGCCCATCACCTCCCTCTGCTGTCCCTCCTCCTCTTTCTCCACTGGTCCACTCTCCTCTCCCATCAGATTTCTTATTTAGCCCTTCACCTCTTTCACCTATCCCCTCCTCCTAGCTTCTTTCTTTATTTCCCCCTTCCCTACTCACACACATTCTCCCTCAACTGGCCACAACCCATCACCTGCCAGCTTGTCCTCCTCCTCCTGGGACGATATGTTCCCAGAGAGGGTTCGGCCTGAAATATTAGCCAATCAGAACAAGGCCAATTCAAACTAACCAATCAAGGAATAGGCCAATCAGGATTGAACATTAAGCCTTGCCCATACCCTGCTGGCTTGAGAGAGTATATATGGAGGTGTCTCTAGGGGTTTGTCATTTGACTAACTTGTGCCTGAGGAAGATGGTCGCATTTACCGTTGAAAGGTTGCAGTCAGTACCTGTAAGTAAGTGGCTGTTGAGGCCGAAGCGTCATATGGATAGATCTGATAACCAGTCACAAAGCTTCTGTGGTCACCCCTAGCCCTCACCACCTTATTCTGGCCTCTTTCCCCCTGCCTTTTCAGCCCTTGTTGAAGGGTCTCACCTGAAGCATCGACTGCTTCGTTCCCTTCATAGATGATGGCTGACCTGCTGAATTCCTGCAGCATTTTGTGTGTGTTCTCAGTCACATCCCTCGCTCTCTCATAGGCACGTCGAGCGTGGCCTCCAAGTACGAGGAGCTGGAGTGTCTCTACGCTGCAGTGGGCAAAGTGATTTACGAGGGCCTCACAAACTACGAAAAAGCGACAAACGCCAATCCCAATCAGCTGTTTGGTAAGTTGGCCATAGCCCGTTTCTCGGGATTAAGCTTTGAGCGCGCATCCTGTGTACACTAGGTAAATTGGCTTATACGTACAGTGAGTAAATTGTATTACATGCCATCCACGGAGAAGAGCGGTCCATCTAGGCAGTGAATTCCCAATTTTGTGAATTATTTACTAATACAGTATATTATCGTAGTACATAGTTTTTACTTGTGTTGGTGCGTGGCCAAGTGATTAAGGCGTTGGTCCACTGATCTGAAGGTCACTAGTTTGATCCTCAGCTAAGGCAGCGTGTTGTGTCCTTGAGCAAGGCACTTATCCACACATTGCTCTGCGACGGCACCAGTGTCAAGTTGTATCAGCTCTTGCCCTTCCCTTGGACAACATTGGTGGTGTGGAGAGGGGAGACTTGCAGCTGCTGGTCTCCCATACAACCCTGCCCAGGCCTGCTCACTGGCTCAAATCCATGGTCTCTCGAGACTAACGGATGCCTATCATTATTAGTTTTTACTTGCTGCCCTTTGCTCTGCTGGTGTTCAGGACAGCAGTGAAGGCCACCATCTGCAGAAGGACGCTTCATTGCTGTTTCCATAACAATTGTTTTTTGACTAGTCAGGATTGTTAGCCCTGAGCTGAACCCCTGGACCTGGTGGACCAGTGGACCACTCTTAGTCTGGCCTCTACACTTTGACCCTACCAACGCACGGGTGCCCTACCAAGGCCCTGACTCCAGCCAGCATAGCTTTCCGAGTGGGTGAGGCACACAAGCCTCAGAACTCTGCGAGAAGGTTGTGGTCCACTTGGAGGACAGTACGTAGTTTGTGATGAGATTATTGGTAAATTGGTTAATTATTGTCACATACTGAATTACAGTGAGAAGCTTTTTTTACATTCTGTGCCTCGAGGTACAGCCAATTGCCTGTCCAAGCAGAAAAAGAACAGTGAAATTTATTGGTTAGTTACTAACATATTATCATAGTGCATGGTTCATATTGGGATTATCATTGTCATATGTACTGAGGTACGGTGATAATCTGTCCCGGGGTTGGAGACCTGCCTGTGTGTGGATGGGAAAGGGGCTTGTTTGCTGCTGTTCTTTTGTTATACCCGGGGTATTCTCTCCTCTCTCCGTCCCATTGGGCAGAGGATGAGAACATGCTCAAGGACAGCTCTGTGCTGCCGGTTCAATGATTCAACTTCAGTGGTTTCCTAACACAGTATTCCCTGTCATATCTGCAAGGCAACAAATTTCATGTCATACATCAGTGATAATAAACCTGATTCTGAATTTCTTACTCCGTCCTTAAACCGAAACCCTCTGGTTTTAGGCTCCTCTGTCCCATTTCTGTAGACTTCACAATCAGTCCTGAAAGACTATGTGGTTGTTTTGTGAAATAATGAAAATAAATGATTCTGAGGACGGTTGTTTTTTATACCCAAACCACCAGTTCATCTATTTAAATGTTGACAGGCATCTTGTGCATTTACAGCAATTTTTTTCACTTTACAGATTTGTAGCTTAAATTAATTTAATGCCAGATTTGCCATTTGTGTGGAAATTCTATTTCCTCCTCACATTCTTTAGCTTAAGGCCATTAATGAATTCCTCCTGATGGTGTACAGTCTCGTGATGGACTGAACTCTGTATTGTACTTGAAAATCTCTGTTAATAGATAACAGAAACCTTATTTATTTATTTAGAGAGATGGTGTGAAACAGGCCCTCCCAGCCAAGCAAGCCACACCCCCAGCAGCCCATCTATTAAACTCTAGCCTAATCACGGGGCAATTTACAATGGCCAATTAACCTACTAACCGGTACGCTTTTGGACAGTGGGATGAAACCAGAGCAGCTGGAGGAAACTCACGCAGTTCATGGGGAAAATGTACAAAGAGCTCGGAAGTCTGGAATGCCCAAAGCTGTAATAGCATTGTGCTAACCACTGTGTTACTGTGTTGGCCATCTGTGTGTTAGTGTGACCCTCCAACAGGACTGATCTCTCTCAAAGGCAGCAATGGTGTCTCTTTTGAGCTTAGTTAACTCCCAACTGTCTTCTGCAAAGCCTTACCAAACTCCTCAGCTCAAGGGTACTAGGGATAAGTAAATAATTAATGCCAATGATGGCAAAATCCGAGAGCAAATAAACAAAATGTAGATGTAAAAATAGCAGTATACAGCCACAGGAGTATGTGGGAATGAAGGAAGTTGTATTTTCCAATATTAAATTAAATCATATCAAGATCAAATAAAGATTAGCTTTATTGGTCACAGGTACATCAAAACGTTCAGTGAATGAATGCATTGCTTGCATCAGTGACTAACATGGTGTGAGGATCGGGGGCACCCACGAGTGTTGTGCCAGCATAGCATGGCCGCTACTTATAACCCTTGAGTCTTTGGAACAACAGAGGAAACTGGAGCACCTGCTGGAATCCAGTGTGGTCAAGGGAGAAGAACATACAAGATCCTCCATCAGCGGTGGGGACTGAACCCTGACCTCTCTGCTGGCGCTGTCATGCTTTACGCTATTCTCTCAGACCATTTTACCCTGAGTAACTTCAGATTCCTGTCTTATCAGATATAATTATCTGTCAGTTTCTTTGTTGCCTTCGCCTATCACCTCAACCCTTTGCCTCTATCTCCAGCCTTCCTTGCCTCATCTGACTCAATCTGTAACTCAACATATCCCCCCCTCCCCTCACCTAGATTCACCCATCGCGTGTCATGTTGTCCCAGCCCTCCCTCTGACCTCCTTGTATTAGCTCTCCATGCTCTACTCTTTCAGTCCAGGTGAAGGTCCTCGGCCTGAAACATCAACGGCCCATTCCACTCCAGTGAACACGTGACAAGTAAAGCTAATCTTTAAAATCCTGAGGTTTTTCTCCGGTATCATTCTTTAGTAGGAGCGTAGTATGCTGTGCTTGGTACCTGATTGGATCGAACAACTTAACCTATAGGAATACAAGAGATTCTGCAGATGCTGGAAATCCAGATTACACGCAAGATGATGGAGGAACTCCACAGGTCAGGCACCATCTACGGGGGGGAATAAACAGTCGACATTTCAGCAGCACTCGAAGAGAAGGAGGAAGATGCCAGAATAAAACAGTGGGGGGATGGGCAGGAGGTCAAGCTAGAAGGTGATAGGTGAAACCAGGTGGGTGAGGGGGGAATGAAATAGAAGCTGGGAAATGGTAGGTGGAAAATGCAAAGGACTGGAAAAGAAGGAATCTGATAGGAGAGGAGAGTGGACCATGGGAGAAAGGGGAGGATGAGGAGCACCAGGGAGATGATAAGCAGGAGAGGAGAACAGTTGAGCGGCGAAGTGGGGAAGAAGGGGGAAGGGGGTGTTGAAGAATTTCCAGAAAGAGAAATCAATGTTCATTCCTTCAGCTGTATGATGTAATTATAAATGTAACAGCAGTTCCTTGTAGGTCTTGTGTGTCAATAAACATCGGGCTGGCTATCTCTGAAATATTGTAGAGCTAATTTGGTGTTGGTGTGAAGGAGCTGTCAGTCCTTCTGATGGACTGACAAATTCTTCACACTGACACCAAATTAGTTTTGTCAGTAAAGCAGGTGAGAAGTTGCATCGTGGATCACACTGCATTCTCCTCCAAATGGCAAATGTCCTTCACCAACAAATGTTATGATCGGTACCGGCAGATGTAATTTTAGCTTTGGAATTGGCAATTTGTCAGTTGTCATCTTACAGAGTGTTGAGCTCTTCCAGTGCACTACTTATCACAGGCCCTCGTGTCTGAACTTTGGAGCTGGGACTGATGCAGGTCTTGAGCTTTGCAAAGACCATTAACCTGCAGGAGTCAGCACCTGATTGATCCAAGTATGTCGATCCTTTCATGGAAAATTTTGTGTATTTCTGTTGAGAGGCAGCTGCGTGAAGTGGGATGTCATAGGGTTGTACAGAGTGGAAAGATGCTCTTCAGCCCTCTCAGTCTATGAAGAGGTGAAGAAGGTTCCTCCTTCAGCTGTTCACCTTTTCTACTTTCTTACTTAATCTCCCCTCCCACAGCCATCCACTTCCCCCCTCACCTTGTCTCACCTGTCCCCTGCCAGTTTGTACTTCTTCCTCTTCACCCATCACCTTCGCATTATTGCTTCTGACCCCCTTCCTTCCCAGCTCAAAGTGAGTGCCTCGGTCTGAGACATAGCAGTGAGGAGCAATGCCTGATGGTGCCAGCAATCAACGACTGGGTTCAGTACCTGCCGCTGTCTGTATGTATGTTCTACCATGACCTGCACGTGTTTCCTCTGGTTTCCTCCCACGTGGTTAGGATTAAGTTATGGGCATGCTTTGTTGGCGACATTTGCCAGATTGTCCCCAGCACATCCTCAGACTGTGTTGGTCATTGATGCAAGCGGCCCATTTCCTTGTGTGTTTCGGTGTGTTGATATACGTACATCAAATAAATCTGATCTTACTCTT
Source organism: Hypanus sabinus (assembly GCF_030144855.1). Classification (NCBI taxonomy): domain Eukaryota; kingdom Metazoa; phylum Chordata; class Chondrichthyes; order Myliobatiformes; family Dasyatidae; genus Hypanus; species Hypanus sabinus. Next base: position 8,611,277 of record NC_082714.1, read on the forward strand.
ATCTAATCTTCTGTCAAATGTATCGAGACACAGTGAAAAGCTTTTGTAGTTGTGCCATCCTGACAGGTCATGCTATCAGGGTAAATGAAGAAAAATGGGATGCAAGATATCCTCCTGTACATCCTGCACGTAATGAAGTGGCCACTGAGTGTGTGTCTGTGATCTTCTGCTGCTGTAGCCCGTCCACTTCAAGGTTCGACGTGTTGTGCATTCAGAGAAACTGATCACCACTGTTGTAATCATGGTTACTTGAGTTACTGTCACCTTCCTGTCAGCTTGAACCAGTCTGGCTATTCGTCTCTGACCTCGGCATTTTTGCCTACAGGATTGCTGGTCATTGGATGTTTTTTTTTTGTTTTTGCACCATTCTTTGTAAATTTTAGAGGCCGTTGCATGTGAAAATCCCAGGAGATCAGCAGTTTCTGAGATTCTCAAACCACCCTGTCTGGCACCAACAATCATTCCACGGTTAAAGTCACTTAAATAACATTTCTTCTCCATTCTGATGTTTGGTGTGAAGAACAGCTGAACCTCTTGACCATGTCTGCATGCTTTTATGCATTGTGTTGTTGCCTCGTGATTGGCCGATTTGATATTTGTATTAACGAGCAGGTGTACCTAATAAAGAGGCCACAGAGTGTAGGTTAAAGTTGTAAAGAAAGTGGAGTGCAGGTAGTCAAATATAGTGGTTTTGGGTATGAATGGGAGTAACATCCAATAATCTGGAAAATCTGCTGGTTCGGCACCACCAAACTCCATGGAGGCTTACCTGAAAGTATGGTGCTTATACCGCACTGGTCTTTTATTAAGACTTGCTCTAACTTGGATTCTTATCTTGGCTTCTTGAACCTTCAGGCACGTTGATGATCCTGAAGTCTGCTTGCAGCAACAACCCCAGCTACATTGATCGCCTTATCTCTGTCTTCATGCGTTCACTGCAGAAGATGGTGAGGGAACATCTAAACCCACAGACCACTCCTGGGGCGTCCGAAACTAGTACAGGTAATGCTGTTGTTTTTCATTTTATCTTTCATCCAGTGAGTCTTTAAACCATAATAAATTGAATTCATTTCCCTGAGCAGGGGTGGCGAACCTTATGGAGAACATGTGCTCAGATTGCCAGTAATCTTTGAAAAAATTTTCAAATTTATTGCCATCTGTCTATGTATATGCAGTACAACCAAATGTAACGGCGTTCCCCCCCCCCCCCCCCGGACTCACGGTGCACCCACGATACATGTATCACACAGCACACATAAATCTAAACATTACCACAAAAAATTCAATAAAGTATTACTAAAAATGTGTGTGCAGCACAGGTAAACAGTAAACAGCTTGCTTTCCTTGGTGGTGGCAGGGTATTCATTAGCCTCACAGCCTGAGGGAAGAAGCTGTTACCCAGTCTGGCCGTCTTCATCCTGGTGCTCCTGTCCCTCCTCCCTGAGGGTAGTGGGTCAAAGAGACTGTGGGGTGAATGGTAGGAATCTTCAACAATGCTTTGAGCCCTTCACATAGAATGTCACAAATGAGGAGAGAGTCCCCAGTGATCCACTTGGAGGTTTCATCTCGTAGGCCATGACAGTTTTGAGCAGAGATTATCGTTGATTAATGAATTAGTAACAATAATTATGGACTTTTTAAAGAAAAAGGATGAGTCCTGTTGCTTATTTGCATGTATTCAGTTTTTTGTACTATAACAGAGACAGATTGAAATAAATGAAGTTTTTAGAAACCTCTTCAAGAATGATTAATTTTGCATCAGTATTTACTCGGGAAATGGACACAGAGTCTATAGATGTGAGGCAAACGCAACAGTGAGGTCTTGGACCCTATACAAATTATAGAGGAGGAGTGTTTGCTGTCTTGAGGCAAATTAGGGTGGATAAAACCCTAGGGCCTGACATGGTGTTCCCTCGGAGCCTGTGGGAGGCTAGTGTAGAAACTGCAGGTGTCATGGCAGAGACAGTTAAAATATTCTGGGTAATGGGTGAGGTGCTGGAGAATTGGAGGATAGCTAATGTTGTTCCTTTTTTTTAGGAAAGACTCTAGAATAAGCCAGGAAATGACAGGCTGGTGAGCCTGACATCAGTATTGGGGAAGTTATTCTAAGGGACTGGATGTTTAAGTATTTAGCTGGACAAAGACTGATTTGGGATGGTCAACATGCTTTGTGTGTGGTAGGTCATGTCTAACCAATCTTAGAGTTTTTCGAGGAAGTTACCAGGAGAATGAATGAAGGCAAGGCCGTGGATGTTGTCTACGTTGACTTTAGCAAGGCCTTTGACAAGGTCCTGGGTGCAAAGTTGGTCAAGAAGGTTCAGTCGCTTGGCATTCTAGATGAGGTAGTAAATTAGATTGGATCCTGGCTTTGTAGAAGAGGCCAGAAAGTGGTTGTAGCTGGTTGCCTGTGACTAGCGGTGTGCTGCAGGGATCAGCACTGGGTTCCTTTTTGCTTGTCATCTAGATCAACGATTGGGATGGTAATGTGGAAAAGTGGATCAGCAAATCTGTGGATGAGACCAAGATTGGGGTGTAACGGACGGTGAAGACTATTAAAGATTGAAGCAAGATCTGGGCCAGCTAGAAAAATGGGCTGGAAATGGCAGATGGAATTTAATGCTGACAAGTGTGATGGGTTGCACTTTGGGAGGGCCAACCAGGGTAGTTCTTACATGCGGGATCCATTTCAATATTTAAGAGAAATTTGGATAGGTACATGCATAGGGTAGGTAGAGGCATAGAGGGCTGTGGCCTGAGTGCTAGTTGATGGGACAGGACAGGTTACTGGTTTGGCACAGACTAGATGGGCCAAAGGGCCTATTTCTATGTTGTAGTGTTCTATGACTGTAACTTTTTTAAAAAAGGCAATTGAAAAATAATACTTCTGAATAGTGTTGTTATTGTAACTGTTTACTTGCCAGACATTGATGTGTACAGCGGGTCTGCGAGGATTTCAAAACACATTATCCAACATCACATCTTTTTTCAACTATCTAGCTGGCAGCATGCCGGTGTGAGACATTTCCCGAGAAAACATCTCACAATCCTCAGGTTGTAAAAAAAAATCACTTACTGCTTTATTTGGCAGTGTAGATAAAGATTCTGTATCTTTTTATTAAGGGTGGTTTTTAAAGAATCTGGGGTGCCATGAGCCATCTTGGGCGCACATGCCATAGGTTCACCAGCCTGCCCTAGACAAAGGGTAAAATGTCATTCATCTCCCAAGCGATCTGTTACTTTTATCAGCAAGTTATTTTGATTTGCAGTCCAATATATATTTTTTGCACAGTAGTGTGAAGGTACAGGGAGGATGAGAAGATGAGTATTTCATATTTCAAAATGTCTTGCGTAATGTACATGAAGACTTTTTTTCCATTGATGTTTCTGAATGATGTGCTTTGTATTGGATCAGTGTTACTGCCTCAAAGAAAACTATTGAAAGTGTTCAGGCATCACAGAATCAGCCGCATACTACGCACTTCATTATACAAGTCCACGAGCATATCTTTCTGATGTCAAGGTGATAACTGTGTAGGGAACGGAACATGGTGTTCTCCCAGTTGACATTCTCAGAGCAGTTTCCATCTCTTCAGTACTCATTCCACAGGATTGTCTGTAGTTCTGCAGATAATGGCAGAGGGAAGCTGAGTTTTTGGATGTTTTCCCATGATTGTGTGGGTTCCAGTTTCCTTCCACAACCTAAAGAAGTGCTAGTTGGTAGGTTAATTGTCTTCTGAAAGTACCCTTCATGTCAGGGCGTGGGAGGAGGATTGGGGTTGAAGTTGATAGGCATGTGAGAGAGAGTAAGCACGACACGGTTAGCGTAGCAGTTAGTACGATGCTGTTACAGTGCCAGTGACCCGGGTTTAATTCCTGTGTTCTGTAAGGAGTTTGTACCTTCTCCTCATGACCATGTGGTTTTCCTCTGGGTGCTCCAATTTCTTCCCACATTCCAAAGACGTATAGGTTAGTGGATTAATTGGCCACATGGGTGTAATTGGGTAGCACGGGCCTGTTGGACAACAAGGGCCTGTTACTGTGCTGCCACTCTAAACAGTAAAATAAAAAAAAACAAGTAGGTCGTGGGAAAATATGTGGGGGAGTGCAATTGTTCTGCGAGTCAGCAGAGGTCAAGAATCCATCTTGTCATACCAGGGGACTGTTCAGTAGTCTGATTAACAGTGGGATAGAAGCTGTCCTTGAGCCTGGTGGTACGTACTGTACCTTCAGACTTTTCTACCTTCTGCCCAACAGGAGAGGCTTTTGTATCATTTGCCCAGTGGGGAGGGGGGGGGGGTGAGACAATGACCAGGGTGCATGGGGGGGTCTTTGATTATGTTGGCTGCTTTATTGAGGCAGCCATAAACACATGAAGCAGTACTCTGTGGGTGTGGTGAAAATTTTGGCCAGGATGTGATGGTTGAGAGGACAGAGAACAATTTACATCAGTGTATTAGAGAATAGGTTTAATCGAGTTCCCCAGCTGCCAGGCTGGGATTTGAATTTGTCTCTCTCTCTCTCATCGTTCTGTGCACTGTGTGATTACTGATCCTGAGACGAGTTTCAAAGTTCAGAGTAAACTTATTAGCGAAGTATGTGTATGTTACCATCTACTTCCCTGAGATTCATTTTCTTGTAAGCATTTACAGGAAAATAAATCAAAAGAACTTATGAAACATTACATAAACAAAGACTGATAAGCAACCAATGTGCAAAAGAAGACAAATTGTTTAAATAAAAAATAATACTGAGTTGTAAAGAGTCCTTAAAAGTGTGTCTGTAGTTTGCTCTTTGGTCTTGTTGACATTGAGTGAAAGGTTGTTGTGGCACCACTCAACCAGGCTTTCCTTCTCCCTTCTATGTGCCGGTTCGTCACCACCTTTTAATTATGGTGTTGTCAGCAAACTTAAATATGGCATCGGAGCTGTACATCGTGATAGGTGTAAAGTGAGTAGAGCGGGGGGGCTAAGCACACAGCCTGTGGTGCACCTGTGCTGATGGAGATTGTGGAGAAGATGTTGCCAATCTGCAAGTGAGGGAATTGAGGACCCAGTTGCAAAGGGTGATATCAAGGCCCAGGTCTTGAAGTTCAAGTTCAACTTCAAATTTATTCTCAGCTGATTGTATGTATATACAACCAAATGAAACAATGTTCCTCCAGGCCATAGTGCACCCACTATACCAATATCACGCACACCATATAAAATAATGTTGCCATAAGTAATAAAATATAATTCAAAATGCATGTTGTGCACAGCACAGCTCTCTGTCCCAGTGACGTCCTCGGTGGTACAGGGTGTTCATTAGTCTTAGCCTAAAGGAAGAAGCTGTTACCCAGTCTGACAGTCCTAGTCCTGATGCTCCTGTACCTCTTTCCTGACGATAGTGGGTCAGAGAGATTGTGGTAAGGATCCTCAACAATGCTTTGGGTCATTGGACGCCATTTCCTGGTGTCAGCGAGGAGGCATGCTCAGGTATCTGCAGTAGAAGTGATTGCTAGCCATGGCTTATCCCAGCTGAGCACAATCAGGGTGGGAGAAGAAAAGGGCCTGTGAAGTCCCTGAATCTGTTGCCCTCCTGATTGTGAAAGGGATCAGGTTAAGGGAAAGGTTATATTTCTACAGATGTATGGTGGTGAGTGTTCTGACTTGTTGCATCACTGTCTGGTGTGGAGGGGCCACTGCAGAGTCTTCTAGTTGCAGCCAGTCCCACATGGGTACTAGCCTCCTCTCCATCAAGGACATCTTCAAAAGGCAGTGCCTCAAGAATGTGGCATCTAGCATTAAACACTTCCATCACCCAGGATATACCCTTTACTCACTACTATCATCAGGGAGGAGGTGCAGGAGTAAGAAAATGCACACCCTATATTTTAGGAACAGCTTCTTCCCCTCCACAATCAGATTCTTGAGCATCTCGTGAATCCATGAACACATCCACACTGATTTGCTCTGTTTTTGCATTTATTTCTCATTGTCCCATACAGTGAATTTTTACAAGGCAACAAATTTCATGCACACATCAGTGATAATAAACCTGATTCTGGTTCAGAACCCTGAACTAATTTATACATTTGTGCTTTGTTGGCAGGATGCAAATTCTTGTCTGGGTGTGACTGTTGAGATGGTGACAGATAATTTACGTCATTGTATTGGGGACGGGGTTGACCTTAGGCAGTTAATGTTTGTATTGATGAAAGGCAAACAAAATCCATTTAAGCTCCACTAACAGTTCTGAAACAAGGCATTTAATTTCAGATTTTTAAACATGTTTGCAAGAGGACACGTGCCCGAAGCAAACACAAGTAATATGTCAAACCGAAGTGTTAATTAAATTGTGGTTTTTGCAAGCACAGCCTATCATGGAACCAAGATAGTAAAAATTCAACAAGCTTTGTTGAATGCTGTTTTGAAAACTCTTTTTCTGCAGATTTCTTTGCCCTCCCTGCAATCAAGGGGTACCCTGCCCTACAGATTCAGCACTTCAGCTATCTTATGTCTTAATTGCTGATGTTGTTGGGATTTAGTAACCTCTATGTAGTCCTCCAGTTTATTTTCTGATGGTTGTAGAATATCCTCTGTGTTAATTAACATGCAGCTAGAGTTAAGTCTTTTGCACAGAGACAAGTCGCTGTGAATTATTAATAGAGTTGAATTCTAGGATAGGTCAAAGATCTTGAAAATGAAGGATTTAGCGCGATAAACATTAAACAGGTATTATTTTTGATACCAGGAGAAATGATTGCAACTCGGTGTCCTGCCATGTAGTATTTTAAAACTGATAGTTACTTAGATTTCTTTTGACAAAAAGAGTGATGTAAATTTGTAACTGACGTGGAAGAGCATTTTGTTAGAAGCACTCAGTAAACAAGATGGAGCAGTAAGCTGAGCTGGGCAGCTTGCTGCAGTGTGCCAGCAAAGAGTGATGTGTGGGAGGTGGCAATATCATTATTGTTGATCATGTTTAATGAGCAACTGGAAAAATATGTGGAGCCAGACATTTACTAGGTTGCATGCCTACAAGCTAAACCCTCAATTTTTTTTTTTGCTGAATTGTTTAAACTGAATAGTGATGGGCTTAAAGTGCTGCAAAAGGGCCAGTAACATCATGAAGGATCCCACCTACCCTGTTCATGGACTGTTTGTCCCACTCCCATCAGGGAGGGGGCTCCTCGCCAGGATCACCAGACTGAAATACAGCTGCTTCTGCCAAGCAGTAGGGCTGATCAACTCCTCCGCGTCCCAACCACCACTGCTTTTTCATTTCTTGTTGGAGTCTCCTTGTGTACAGACACCCACCCATGTGCCTAGCGTCACTTTATGGGCATACAATCATTTATTGTATATGAGCAATCTTGTATATTTATATTTATTGTGAGGTTTTTTAAAATTGTGTTATTTTGTTGTTTTTTCTGGGTTTTTTTGTGCTGCATTGTATCTGGAGTAACAATTATTTCATTTTGCTTTACACTTGTGAACTCAATGACATTAAATAATCTTGAAACTGGATTTTTAATCTTTAGGTTGTTTTCTTGACACCTTTGTCCTGTACCTTAAGGCATTCCCTCTGGCACTCTTTGTTGGCTGGGATGAGGACAAACCCAGGCAGAGAGCTAAAGTAAGGTCAAACTGTGGCATAATCCAGCTGTAATGAGGTGCTTATGTTAACATTGGGAGTATGGACCTCTTCCCCTCTGCCAGCAGATGGCGCTCATAAGCTTTGAGTGGGTTGCTCATTACACTTCCCTTTGCTTCCACCCACCCAAGAATATTTCCGTAGTAGGGCAATCACTCAAGTATGATATTCTCCTAAACTGTCTTTATTGGTGGGTCTTCAGGTAATTGTAGAAGCCAATCCGGAATCCACATAACCGGAATATTATGATGGATTTCTTTAATGGGGAACGCCTGTGTATGACTTTGTTTAACATGGGGAGGCTGTTGCATGGGCAGATCAGGGTTAGAGCCCAGTGGCATGAAAAGCAGGATGACTGGGGTCCCTTCACTGCCGTTGTGCTTTATCATTATCTTCTGCCACGTCTACCCCCGTGTCCTTGGTTGGATTGTTCTTTGCCTGGAACCTCCCTCCTGACCTTCATGCAGAGGATGATCCTACCAGGAGCCAAGTGCCAGCTGGATAAACTCCAGCGTTCTCGGGATCTTGGGAACTAACAAGCCTTTCCGCCACAACAAGGTAACGGTCCTCAGAGGGAACAGAACACAGGGAATGCTGAAAGTCTGAAATACCGCAGACAATACAGGGTGCTTGGGTGGTTTCTGTGGAGAGGGAAGCAGAGCCAGTGTTTCCAGTTCATGACCTTTCATTAGGGTTGGAGAATCATGGATCCCTTCCTTTTATTCTTTCTCCTCATCCCAAACCCTATTGTATCTTTATTCAAAACTCCAAAGATGCTGCAAATCCAGAGTAACAAACAAAGTGTTGGAGGAGCTCCGCAGGTCCTCCCCTACATAGATGCCTGACCCGCTGAGTTCCTCCAGCACTTTGTATGTGTTATCTTTATTCGGTTCCAGATAGAAAGTCACGTGCCTTCATCCACAGGTGTTTCTTCACCTGCTTTTGTTTTTCCAGCGGTCTGTAACATTATAGAATGTGGAACTTTACAGCGTAGTACTGGTCTGTTGGTCCACAATATTGTGCTGACCTCTTAACCTATTCTCAGATCAATCTAACCCTTCCCTCCTATGTAAACCTCCATTTGTCTGCCATCCACGTATCTGTCTAAGAGTCTCTTTAATGTCCCTAATGTGTCTGCCTCTGCTGCCGCCCCGGCGGGCGTTCCACGCACCTTTCGCTCTCTGTAGAAACGCAAGCCTCTGACATGCCTCCTATTTCCTTTTCCTCCAACACCTTAAATACATAAACACAGGAAATTCTGCAGTTGCTGGATAATCAAAGCAACAGACACAAAATGCTGGAGGAACTTAGTAGGTCAGGCAGCATCCATGCCCCCTCCCCCCCCATTCAAGTTCAAGTTTATTGTTATTCAACTGCATACATGTATGTAGTATACTGCCAGACGAAACACCACTCCTCCAGGTCAAGGTGCACAACACAGTACGTATAACACTCACAACATACAAAGTAATATTACCACAAAAAAATCAACAAATACCAAGATGCATTCATGACACAAATTATGAAATAAACAATATAACGTTACATGATGAGAGCTGGGTGGTGGCAGGGAGATTATTAGCCATTTTGCATTTCCACCCTGGGAGAAAGTCTCTGTGTGTCCACTTGATCTGTGCCTCTTATCATCTTGTGCACCTCTATTAAGCCATTTCTCACTCTCCTTCAGAGAGAAAAAAACCCACTTCATTCAGCTTATTATGGTTATTACTCTATTGTGGGTTTATTGAGTATGCCAGCAGGAAAATGAACCTCAGGGTTGTATATAGTGACATATATTTACTTTGCTAATAAATTTACTTTGAATTATCCTCATTATGTGGTTCTCTGTGCCCCTGTTCCAGCCTTCTTCGCTGGTCAGCTTGGCACGTGAAATGATCGAAAGCAGACCTTAGACATTAAACATATGGAGAGTGTTCAGGACTAACAGACTTCCAGCATTTGGGATTTTTATTTTGGATTTCAGTTTTTGTTTGGTTTAGAGAAGAGTTTTGCCATCTTTGTGTTAGCTTTTGTATAAGATGGCTATGATTTCTCATGACTTTTTTGATTTTTTTCTTTTTCACCTTTTCATCTTCTCGACCTGACCTGTGGCTGTTTCTGTTGTTCTTCCAACTACTAACAGTGAGGGTTTTTAATATAATGAGTTGTTCTTCATTGCCTTTTTACAATGCCAATAAAAAGTAATGTTCTGAGCAACGCTTAGTGTCTGAAAGAAAGACTTGAGTTTGTATAGCTCTTAAAATATTGTCATAGTATTCTGGTGGTGGGGTGGAGATGCATCTCTACCAAAGGAGGTGCAAGGCATTCCTCCTTCCCTCTGCTAGCCTGCAGATCAAATTCCTCAAATTCCCAATGGAACGTAGCATCTGTCGTGCCTTTGTAATTACATCAATATGTTGGGCCCAGGATAGATCTTTAGAGAAGTCGATGCCCAGGAAGTTGGGGAGGTTAGTGTCCATGATGGAACTGGCTAAGTTTACAACTCTCTGGATTCGCACCTCTATACCACGGGTGCAAACAGTCTGAATCCTCTCCACAGCAGACCTTTCATCATCGTGAAGTTTATTGATTTCAAAAAATTAATTTTTGAGTGGATCAGAGGAAGCAGCTTCCTATGAAAGGTGTGCTGCAAAGATGCCTTCATGAGGCATTGACAACAATCTCAGTAATAGGCTTGGCATTGAAGAGTGGTTGCATTGATGTGGTGCCTTTGTGTCTGCAAAATGAATGAAATTGTATTTAATCACTAATTTGTGTTTCCGGGCCAAAAGTGTGAATGCTAATTTACTGTTGTGCTTCATTACCATGCTTTGCAATCACCCACACAGCAGCAACCTTGAAGCTGCTGTAAAGTTACCTTGTAGTGACATTTAATGTTGAAACTACCGCTGACTGTTCTACACCTAAATTGCATTCTGCCTAGAAAATACACTAAAGGAATGATAAACACAAGAGATTCTGCAGATGCTGGAAATCCAAACTGCTGGAGGAACTCAGCAGTTTAGGCAGCATCTGTGGAGGGGAATAAACAGTCACTATTTTGGGCTGAGACCCTTCATCAGGACTGGAAAGGTATGGGCAAAAGCCCGAATAAGACGGTGCAGGGAGAGGAAAGAATACAAGCAAGCGGGTGATAGTTGAGACCAGGTGAGGGAGAAGCCACTGCCTGTAAAGATTTTGTACGTTTTTCCTGTGACCACGTGGGTTTCTTCCAGGTGCTCCAGTTTCATCCCACAGTGCAAAGATGTATGATTTGGTGGGTTAATTGGTCATTTTAAATTGTCCTGTGAATAGGCTAGGATTAAATCGAGGGATTGATGGGCAGTGTGGCTCGAAGGGTCATTGAGGAACAATTTCTTTTACATAAAGGGTGTTATGTGTATAAAATTTGCTGCCAGAGGGAGTGGTTGAGACTGATACAATAAAAACTTTGAAAAGACAGTTGGACTGGTCGATGGTTGTGGGCCAGATGCTGGCAGCTGGGACTGCCGTGGTTTGGGATTTCTGGTTAGAATGGACCATTTGGGCCAAAGGTCCTGTTTGAATGCTGTCTAACTCTCTGTACTTGATAAAATCAATACTAAAGCACTGGGAAAAAAAAATAAAAACACAAAATGCTGGCAGAACTCAGCAGGCCAGACAGCATCTATGGGAGGAGGTAGTGACGACGTTTCGGGCCGAAACCCTTCATCAGGAGTGAAGTAACATGGGATGGTCAAGGGGGGTAAGAAGTGGGGGGAGGGATAAAGTAGAGAGCTGGGAAGTGATAGGCTGAAGGGAAATGGGCTAGGGGGAAGGTGGAGAATTATGGGAAATAAAAGAGAAAGAAAGGTAGGGCTGGGGGGAGATATAGTGAGGGGGGAAAAAGAGAAAGAGAACCAGACTAAAATTATACATAGGGATGGGGTAAGGGGGGGCAGGGGTATCAACGGAGGTCTGTGAGTTGGATGTTCATGCCGGCAGGTAGGAGGCTACCTAGGCGGGAGATAAGGTATTGCTCCATCGACCTGCGTGTGGCCTCATCTTGACGGTAGAGGAGGCCATGGACAGACATGTCAGAGTGGGAGTGGTCTGTGGAATTGAAGTGTATGGCCACAGGGAGATCCTGCCACTGCTGGAGGACCGAGCGCCAGTGTTCGGCAAAACGGTCTCCCAGTCTGCGGCGGGTCTCCCCAATGTATAAATGGCCACATCGGGAGCACCGGATACAGTTTATCACCCCAGTTGGCTCGCAGGTGAAGTGGTGCCTCACCTGAAAGGACTGTCTGGGGCCTAGGATGGTGGTGAGGGAAGAAGTGTGGGGGCAGGTGTAGCACTTTTTCCGTTTGCAGGGATGAGTGCCTGGAGGGAGGTTCGTGGGGAGGGATGGGGGGGGATGAATGGACAAGGGAGTCGCATAGGGAGCGATCCCTGTGGAAAGCCGAGTGGGGGGGGGGAGGGGAAGATGTGGTAGATGGTGGGATCCCTTAGGAGGTGGCGGATGTTACGGAGGATTATACGTTGGATCTGTAGGCTGTTAGGGTGATAGGTGAAGACCAGGGGGACTCTATCCCTGGTGGGCTGGCGGGGGGATGGGGTGAGGGCAGAGGTGCGTGAAATACGGGAGGTGCAATGGAGGGCAGAGTTGATAGTGGACCAAGGGAAGCCCCTTTCTTTAAAAAAAAGAAGACATCTCCTTTGTCCTAGAGTGAAAGGCCTCATCCTGACAGCAGATGCGGCGGAGGCAGAGGAATTGAGAGAAAGGGATAGCATTTTTGCAGGAGACAGGGTGGGAGGAGGAATAGTATAGGGAGCTGTGAGAGTCTGTAGGTTTGTAATAGATGTCGGTGGATATGGCCATATCCATATGGCCTTCTGTCCATGGCCTCCTCTGCCGTCAAGCCAACTGGGGTGATATACTGTGTCCGGTGCTCCCGATGTGGCCATTTATACATTGGGGAGACCCGCCGCAGACTGGGAGACCATTTTGCCGAACACCGGCGCGCAGTCCTCCAGCAGTGGCGGGATCTCCCTGTGGCCATACACTTCAATTCCACAGACCACTCCCACTCCAACATGTCTGTCCATGGCCTCCTCTACCGTCAAGATGAGGCTACACGCAGGTCGATGGAGCAATACCTTATCTCCCGCCTAGGTAGCCTCCTACCTGCCGGCATGAACATCCAACTCACAGACCTCTGTTGATAACCCTGCCCCCCCCTTACCCCCATCCCTATCTATTATTTTAGTCTGGTTCTCTTTCTTTCTTTTCTCCCCCCAGCCCTACCTTTCTTTCTCTTTTATTTCCCATAATTCTCCACCTTCCCCCTAGCCCATTTCCCTCCAGCCTATCACTTCCCAGTTCTCTACTTTATCCCTCCCCCCACTTCTTATCCCCCTTCGACCATCCCATGTTACTTCACTCCCGATGAAGGGTTTCGGCCCGAAACGTCGTCACTACCTCCTCCCGTAGATGCTGTCTGGCCTGCTGAGTTCTGCCAGCATTTTGTGTTTTTATTGATTTCCAGCATCTGCAGATTCACTCGTGTTGCCACTAAAACACTGAGGTAGGGGCTCAGCCCAAAACATCAACTAGATGCTACCTGACATGCTGAGTTCCTCCAGTGTTTTGTATGTGTTACTCTGGATTCCCAGCATCCGCAGATTTTCTCCTGTCTGTAGAATCTCAGCAGGGCAGGCAGAGTCTTTATCCCAAATTCATGGTCATTGTTCCATTATGTTTTATGTGCTCCATTTTAGTCTGATTATGCCTCAGTTGTAGCATTTAAAGAATGTTCGGCTATATAAAGGCCATAAGACAGTAAGATGTGAGATGATTCTGGCTGAGGCATTGGGAACTTTTTTAGCTTTATTGCAGCTGGAGTTGGCATTTTCAGCAGGTTACACTCAGTGGCCACTTTGAGAGGTACAGGAGTGGAACCTGGTATTGCCTCCAGCTGCTCCAGGTTCCTCCGCGTTCCAACGATATACTGGTTAGGGTTAATGAGTTGTGAACAGACTGTACTGGCGTTGGAGAGTGTCTTCAGGCTCCTGTATTCCCTCCATGTTTCAGAAATGTAGGACATAAGTTATGAACATGCTTTGTTGGCATCGTGAGACTTGCGGGCTGCCCCAACCACATCCTTGCACAGTGATGGTCATCGATGCAAACGATGCGTTTTATTCTTTGTTTTGATGTATCTATGACAAATAAAGCTAATCTTTTTTAACATGGTGAAACACGTTTCTCTCTGACAGTCACTATCGAGCTGATCATGCTCAGTCTGGAGCTTGTGAAAACTCGCCTTGCTGTCATGAGCATGGAAATGAGGAAGAACTTCATTCAAGTCATCCTGACATCTCTCATCGAGAAGTCACCTGATGCCAAGATTCTTCGGGCCGTGGTGAAGATAGTGGAGGAGTGGGTGAAGAATAATTCTCCCATGGCAGTAAACCAGGTGAGAGCAGTACACTTGGAGGTGCATGTAATTGAAGTCTAAGTTATTGGCATTTATAGAATACTTTAGATTCTGTGATAAATTACATTCATTGGCCACCTCTGACATGGCCTCTTTCTTATAATCACCTGGGAAAACCGTCGCTGGCTATCCATTCAATCTGTGCCTCATATAATCTTCCAGTCAAGATGGCACCTGCCTAACAATGCTCCTTTGGTCGACATCTTCTGGATAGATCATGAAACCATACTTTTCACTTCTTTTATGTCTTTTGCATTTGTTTTTCATCTTGGATGTGGTTCTGGAACTGTTGGAGCCTCTGATTTGCTGTTTGGAGATCGATTGGGTGTTGCAGCGCTCTGCAGTCTTAGGGAGGATTCTGGGAGGCAGGGACAGCGTGAGCCGATGTTTGACTCCATTTTGCTGATTAAAGTGTTGAGGGAGATTGTAGCATCGAGGGGAATGTGGGAGCTTGGAGAATGTTTGGGTGCTTCAGTGATTTCCATCTCCTAGAGGGTTCTGGGAGACAGGCAGCATGCGTGAAATTCATGGCGAGGAGGCTGTGGGACTCTATTTGCTTTTCGACTCCATTTCACTGATTAAAGCTTCCATTGTTCATCGATTAAAGCGACGAGGGAGATCGAAGCATCAAGGTGAGTGCCAGCTGCCTGCCTTTTGATGGCTCTGCTACGGAGAGGGAAAGATCTGCGTGAGAATGTTGCCCAGGTTTTCTGCATATTGAATGTGGACTTGGCCTATAGATTTCCCCCCCAATCTTGTAGTTTTTTATATTCTGTTTTATTCTGACCGGTCTTTCTTGTTTTATTTTGTGCGGGTAGTGGGACTTGAGCGTTGATGTGCCTGTTCCATCTTTTTTGTTTTGCGCAGGAGGAAGGATTTGGAGGTTGATGTGCCTGTTCTGATTTTGTTTGTTTTTTTGTGCAGGGAGGGGACATTTTGGGGGCTGCCTTTCTTTTCTCTCTTGGTTTCATGGCTACACGGAAAAGAAGAATTTCAGAATTATGTACTTTGATAATAAATGAACCTTCGAATCCATATTTCCTGTACACCTCTACAAGTCGCCTCTCATCCTCATTTGTTCCAAAGAGTAAAGCCCGAGCTCACTCAACCCTTCCTATTCTTAAGATCCCTAAGATCTATTCTCTACACTCAGTGGCCATTTTATTATGTACACCTGCCTGTTAATGCAAATATCTGATTAGCCAGTCATATGGCAGCAACACAATGCATAAAAGTATGCAGACGCGATCAAGAGGTTCAATTGTTGTCAGATCAAACATCAGAGTGGGGAAGAAATGTGATCTGAGTGACTCTGACCATGGAATAATTGTTGGTGCCGGACGGGGTGGTTTGAGTATCTCAGAAACTGCTGATCTGTGATTTTCACGCACAACAGTCTCTATAGCGTATACAGAGAGTGGTGAGGAAAACAAAAGATACCCAATGAGCAGTAATTCTGTGGGTGAAAATGCCTTGCAAAAGGATGGAGGAGAATGGCCAGACTGATTCAAGCTGACAGAAAGGTGATAGAAACTCAAATAACCACATGTTACACCAGTGATATGCAGAAGAGCATCTCTGAACACGCATCTCTGAAGTAGATGGGCTACAGCAGCAGAAAATCACAAATGTGCACTCAGTGGCCACTTTATTAGGTACAGGAGGTACCAAATAAAGTGACCACTAAATGTATATTTAATCCAATGTGTTTAGTCGTAGAGAAATACATCGCGGAAGCAGGCCCCTCAGCCTAACTCATCCATGCTAACCGAGATGCCTGCATAAGCTAGTTGCATTTGCTCGTGTTTGAGCCATATCCCTCTAAATCCATTGAAATAATGTGAGGGTCATGTTTTCACAGAAAGTAGTCCTTTTGCCCAAATCGTCCTGGCCACCCAAGGTGCCCCTGTAATCTAGTTCCATTTGTTCATGATGCCATGACTTAATGAAAGCTTACTAGAAACATCTTAAAAATAATTTAATATGTTAAAAGACAATTTTTATATAAATGCCACATTACTCTTTGTATTCATGAACTATTTCAGGGCTATGTGTATTATCCAAGGGTGCATCAGGATATAGAACCCAAGGTTTAAGTAGTTAATTCTATAATGTCCCATGCCTTGCAATGTAACACTTAATTGGTGTGACATGATGTTATGCTTTATAATGCTGAATGTCCTGATTGCATTTTGCAATATTTCTTGAAGCAATTATTTAATTGAGTTTTAAGTTTCTGAATATTGAAGCCAGCACACATTGCAGATTGTTGGCTATGGGTGGGAACGGGAGAACAGAACAGTACTCTGTGACTGCTTTGAAAGATTGTAATGTCTTCAGTCCTTACATCTGTTACTGCATTGAACCTCCACTGATTACTAATGCATCAGGAGATGGATTATTGTTTTTATTCCTGTGTCATTAACCAAGCATGGCATTTAGAACATAAAACAGTACAGGCCCTTCGGTCCATGGTGCTGTGCCAACCTTTAAATAACTCCAAGATCAATTTAACCCTTCCCTCGCACATAGTCCTCTTTTTTTAAAATCATTCACGTACCGTACTTATCCTCTACCAGCACCCCTAGGCACCTGCCACTCTGTGTAAAAACAAGCTACCATTGACGTCCCCACCCCCCCATACTTTCCTCCAATTGCCTTAAAATTATGCCGTCTGGTATTAGCCATTTGACTGTTCACTGTCATCCTCCTCCTCTCCAAAGAGAAAAGTCTTGACTCGCTCAGCCTATCCTCATAAGATGAAATTTCACAGTACATTTATCATCAGTGTGTGTATACATTATACAACCTGGAGTTCATCTCCTAACAGGCAGTCAAAGCAAAAAACCCCACAAAAATGAAGACCTCAGGCACCCAGTGTGCAGAGAAGAAAAACAAATCACGCAAACAATAAATGCAAGTTAATATTGTTCTGAACTGAAGTCAACAAAGATGGTCCTGTCCATAGATCCTCAGTTCAGTTCAGAGTGGAGCTACGAGCTGAACTGGCCCAGGCCCTGAAATCCTGACATTTTCAGTATGGGATCAGTGGCTTCAGTACGCTTTGGGACCTGAGCCCCGAGCCTGTAATCCAAACTTTTTGATTGGGCCCAGTGCTTAAATTGTCCAAACATCAGGTTCAGTTTTTTCAATACACTCTGGGACCTGGAATCAGAACCGAAAATGGGTTTAATATCACTGGCATTTGTCATGAAATTTGTTAACTTTGTGGCAGCAGTACAATACATGATAAATACAGAGAAAAGAAACTGAATTACAGTAAGCATATATATGTGTATTAAATAGTTAAATAAGTAGGGCAAAAACAAATAAAAAAGTAGTGAGGTAGTGTTCATGGGTTCAATGTCCATTCAGAAATCTGATAGCAGAGGGGAAGAGGCTGTTCCTGAATCGGTGAGTGTGTGCCTTCAGGCTCCTGTACCTATTTCCTGTTGGTAACAATGAGAAGAGGGCATGTGCTGGATAAATCTCTTCTCATAGGCCCTTTCCCTTTGGAGCGAAGAAGGATCTGAAGTGACTTGATAGAGGTGTACAAGATGATACAAGGCAGAAAGAGAGCGGACAGCTGATTTTGAATAGGTTAAAAGGTTGGCACTACATTATGAGCCAAGGGGCATATACTGTCCTGTACTATACCTGTCAATTGCTTACACAGGCAGTCAAAACTAGCTGGGAGGATGCTCTGGTCTGCATGGGCCAGTTGGGCTCTATAACAATTATTGTGGAAACTATTCCCATGCCTTATTTCACACAGGCGAATTGCTTTAGCCCAGATACAGTATCAAGAAGAGACTGAAGTTTGCCCCAATTCTGCATTCATTAGACAAAGCAGGCTGGGCATCCTAGCGACTTTAGAATCCATTACATTCCAAGTCCTGCAAAGGAGCAGACCAAACCTCTTCTCCCTTACTCAGCACAAATGATCATCAGTTTCATTGCTTGCTGCATGAGAAACGAATATAGGCTCATTAACATTTGCAAGTTGCAAGTTACAACATATTTTGTGCATTAATATTTTAAAATGGTTTCTGATCCAGTATGAATAATTAAATGGACAGCAGTGAAATCTGTGATATTAAGTCATCATTTGCGAACCAGACTCCATCTCTTGGCAAAGTGATTACCAGTTCACGAGGATTTAATTTCTCGTTAAATGTAACCAAGTTAATTTTTAGAGCAAGGATCCAATTCAATCTGCATCACACTGCTGACTCTTGCATCTGGCAGTCACAAGCCACTCTCTGTGGCCACTTTATTAGGTACACCTGTTCTAGTAGGCAGCCGTCGATCCCAGCGGATCATGGGTTTGTGTCTCTGGTGGACTGTCCTATCAATGGAGCAAGCCTGGGTAGGAAGGTTTGAAGAACCGGCCGTTGCCCATGTAGCGGGTTCCCCCTCTCCGCGTCACTGATGTAGACCAAGGGAAGGGCAAGTGCCGATACAGCTTGGCACCAGTGTTGTCGCAGACACCTGTACACCTACTCGTTAATGCAAATCTCCAATCAGCCAATCATGTGGCAGCATCTCGGTGCATAAAATAATGCAGACGTGGTCAAGAGATTTAGCTGTTCTTCACACCAAACACCACAATGGGAAAGAAATGTGATCTAAGTGACTTTGACCGTGGAATGATTGTTGGTGCCAGATGGGGTGGTTTGAGTATCTCAGAAGCTGCTGATCTTCTGGGATTTTCATGCACAATAACTTGTTGATAATCCAGAGAATGGCGCAAGAAACAAAACATCCAGGGAGCAGCTGTTCTCTGGGCAGAAACATGTTAATGAGAGAGGTCAGAGGATAATGGCTGGACTGGTGCAAGCAGACAGGGAGGCGACAGTAACTTAAATAACCACGCGTTACAACAGTGGTGAGCATCTCTGACCACTCAACATGTCAGCATTTGAAAAGGGTGGGCTACAACAGCTGAAGACCACGGGGATACACTGACTATAGTGGAGCTTATATCACAGCCTGGTATGGAAACACCAAAACCCTTGAATGGAAAACCCTACAAAAGTAGTCTGTTACACGTAAAACCCTCTTGAGGACACTTACATGAAGTGTTGGCACAGGAAAGCAGCATCCATCATCAGGGACCCCTGCTGCTGCAGTTTCAGTTTTTGTTTTCAAGCACCCCGGTTATACTGCACCTGATTCTAAGCCATTAGATACAAGTTTGTGTCTTTGTGATGCTGGTGTTCACAATGTTCAGCAGCCTGACCAATCGCACTACTGAATGCTGGTACCGTTGAAGATCACTTCACTTTATTTACCAAGGGAAAGCTTAATCTGTATTAATTTCCTTTTGCAAAGAACGCTCACATACTGACCTTCCCCGCCCGCTCCCTCCAGTGTTATCCACTGGTGTGTCAGACATTCGCCTGGTGCTGAATATGATATTAGAAAATAATAATCAGCTGAGGACAGACTTGCCTGATAATCAATGCTGGAATCACACCCTTGATCCAGAGTGCCCCAGAGGTCTGGCACTGAGCTAATCATACTCTGCCCTCCTGCCTATCACCGCTGTCTCGCTTGTTTGCAGTGGTGCTTTAATTCTTGTTCCTGTTTCCTCTATTTGTTCATTTGGAATCTGTGATTTGAAGTGTAACATGTATGAATGCACAGTGCAGCAGCCGGTCACAGAGTCACACAACGTGGAAGCAGTCCCTTTGGTCAGGTCCATCCTGACCAAAATGCCCATACTAGCTAGGCCTATTTGGTCCATATGTGTTCATTTTTATTTAGAGATGTCACGTGGTAATGGGCCCTTTCAGCCTAATGAAACCATTGTGCTGAGTTATTCCCATGTGACCAATTAACCTTCTAACCAGTATGTCTTGGAGTGTGCAGGGAAACTGGAGCACCTGGTGGAGACCGCTGCGCAATCAGAGTGGATAGCCTAATGCTTTTACAGTGCCAGTGACCCAGGTTCAACTCCTGCCACTGACTGTAAGGTGTTTGAATGTTCTCATGACTGCACAGGTTTCTTCCCATGATCCAAAAGTAAATGGGTTAGTAGATTAATAAGTGTGATTGTGTGGTGCAGGTTCTTTGGGATGGGAGGGCCTGTTACCATGCCAAATCTCTAAATAGATTAGTAATATATTTTTTAAATTGTTATTGTACTTGCCTTATCTGCTTCTTCTAGTAGCTTATTCCATTTACATGCCACCCTTTGTGTTAAATATAATAATTCCTTTTGACTTCCTATTAACTCTCGATCTTCTCACTTTAAACCTACGCCTTTTAGGTCTTCATTCCCCAAATCTTGTGAAAAAATGACTGCCCCCCCCGCCCGCCCTGCTTCTTCATTGAAATCAACACAGCTCTCCCTAGCACATTCCTTTATTCACCCTTTGTCTCTGACCATTGCTGAGATCGAAAAATCTTGCTCCCTCTGCCTTAAATAGACATTAATAGATTGTCCATAATTAATGGACGCCCTAATTAATAGAATTGTATTATATAACTGATAGGTTGGGCAAGCTAGGGCTTTCTCTTTGGAGTGAAGGAGGATGAGAGGTGACTTGATAGAACTGTACAAGATGATAAAAGGCAGAGATCGAATGGACAGCCAGAGACTTTTTTCCAGGGTGGAAATGGCTAACATGAGGGGGCATATTTTAAGGTGATTGGAAAGAGGTGGGTTCTTCACACAGAGAGTGGTGGGTGTGTGGATCGCCCTGCCAGAGGTGGTGGTAGATACATTAGGGATATTTAAGGGACTTGGATAGACACATAGATGAAAGAAAAATGAAGGGCTATGTAGGAGGGAAGGATTAGATTGATCTTCGAGGAGATTAAAGGGCATTTCAAGCTCTTCTCCTTATATCTTTCCTCAGAAGTTGAACATGTCCTTAGGAAGTGCCCATGGAGGGCAAGCGATTGGGGGAAGGTCAGTGGTTTGGGAAGGGTTGTGGCAGGTTATGGGGCTGCAATGTGGAGAAACATCTAGCTGAATAATTTCTCTTTTCTCTGCAGACACCGACGCTGAGGGAGAAATCTATTTTATTGGTTAAAATGATGACCTATACGGAAAAGCGCTTTCCAGATGACCTTGAATTAAATGCTCAGTTCCTGGACCTCGTTAACTATGTCTATAGGTAATTGTAGTAATTAATCAAAAATTTCATTAGTTTGCGCACCTGTCTTTGCACGACACTCTTGGGAGGTCCAGACTCGTCTATTCCTGTTGAAAAAAAGACTAAAGATGATTTATATTTGTCACATGTATGTCAAAACATACTGTGAAATGTATCATTTACATCAAATCAAATTTCTGAGCATTGTGCTGGGCAGCCCGCATGCTTCTGGCACTGTACGTACCATGCGGACAACTAACTAGCCGTAACCATGATGAGTTGAAATGTGGGAGAAAGCCGGAGCACTCTGAGGAAACCCACTCCTTACAGGCAGCGGTTGGATTTGAACTCCGATCAGCGACAGTTGGCACTAAAAAGCAATGCCCACACCCCTGAGCTACTGTGCTATTGTACCATGCCAAACGCCTTGCCAATTTCTGATTTAGATTTACATTGAAGCATACAGTGCAATGCTTCAACAGCCAACACACTCGAGTGCGCTGGGAGCCGCCCGCGAATATCACCGCGTCTTCAACACCACATGTCCATAATGCTCAACAGAGCAGCACAGAACACAACAAGCAACAAAGCGACAACAGAAAAACAAGTCCTATTCCTCCCACCCATCTACTCACTCGCACGGACAGTCCTCCCAACTCCAGAACAGACCTCTGGCCTCCATAGAACATAGCCTTCTATTTTTCTAAGCTCCATGTACCTATCCAGGAGTCTCTTAAAAGACCCTATTGTTTCTGCCTCCACCACCATCGCCGGCAGCCCATTCCACACTCTCACCACTGTGTTTTTTTTTTAAAAAAAAGCTTACCCCTGACATCTCCTCTGTACCTACTTCCAAGCACCTTAAAACTCTGCCCTCTCATGTTAACCAGTTCATCCCTGGGAAAAAGGCCTCTGACTATCCACATGATCAATGCCTCTCATCATCTTGTGCACCCCTATCAGGTCACCTCTCATCCTCTGTCGCTGCAAGGAGAAAAGGCCGAGTTCACTCAACCTATTCTCTTAAGGCATGCTCTCCCAAACCAGGCAACATCCTTGTAAATCTCTGCACCCTTTCTATTGTTTTCACATCATTCCTGTAGTGAGGCAACCAGAACAGAGCACAGTACTAAAAGTGGTCTGACCAGGGTCCTATATAGCTACAACATTGCATCTTGACTCTTAAACTCAATCCTACGATTGATGAAGGCCAATACACCGTATGCCCTCTTAACAACAGAGTCAACCTGCGCAGCGCCTTTGAATGTCCTATGGACTCGGACCCCAGGATTCCTCCACACTGCCAAAAGTCTTGCATTAATACTATATTCTGCCATCATATTTGACCTACCAAAATGAACCACTTCACACTTAACTGGGTTGAACTACATCTGCTACTTCTCAGTCCAATTTTGCGTTCTATCAAAGTCTGACAGCCTTCCACACTATCCACAACACCCCCAACTTTGTGTCATCAGCAAATTTACTAACCCATCCCTCCACTTCCTCATCCAGGTCATTTATAAAAATCACAGAGTAGGGGTCCCAGAACAGATCCCTGAGGCACGCCACCGGTCACTGACCTCTATGTAGAATATGACCCGTCTACAGCCACTCTTTGCCTTCTGTGGGCAAGCCAGTTCTGGATTCACAAAGCAATGTCCCCTTGGATCCCATGTCTCCTTACTTTCTCAAAAAGCCTTGCATGGGGTACCTTATCAAATGCCTTGCTAAAATCCATATACGCTACATCTACTGTTCTACTTTCATCAACATGTTTAGTCACATCCTCAAAAAATTCAAGCAGGCTCATAAGGCAAGTTTAACAAAGCCATGCTTGACTTTTCCTAATCATATTATGCCTGTCCAAATGTTCATAAATCCTATCTCTCAGGATCTTCTTCCTTAACTTATCAACCACTGAAGTAAGACTCACAGGTCTGTAATTTCCTGCGCTAACTCTACTCCCTTTCTTGAATAAAGGAACAACATCTGCAACCCTCCAATCCTCTGGAACCTCTCTTGTCCCCATTGATAATGCAAAGATCATCGCCAGAGGCTCAGCTATCTCCTCCCTCGCCTCCCACAGTATCCTGGGGTACATCTCATCTGGTCTTGGTGACTTATCCAAGCATCAGCGCATCCTCTTCCTTAATATCTACATGCTCAAGCTTTTCATTCCACTGTAAGTCAATCCCTACAATGGCCAAGATCTTTTCCCGTAGTGAATACTGAAGCAAAGTACTCATTAAGTACCTTTTCTATTTCCTCCAATTCCGTACACACTTTTCCACTGTCACACTTGATTGGTCCTATTCTCTCACGTCTAATCCTCTTGCTCTTCACATACTTGTAGAATGCCTTGGGGTTTTCCTTAATCCTGTCCACCAAGGTCTTCTCATGGCCCCTCCTGGCTCTCCTAATTTCTTTCTTAAGCTCCTTCCTGCTAGCCTTATAATTTTCTGGATCTCTATCATTACCTAGTTTTTTGAACTTTTTGTGAGCTCTTCTTTTCTTGACTAGATTTACAACAACCTTTGTACACCACGGTTCCTGTACCCTACCATCTTTTCTCTGTCTCATTTGAACGTACCTATGCAAAACCCCACGCAAATATCCCCTGAACATTTGCCACATTTCTATCACGCGTTTCCCTGTGAACATCCGTTTCCAATTTAAGCTTCCAGGTTCCTGCCTGATGGCCTCATATTTCCCCTTACTCCAATTAAACACTTTACTAACTTGTCTGATCCTATCCCTCTCCAATGCTATGGTAAAGGAGATAGAATTGTGATCACTATCTCCAAAATGCTCTCCCACTGAGACCCCTGACACCTGATCAGGTTCATTTCCCAATACCAGATCAAGTACAGCCTCTCCTCTTGCATTGTGTCAAGAAACCTTCCTGAACACACCTAACAAACTCCATCCCATCTAAACCCCTCGCTCTAGGGAGATGCCAATCGATATTCAAGAAATTAAAATCTCCCATCACAACAACCCTGTTATTACACCTTTCCAGAATCTGTCTCCCTATCTGCTCCTCGATGTCCCTGTTACTATTGGGTGGTGTGTTTTTAAAAAAAGACCCACCCAGTAGGGTTATTGACCCCTTCCTGTTCCTAACTTTCACCCACAGACTCCGTGGACAATCCCTTCATAACTTCCTCCTTTTCTGCAGCCGTGGCATTACCTCTGATCAACAGTGCCACACCCCCACCTCTTTTGCCTCCCTCCCTGTCCTTTCTGAAACATACACTCTAAGTAACCATTCCTGCCCCTGAGCCATCCAAGTCTCTGTAATGGGCACAACATCATAGCTTTTCCGATTGCAGGCATTGGTCTTTGACTTCCAGCCCTCCGGATATCCTTCTGACTTTGATCTTTGGTATTGACCCCTGGACTAGCTGATGATGGGACCATGAACTCTGGGCACACTGACTCACCAGCCTTTGTGCCTCCCACTTACGTGGGTGCTTCTGTTGAATACAATAGTTTATATTTTAGAAGCGAGGTTATCTTAATGTCAGCATACCAAATCACCTTATCTACATTCACTTTCTAATGAGGTTGGCATTGAAGGAAATGTAAATTTATATTTGAAATCTATTTTACAGCTAATGAAAAGAAATCTCATTTTGTAAATGCTAATTCAGCGTAGAGGCTGTGCAGCCTCCTCAGCAGGTGTCTGTGGGGGAGGAGGTGGCACTGTCTACTAAAATATTCTGAGATGATGCGTTTCATGTCTTCAAACATTGTTAAAAGTTTGGCTTTGAAGAATTCTGAAATCTCTTGTGCTTAGCACAGATCGTGTTGGCACATGATGCTGTGATGGAAGAGAGCCAGTTTTAGTTTCTGACAGAACATGGTGCACGTTTAGTTTTTTTATTCTCCACAGTATCTCCTTGTGCACCTTCTTCCTTTGTTCTCTTTTCCTCTGCTCTTGTTCCTCATTTGCCCCTTCCCCCGCTCTAACACCTCACACACCGTCCCCTGTCAGACCCTTCCTGCTCCTCTTCCTGCCCTTCTCAGCTCTGCTCCCTCCTGTCCCTCTGACCCTCACCCCTTCTCCTGCCTTTCTCAGCCCTGTGTCCTCCCTTATCTCTGACCTCACGTCCTCCTGTTCCTAACTTTCTACCCTTCTGACCACCTTCCTTACCTCTCGGCCTTTCTTCTGGTGCCCTTGCCCCATTTCCCTCCTTCCCTACGCAGACCCTCTCCTCCTAACCTCTCACCCACCCTCTTCAACCTGTCCTCCTCCTGCCCTCCTCACCTCTTTTCCTTTTATCTGCCACACTCACCCCCTCCATCCCTCTGACCTTTTCTCCTTTTCCTGCCCTCTCACCACCTGCTCACTCCTCCTGCACCGCCTTGTTGATGCCTCTGTTGTGCCTTCACCATCTCACTCCTCTTTCATCTTCCTCCATCCCTACTTCTGACCATGACACTGTCTCTCCTCTCCCGCCTCTGAGGTGGAATTTCTTTAGCCAGAGGGAGGAGGCTCTGTGGAATTCATTGTGGAGGCCAAATCATTGGGTATATTTGCAGTGGAGGTTGATAGGTTCTTGATCAGTAAGGGCATCAAAGGTTACAGGGAGACACTGGAGAACGGAGTTGAGAGGGAAAATAAGTGAACCATGATCGAATGTTGGAGCAGGCTCGATGGGCTGAATGGCCTG
This sequence comes from Hypanus sabinus, assembly GCF_030144855.1. NCBI lineage: Eukaryota > Metazoa > Chordata > Chondrichthyes > Myliobatiformes > Dasyatidae > Hypanus > Hypanus sabinus. The sequence continues at coordinate 8,637,176 of NC_082714.1, forward strand.
ATTCTAACCTGATGTCTTATGGTCTCTCCCCCATATCCCTGCCCTGGTCTGTTTCTTCATTCTTCCTTCAGTGACTTTGTCAGAATCTGCTTTCTTCTACTCCTCTAAAGTTCAAAGTGAATTTATTATCAAGGTACATATATGTCACCATACACTATCTTGAGATTTATTTTATTGTGGGCATTCAAAGTAAATACAAAGAAACACAATAAGATCAATGAAAAACCACCCATGACAAGACAGGCAAACAACCACTATGCAAAAGTTAACAAACTGTGCAAATACAAAAAGAAAAAAACCCAAAATAATAAGTATAAGAAGTAAGCGGTAACTGTCAAGAACGTGAGATGAAGAGTCCTTGAAAATGAGTCCATAGGTAGTGGGAACAGTTCAGTATTGGGTTGAATGAAGTTGAATCTTCTGGGTCAAGTGTAACAACTGTTCTTGAAACTTTTCCATACACAGCTTACTCTACAATTTGATCGCGGTTGATTTATTTTCCCTTTTAACTCCATTCTCCTGCCTTCCCCCCCTAAATTTTGACCATATGGGAGGGCAGGAACGGCCTTTTTAAAGTGACTTTTGTATCAGCCAGCTTGCATGTCCCTGGATTCATAGATAGATCAGAACAAGTGAGAACGACACAAGAGATTTTACAGATCCTGGAAATCTTGAGCAACACACAGAATGCTGGAGAAACTCATGAAGGGTCTCTGCCCAAAACATTTATTCTCCTTAGATACAGACTGACTGCTGAGCTCATCTAGCATTTTGTTTGTGCACTTATACATATTCCAATCTTCTTTACTCTACATGCTGAGTCCTCTGTGCTTGTGATATCTGATGCAGGGATGAGAACCTTTCTGGCAGTGAACTCACGGCGAAGCTGGAGCCAGCATTCCTGGCTGGATTGCGCTGTTGCCAGCCCCACATCCGGGCCAAGTTCTTTGAAGTTTTCGACAACTCCATGAGGCGGCGGGTCTACGATCGGTTGCTGTACATCACCTGTTCTCAGAACTGGGAGGCCATGGGAAGTCACTTTTGGATCAAGCAGTGTATTGAGGTGAGGAAAGAATTGTCGTCACTGTCAGCTTCCCTTTGCAGGTGTCTTGGTTACTCCAGATCACTTTAGTGGGGGTGCACATCTCACACAATCTCTCATGGTCCTAGAACACATTGTACATAATCAGAAAAGCTCACCAATGCCTCTACTTCCTTAGGAGGCTGAAGAGAACTGGACTTTGCACATCTGTACTCACATCATTCTACAGATTCACGGTAGAGAGCATCCTGACAAAGCTGCATCACTGCATAGTAGAGAAACCGCATTGCAAGAAGGCTGTACAGTGGGTAGTCAGAACTGCACAGTGCCTCACTGGTACCAGTCTACCCACCATCAAGGACATATATACAGAAAGTTGCAGAAATAGGGCCACTAACATCTTGAAGGAACCCACCCACCCTATTCATAGACTGTTTGTCCCACCCCCATCAGGGAGGAGGCTACGTAGCATCTATGCCAGGACCACCAGACTCAAAAGCAGTTACTTCCCCCAAGCAGTAAGGCTTATCAATAACTCCACCCACTAACCCACCCCTCGCACCATTAACCACCACTACTTTATCATTTTCTGCATCACCTTATGTACAGACACTCCTGTGCCTAGCGTCACCTTATGACCGTACAATCAGTCTATGTATGTAAGCTAACTTATGTATTTATATTTATTGTGCTTTTAATTATTATTTTGTTCTTAATGTGTTTTTTTGTGTTGCGTTGGATTTGGGATAACAGTTGTTTCGTTTTCCTTTCCACTTGTTTATAGGTAGTGACATAAAACAATCTTGAAATACGAAATATTGCAGAGATTTTGAGTTTAGATGTAGAGAGAAGTGCTTCACTTTGGAAGTTTGAATTTAAATGCAGAGCAGTGGTAGTGTGATTACTCCAGTTGAGTATGATGTTCTTCTGAGGATTGTCTGTTGGTGGGTCCTCAATGCACCGCACAAATAATACGTTGGTGTGTGATTTTCTCTTGCCACAAAGATGAAATAAGAGCATTGAAGAAACAACTGCTTTGGGTTAAAATGTTTTCTGTTTCTTGAGAGGGATTCATTTTGCATAACATTCTTTTACTGCTCCTGTGTGCCAACTCGAAGCCCCATGAAGTTGGAGAGCTGAATTTCACTTAGGGTATGGAATGTGTATAACTGCTGCAGATCTCCTTGGCTTCACAGAGCCTGCAGGTGTGTTCAAAAAGCATGCCCCCCACCCCATGCAGAGCTCATAATATTTCAGAGGCCTTTCTGGATGCAGCAGTCTTGGTATAGACTGTGCTTTTAACCTATGGCTTTATCAGCGGCATCTCCCGCATGCGGTCAAATCTTTACCATGTTCAGTTGATAACATCACTGTTGTCAGATCTTGAATTATTTAACGTTGAATTGCACATAATGTCCGGAATAGATGAAACTGTCAGGTCTCCACAGGAACTCCCTCATACTCCATCTGAAACCATCAGCAATGCTGTGAACACAAGATACCATTGTTGAGTCGTAGAGTGATACAGCCCATCTAGTCTGTGCTGACCTGATCTTCTGCTTAGCCCAACCCACCTGCATTTATGGAGTGAAATTAACAGGGCTGGAACCTTCATCCCGACTGGAAAGGAAGGGGATAGACACCATAATAAGAATGTGGGTGGGAGGGGAAGGAATACAAGCTGATAGGTGAAATGAGGTGAAGGGGAAGATGGGTGGGTGGGGAAAGGTAAATGAAATAAGAAGATGGGAGGGGACTGGTGGAAGAGGTAAAGGGCTGAAGAAGATGGCATCTAATAGGAGATGAAAATGGGCAATGGAATAAAGGGGAGTAGGTGAAGAGCAGGTCATGATGGTTCACAACTTTTCCTTGGAACGTTGCTAATTTGATTGATTGTAATGTATCAGAAGCATTGATGGGGTCAGGATCTTTATCCCAGCAGAGAAACTTTAAATACTAGAGGACATGCGCTTCAGAGGAGAGGGAGAAAGCTTAAAGGAGACGTGTGGGGCATGTTTTTCACCTTAGAGTGGTGGGTGCCTGAAATGGACGGTGGGAGCAGGTGTGATGGTGGTGTTCACAGGTTATTAGACAGAAACATAAATATGCAGGAATAGAGTGTTATGGATCACGTACAAGCAGAAGAAATTTAGTTCAATGAGTATCGTGTTTCATGCAGATAATGTGGCTGGAAAGGCCTGCTGCAGTGCTGTGTAATACTAAACAACACTGGCAGAGAGAGAGAGAAATGGAGCTAATATTTTCAGGTCGAGTTTATTGTAATGTGTACAAGTGCATTGAAAATATAGCAGCATCACAGACATGCCCTGTAGGTACAGACAACACTTAGAATATAAATCATACATAAGTTATAAAAATTGTACTTACTTACTACCCACTACTGGCATTGGCATTTAGGGCAGCAGTGAAGGCCCTCCATCTCTGTCTGTCCTTGGCCAATTCAGGTCTTGATTTGGCAGTGTTCCTTTATTGTGTCAGTAGCTTCCTCTCGGTTTCTGGTCAGCGATGCAAGCCCTGGGTGGAGACTCAGGAATACCGTCTTAGGATTCTTCTTTGCTGTTTCTGTAACAGTTTTGCTTGACCAGTCAGGGTTGTTAGCCCTGAGCTGAACCCCTGAACCTGGAGGATCGGTGGACTGCTCTTAGTCTGACCTCTACCCTTTGACCTGCTTGGCATGGGTGACCCTACTAAGAGCCAAAACTCCAGCCAGCAGAGCTTTCTGGGTCGTCGAGGCACACAAGCCGCCAAACCAGGACAAGGTTGTGGTCCTCTTAGAAGATACAACACTGAAGAGAGAAAAACAAAGACAATGCAGAGAAAAGACGTTACTGTGGAGGGCAAAGAAACAATCAGAGACACGTCAATGTTAGTAAGGTCTGCAGGAGCAGAATTTGACCACTTGGTCCATTGAGTCTGCTCTGTCATCCTATCATGGCCGATTTATTATCTCTCTCAACCCCATTCTCCTGCCGTCTTCCCATAACCTTTAAAGTCCTTGCTAATCAAGAACCTATTAACCTCCGCTTGAAATATACCCAATAGTTCAGCCCACAGGCATCTGTTGCAATGTATTTCACAAGTGCACCACCCTCCAGCTAAAGAAATCTCTCCTCACCTCTGTTCAAGGGGATGCCCTTGTATCCTGAGGCTGTGCTCTCTGGTCTTAGTGAATAATTGATGGCATCATTGAGTTCAAAGTATATTTATTGTCGAAGTATGCATACGGTATACAACCGTGAAATTCATCTTATTGCAAGCAGCCACAGAACAAAGAAACACAGTGACCCTTTTAAAGAAAATCCCCACACAACCATCGAACACTCAGTGTGCTCCCCAATTCAGGCAACGTAGAGGAACAATAAAAAGTAAACAAGTAACATTAACTGCAGAATCCCCGAAAGTAAGTCCACAGTTATGGAGCTGCTGAGGCGAGTAAAGCCGGTCCAGGAGCCCAGAGTCAATTCAGCACTGAAGCATCGTCCGACTACTAAGAGAAGTAAGTAAAAGCACAAGGAACATCAACTGCAGAGACCCTGAAAGTGAGTCCGCAGCTGCAGAGTGCGTTCAGTGCTGAAGCGAGTGAAGCCAGTCCAGGAGCCTGATGGCTGCAGGACAATAGCTGCTCCCAAACCTGGGGACATTGGGGCACTTCCCGCTTGCTGGCAGCAGTGAGAAGAGAAAGGTCAAACGCAAACACTGATCACCGGTTTTTTGCTCTTGTCCTTTTATCGCCGCTTTAATCAGAGTGGAGTAATGGAGTCGACCACGGATTTGTGTTCTGCCGTTAGGAATTGACTCAGTGTGCAGCCTCAGTGATGGCCGTAGCTGTTCCCTCTGCTCTCATCCGTGCCGAGCCCCCAGGTGATTGCGGAAGTGCCAGATTGTTGAGTGGGCTCAAAAATCCGTCTTTAAAAGGGAAATTTCCGGCTGTAGTCATTGCAGTTCAGAGGAAGTATAGTTAAGAAGAAGAGCATCTACTAAGTTTGTGAGCTGTCTGGAGGATGTTGCTGTTGGTCGCTGGCGCCATCTTTCCAGAAGTCACTAACTCTCTCTCAGTGGCCTCTGACTTGCTAGTGGTTTCCAAATGATTAAAGTCTGCTCTAAACCTTGGCCTGAATAGCAGGATGAGAAATGAAACAGTTTGTTTCTATTTATCTCTGCCTAATTAGAGGATCAAAGAATTGGCGAATCTTCCAGAGTTAATATCAGCTCTGCATGTTGCTTAACTCTGGGATCTCATCATTTCAGCTGAGTGTGTTACTACGGCTCCCTTGCACCGCTGGTTCATTAACTTCTCTAAGTGTGCTCCTCCCCATCAATAGACATCACCATTAGTTTATAGCTACAAAAATGTGTGTGTTGTCTGCGGCACAACTGATGATAATGATAAACGCAAGGGCCTTTAGGCAGCACTTCACCTGCGAGTCTGTCAGGGTCATCTGCCATATCCAGTGATCCTACTGCAGCCTCCTCTACATCATGGAGACTTAATGTAAATAGGGGTCTGCTTCGTTGAGAAACTTCGCTCCATCTGCCACAACAGTCAAAATTTTACAGTGACAACCAATTTTAATTCTACTTCCCTTTTCCATTCCAGCGTGTTGGTTCATGGCCTCCTCTACTGCCATGATGAGGCCACTCTCAGGTTGGAGGACGAACACCTCATATTCTGCCTGGAAAGCTTCCAACCTGATGGTGTGAACATTGATTTCTATAATTTCCAATAGTTTATCTCCCCTCCCCCTTCTCTTTTTCATTCCACATTCTGGTTCCTCCCTTATCCTTTCTCTTCACCTCACCTGCTCATCACCTCCCTCTGTGCCCCTCCTACTTCCCTTTCTCCTATTGTCCGCTGTCCTGATCTAGCAGATTCCTTCTTCAGCCATTTAGCTCTTCCACTTACCCACTTTCAGCTTCTTACTTCATTCCCCTCTCCCCCACCCACCCACCATCCTCCTCACCTGTCAGCTTGTACTCCTACCCCCCTCACTAATCTCTTAATCTGGCTTCTTCCTCAATCCTCTCTGGTCCCGATGAAGGGTCTGAAACAGTAAATGTTAATTCTCCTCCACAGATGTTGACTGACCTGAGTTTGACTGTCTATTCCACTCCTTGGAGGCTGACTGACCTGAGTCTGACTGTCTATTCCACTCCACGGAGGTTGACTGACCTGAGTTTGACTGTCTATTCCACTCCACGGAGGTTGACTGACCTGAGTTAGACAGTCTATTCCACTCCACGGAGGCTGACTGACCTGAGTCTGACTGTCTATTCCACTCCACGGAGGTTGACTGACCTGAGTTTGACTGTCTATTCCACTCCACGGAGGTTGACTGACCTGAGTTAGACTGTCTATTCCACTCCACGGAGGCTGACTGACCTGAGCCTGACTGTCTATTCCACTCCATGGAGTCTGACTGACCTGAGTTTGACTGTTTATTCCACTCCACGGAGGCTGACTGACCTGAGTTTGACTGTCTATTCCACTCCATGGAGGCTGACTGACCTGAGTTTGACTGTTTATTCCACTCCACGGAGGTTGACTGACCTGAGTTTGACTGTTTATTCCACTCCAGAGAGGTTGACTGACCTGAGTTTGACTGTCTATTCCACTCCACAGAGGTTGACTGACCTGAGTCTGACTGTCTATTCCACTCCACGGAGGCTGACTGACCTGAGTTTGACTGTTTATTCCACTCCATGGAGGCTGACTGACCTGAGCCTGACTGTCTATTCCACTCCATGGAGGCTGACTGACCTGAGTCTGACTGTCTATTCCACTCCACAGAGGCTGACTGACCTAAGTCTGACTGTCTATTCCACTCCATGGAGGCTGACTGACCTGAGTCTGACTGTCTATTCCACTCCACGGAGGTTGACTGACCTGAGTTTGACTGTCTATTCCACTCCACGGAGGTTGACTGACCTGAGTTAGACTGTCTATTCCACTCCACGGAGGCTGACTGACCTGAGTCTGACTGTCTATTCCACTCCACGGAGGTTGACTGACCTGAGTTTGACTGTCTATTCCACTCCACGGAGGTTGACTGACCTGAGTTAGACTGTCTATTCCACTCCACGGAGGCTGACTGACCTGAGCCTGACTGTCTATTCCACTCCATGGAGTCTGACTGACCTGAGTTTGACTGTTTATTCCACTCCACGGAGGCTGACTGACCTGAGTTTGACTGTCTATTCCACTCCATGGAGGCTGACTGACCTGAGTTTGACTGTTTATTCCACTCCACGGAGGTTGACTGACCTGAGTTTGACTGTTTATTCCACTCCAGAGAGGTTGACTGACCTGAGTTTGACTGTCTATTCCACTCCACAGAGGTTGACTGACCTGAGTCTGACTGTCTATTCCACTCCATGGAGGCTGACTGACCTGAGTTTGACTGTTTATTCCACTCCATGGAGGCTGACTGACCTGAGCCTGACTGTCTATTCCACTCCATGGAGGCTGACTGACCTGAGTCTGACTGTCTATTCCACTCCACAGAGGCTGACTGACCTAAGTCTGACTGTCTATTCCACTCCATGGAGGCTGACTGACCTGAGTCTGACTGTCTATTCCACTCCACAGAGGCTGACTGACCTGTTTTTTCCTGAGTAGATGCTGTCTGACCTGCTGAGTTCCAAATGTCCGAAGTAGATTTATTAAAGGAATTACATATATAACCTTGAGGTTCACTTACTCCAGTGCCATAGTAGAGTATTAACTATAATAGAATTAGTGAAAGACTGCTCCAGCTGGTGTGCAAGAGACAACAAACTGTGCAGATACTAAAGGTAAGAAATAATAAAAGTAAGTAAATAAGCAATAAATATCGAGATCATGAGATGAAGAGTCCTTGAAAGTGAGTCCATAGGTTGTAGGAACATTTCAATAGTGAGGTGTGAAATTGAGTAAAGTTATCTTCTCCCCTTTGGTTCAAGAGCCTGGTGATTGAGGAGTAATAACTATTCCTGACCCTGGTGGTGTGAGTCCTGAGGCTCCAGTACCTTCTCCCTGATGGCAACAGCAAGAAGAGAGCATGACCTGGGTGGTGGGGGCCCCTGATGATGGATGCTGTTTTGTGTGTGCTGATAACAATGTGTTATTTGGATTTTTGATGACTGCGTTCCTGCTCTCCCTGCAGCTGCTGCTTGCTGTTTGTGAGAAAAACACTACCATCAGCACCAGTTGTCAGGGTGCCATGCTGCCATCCATCACCAACGTCATTAACCTGGCCGACAGCCATGACCGTGCAGCTTTCGCCATGGTAACACACGTGAAGCAGGAGCCTCGGGAGAGGGAGAACAGTGAGAGCAAAGAGGAGGTAATTTGTTGCTGGAAAATTGTATTTCTCCCTCTTCTGTTGACCTGCAGAGCCCACTAACTTTAGTGAAACAATGTGGAAGTTCAGAATCAGATTTATTATCACTGACATGTGTTGTGAATTGTGCTGTTTTGTGGCAGCAGTACAGTGTAATCAACTTTTTAAAAATACTGCTATCAACTACAACAATAAATATATTAAAAAAATTTGCAAAAGGAAAGTAAGAAGTGAGGTAGTGTTCATGGTCCATTCAGAAATCTGATGGCTGACCAGAATAAGCTGTTCCTAAAATATTGGAATACATGTTTTCATGCTCCTGTACTTCCTCCCTGGTGGTAATAATGAGAAGGGAGCGTGTCCTGGGTGGTGGGGGTCCTTAATGATGGAGGATCTTTTGATAATGTCCTCCGTGGTGGAGAAGCTGGTGCCCGTGATGGAGTCTGCAGAGTTTAGGACCCTGTTTGGCTTTCTCCCATCCTGTGCAGTGGCCCCTCCGTACCAGATGATGATGTGAACAGTTAGAACGCCCTCCATGGCACAGCTGTAGAAATTTGCTAGTTTATGGTGACATACCAAATTTCCTCAAACTCCTAATGAAATTTAGCTGCTGGCTTGCATTCTTCATAATTGCATCAATATGTTGGGCCCAGAACAGACCTTCAGAGATGCTGGCACCCAAGAACTTAAAAGTTACTCATCCTTCAGTGAGAACTGTTGTTCTCCTGATTTCTGAGGTAAAGCATTAGACAAACTGAATCAAGCCAGGACTAACTCAGTGTCTGTTACAAAGTAGATTGAGGCTGGATTCCTTGAACATAGTTCTTGTTAATTATGTGAGAAAATTTTCATTTGCCTTTAGGCACACCACAGCACTTATAAAAGGGTTTTCCTCTGTGTATTAGCAACTTCAGCCCCACGTGACCAGCCAGCCCTGGGCCACATTTCTGTTAGAAAGCCAACATCATTTTAAGATTATAAAATCGAGCATTGGTTGGTCCGTGTGAGAAAGGTTGCTGCAGTGAAGAATTTGCCTTGTGAAATGTGAGTGCTCTCTATGGAATAGAGTAACTACTTCCCCTTTTAAATTAGGCAGATTAATGAAATACAGCATGACTTTATTTTAAGGGAAACACTTTATTAAATAACGTTTCAACAGTCTGCATTGCCCTAGGATCACATACAAAAAAGAATCAGTGGAAAACGGAAATGTGGCTCCATGTTCGGGTAAAGTAGATGTGTTGTGGTCATATTCACTCAGTGGACACTTCATTAGATTCCTCCTGCACCTAATAACGTGACCAATGAGTGTATGTTCATGCTCTTCTACCTTAGCCCATCCTCATCAGCGTCGTGCGTTCAAAGATGCTCTTCTATACGTCACTGTGGTAACACGTGGTTATTTGAGTTACTGTTGCCTTCTTGTCAGCTTGAACTAGGCTGGCCATTTCCTCTGACCTCATTAACAAGGTATTTTCACTACAGAACTGCTGTTCATTGAATATTTTTATTTTGCTTTTTGCACTATTCTCTGTAAACTCTAGAGACTGAAAATCCCAGGAGATCAGCAGTTTCTGAGATACTCAAACCACCCCATCTGGCACCAACAACCATTCCACAGTCAAAGTCACTTAGATCACATTTCTTCCTCATTCTGATGTTTGGTCTGAACAACAACTGAACCTCTAGACCATATCTGCAAGGGATATGCATTGAGTTGCTACCACATGATTGGTTGATTAGATATTTGCATTAACAAGCAGGTGTACCTAATAAAGTGGCCACTGAGAATATCTAACCAATTACTGTTTCTCTTTTCCATTAACTGGAGTGGGCTTTGTTTCCTAATCTTCTCAAATGTTTGCTGTTGTATATAGTGGAATACTGTTTGTTTATTGTTGTCACATGGAATCAGATACACTATTCATGTCCTAATGAAAGATCTTGATCTGAAACGTCGACTGTTTATTCCTCTCCGTAGATGATGGCTGATGTGCTGAGTTGCTCCAGCATTTTGTGTGTATTGCTCAAGATAGAGTGACAAGCTTTTGTTTGTGTACCATCCAGAAAGATTTTTCAAAACACTAACAGGTCAAGATGTTATAAAAGAGAAATGCAGAATTTAGTCAGAATCAGGTTTAGTATCACTGACACGTATCATGAAATTTGTTGTTTAGTGGCAGTAGTGCATTGCAATACTTAAAATATGCTGTAAATTTTGATGAGAATGTATATTAAAAATTAAGTTTGATAAGTGGTGCAGAAAGAGTAAAAATAGTGACACAGAGATCTTTGTGGAAATCTGATGGCAGAGGGTTAGATGTAGTGTTACAGAGAAAGTGTGGTTCAGGGAGACTGTAATAAGGTACAAGGACGATCTTTTACATTTAAGAAGTCCATAATAGTAGATAGAAGCTGCTCTTGATGCTGGTGGTATGCATACTGAAAGCTTTTGTATTTTTTGCCCATTGGGAGGTGGGAGAAGGGAGAGTGTCTGGAGTGGAAGGGGGTTATTTGTTTCATTTTTTTTGTTTAGAGATGCAGCTTGGTACCAAGCCTTTCTGACCCAACAAGCCTAATTACACCCATATAACCAATTAATCTACCAACCTGTAGGTCTTTGGAACGTGGGAGGAAACCAGAGCACCCGGAGGAAACCCACATGGTCATGGGGAGAACATATCAACAGGGGGGTATTGAATCTGGGCCTGTGGTGCTGTGTTAATGTTATGCTAATCACTACACTACCATGCCACCCTAAGCTTGTATTCTCTGCTTTCTCAAGGCAGCGTGAAGTGTAGACATCATTTTGATTTACAGTGACAGATAGTTTTTTAACAGATCTGGAAATTACATGGCCTAGGTCTCTAGGTACTCATTGGGCTGTAATTAATTCTTAGCAGGATGTATTTGTTTAAGGGAATATACTCAGCAAGGTGTGGGAGGTGTTTAAGGTGGAAATTGCACCTTACTTGAGTTCCAGTTAGCTGATGACGTGGATGGTGGATTGAAGGAAACCGGTGATACAAGTGAGACGAGAGCTTGTGTGAATTTCCAGCTACAATTTTTAATAGCTGTTGACAAATGTTTATTTTGTAGATCTGAGCTCCTTTTGCAGATGGTGTCCTGTATGAAAAGATCAGCTTTATTCAGCACATGTGCATCGAAGCATACAGTGAATTGCATTGTTTGTATTAATACAACTCAGCCTGAGGGTGTGCTGGGGTCAGGCCACAAGTGGTGCCAACATGGCATGCCCACAACTTACTAGCCCTAACTTGCACGTCTTTGGAATGTGGCAGGAATTTGGAGCAGTGGGAAGAAACCCAAGCGGTAACAGGGAAAACATACGAGTTCCTTACAGACAGTGGTGGGAATTGAACCCTGATCTGACAGCTGGTTCTGTAAAGCATTATACTAACCATTATGCTTCCGTACTGCTCCAAAATGGGGCTGAGAGGAAAATTGGATCAGCCCTGATGAAATGGTGGAGCAGACTCAATGGGCCAAATGGCCTAATTCTGCTCCTATATCTTACTGTCTAAATGGCTAAAATTATTTAAATCTATGGTGCTGCTTTCAGTTATACTGATCCTGGTAAAATATCACCATAGCAAAAAGAGTTAGCATTTTATCTTCAGTGCAAATGAGCATTTTTAATATATTTCTCAATAATTCTTACTTAGGATGTGGAAATTGATATTGAGCTGGCACCTGGAGATCAGAGCAGTACGCCAAAAACCAAGGAGCAGTCTGAAAAGGATGCTGGGAACCAGCTGCACATGCTGACGAACAGGCACGATAAGTTCCTGGACTCTCTCAGAGAAGTAAAAGTAAGTACCGTGGAGACTTTTAATGGGTGTAAGCTCACCTGTTCCTCATTTCTTTCATTTGGAAGTTGAATATATTATCATACTTGTATGCCTCGGTGCAATAAAAAACATGGTATTTGCACAGTTTGTTGTCTTTTGCACATTGTTTGTCAGTCTTTGTGTAGTTTTACATTGATTCTATTGCTTATCTTTGTTCTACCCATAAGAAAGTGAATCTTGGGGTAGTAATTGGTGACATAAACATACCTTGATAATAAACTTACTTTGAACTTTGAAACTTGCAGCAGTATCACAGAAACATAGCTTCAAATGGGCAGCAATCGCAAGAAAAATAACTTCAGCATAAATTATTCATTAGAAAATACAGTTAGAACCAAAAACAAGTCAATTTTGGTGCAAAGTGGTAATAGTGTTGCTTATGAAGGGCGTAGGCCCAAAATATTTGCTGTTTATTCCTCTCCATAGATGCTGCCTTGGCCTGCTGAGATCCGGCATTTTTTTGTGTTGCTGAATTGTAGTGATTAGAGTTGTGCCAGTTGGTTGAAGGGAAATAGATGTTCTTGAACTTGGTGTGGGACTTCAGGGACCTCCTGCCTGTTGGTAGCTGTGAGAAGCTAAATTGTAGTGATTAGGGTTTTGCCAGTTTGTTCAGTGTCCAATAGTATCAGATAAGCAGCATTCACAAGCAAAGTATAAATCAAACATAAATTATTCTAATTTTTGACAAGAAAAAACAAAATTAGAACAATATAATCAATAAAAACACAAAATGCTGGCAAAACTCAGCAGGCCAGACAGCATCTACGGGAGGAGGTAGTGACGATGTTTCGGGCTGAAACCCTTCATCAGGAGTGAAGTAACATGGGGGGGGGGATAAGAAGTGGGGGGAGGGATAAAGTAGAGAGCTGGGAAGTGATAGGCTGAAGGGAAATAGTCTAGGGGGAAGGTGGAGAATTATGGGAAATAAAAGAGAAAGAAAGGTAAGGCTGGGGGGAGATTATAGTGAGGGGGGAAAAGAGAGAAAGAGAACCAGACTAAAATAATAGATAGAGATGGGGTAAGGGTGGGGGGCAGGGGTATCAATGGAGGTCTGTGAGTTGAATGTTCAAGCCGGCAGGTAGGAGGCTACCTAGGTGGGAGATAAGGTATTGCTCCATCAACCTGCGTGTGGCCTCATCTTGATGGTAGAGGAGGCCATGGACAGACATGTCGGAGTGGGAGTGGTCTGTGGAATTGAAGTGTGTGGCCACAGGGAGATCCCGCCACTGCTGGAGGACTGAGCGCCGGTGTTCGGCGAAACGGTCTCCCGGTCTGTGGCGGGTCTCCCCAATGTATAAATGGCCACATCAGGAGCACCGGATACAGTTTATCACCCCAGTTGACTCGCAGGTGAAGTGGTGCCTTACCTGAAAGGACTCACAGCTACCTAGACCAGGGGTCAGCAACCTTTACCACTGAAAGAGCCACTTGGATCCGTTTCCCACAGAAAAGAAAACACTGGGAGCCGCAAAACCTGTTTGACATTTAAAATGAAATAACACTGCATAGAACGTTTTGTTTTGCCTTTATGCTATGTATAAACAAACTATAATGTGTTGCATTTATGAAATTGATGAACTCCTGCAGAGAAAACGAAATTACATTTCTGCATGCAACAAAAACATTTTGAACTCCGAAAAAAAGACGTTGGGTTGAAGGTTACTTTTAAGTAAAATACTCAACGTCTATTTGAGTCCTTCTTGTATTTATGAAAAACGCCAAACTTAAATTTGCCGCCAGCAGCAAACCAAAAATAACGTCAGCCAGCTGTCAACCTGAAAAATAAAAGGACTATTTCACTGAACAATGAAAACATATGAATATACGTAAAATAATAGGCAATTAAAATATTTATCATACTTGGTCAGGTTGACTCACACCTGACAATGCAGTCGTATTCAGTAGGGATGGATCGATGCTTAGGGGAGTGACCGGGAAGGATAATGTGTTTTTTTCCTCTCTGAACTCACAGAAGCGTTTCCCAAACGATGTTTGCATTGCGATGATTGCAGAATGTAAATACTCCGAATTTATCATGTCGTGACCTTGTTTGAACTCTCTCAAATTGGGGAAGTGAGACAATGTGCCTTTCTGTAAATCTCTGGCAAGCACTGTCAACTTGCGCTCGAATGCCAAAACATCCTCCAACATGTGCAGGGCTGTACGTCCTTACCCCTGAAGAGCTGTGTTCAGCGTGTTCAGGTGCGCTGTCATGTCTACCATGAAGTGTAGCTTTTCCAGCCACTCTGGCTGTTCCAGCTCAGGAAAGGTGAGCCCTTTGCTGCCCAGGAAAGTTTTCACTTCTTCCAGACACGCGACAAAGCGTTTCAGCACCTCCCCTCTGGACAGCCAGCGATAAAAACACGTTGTAGCAGTGTGCTACACGCAGTCAGTAAACTGCAGTCAAAGATAGCTTTATTCGAACTAAACAGCCTTGCTTTTAAGCCTCCCTCAACCCGCCCCCCATGGGCGCGGATGCTGCAAAAGACACGTACTCACAAACCCCCGTAGGCTATCTCCCTTAGCCTGAACGCTGGCTAATTGTGAGCCGGTTCGGATGTGTCAGGAAATGGGTCGCCACAACGTCTTATTTAGATTGTACAAGATCACCATAATCTTCAAATTTAGAATTACATTTCAAAAACTAACAAACTAACATAAAATACGTTTTAATTAAATACTGACCAATTATTTCCCAAAGCAACAGGGAGCTGCAGCACAGACGTAAAAGAGCCACATGTGGCTCCGGAGCCGCGGGTTGCCGACCCCCGACCTAGACTATTGCTCCTCCCACACTGTCTCCTATAAAAATGCTATCCCTTTCTCTCAATTCCTCTGCCTCCGCCGCATCTGCTCTCAGGATGAGGCCTTTCATTCTAGGACAAAGGAGATGTCTTCCTTTTTTAAAGAAAGGGGCTTCCCTTCATCCACTATCAACTCTGCCCTCCATCGCATCTCCCATATTTCACGCACCTCTGCCCTCACCCCATCCCCCCGCCAGCCCCCCAGGGATAGAGTCCCCCTGGTCCTCACCTATCACCCTACCAGCCTACAGATCCAACGTATAATCCTCTAACTTCTGC
Source organism: Hypanus sabinus (assembly GCF_030144855.1). Classification (NCBI taxonomy): domain Eukaryota; kingdom Metazoa; phylum Chordata; class Chondrichthyes; order Myliobatiformes; family Dasyatidae; genus Hypanus; species Hypanus sabinus. Next base: position 8,652,513 of record NC_082714.1, read on the forward strand.
CACCTCCTACGGGATCCCACCACCAGACACATCCTCCCCTCCCCCTCACTCTCAGCTTTCCGCAGGGATCGCTCCCTACACAACTCCCTTGTCCATTCATCCCCCCCCCATCCCTCCCCACCAACCTCCCTCCAGGCACTTAATCCTGCAAACGGAAGAAGTGCTACACCTGCCCCCACACTTCTTCCCTCACCACCATCCTAGGCCCCAGACAGTCCTTTCAGGTGAGACACCACTTCACCTGTGAGTCAATTTGTTTATGGGATATGGTTATCACTGGGAGTGCAACATTTATTGGCAATCCCTAACTTTGTTTGAGCTGAGAAGAGTCAACCTGTTGTTGGGTGTGGAGTGACATGTCGATCAGAAAAGAAAAGGAAAGAAGATGTAGACCAGAAGGCATAGGAGCAGAATTAAGACATTTGGCCTGACAAGTCTGCTCCGTCATTCAATCATGGCTGATTTATTATCTGTCTCAAATCCATTCTCCTGCCTTCTTCCTGTAAAAAAAAACACAGATGTACTCATTAGAGAATATTGGAGAATGGGTTGTTAAACCATTTTTTTGTTATTATTGGTATCAAATCCATATACTATGGAGAGCGGTTGGGATTTTTTCATTGGCGTATGGGAGAATGAGGGGTGATCTTGCAGAGGTGATTAATATTATGAGAGACATTGAGCACTTTTTTTTATTGAGTTGTGGAATCAAGAACCTGAAGGCATATGTTTAAGGTGAGAAGGGAGAAATGGAATAGGAATCTGAGGAGTAACTTTTTCCATCCTGAAGGTGCTTGGTATATGGACTAGGTTACTCGGGGAAGCGGTTGAAGCAGGTAGAGACCATTGACACCATTTAAAAGGTGCTTGGGCAGGTATGTGGATAGCAAAGGTTTAGAGCAGGTCCCCAACCTGGGGTCCATGGACCCCTTGGTTAATAGTAAGGCCCCATGGTACTAAAAAGATTGGAAACCCCTGGTTAGAGGGACGTGGATCAAATGCTGGCAAATGAGACAAGCTTATTGGGAATCCTAGTTGGCATAGACCAGCTGGGCTAACTGAGGTCTCCATTTCTGTTACTGAGACTATTTTTTTTTCCCTGTTAAATTCCAGAGTTATTAATTGAATTTACACTTCCTGGCTTCTGTGGTGGGATTCAAAACTGCTGTCCTTGGATCGGTGATTCCCAGCTCTATTAATCTAACGAGTTAACCAGTACCTTAGCCACACCCATAGCAGATTCCTGTTACTTAACTGTGTGAAAAGTACAGATGCCATGCAGTTGGATTTTGCAGTGTATTTTTTCCTTTTAACTGCAAATGAGATACAAGTGAAATAAGAGCATAGCCATAAGATCTAGGAACAGAATTAAGCCATTCAGCCCATCAGGACTGCTCTGCTATTCAGTTGTGGCTGATTTTTCTTATTTCAACCCCATTCTCACACCTCTCCATAGTCCTTAACCCCCTTACCAATTGAAATCTCTGCCTTAAATACACCCAATAACTTAGCCTCCACAGCTCCTCACACATTCACCAGATGAAATTGCTCTGCATCTCAGTTCTAAAGGGACTTCCCTTAAATCTGGATCTCAGACTCTTCTGTTAATAGAAACACCCTCTTCACATGCACTCTATTCAGTATCTGATAGGTTGCAATGAGGCTCCCCCAGCGCCCCAGCATCCTTCTAAATTCCAAAGAGTAGCCTCAGCTGTTCATCACACATTAGCCCTTTCATTCCCATGATCATTCTAATGAACCTCCTCTGGACCCTCTCCATTGCCAGCACATCTTTTCTTAGATATGGGTTTATTCCACACTACATCTCTAAATAAATATCAATAAATTGTCGTGGATCCAAGTCACGTCTCAGGCATGAGATGACATGTTTCTTCACCAGCCGCTCAAAGCACTTCATTACAGTGGATGTATTGTCCAGTAGCTCTTAGTCGTGGGGCAGGTTGCCACGTTCTTCTTAGGCAAAGGTATAACTGAAGCCTGCTTGGAGCAGGTACTTCATCCATCAGGCTTCTGAACCAGTGTGGATATATTCACTTGTCACAACACTGAACTGATTGCACAACCAATGGCCTCACTGTCAAGGATTCTACAGCTCATGTTCTCAGTATTACTTACTTTCTATTCATCATTATTATTTTTAATATTTGCACAGTTTGTCTTTTGTAAGGTGTTTGTCAGTCTCTGTGTGTGGTTTCTCATTGATTTCTTTGTTCTACTGTGAATGTCCATGAGAAAATGAATCTCGGGGTTGTGTACAGTGACATATAGCTATGTTTTTTGATAATAAAGTTATTTTGAACTTTGATCTTTTTCACCAATTGGAATCTGGAAACAACATTTTATTAAGTTCCGGAAGCCTTGGCTTTTTTGTGCTTTGACATGGTTTTATTTTGAAGCCTGAAAGCCGAAAAGGCAGCAGAATCAGACAGAACAGTAAATCCTGAAAAAAAGTTGGATGGACACTTGCAAAGAAATTGTGGAGTGGATGAGAAGGATCCCAGGAATGAAAAGGTTCATGTATGAGGAGCGCTCGATGACTTGGGCCTGTATCCACTGGGGAATCTCATTAAAACCTATCAGGTATTGAAAGGCCTAGTTAGGGTGGATGTGGTGAGCATATTTCCTGTAGTGGAGAGACTAGGAACAGAGGACACAGTCTCAGAATAGGATATTCCTTTAGAACAGAGATGAGGAGGAATTTGTTTAGCCAGAGGGTGATGAATCTGTTGAATTCATTGCCACAGACAGTTGTGCAGTTCAAGTTATTGAGTATATTTAAGGCTGAGGTTGATAGCTTCTTGATTAGTCAGGGCATCAAAGGATGTGGGGAAAACGCTGGAGAATGGATTTGAAAGGGATTCCATCAGCTATGATGGAATGGCAGAGCAGACTTGATGGGCTGAATAACCTAATTCTGTTCCAATGTCGTATGGTTTTATGGACTAATTTGGTAGCTTTTTGTCAAGAGCTGGCACAGATTCGAAAAGTCTGACAAGGTCCATTTCCCAACCCACTGTTGTGTCCATGGTGAAAAGGTAAAAATGTGATGTGAGCATGTGCGGTGATATTTGAGAGGTGCACTTAATTAAATTGGCACAGATGGCCTATTTATGCAAATAAATGCTATTAATGGCAATGAGCGATGCGTTAATGGCTTATGTTGAAGCAGTCTCACTTAGTTACATAGTCCTTATTGTGTCATTTTGCTGGCCCAAGGTTGATGTGTTGATGGTGGAGTTTAGAGTCTTACTAAGGTGTTTGCTTTTCTTTTAATTTCTTTCGCAGTTACTTCTGAAAGAGACCCTACCATGAAGAATTCTGTTGTGTGAAATATTTAATTGATGAATGTCATTCAAAGTCAAGTTTATTGTCTTGTGCACAAGTTCACAGGGCGGAATGGTAGCGCAGTGCTTAGAACAATGCTTTACAATGCCAGTGAACTGGGCTCAATTCCCACCGCTGCCTGTAAGGAGTTGTACATTCTCCCTGTGACTGGGTGCATTTCCTCTGGGTGATCCAGTTTCCTCCCGCAGTCCAAAGACATTCCGGTTAGTAGTTTAATTTGGCATTGGAAATTGTCCTGTGATTAGACTAGGGTTAAATTGGGGGTTGTCGAGCAGCACGGTTTAATAGGCTGGAAGTCCCTGTTCTGTGCTGAATCTCAATAAAATAAAAACATCCGTGTGTGCATCGGCATCTCAGGCACATAGCATCAGATGAGCAGCTTCACAAGAAAATTATTTTAACAAAAAATACACACAATGTTTACAAAATGCAGTTAGAATAAAACACTCCATTTACTGCAAAGTTGTCACAGTGATGAAGGGTCTCAGCCCAAAACATCGACTGTTTATTCTCCTCCTCAGATACTGAGTTCCTCCAGCATTTTGTGTTTGAGTGTCAGAGTGTTGATTAGGATGTGTGGTAGTAACCCTACACATGGAGTGGAAATATAAAAAATTGCAGATGCCAGGAAAGCTGAAATAAACACAGTAGGTGGGGAGCACATGTCAGAGGTAAGTTTTTTTACAGGAAGTGTAGGGGGCTGTTAGAGATCTTTACAGTGTTGTGGGTGTGGGGTGGTGGTGTAGGCAGATGTATTTGGGGCATTTCAGAGACTTGGGCAAATGGATGATAGAAAACTGGAGGGCTATGTAGGAGCAAAGGGTTAGATTGATATTAGAGTAGATTAAAAGTTCAACACATCATCGTGGGTCATGTGACTTGTACTGTAGTCAAATAAAATCACCAAACTGTAGTGATTACAGTTTTACCAGATGTTTCAAGGGCCAAATGGTTGAAGGGAAGTAGCTGTTCTTGAACCCGGTGCTGCAGAACTTCAAACTTTTGTACCTCCTGCCTGGCAGTAACTGTGAGAAGGTGGAGTGGCCTTGATGGCAGGGATCTTTGATGCTGGATGTTGCTGCCTTGAGGTAGCACCTCCTGCTGATACCAACACTGGGCTTGATCCTGCTTCTGAGTTACCTTGACAGCTGCCAAACCTCACTCAAACATGGGCAACATAACATGGTGTAGTGTGGGGGCTGAAGAAGAGAGGGGAGCAAGGTGGAGCAGGGAGGGTATAAGAGAAAGGGGCTCAAGAAAAGAGTGAGGGTAAGGTCATGTCAGTATTCTTGTTTGGAGAGAGGGAGAGGGAGAGAGAGATTAGTCACCACTCAATTGCAACCTCGCTCTGCCAGGTCCTTGTGGCTGGGGTACAATTGTCAGCCCGTGCCAGTGAATTTGTGTCATAGATTTACACAGCACAGAAACAGGCCCTTCAGCCCAATTAATCCATGCCAGCAAATCCGCCATAAGGCAAAGGAGAAGAATTTGTTCCGCCATTTGATCATGGCTGATTTATTTACACATATCCATGTTGGGTCTTTCTAGAGAAATGCTGTCCCACACTCCTTGCTTTCCCCTTTTGCTCTGCAAATGATTCTCCCTCAGGCCCCTATCCAGATTTTAATTTTAAAAGCAGAAATGTCATATTTTTCACCTGACAGTATGAAGACTTTGAGAATTGTTGATGCTTGTATCACTCATCTTCAGTGCTGTCTGCTCATTCCGACATATTAAACTGCAGGCTGAAATGCTGGAGGGCAGTGAGGAAGACAGCACAACACATCCCTGGGTTGTCACAATTTGTAGAGCAGTCTGAGAATAATTTCAAATAACTTTCTTCAAGGAGGTGAATGAGAATGTTTTGATGTAAGAACATAAGGCCATAAGCCATATAAATATAAATAAGCCAGTGGCGTGACATAATTGGTTTATTATTGTTACTATTTTTTTCCAATTATTTGCACCTCTCATTGTTACTGAAAATGATTTTTTTTGAAGAAAGGATGGAAGAATGTTGTTTACTCAATTTTGATCATCTTTCCCTTCTCTCACCTTTGACAGACTGGTGCTCTGCTGAGTGCTTACGTCCAGTTGTGTCACATTAGCACCGCGCTGGCAGAGAAGACATGGATCCAGCTCTTCCCAAGGCTTTGGAAAATACTATCTGACCGGCAACAGCATGTGAGTCTTCAGACATGTACACTCGCCCCTAATCTCTTAACACAATTATTTTATACTCTTTGGGTGAATATGATTGATTCATATTTAAGAGAGACCCATTGTTTTGTGAACTTGAAATCAAGTAAACATTTACGGCTATCTTTTGGGTTTATGACGTGTATCTACTGTAGCTTACAAACTGTGAGTGGATGTGATGACCATAACTTAGTCAACTCAGCACTGAACTGATTCCACACCATTTGGACTCAAGTTCTCAGTTTTGTTCATCTCTGCCTGTCTGTCATATTTGCTCTGTTTGTCTTTTGCACATTAATTGTTTGTCAGCCTCTGACTATGTGTGGTTTTTCAATGATTCTGTCATATTTCTTTGCAAGAAAGTGAACCTCAAGGTGACGTTTGCGTGATTTCATACACATTTACGTTGAATTTGAACTTGTACAACATTGGAAACAGACCCATCAGCTCACCAAGACCACACTAATTCTTCCCTGATGCTGTTTTATTCTCCCTCTATTCTCCAAATATGGACTTATTGACCCTACAATCTACCTCAATGTAGCCTTGCACCTTAGTCTTTGCTTGCACTGTAACACTTTAAACTGCATTAGAGTCAACACAGAAGCAGGTCCTTTGGCCCATCTAGTCCATGCCAAAGCATTTAATCTGCCTACTCCAATTGGCCTGCACATGGACCATAGCCCTCCATACCCCTGTCATCCATATATCTTTCTTTTTAAATCTTTTTATTAATTTTCAAACAAAACATGAGAAAAAAAAACAAATACAGAGAGCTTGAGAGTACATAATTAATAAGGTTGGAATGCAAATACAAACAGTTAACAACACAGATATAATAACCTCCCAAACTCGTACTGTATTTACAAAAATAACCCCCCCCCCCCAAAAAAAAACTAACAACAGCTAACCTAACCGACATGGGCTATTGTATCATATCAGGTATACACAGTAGTGTCAATAACTCTCCACCTCTATCCAAATAACTAAAGGTAATAAGAAAAAGATTCGGGAAAGGTCAATTTAACTCATACGAAAATGTTGAATAATGTCATCCATATATCTGTCCAAACTTTGCTTAAATGTTGAAATCGAGCTTGCATGTACTACTTATGCTGACAGCTCATTCCACACTCTCATGACCCTCTGAATGAAGAAGTCTCCCCTCATGTTCCCTTTAAACTTTTCACCTTTCACCCTTAACCCATGACCTCTGGTTATGGTCCCACCCAACCTCAGTGGAAAAAGCCTGCTTGCATTTCATCAGGAATGGGGTACTGATTGTGTATGATCAGCCATGATCACAGCGAATGGCGGTGCTGGCTAGAAGGGCCGAATGGCCTACTCCTGCACCTATTGTCTATTGCATTTACCCTCAATTGGCGAACCTGAGTGAGGTATATTTTCTCATGGTGAATGACATTCTCTTATTGCTTTCTCTTGTGCAACCTTGATGTACCGATGGAATGAAATGATCTGTATGGATGACGTGCAAAATCTGTACCTCATGCCACCATGGCAGCATTGAGTCGAGGTCATGTTCGGGATGGTGGAGATCCTGATGATAGATGTGCCATCCTGAATAGAAAGTCAGGATTATTTTACAACCATGTTTAAAGTTCCAAGGGATAGAATAAAGAAAGGAAATAGACTCTTCTCTAATTGATTACATTGGGACACGTACCTTGAAACCCTAAGCTGTTTGCCTACTAAGACTGCTCTGTACCCATGGGCCATGAGAAGATCCCTCTGCACTCTCCATTCTGAGCAGCTTTTTTCTTAGTCATTGTACTAAAAAAGCATTTTTCACACTTCCAAGGTCAGAACATTGATGTCAATGGTCATTCTACACCTGGTGGCTGGTTTATTAGGTACACCTGCTTGTTAATGGAAGTATTTAATCAGCCAATCATGAGGTTGCAACTCAATGTATAAAAGTATGCAGATATGATCAAGAGGTTCAGCTGTTCAGACCAAGCATTAGAATGGGGTAGAAATGTGATCTAAATGACTGACCACATTTGATTCTTGGTGCCAAACAGGGTGTTTTGAGTATCTCAGAAACTGCTGATCTCCTGGGGTTTTCATGCACAACAGTCTCCAGAGGTTACAGACAATGGTGCAAAATACAAAAAAAAGCATCCAGTAAGCTGTGGTTTTGAGGGCAAAAATGCCTTGTTAATGAGAGAGGTCGGAGGAGAATGGCCAGACTGGTTCAAGCTGACAGGAAGGCGACAGTAACTCAAATAACCACACGTTACAACAGTGGTGTGCAAAAGACCATCTCTGAATGCACAACACATTGAACTGTGAAGTGGATGGGCTACAGCAACAGAAGACCATGAACATACATTCAGTGGTGTCTTTATTAGGTGCAGGAGATGGCTAATAAAGTGGCCACTGAGTGGACATCAAGAGGTTTTTCCAATCTTCCTTGGTCCTAGAATATAATAGCAGTCACAGCTTCAAGGACTGCTTGCCTCAACAGCAAGTCTGAGTTGTGAAACAATTTAGTATTCATCCTTTGATATAAACCTTTATCCAAATTTGACATCAGAGGAAGAAGCACTTCACTGCAACAGTCAGTTCTGTAGAGAGATGGCTTTCGAGCTCAGTGTTGTGAGGATTTGCAACTGATGTTGGTATCTCGCTGGCTGCCCTGGGGAGAAGTTAAAACACCTTTCCAAGTTAACAGATTTCGTGCAACTATTTCTTTGAAAATCATTTTGCATTTGATTTTCCATTCAGTGAAAAGACAGCTTCATTGTTAATTGCAGTCAGAGATTGTGAGATTGAGCTTGTTTTTTTGGTTGGATGCAGGCAGACCGATGGAAGGGAAATAGTGAAATAAACCAAAGTGCTAACCGGCTCAGTAAATAGATCCAGGTCATGTCTGATCTAAGATGCGAATCCAACCCACCAGGACAAAATAGGCTAGTCAACCAAGGTAATCTCTGTTGGAGGTTCTGCTGCCAGCAAGCCTACACCACTTCGTCTGGAGATCTTATCCAGTCATCGATGCTCTGGAGTCCCACCCACTACAAGAGGAAGGAACCAGAGGTCCATGATCTAGTCCTCATTAGGGGATTGGAGGTAGAAAGGTTAAATACCTTGATGGTGTCATTTTTGATCATCTGTCCTGGGACCAACAGTGTGGATAACTTCACTCAATACTGAACTGATTCCATAACCCATGGACTCACTTTCAGGGCCTCTGTGACTCATGTCCTCTGTATTAATTATTTAGTCTAATCTATTATTGTTTTTTTTTGTTTCTGTTTATACATTGATTGTTTGTCAGTCTTTGTGTGTGGTTTTGCATTGATTCTATTCTACTTCGTTGTTCTTACAAGATTCCTTACAAGAAAATGAATCTCAGGGTAATATATAGTAACATGCAAGTACTTTGATAATAGATTTACTTTGAACTTTGGACCCTTTCCCCTACCCCTGACAATAGCCGCCTCTGCATCCATTCCCTAGTTGCCTCTTGCTAGTCCACACATATAAAATTAATGAAAGGGGTTAGATAGGGGAGTCCATTTAAAACGGAGATGAGGAGGTATTTCTTTAGCCAGGGGGTTGGTGAATCTGTGGAATTCATTGCCACAGGTGGCTGTGGAGGTCAAGTCACTGAGTTTATTTAAAGCAGAGTTTATTAGGTTCTTGGTTAGTCAGCGTGTCAAAGGTTACGGGGACAAGGCAGGACAATGGGGTTGAGAGGGAAAATAAATCAGCCATGATGGAATGATGGAGCAGGCTCGATGGGCCGATTGGCCTAATTTGCTCCTTTGTCTTGTGGTCCAATGGAAAGCTGTTTCTACTGGTAGGTGAACTAGAACTAGGGTACATAGCCTCAAGGTACAGAGGAGTAGATTTAGGACAGAGGTGAGGAGGAACTGCATTTTTCAGAGAGCCATGAAACTGTGGAATTCTCTGCCCAAGGAAGCAGTGGAGGCTACCTCATTAAATATATTTAAGACTCAATTTTTTAATTTTTTAATTATGCATTATAATATGATTTCTGAATTAAGGGAAGCAGCACAGGAGCATAGCATGAAGCTATTATAGTGCCAGTGATTGGATTCAGTTTTCCATTATCTGTAAGGAGTTTCTCCCCATGACTGTATGGGTTACCTACAGACGCATCAGTTTTCTCCCAGATTCAAAAGTGTACGAGCTGGTAGGTCACGTCTGTAATTGGGCAGTGTGGGCTCATTGGGTTGGAAGGGCCTGTTATCGTGCTCCATCTCGAAATAAAAATAATATATAAAAACCAAAATCTGGAAACCCTCAGCAGTTCAACCTGTTTCTCCTCTCAAAGATGTAGCCTTACCCAGAGAGTATTTACAGCATTTTCATTTTATTGATACCAGATTTTTTTGTCATCTGCAGGTCTTCGATTTTAAACTTACAAACATTTCCTTCCTCTGTTTTAGGCTCTGGCGGGAGAAATAAGCCCTTTCCTATGCAGTGGAAGCCATCAGATACAGAGGGACTGCCAGCCAAGTGCCCTGAACTGCTTTGTTGAAGCAATGTCCCAGTGTGTCCCTCACATTTCCATCAGACCCTGCGTGCTCAAGTATCTGGGCAAAACACACAACCTCTGGTTTCGCTCCACACTCATGCTGGAACACCAGGCTTTTGAAAAGGGCTTGAGTCTTCAGATTAAACCACGTCAAACATCAGAGTTCTACGAGCAGGAGAGCATCACTCCACCACCACAGGTAAGCTTTTCTCTAAGTCGGCAGAATAACTTGAACTTATTTAAAGCAGTAAATGTACCAATGCAATTCACAGGAGGGATGCCAGACGGTAATGTTTCACAGCTCTACCTGAGAGATACCAGGCAAGTAACTTAATTAATGAGGTGTGTTTAATGGAATGAGTTTAAGGAGTGTTCATCAGAATCAGGTTTAATATCACTGCCAATGCAAAAAGAGGGCAAACATAAATAGTGAACTTCTGTTCATGGTTCATTGTCCATTCAGAAATCTTATAGTGGAGGAGAAGCAGCTGTTCCTGAACTGTTGAATGTGTGTCTTCAGGCTCCAGTACCACCTTCCTAATGGTAGTAATGAGAAGTGGCTGTATCCTGGTTAATGGGGGTTCTTAATGATGGAGGCCTTCTTGAGGCATCACCTTTTGAATGTGTCCTCGATGCTGGGAAGGCTAGTGCCAACAATAGAGCTGGCTGAGTTTACAACTCTCTGCAGTGTTTTCTGATTGTGTGCAGTGTCCCCTCCACACCAGACCAATTCGAATACTCTCTGTGGTGCACCTGTTGAAATTTGTGTAACATACCAAATCTCCTCAAACTCCTAATGAAGTATAGCTATTGTTGATCCCTCTATGAGGACTAGTGTGTGTTTCCCCTGAATTCCTCTTCCTGAAGTTCACAATCTATTTCTTGATCTTACGGACATTGAGTGCAAGGTTGTTGCTGCAACACCACTCAACCAGCTGATCTGCCTCACTTCAGCACACTTCGTCACTGTCTGGATTTCTGCGAACAATAGCTGTCACCAGCAAATTTATAGATGGCTTTTCAGCTGTGCACGGCCATGGAGTTGTGTGTGTAGAGAGAATAGAGCAGTGAGCTAAGCATGCATCTTTAAGGGGCACTAGTGTTGATTAGTCAGTGAGGAGGAGATGGCATTTCCAATCTGCACTGAGTATGGTCTGAGGAAGTCAAGGACCCAGTTGCAGAGGGACGTGCAGAGACCCAAGTTTTTGGAGCTTGTTGATTAGAACTGAGGTAATCAGCAGCTTGAGTTAGGCATTACTTTTGCCAATGTGATCCAGGACTGAGTGAGAGCTGGTGAGATTGCATCTGCTGTAGACCTACTGTTGCGATAGGTAAAATGCGGCAGGTCCAGTCCTTGCTTTGGGGGGGGGGGGGGGGGTTGATTCTGGCCGTGATTAACCTCTCAAAACACTTCATCGCAGTAGGTGTTAGTACCCCTGGGTGATAGTCATTGAGGCAGAGCACCCTGCTCTACTTAGGCATTGGTATGATTATCACCCTTTGGAAGCAGGTAGGATTTTCCATCTACATCAGTGAGAAATTGAAGATGTCTTTGAACATTCTGCCAGTTGGTTGGCACAGGTTTTCAGAGCCGTGTCAGATATACCATCAGGTCTGGCGCCTTGGAAGGGTTCACGCTCTCGAAAGATGTTCTCACGCTGGTCTCCAAGACAGATCACAAGGTCACCAGATGCTGTAGGGATCCCCATAGCTGTAGTTTTATTCTCCCTTTCCAAGTGTGCATGAAAAGCATTGGGCTCATCTGGGAGTGAAGCACCACAGTCATTCATGATGTTATGTTTCACCTTGTAGGAAGTAATAGCCTGCAAAATCTGTCATAGCTGACATTGATCCAATTCCATTTCTAACTTAACCAAAATCGTCCTTAAAATAGGTTGTACCTGGATTTCTTGTATACTTCTGGATCTAGTTTCCTTTCAAACTGAGATGGGAGGAATTATCTTAGAATCAGATTCAAATTTATTTATTTACCACATGTATATGTAAGTGTACAGTGAAATGTGACATTTGCATTAACAGCCAGCACAGCTGGATTTGAGATGGTTGATCTGTACTCCACCAGTTCATGATCAGATGTACAATGATGGTGTGGTCTTATCAGGGCCTTTCAAACAGAAACAAAATGTCTTTGGTTCTTTAAGTTGCAACTGGAAACCGGCACAGTTTGTGTACCTCTGGCAGGATATTTATATCTGAATACACAGTCGTGTGTCTCTAATTTCTACAAGCTGCCTCATTTCACTATGGATCCTGATGCTGGTGTCGTTCCCAAGTGCACACTTCATTCTTTGCTTAACAGTCCAGAGAAAGCCTGCCATTCGTTTCCCCTCTTGTACAGGATCATGAAGATTTTCTGGGGACCAGTGGGTGCTGATTCTTAAAGCACTGGTAAATTTAACTCCCTCTCGCTTCCTTAATTTGCAGATTGAGCCTGTAGTAAAGAAGGCAAATGCAATGTTGCCATTCACTTAGAGAGGACTAGAATATAAGAGCAAGCATGTAATACCGAGGTTTTCTGGAACATTGGGCAGACCACACTTGGAATCTTGTGAGCAGTTCTGCTCCCCTCATCTAAGAAAGGATGTGCTGGCATCGGAGAGGGTCCAGAGGAGGTTCACAAAAATGATCTTGGAAATGAAAGGGTTAACATATAAGGAATGTTTGATGGTTCTGGGCCTGTATTCACTGAAGTCTAGAAAAATGAGGGGTGGTATTTCATGGAAACATATTAAACACTGAAAGACCTTGAAAAAGTGGATGTGGCGAGGGTATTCCATGTAGTAGAAGAGCCTAGAACTAGAGGACACATCTCAGAATGGAGGGACGTCCATTCAGAGCAGAGATGAGGAGGAATTTCTTTAGCCAGAGAGTGGTGAATCTATGTAATTCATTGCCACATATGGCTGTGGAGGACAACACATTTGGTATATTTAAAGCAGAAGTTGATAGGTTCTTGATTAGTAAGGATGTCAAAGGATATGGGGAGTGGGCAGGAGAACGCGGTTGAAACGGATAATATATTAGCCATGATAGATATTATATCGTCTTTAGGCCAATCGTGCTTTTGTGGATACCATTGTGATAGCAGTGGGCAGAAGGTATCTCCCTCTCTTCCCTTCCACACTCTGTTCCAGGTTAATCTGTGTGTTACTCTCTCCTTCCTTTGTTATAGCTTTCCCCTGTTCCACTGGCATTTTTTCTCACCTTCAGTCGATCACACGTCCTGGTGACTGCCATACCATCCACAGCCATAGCAACCGCCAAGAAGGGGATTGGCAACAAATGAAGAAATGCGCCATTCCAACCTCGTGAAACTTTTCACTCTTTCAGTGATTCTGATGTCTGGTTTCAACCCTGAATGTCTACAATTCATAAAGAAAGCTTTTAACTGAGTGAGAACTTCACTCAGAGGGTGGTGAGAGTGGAAGGAGCTGCCAGCAGAAGTGGTGGAAGTAGGTTCAGTTGTAACACTCAAGAGAGGGTTGGATAGGGACATGGATGAGAATGGAGTGGGGAGCAATGATCTGGATGCTGGTAGATGGGACTAGGCAGAAGACCAGCCTACATGGGCTAGATGGGCCAAATGGCCTGTTTCTGTGATAAGAGTGCTTTATTACTCTGACTAATTGCTTTCCTCGCACTGATGCTGCTGGATCAGCTGAGTATTCCCAGTAGACTGTTGCTATTACTGACCTCCCTGGTGTAGCTGTTGAAGCTGCTAATGTTCGTTATGGAGTCAGAATGTTGTGGTTAATTGTCAGTGATTTAAAGTAGTGAGAAACACTTAATCAGAAAACTTTTCAAGCAGAAAAATCCTTGAATTTGTAGTTCATTTGTGGCAATAATTCTGCTTTTATATTTGGCAAGTTGGTTGTCTAATGAATGTTTATCAGTGAGGGGGGATATCGGGTACGACAAGAAAATTTGGGTTGTGTTCCTTGGAGCAGATAAGGTTGTGAAACAGTTTAATAGCTCCTAAATTAATTATTCAATCAATTATTAAATCTGTCTTTAGGCTCTACTGCTCTAAAGGAAACAACACCATTTTCTAGTTTCAACCATAATCAAGATTCTGTTCCTTAACTGTCTACTAACATGACTCGCCCCGTCACTGAACCGTTCCCACAGTCTGTGGACTCACTCTCAAGGACTTTTCGTACCATATTCTTGATACTTAGTGCTTTTTAAAAATTATTATTTCTTTTGTTTTTGATTTGCAGAGTTTGTTGCCTTTTGGTTGTTTGTCTGTCTTGATTGGAGCAGTCTTTCATTGATTCTATTGTTCCTTTGTATTTACTGTGAATGCCTGTGAGAAAATGAATCTGGGGGTTGTATGTGGTGACACGTATGTACTGTGATAGTAAATTTACTTTGAACTTAGCAAAAAAACCCACACCATTGTTGCCACGGATGAATTACAAGTTGAAGATTCCATCTGCCTGGATAGTTTTTTTGTATGTTTCCCACTCCACTCCTCTGTCTGTTATCCACATGGCATGGTGCTATAGCGGTTAGTGTAACACCTTACAGTTCAAGTTCAACCGCTGTCTGTAAGGAGTTTGTACGTTCTCCCCGTCACCACGTGCTCTACTTTCCTCCCACATTCCAAAGACGTGTGTGTTAGGGTTAGTACGTTGGCGCGAGAAGCAAGGTGACACTTAAGGGTTGCCCCGCAGCACATCTTGGACTGTGTTGGTTGTAGATGCAAACAACACATTTCACTGTATGTTTCAATGTACATATGACAAAAAAGGTGATCTTTAATCACCACTCCTAACTCTATAACAGAGTTATGGGTCTGGTGCAGAGAGAGAAAGTTTTATTCACTTTGACTGGAAGATTGGGGTTCATGTCCAGTTGAGTTTGTCATATGCACAAGTACATGTATGCACAGGTGCAATGAAAAACTTAACTTGCAGCAGCATCACAAGCATATAGCATCACGTAAGCAGTGTTCACAAGAAAAATATAGATTTAAACATAAATTATATGCAATTGTTATGAGTAAACACTATTAGAAACAAAAAGAAATGTCCATTTTAGTGCATGGTGGCCAAGTTGGTTATAGTGTTGCTAAACTGTCTTGATTAAGGTTTTGCTATTTGGTTTAAGAACTGAAGTAGCAGTTCTTGAACCTGTTTTATGCAGAGTATCCTGGATTACATTTCCCAAAGGATACTGGCAACAGAAGCAATAGTAATGGCATAGGAACAGGAGTAGGCCATTTGATCATCCATTTTGCCCTGTCGATTGTGGCTGATCTGCCCCGGGCAGTATCTTTTCTGTGCCAGTTCCCCATAGCCCTCAGTTCCTTGCTCTTTCAAAAGCATAGCTGTTTAAAAACCTCCAATAATCCAGCCTCTGTAAGCCACTGGGATAGAGATCTAGAGATGCATCACCCATTTTCTAAGGAAAGTAGGCAAGAAACAGAGTGGAATATTCTGCAGGACTATTGTAGAAGTTGCAGCTGGTACAGGTTATTGCAATCATATTGGACTGAAATGCATGAACACACAATACAGGATGAACTCAGCAGGTCACACAACATCTGTGGAGAGGAATAAACAGTCAATGTTTCCATAAGACCATAAAATATAGGAGCAGAATTATGCCATCCAACCCGTTGAGTCTGCCTGCCATTTCAGTATGGCTGATCCAATTTTCCTCTCAGCTCCGATCTCCTACCTTCTCCCAGGATTCTTCCATGCCTTGTCCAATCAAGAATCTATCAACCTCTGCCTTAAACGTACATATAGATTTGGTCTCCACAGCTCCTGTGGTAATGAATTTCACAGATTCGCCACTTTCTATCCAAAGAAATTCTTCCTCATCTCCATTCCAAAAGGATGGCGCTCTATTCTGAAGTGATGTCCCCGGTTCTAGACTCTCCAACTCTAAGAAATATCTTCTCCCTATCGAGGCCTTTCACTATGTGATAGGTTTCTATGTGGTCACCCATCATTCTTCTGAATTCCAGTGAATACAGGCCCAGGGCCATCAAACACTCTTCATTTGACAAGCCATTCAATCCTGGAATCATTTTCGTGAACCTCCTTTAAACCCTCTCCAGTTTCAGCACATTCTTTCTAAGATGGGGGGGGGGGGGCAAACCTGCTCAGAGTACTCCAAGTGAGTACACCAGTGCTTTATAAAATCTCAACATCACATCCCTGCTTTTAACTTCTAGTCCTCACCACAGACTCAACCTGCAAATGAACCTTTAGGAAATCCTGCAGAATTCCTGAGTCTCTCTGTGCCCCTTTTTTGTATTTTCTCTCCATTTAGAAAATAGTCAACCCTTTCATTTCTTCTACCCAAGTTCATGACCATACACTTCCCGACACTGTTCCACCTGCTATTCTTTGCCAATTTTCCTAATATGTCTAAGTCCTTTTGTAGTCTCTTTACGTACTCAAAACTATCTGCCCCAGTTTCATATTGTCTGCAAAATTTGCAACAAAGCCATCGATTCCATCATCCAAATCATTGACATTTAACCTAAAAAGAATCGATCCCAACACACACTCCTGTGGAACACCACTAGTCACTGACGGCCAACCAGAAAAGGCTCCCTTTATTCCTACGCTTTGCCTCCTGCCAAGCAACCTCTACTTTATCCATGCTAGAATCTTTCCAGTAATGCCATGGACTCATTGCTTGGTAAGCAGCCTCGTGTGTGGCACCTTGTCAAATGCCTTCTGAAAATCCAAGTACGTACACAACATCAATTGACTCCTTTGCTGTCCTGCTTGTTATTTCTTCAGAGAATTCCAACAGATTTGTCAGGCAAGATTTTCCCTTGAGGAAACCATGCTGACTATGGCTTATTTTATCATGTGCCTCCAAGTACCCTGAGACATCATCCGTAATAATTGACTCCAACATTTTCCCAATCACTGAGGTCAGACTAACTGGCCTATAGTTTCATTTCTTCTGTGCTATCTCATCTTGAAGAGTGGAGTGACATTTGGAATTTTTTCCATCTTCCAGAACCATTTCAGAATCTAGTGATTCTTGAAAGATCATTACTGGTGCCTCCACAATCTCTTCAGCCACTTCTTTCAGAACCCTGGGGTGTACACCATCTGGTCCTGGTGACTTATCCACCTTCAGACCTTTTAGTTTCTCAAGAACCTCTCTCTAGTTATGGTAACATCACACGCTTAATGACCTTTGACACCTGGAACGTTCACCATCCTGCTAATGTCTTGCACAGTGAAGACTGAAGCATAGTACTTATTTAGTTTGTCCGCCAGTTCATTGTTCCCTATTACTACCTCTCCAACATCATTTTCCAGTAGTCCTATATCTACTCTCACCTCTCTTTTACACCTTATGTATCTGAAGAAACTTTTGGTATCCTCTTTAATATTATTAGCTAGCCTACTTTTGTATTCCATCTTTACCTTAATGACTTTAATTGCTTTCTGTTGCCTTTTAAAAGTTTCCCAATCCTCTAACTTCCCACTTATTTTTGTTCTATTATATGCCCTCTCTTTGGCGTATATGTTGGCTTTGATTTTCTCATTAGCCATTATTGTATCATCTTGCCTTTTGAATACGTCTTCCTCTTTGGGATGTATATATCCTGTGCCTTCTAATTTGCTTTCAGAAATTCCAGCCATTGCTGCTCTGCCATCATCCCTGCCAGTGTTCTTTTCCAATCAATTCTGGCCAATTCCTCTCTCATACCTTTGTAATTCCCTTTACTCCACTGTAATACTGATTCATCGGCATTTAGCTTCTCCTTCTCAAAATTTAGGCTGAATTCAATCATATTATGATTACTTGCCCCTAAGGGTTCTTTTACCTTAAGCTCTCTAATCAATTCTGGTTCATTGCACAACACCCAATCCAGAATAGCTGATCCCCTTGTGGGCTGAACCCCAAGCTGCTCTAAAAAGCATCTCATAGGCACTCTAGAAATTCCCTCTCCTGGAATCCAACACCAATCTGATTTTCCCAATCTACCTGCATATGGAAGTCCTCCATGACTATTGTAATGTTGCCCTTTTGACATGTGTTTTCTATCTCCTGTTGTAATTTGTAGACCACTTCCTCACTACTGTTTGGGGGTCTGTACTCAGCTTCCATCAGGATCTTTTTACCTTTGCAATTCCTTAGCACTATCCACAATGGTTCAACACCTTCCGATCCCGTATCACCACTTTCTAACGGTTTGATTTAATTTTTTTTTACCAACAGAGCAACACCACCCCCTCTGCCTTCCTGCCTGTCCTTTTGAATCAATGTGTATCCTTGGACATTAAAATCCCAGCTATAATCTTCTTTCAGCACATCCAAATATAACGCCTCCAGTCATGTATTCACCCTTTTCGATTTTGTCTGCCTTTTACGTTGCAACTCATTCTGTTGAATGCAATTTTGCCCTATCAATAGCCTTTCCTCAATACACATTGCCTCTGTTTGTAAACCAGCTGCCTCATCTTCAGCACTATTTCGTGCTACCCTTCCTACATTTCATGCTGTGGTCCTTCAGACCTTCACCAGGATTGGCCCGATGAATGTCTCGGCCTGAAATGTCAATGTTTAATCCTCTCCGTAGATGCTGCCTGGTGTGTTGAGTTCCTCCAGAATTTTGTGGGTGCTTCTGAAGATTTCCATCATTTGCAAAATCCCGTCATGATTTACTGGGTTGAAAAGCATTTATTCCTGAACCTTATTTTACCCAGTTGCTTGAACTCTTAAGCACTGTGGTATAGTAATTTGCAAGTGCATTTAGTTTTTAATAAATTGGAAAATTTGGTAAATGGGTTTATTATTGTCATATGTACTGATGTACAGTTGAAAATTTGTGTACAATTCTTACAGACCATTTGTCACATCAGTACATTGAGGTAGTACAAGGAAAAACAATGTCAGAATGCAGAGAAAAGTTTTACAGTTACAGAGAAAGTACAGGCAGATAGGTGCAAGGGCCATAACAAGGTAGATTGGGGGGGGAGGGGTCAAGAATCTGTCTTCTGTTTGTTTGTTTATTTATTTATTTGTTGAGATAAAGCGCGGAATAAGCCCTTCCCACTCTTCGAGCCATGCCACCCAGCAATCCCCCTGATTTAACCCAATTCTAATCACAGGGCAATTTACACTGATCAATTAACCTACCAACTGGTACATCTATGGACTGTGGGCAGAAACCGGAGCACCTGGAGAAAACTGACATGGTCACGGGAAGAATGTACAAGCTCCTTACAAGGAACTGTTCAGTAGTCTCACAACAGCAGGATACACACTCGCAAAACCCTCTGAGTGAAGGGATATTGATTTATTTTTGGCACATGTACAGTGAAAAACTCATCCTGCCTATTACACGGTGTATTGAGGTTAAACAATAACACAATAAAGTACAGCAGTTACAGAGAAAGTGCAGCGCAGGCAGGCAGCAAGATTACAACAAGGGAGATTGTTATGGCAATGAGTCCATCTCATTGTTCAAGGGTACATTCAGTAGTCTGACAATTGCAGGGGAGAAGCTGTCCTTGACCCTGGTGTTACGTGGTTTCAGGCTTTTGTATCTTCTGTTTGACGAGAATGGGGAGAAAGAGGAAATGTTCAGGGTGGATAGGGTCTTTGAGTGGCCCAGGAGAGTCAAATAAACAGTTGTGGTGAAACGTTGAATGTTCCTCCTTCCACAGATGTTGCTTGACTGTCTGATTTCTGGCATTTTCTGTTTGTATTTTGGATTTGCTGGTGTTCGAGTGATTGACTTTCATTCCTTTGCAGGAAATTTTGGATTCGCTGGCAGAGCTGTACTCTCTACTTCAGGAGGAGGACATGTGGGCTGGTCTCTGGCAAAAGCGGTGCAAGTTCCCCGAGACTGCTACAGCAATTGCCTACGAGCAGCATGGCTTCTTTGAGCAGGTACTTTTGTAGCACTCTTCCAAGAACCTTGGGATTCAGTCTGTCTCAAGTGGTTCAATTTGCCTGCTTGCCTTCATTTCACGGTGAATGCTTCCTAAACTGTAGTTAATGCATATTAATAACTCTTTCTATATCAATGATTCGGATTAGGGTTGCAGAGTTTTCACGGGAAATTTGTGGTCATAGCCAAAGCAAGGCAGACAAACAGTCAAGGATTCAGGCATGGTTTCTCTGGAGGGGATAAACAGACAACTTTCCAGTCTGTTCAGCCAACTTGTACATTCTGTCCACTGCAACAGCTGGGATATTCCAGTGGCCACCCATTCCCATTCTGATATGTCAACCATGGCCTCCTCTACTACCACGATGAGACCATACTCAGTTTGGAGGAGCAACACCTTATATTTTGTCTGGGTAACCTTCAATCAATGACATGAACATTCATTTCTCCCATGTCCCTCCTCTTGTTTTCCATTCCTCATTCTGTCTACCCTCTTAAGCCTCCTCTTCTCCTGCCTGCTCATCACACATCGACTGTTTATATTACCATCCATAGATGCTGCCTGACCTGCTGCGTTCCTCCAGCATTTTGTGCCTGTTGCTCTGGATTTCCAGTATCTGCAGAATCTCTTCTGCCTAGGCATCTCCCACCTCACTTTCCTAAGTGTTTCGGGAAGTAGGTGATACACACAAGGTGCAGGTTTCCTCAAATGGTTCCCTGATAGATTAGCTGAAGTGGGAGGTGACATTAGGATTCCCCCACCAATCACGTGTGTGGCGATTACTACCATACTTTAGCTGTTCAGAAAAAAAATAAAGGTTTACAGTATTTGTCACATGTACATTGAAACATACAGTGAAATGTGATGTTTGCGCCCACAACCAGCACAGTCCAACCATAGTGGTGAGGGCAGCCTTCAAGTGTCACTGTGCTTCTGGTGTCAACGAGGTATGGCCACAACTTACCAATCCTACCCTGTATGTCTGTGAAATGTGGGGGTCAACTGGAGCAGCTAGAAAAAACCAGCATGCATTCAAGGACAGAACACGCAAACTTCTTACAGGCGATAGCGGGAATTGAACCCTATTCGCTGGCGCTCTAAAGCTGTGCATGAGCTGCTGTGTTGCCGTGATGCCAAGACTGCAAGCAACCCAGATTTTGTAGACTTGCTGCCGATCTCTGGCTGACTTTCGGCAAACTCCTTCCTTAAAAAGGGAGAGCATTTGTAATGATCAAGACGTGGCCATCAAAGGAGGAATCAGGACACAGCAGGCTGCTGGAAGAGGGTACCTGAGCAGGGACAGCCCGTGGTTGTTCCTTCAGGCAGAGTTGGCACAGGGTGGACCTTTATTTCTGTTTTCATTTGCAGGCTAGAGGACAGAAAACAAACAAATGGAAAGCATACAGTAAAGATTTATCAGGATATCACCAGGACTCGGGGGACAAGCTCCAACTTGACTTTTGGTGTAGGAAACTGAGAGGTGACCTTACAGCAGAGTAGAGTTGTGGTGAGCTTTCTGTGACACCAAAGTGACTGGAGCAGGACTGGTTTGGAACTTGAAGAGTCAAGGGATTCCAGATTCAAGATTGAGTAATGTCATTCCTGGTAGATAATTGTAAAAGAGAGCAAAATAATTGTTACTCCGGATCTGATGCAGCACAAAAAAACACAATAAGATAAAGAACACAAAAATTTAATAAAACTATAGATATAAATAAATAAAATAGTTTATGTACATTGATTTTAATGTCTAAAAAGTGATGCTAGGCACAAAAGTGTCTGTTTATAAGGTGACTGACTCAACCATTTCAATTTGAACACAGTTGATGTAGACAGAAGCACGTACACTGCCCTCGTCCCCCTTTTTTAACATCAATGACCAGCTCTTTTGCTGTCTTTGAGGTAAAGGTTATTGTCATGACACCACAACACTATCACCATCCTGTTCTCCAATTCAATCATTATTTGAGATGCCATCCTCTATGCTGGTATCATCTGCAAACTTGTAGGTAGCTATGCAGAATTTTTCCCAGGGTTAAGCCTATTTCCCAATGATATAGGCTTAAGCTGAGAGGGGAAAGATTCAATAAGAATCTGAGGGATAACTTTTTCACCCCAAGTGTATGAACTGCTGGAGAAAGTGATTGAAGCAAGTACTTTAACAGCATTTAAAAGTCACTTGGATAGGACAGGTTTACATGGATATGTGCCACGGTCACGAAGCAGTTAGCACAGCTTAGAGTTCGGAGTTCAATTCCCACATCCTCTATACGAAAGTTTTTACGTGCTCCCATTTCCTCTTACTGTCCAAGACGTACTGGTTAGGAGGTAAATTGGCCATTATAAATTGTCCTGTGATTAGGCAATTGTTGCTGGGCCAGAAGGGCATGTTCCATACAGTATCTCTAAATAACTAAATAAAATGCAAGCAAATGGAACTAGCTTGTATGGGCATCTTTATTGGCGTAAAGAGCTGGGGCTGGAGGTTCTTCCTCCTTGCTGCATGACTTTGTAACTGACTGTAAGCTTGAGCTGGACTGTTGCCACAGAACAAGCTTTGTGACATTTGCTACTGCAGTGTAGGTTTGATAAACATGCAGAGAATGGAGGTGAAGGCTTGTTCTGAGTGGAGAATGTGATATTCGGTTTGAATAAAGCACAGGCACCCTTAGACTTTACGTACTCTTAGCCGTAAAATTCTCTGGATGTGAACTGTGCAAAAGAGCAGCCTATTAATACTGACAAGCAATTACATTTTTAATGTTGCTTTCTGATTGAGAATCTTGAGTAACCAAGGATGTTTTGTGCTCTTCAAAAGGCACAAGAGACCTATGAGAAGGCCATGGACAAAGCAAGAAAGGAGAATGAACGAAACAATGCCTCGCCTGCCATATTTCCAGAGTACCAGCTGTGGGAGGACCATTGGAATCGGTAGGTATTTTGGCCACTCCCTCTCCCTCCCGTCCCCCACCCCCAGGTCTTTAAACATCAGTGCTGGGCAATTTAAAGATGCTATTCTTACTGGAAGTATGCTCTCCTCCCATTGTTTTGCCTATTGCCAAGCCAATGCCCACCTCTCTTCCAATCACAGCCTTATCTGAGACCTTTTGTTAAACACAAAACAAAATGAGTTATCACCTGGATTGTTGTGTCCATGTGTAGATCACTAGCATTTACAGTGACTGCCAAAAGGTTTTAGCAGGGTTGTACTGGAATGAAAATCTTAGACCATAAGTCATAGGAGCAGAATTAGGCCATTTGGCCCATCGAAACTGTTCCACCATTCCATTATGACTGATTCATTTTTCCTCTCAACCCCTTTCTCCTGCCTTCTCTCAACCTTAACTACAGTGAATTGGAAGGTCTGGGATAATTGGTATTCGTTAAATCTGTGCATGAGAGTCAAAATGGTTGAAGTTGACATTATTCTCTTCCATCTTGAACAGCTGCTCAAAGGAACTGAACCAATGGGAGTCACTGACTGAGTATGGCCAGTCCAAAGGACATGTGAATCCATACCTAGTGCTGGAATGTGCTTGGAGAGTTTCTAACTGGGCAGCTATGAAAGAAGCGCTTGTGCAGGTAGGCAACTCTCTATCCTCGCCCTGCTCTCATTCTCCTCCTCCTTAAGCCCCTCACCTCTATTGGGACATTAACCTCTGACAGTGGCTCGCCAAAGTCCACTGTCCTGGGCCAGTCTAGCCCAAGTGTAATCCATCTTTGAAGATCCTTCCTCTCCCAGGAAGAAGGTCTCTGGAGTTTCTGCTGGTGTTTCTGTAGCTCTGGGTATCTACCGAAAGGGGTTGCTAGCCCCATGCCCAACCCTCCTCCACTCACAGCCACAGTGAAGTTTACAGATCATTTTTGGTTTAAAGTTCTTCATGATACAGAACATGGTAGCATAGCAGTTAGCAAAATGGTGTTACAGCACTAGTGACCCGGGTTCAGTCCTCACTGCTGTCAGCAAGAGTTTGTATGTTCTCCCTGTGACCACGTGGGTTTCCACCTGGTGCTGTAGCTTCCTCCCACAATCCAAAGATGCAGTAGGTTAATTGGTCACGTGGGTGAAATTGGGCAGCGTAGCTTCATAGAGCTGAAGGGTGTGTTATCATGCTATAGCTCTTTAAAAAAATCGAGAATCTCCCCGTAGAAGCTTTAATTAAGGTGCAGTGGAGATTTGCCAGGACACCGCCTAGATTAGAGAGCATAATCTTATGAGGATAGGTCGAGTGAGCTATGGCTTTTTTCTTTGGAGTGAAGGAAGATGAGAGGTGACTTGATAGAAGTGTATAAGATGTTAAGAGGGATAGTTAGAGCGAACAGCCACCCAAGTGAAAATGATTAAAATGAGGGTATATAATTTTAAAGTGATTGGATGAAAATATAACATGGAATGTCAGAGTAGGTTTTTTACACAAAGAGTGTTGGGTGTGTGGAACACACTGTCAGGGAAGGTGATAGAGGCAGATACATTTTGGGGCATTTAAAAGACTTGTAGTTAGGCATGTGGATGATAGAAAAATGGAGGGTTATTTAGATGGGAAGAGTTAGGTTAATCTTGGAGTAGGTTAAAAGGTTGACACAACAATGTTGGCTGAAGGGCCTATCCTGTGCTATACTCAGTTCTATGATACATACTTAAGTACTGTAGACTCCTTACCTCAGTGTTGCTTTTGGTGATTCCTGATCTCATGGCTAATCTCTGATTTCATTGGAGTTTGAGGAGATTTGGTTTGTCATGGGCATCGTGGTAGCATGGTGGCAGAGTAGCACTTTACAGCATCAGCTGTCAGAGGATGTGCCGCAGAAATATGGGATAGCCGCCTGATGTCTGAGATTTCTTTTGTTTTCTTTATTCACCCTACTATACAGCTGTGAGGGCCAGTAGTTGGTGGTCACCTTTTTGTCCTTGATATAGTATTGAGTGATAGTCCTACCCTGTGGAAGCCATGTGCAGTTCAGCGGCTCCCTTGTGATTCCAGCTTGACATTGGTATCAAATGATATCTTGCCTTGGGATTAAATGATGCATTTTGCCCTTCGGTAAGGACTTGCCTAGTGCTCATTGGTGCAATCACAAAATAGGCATGCCAGTGGCTGTACTTCATTAGGAGTTTGAGGACATTTAGTATGTCACGGGTGGCATGGTAGCGTGGTGATTAGCATGACATTTTACAGTGCAAATTTGAATATGCATTGGAGCCGTGCTTAGCCTCTTAGCCTCTTAGCCTCATCGGTGTAAAACGAGTGGAGCAGGGGCTAAGCACACAGCCTTGTGATGATGGAGATTGTGGAGGAGATGTCATTGCCAATTCAAACTGACTGGAGTCTGTGTGTGAGGAAATCGAGTGTCCAAATGCACAAGGAGGTTTTGAAACCAAGGTCCTGAAGCTTATCGATAACTAATGTGGAGAACATTTTAACTGGTTGCATCACCACCTAACATGGAGGCTGCTGCAATGGGTAGGATGAGAAAAAGCTGCAGAGGCTTCTAAACTCAGCCAGTTCCACTGTGTCCCACCTTCGAAGACATCTTCAAGAGCTGGTACTTCAAGAAAGCAGCATTCACCATTAAAGGCTCTCACCATCCAGGACATACTCACTTCCTATCACTGCCGTCAGGGAGGAGGTACACACTCCACCTTTTAGGAATGGCTTCTTCCCCTCTGCCGTCAGATTTCTGAGTGATCCATGAACTTCTCTTTTTGTACTGTCCATTTATCTATCTATCTATCTATCTATCTATCTATCTATCTATCTATCTATCTATCTATCTATCTATCTATCTATCTATCTATCTATCTATCTATCTATCTATCTATCTATCTATCTATCTATCTATCTATCTATCTATCTATCTATCTATCTATCTATCTATCTATCTATCTATCTATCTATCTATCTCTTATACGGTGATCTTTTATTTATTTGGGGATATAGGCCAGTCCAGCCCTTCACACGGTAGTGCAGCCACAGAACAACAAGTTTCATGACGCAAGTCAGTGATTTTGAGACAGGGTTGGTCTCCCTGTTCCCTCATTTCTAGTTGATTGTGTCCAGCATATTCTATTTGTAACTTTTGGGGATTCATCCATGGTTTAAACCTAGTTGCTTCCTGATACCAGTCAGTACTAAGAGGCCGTTTGCTAGTGTCAGCATACTTAAGACCATGAGATGCAGGAGCAGAAATAGGCCATTTGGCCCATCGAGTCTGCCTAACCACTAATTATCCCCCTCAACCCCATCTGTCTCTAACTTTTGACATTTTTACTAATCACAAACCTCTACTAATATTCCCAATGACTTGGCTTCCACAGCCACTGTGGCAATGAATTCCACAGATTCACCATCATCTGGCTAAAGAAATTCCTCCTCTCCGTTCTAAAGTGGCTTCCTTGTATTCTGAAGTTGAGCCGTCTGGTTCTAGACTCTGCCACTATAGGAATCATCCTTTCCACAATACACGTAGGTTCACTGGACATAAACAGTACATGACCATTGTGGGTGAGCATGCAATGTCGAATTCAGGTTTATTATCACTGACATGTTGTGAAATCTGTTGTCTTGTGGTGGCAGTGTAATGAAAGCCATTAAAACAATTACTGAGTTACAATATATAAATATAACAGATAGATAAATAGTCCGAATAGTGAGGCAGTAAATCACAAACATGAGGAGGCCTGCGGATGATAGAAATCCAAAGCAACTCACACAAAACACTGGAGGAACTCAGCAGGCCAGGCAGCATCAATGGAAAAGAGTACAGTCAACGTCATGGGCTGAGGCCCTTTATTGAACTGGAAAGGAAGGGGGAAAGAATAAAAAGGTGGGGGTAGGGAATGAGGCTAGCTGCAATATGATAGGTGAAGCCAGGTGGGTGGGAAAGGTCAAGGACTGGAGAAGAACAAATCTAATAGGAGAGCAGATTGACCAATAGGAGAAAGGGAAGGAGGAAGGGACATGGGGGGCAATGACAGGCAGCTGAGAAGAAGTGAAGGGTCAGAGTGGGGAATAGAGGAAAGGGGGGTGAGGGGGAATAGTTCACCAGAAGGAGAAATCAATATAAATACCATCAGGTAGGAGACTTCCTGGTATTGCTCCTCCACTCTGAGGGTGACTTCATCTTGGCACAAGAGGAGAGCATGTTCATGGACCGTTCAGATGTATGGTGGCTGAGCAGAAGAAGCTGTTCTTAAGATGTTGAATGTGGTTCTTCAGGTTCCTCTACCCCCTTGCTGACTTTGCTATGAGAAGAGGACTCATCCCACATGGCGAGTGTCCTTAATGATTGATGCAGGCTAACAGATGCTCGGTACTGGAGTGGATTTCTCTGCCGTTTCAGAGACCCTGCAGTATGGCACTGGGATTATACATATGGTGCACATCCAGATGAGTTTAAGAAACAGAATGGTGACTGTTTATGAATCTTGGAGGAGACATTCTTGCTCTCCTGACAGCCTTGGCTTAGTTGGGATTGGGTGGGTTGGTCTTCAACGCTTCCTTCCATCCTCTTGGCGGTGAAAATCACTGCCACCTTCTGAGCCGTTGAATAATTAACGCTGTGCTGCTGACGTGATTGTTTTTCCATGTATGCTACGAGGGAGAGTTGTGCTCCCTAATGTTCTGTTTTCTCATCTGAAAATTGGTTGTATTTATGTGAATGCCCTTGAATAATTGCGTGAACGTCTGTTCGTTACCAACTGGTTATCTGTAACACGATGCCGGTGTTGGAAAAACTGAGTACAGTTTCTGTAATGTTTTTGACCACTTTCCCAGGGTCAAACTGTCTATTACTAGGGACAGGCATTTAAGCTGAGAGGGGGCAAGTTCAACAGAGATGTGCAGGAGCAAGTATTCTTTACACAGACTGGTGGGTGCGTTGAATGTGGAGGCAGATGCATTGAGGAGATTAAGTGGTTCTCAGATAGGGATGTGAATGTGCAGAGAAAGGAAGGGATATGGACATTGTGTTGGCAGGAAGTATTAGTTTAGTTAGGTATTTAATTACTGGTTTACTTAATTTGGCACGACGTTGTGAGCTAAAGGCCATGTTTCTGTTATACATTCCACTTCAAAGCCCTAGTTCACTCAACCTTTCCTCATAAGGTGTTACTCACTCACTTTCTCATGATGTGCCGTGCCGTATGATGTGGGCGATCTTGGTCTCATGACATGATTATTTTTGGCAAAGTTTTCTACAGACCTGCTCCCATGGCTTCATGTGACCCTGATTGGGGTGGAGTGGGGGTGTCTAGGCAGGTGCTACACCTTGCCCAAGGGTGACCTGCAGGCTAACGGAGAGAAGGAGTACCTTACGCATCATTGGGTTAAGATGCATCTTCACCCGCCACCCAAAGATACTATTATGACTGTATCATCTCTTGTGGCCTCCAGGGAGAGTCTTGCAGCGAGTGTTTGAGTGAGTGAAACTGGTGGGAAATAAAACACAGTGTTGGGAATATTGGGGCAGCATTGCGTTATCGACCCTCTGTTTCTCCTCCACTTACTGCATGAGTCAGGTTTTTCCACTCAGCCCGTTTTTCAGCCTTTGTTAATGAGACAATAAACAGCAGCAGTACACAGTGTTACTCAATGACTACAGGCTGATGTAAATAAGTATTATTTTCTTTGTTTTCCATTTTCACGACTAAATTAAGAAGTTCAGAGGAAGGTTACGAAGCCGATTTGCACGAAAAGCTTGAAGCTGTAATGGTGTTTATTCTGTTTAGCTGGGATTGAATTAGCTTGTTTCTGTTTAATATTTCATTCGCCCTACTTTTACTGGAACTGATGAGAGCAGGCGTTTGTATGTTGCTAAAAGGACATTTCTGATCAAACTAAGGTGTGCTTTGTTACCTTTCTGGCACAAGCCTCCTTGTCTCCAGTTGTGTGCTCCTGAATCAGGATTTATTAGCACTGATGTTGTGAGGTTTGTTGTTTGCTGGCAGCTCTATAGCGTGAGATACACTCAGTGGCCACAATACTAGGTACCTCCTGTACCTAATAAAGTGGCCACTGGGAACATGTTCGTGGTCTTCTGCTGCTGTAGCCCATCCACTTCAAGGCTCGACATGTTGTGTGTTCAGAGATGCTCTCCTGTATGCCACTGTTGTAACGTGTGGTTATTTGAGTTTCTATCACCTTCCTGTCAGCTTGAACCAGTCTGGCCATTCTCCTCTGACCTCTCTCATTAACAAGGAGTTTTTGCCCACAAGATTGCCACTCACTAGAATTTTTTTTTGTTTTTCATACCATTCTCTGTAAACTCTAGGGAACATTGTGCATGAAAATTCCAGGAGACCAGCTGTTTCTGAGATACTCAAACCACCCTGTCTGGCACCAACAATCATTTCACAGTCAAAGCCACTTAGATCACATTCCTTACCTATTCTGTTGTTCAGTCTAAAAAAAATCAACTGAACCTCTTGACCGTGTCTTCATGCTTTTATGCATTGAGTCGCTGCCACATAATTTGCATTAACAAGTAGTTGTACAGGTGTACCTAATAAAGCAGCCAATGAGTGTAGGCTAAAGTTTAAAAAAGGACAGAAAGAGGAATAGCGAGTTAGTATTCATAGGTCCATGTGCCATTCAGAAATCTTATGACCGAGGGAATTAACCTGTTCCTAAAATGTTGAATGTGGGTCTTCAGGGTCCTGTACCTCCTCCCTGGTGGGAGTAATGAGAAGAGGGTGTGGCCAGGATGGTGAGGGTCTTTCATGATGGATTTTACGTTGAGGAATTACCTTTGGAAGATGTCCTTTGAAACTTGGGAGTGTTGTGCGCCTGATGGAGCTGGCGGAGTCTACGGCCCTCTGCAGCCTCGCGTGATTGGGGCCTCCACACCAGACAGTGATGCAGCCAGTCAGAATGCTCTCCTCCTTACATCTGTAGAACTTTGTTATGGGGGATTCATCATTTGGTTTCAGAGACATTTCACGTTGCCATTGTCTCTTTGATTGTGTTGGAAAGTCGTTCCTGTGCGGGCAGGATTCGGTAGCACACTGGTTAAGTTACTGGACTAGTATCGAGAAACCTGGACTCTTGACCTGGTGGTGTGAGTTCAAATCCCACTAGAGCAGCTCAGTATATGATTAAATGGATCTGGAGTTTTAAAAGAAGCACTGTTGTTATTAAAAATTCATCTTTCAGCCTTACGTATTGTGGAACTAGTACCCACTTGGGTTTGTGGGCATTAAACGCTGACCTTTCTAATTATATTTGCATATTGGGGAATGTTTTAAACAAAATATCTGCACTCCAAAGCTCCAAGTACACAAGGTCAGTCGTGTGAAGCCAGAATAACTATTGAGGTAGGTTGTTCAGTACCCTGTCTCTGCCTCTCCTCATTCTAAAGTACATTGGCAGAGAATCCTACCAGTACACCGTGAGCAGGAGGAATACTCCAGCCTCTGTGAACGGGGCAACCTGGCCTTGGCTTTCGTTTTAATGTCATAGAGAGATGCAGCTTGGAAGCAGGTCCCACAGCTGTACATACACATAGTGTAGAAGGTTGCCGTAGATTACAACGGGACATCTGACCAGTTGCAGAGCCTGGGTGCGAAGCGGCAGACGAAGTTCAACCTGGAAACGTGTGGAGTTATTCACTTAGGAAGGTCAAATCTGAAGGCAGAATATTGAGTTAATAGCAAGATTCTTAGCAGTGTGGAGGAACAGAAGGAGCTTGTGGGTCCATGTTCATAGATCCCTCAAAATGGCTTGCACTTAATAAGGTTGGCATTCATTATGTATTTTATTCATATTTATTTAAGAGATACATTGTGGAACAGGGCCTTCTGGTTCAGTGCCCAGTGCCCTGCCCATTTAACCCCAGCTTGGGCAGCAGGGTGGAGATGCATCTTTACCGGAGGAGGTGTATGTCATTCCTTCCCTCCACTAACCTGCAGGTCACTCTGGGGCAAGGTGTAGCACTTGTTTAGCCCCCCCCCCACCCCCAATTAGGGTCACGTGAAGCCATGGGACGCTTGTATGAGCAGCTGGTGGATATCACAAGTGACCACTGACGCCAGGCAAACAATCTCTGAAGAGTATTGATAGCGGCTGGGGTCACCTGCCTTATAAGGACGCTGCCCAGACGAAGGCAATGGCAAGCCAAGAACCATCAGTCATGAGACCATGAGCACCTACGTCATATGACGTGACACATGATGACCATGATAGTCACGGGACAATTTACAATGGCCAATTAACCTGCGAACCTCTGGGTGGAGATTTGTGAAGTTAGAGAGAACATGCAGACTCTACACAGACAGCATGTGAGGTCAGGATTGAACGCTGGTCTCTGCACTACCAGATGTGCCCTTGAACAGTGGGGTGGCATGGTACCATGTTATCCCCTTTGACTATGGTTTCCGTTGGGTGTTTGTGTGTCCTTCCACCCCAAAGACGTGCATTGTAAGTTATTTGTTACATACCTGGCGAAATAATCGCAGGGAGAGGGAGAGAGAGAAGATGGCCTCCATGACCAAGTGGTAGACCAGTCTCAATGGCCTCCTCCTGCTTCTTCCAAGAAAGAAATGGACCTCCCAAGAAATGGACCCTCAGACACTGCCGTGCTTCCTGCGCCAAAATAGCATGCCCACAGCTTACTACTCTTAACTAGGCATCTTTGGAATGTGGGAGGGAACCGGAGCGCCTGGAGGAAATGCACGGGCAGAACATGCAAAATCCTTACAGACAGTGGTAGGAATTGAACCATGATCAGTGATCGCTGGGGCTGTAAAGTAGTTGTACTAATCACTGTTACTGTGGCGCCCCTAGCTTGCACTACCTATTGCTGTTTTGGTAAGACAGTTGAACTCATTAGGAACTATCACAAACCAGTTAGTGAGGAGATCACTTGTGAAAAGCACAACACCGATACGTCTCAGTGAAAATTATTTTGCATTCAGGGTGTCTCATCTGTCTCTACATGTGGACTCATTTGTCATGACTTACTCTCTGCGTCTGGTGTGTGGAACCTTGAAGCATAATGCTCCAGGGGCAGCCTAAGCTCTCTTCCCTGGGTTCTAAATTTAGTCTGTCACAGATCTCTGCGCCCTTTCTGTGGTGTAATTTAAAATTTCTCATGTGACAATGCCTTAACCCAGTAGTGCCTGTTCTTTTTGTTTGAGAAGAATTAGTACATTCAGCCAGTCACCCAGAGAAGGAGGCAGTGAGAAGTATGTTCGATGTACATCTGCCCTTCTCATGTACCTTAGGGTCATAGAACACTACAGCACAGAAACAGGCCCTTTGGCCCATCTAGTCCATGCCAACCCATTAATCTGCCTAGTCCAATCAACCTGCACCCGGACAAAGCCTTCCATACCCTTCCATCCACGTATCTATGCAGATTTCTGTTAAATTTGATAATAAATGTACTTTGAATCTTTGAAATTGACCCTGTATCCACCACGTGAGCTGACAGCTCATTCCATACTCTTACCACCCTCTGAGTGAAGAAGTTCCCTTTAAACATTTAACCTTTTACCCTTAACCCGTGACCTCCAGTTCTAGTCTCCCACAACGTCAGTGGAAAAAACCTGCTTACATTTGTCCTATCTATACCCCTCATAATTTTGTATACATCTATCAAATCTGCCCCTCAAACTTTACACTCTAGGGTAAAAAGACCTTCTAGTACAGTTAGTTGTTTTGACCCTCTGTTCTTACCATTTCAGAAAATGAAATGTGACATATTTAGGAGTTGTTTCTGCTTGGCAGATAGTAAAGGAAAATCATAAAACAATGCAGCACAGCACAGGCCCTTCAGCCCACAGTGTTGTGTTGGCCTTTTAACCTACTCCAAGACCAATCTAACTCTGTTCTCCTTCGTGGCCCTCCATTTTTCATCAATGTGACTGTCTAAAAGTCTCTGAAGTATCTTCATCTGCCACCAGCACTGCAGCACGTTCCACGCACCCCCCACTCTCTGTTAAAAAAGAACTGCCACTGACATCCCTTTGTGCATTCCTACGGTCACCTTAAAATTATGCCCTTTCAAACTGGCCACTTCTGCACTAAGAAAAAGTCTCTGGCTGTCTACTCTACCAGTGCCTCTTGTCATCTTATACACCTCTTCCCAGTCACCTCTCATCCTCCTTTGCATAGTGTAGTATAGTGGTTAGAATATTGCTATTTCAGCAACAGTTGTAGGATTGGGGTTGAAATCTTGCTGCTGTCTGTGAGGAGTTTGTATGTTCACTCTGTGGATTTCTTCCCACATTTTAAAGATGTACGGGTCAGGGTTAGTAAGTTGTGGGCATGCTACGTTGGTGCTGAAAGTAATGAGACAATTACGGGCTGTGTCCAGTGCTTTCTTGGACTGTGTTGGTTGTTGTCGCAAATGGCATATTTCACTGTATGTTTCGGTACGTGTGACAAATAAGGCTGATCTTTATCATTTTTCAAAGAGGTTCACAGCAGAGTAATACAGAAGGAGAGGCAGAAATGAGAAAGCTAACCTCAGAAAGGTTAATGGGAAACTTTAGAGAGGGTCCAGAGGAGGTTTTCCTGGATGTTGTCTTGATTGGAGAGCGTGGGGGCTGTGCTCTTTGGAGTGAAGGATGAGGAAAGGTAATTTCATAGAGGTTACAAAATGACAAGGGGCATGGGTGGAATGGACAATCATAGACTCTTTCCCAGGGTGAGGAAACCTGATACGGAGGGACATAATTTCAAGGTGTTTGGAGGAAAATGTAGAGGCAATGTCTGAGGTAAGGTTTTTTTTACACAGAGAGTGATGGGTGTGAAGAACACACCGCCAGGGTGGTGGTAGAAGGAGCTACATTAGTGGCATTAAAGAGACTCTTAGACAGGCACATGGATGATAGGAAAATGGAGGCTTATGTAGGAAGGAAGGGTTAGACTGATCTTAGAGTAGGTTAAAACATTGTGGCTATGCTGTGCTGTTGTATGGTCCATGTTTTACAAATAATATTCTATGGAAAAACTAGAGAGAAATAATTCTGCCTCATCTCAGGGTGACCTCTGATTTTCAAAGAGCGGTTCCTTGTTCCTGTTTCTTCCACAAGGGAAACATCCTCTTCACATCTACTGAAACACGACATTCAGCATCTTCATTCCAGTTAGTCCTTGCAGTTTTTCTTTAGCATATGCATGTTCTTTTC
Source organism: Hypanus sabinus (assembly GCF_030144855.1). NCBI lineage: Eukaryota > Metazoa > Chordata > Chondrichthyes > Myliobatiformes > Dasyatidae > Hypanus > Hypanus sabinus. Next base: position 8,686,642 of record NC_082714.1, read on the forward strand.
CATTCTGAGTTTTGTTAATGAATCTGCTTGAGCCTGCCAGTTGGTTAGCGCATGAAATGTGCACAAAAAATTTTCATCCGAACTCTTCCATGCCCTAGTTTCACTTGATGATCCCTCCTCTCTGTTACCCATCCTCCCTGCCAGTGGGATCAGCTCCATCAAAACCCTTGCTGGTTTTGAGAAACCATCATGTGTTTGAGTAACTGGATGCTGTTGCTTTTGTGTGATAGGACTAATTTGCTCAACTAGAAACACAAGAGATTCTGCAGATACTGGAATCCAGTGTAATATATACACACATACACAAAATAAGGAGAAAAAAGATGAAATATGGAGGTAAAATAGCTATTGATATAAAAAATACAAAAGTTTTTTTTAGATATGTAAAGAGTAAAAGAGAGGCAAATGTGCATATGGGATCAATGGAAAATAACATGGAGAGGTAATAATGGAGGACAAAGAAAGGGTGGAGGAACTTTATATGTATTTTGTGTCAGTCTTCACTGTGGAAGACACTAGCACTATGCCAGAAATTATAGAGTGACGGGCAGAAATGAGTGTAGTTATTATCTCTAAGGAGAAGTTGCTTGGGAAACTGAAAGGTGTGAAGGTAGATAAGTCATCTGAACCAGATGAACTATACTCCAGCGTTCTGAAGGAGGTGGCTGAAAAGATTGTGGAGGCAGTAGTAATGATCTTTCAAGAATCACAAGATTCTAAATGGTCCTGGGGACAGCAAAATTGTAAATGTTACTCCACTCGTTAAAACAGGAGGAAGGCAGAAGAAAGGAAGAAATAGGCCAGTCAGCCTGACTTCAGTGGTTGGAAAGATGTTAGAGTACATTAATTGTAACACAAGGGAGTCTGCAGATGCTGAAAATCTTCAGCAATACACACAAAATGTTGAGGGTCAGACAGCGTCTATGGAGAGGAACAAACGGTCAATATTTTGGGCCAAGATCGGCAAGGAAGGAGGCAAATGCCAGAATGAGAAGGTGTGGAGAGGAGGGGGAGTACAAGCAGAGTGTGCATAAGTGAGGGGGTAGATAGGTGGGTGAGGAGAGTGGATGAAGCAGGAGATTGGGAGAGAATAGTTGGAAAAGGTAAAGGGCTGAAGAAGGAGGAATCTGAAAGGCGAAGATGGAGGAGTAACATCTGTGCATTTGAGATTTTCCTTGACAATTTTGAGCTGCAGTTTAAAGAGGAAATTTATCATTGAGTAATGTAAAATGAGCAGACTATGTCATTCAGATATTCAGTGAATTAGTACATTGTACATTTTCACAGGCCATTTGTTTCATCAAGACTGTGCAGACCATTGACCACCTATTCATTTTAATTCTACACTCTTATCCCACCTCCTCATAATCTCTCCACGCGATTTTCCCCCTCAACTGCCTGTGAGGAGCAATTCTCCACATGATTCTTGCCTCTCACCTGCATACTGGGGGCAACTCTCCATACAATTCTCTCCTCGCCTACACACTGGGGGCAACTTACAGCTGCCAGTTAAACTACTAATGGCGTCTTTGGGATGTGAGAGGAAGCTGGAAAGCCAGGGGGGCGGTGGTAAGGAGATCATGCGGTTGAGGGGGAAGTTGCAAACTCCACACAGACAGCACAGGAGGTGGTGATTGAACGCAGGTCGCTGAAACTCTGAGGTGGCGATTCTACCCACTGCACCTCTGTAGCACTCTGGAAACTTTCCTCTTGCCCAAGTAAGATTAAACTTACGCTGGATGGTATGTCAGGAAGTACCCTAGTGGCCATTTTATTGGGTACCTCCTGTGATGTGGCATTGAGTGTATGTTCCTAGCCCAGGGGTTGGCAACCTTTACCACTGAAAGAGCCATATGGACCCATTTCCCACAGAAAAGAAAACACTGGGAGCCACAAAACCCGTTTGACATTTAAAATGAAATAACACTGCATACGATGTTTTTTTTTTGCCTTTATGCTATGTATAAACAAACTATAATGTGTTGCATTTATGAAATTGATGAACCCTGCAGAGAAAACGAAATTACATTTCTGCATGCAACAAAAACATTTTGAACTCCGAAAAAAAGACGTTGGGTTGAAGGTTACTCCATAGTTAGCCTACCTTGGATCAAAAAATTAAAAGAAATCACACACTGGCAGGTGTCAGGCATTGGCAGTGGTGACGTATATTAATAGCGATAAAAAACACGTTGTAGCGGTGTGCTACACGCAGCGCTAAAATAATGACACGGAGTCGGTAAACTGCAGTCAATGTTATCTTTATTCGAACTAAACAGCCTTGCTTTAAAGCCTCCCTCAACCCCCCCCCCCCCCCCCGTGGGCGCGGATGCTCCAAAAGACACGTACTCACAAACCCCCGTAGGCTATCTCCCTTAGCCGGAACGCTGGCTAATTGTGAGCTGGTTCAGATGTGTCAGGAAATGGTGGCGCCACAATGTTTTATTTAGATTGTACAAGATCACCATAATCTTCAAATTTCAAATTACATTTCAAAAACTAACAAACTAACATAAAATACATTTTAATTAAATACTCAACATTTATTTTCCAAAGCCATGGGGAGCCGCAGCACAGAGATGAAAGAGTCGCATGCGGCTCCAGAGCCGCGGATTGCTGACCCCTGTCCTAGCCTATCCACTTCAAGGTTCAAAGTGTTTTGCATTCAGAGATGCTTTTTCTGCACAACACTGTCATAACGTGTGATTATTTAAGTTACTAACACCTTCTTGTCAGTTCGAACCATTCTCCTCTGACCACCACTCTCATCAACAAGGCACTTTTGCCCACAGCACTGCCACTCCTTGGGATTTTTTTTGTATTCACAGTCAAAGGCACCTGGATCATATTTCTTCCCCATTCTGATGCTTGGTCTGAACAACAACAGAACCTCTTGACCATGTCTGCATGTTTGTACGCATTGAGTTGCTGCCACATGATTAGATATTTGCATTAACAAGCAGATGTAACCAATGAAGTGATACTGAATGTGCGCTTTATAATTTCACCACTACTGCTTCCCTCTGCCCCTCAGTATTACTGTATTTGCTGCTAAGGGGGAGAATTTGCCCCAGTGGATTCTGACTGTTCCATTTAATTCCCATTTAGGTGGAGCTGAGTTGCCCCAAGGAGATGGCCTGGAAAGTTAACATGTACCGAGGCTACCTGGCAATCTGCCACCCTGAAGAACAGCAGCTCAACTTCATCGAGCGTCTGATGGAGATGGCCAGTAGCCTTGCCATCCGGGAGTGGCGGAGACTCCCTCACATTGTGTCACATGTGCACACGCCATTGCTCCAGGTGAGAACTCCCTACAGTCAGCCGTGCAAGGTGTGGGAGTGTGTCAGTGAGGGAGAGAGAGAGAGGAACTGCCTACAACCAACTGTGCGAGTGGTGTGAAGATGTGTCAGAGAGAGCGAGAGAGAAAAATGGCCTACAGCCATTTGTGTGTGCAAATGCATGCATTTGTGTCAGTGAGAGAGGGGGAGAGAGAAGGAGAAAAGTGGGTGGGGGGGAGAGAGAGAGAGAGAGAGAGAAACTCCCTACTGCTAGTTGTGAGTGTGTAGGCGGTGTAGTGGGGCAGACAGTGAAAACTATTCCATTCTAAAATTTTTTCTTACCTGCCTATCACCTCCCCCTGGGTCCTCTCCTACATCCCTTTACCCATGGTCCACTCTCCATTTCTAACAGATTCCTTCCTCTTCAGCCCTTTATTTTTCCCAGCCACCTAGCTTCACCTATCACCTTCCAGCTATCCTTCTTCCCCCTCCCAACCCTACCTTTTGATTCTGGCATCTTCCCCCTTCCTTTCCAGTCCTGAAACACCAACTGTTCATTCATTTCCTGAGGTGTTGCCTGATCTGCTGAGTTCCTCCAGCGTTTTGTGTGTGTTCCATTCTAAAATGCTGTTTAACCTTCTCAGATAAACCAAATATTACCAACATATCACTGTGGGATTTGAACATGTCAATGTGCTTATCTGATTATTTTCATTTTTCTTTATTCCATCTCCCTCACCACTTCCTGGTATATTTATCACTGCCCTACCGTATCTTCTTCTTAGGAATTCTTTTTTTCTCTTTGTGTTGAGTGGGTGATTTGCAAGGCAATGGAACGGAATTGTGGATACATAATAAATCAGAACAAAGAAACGGGCCATTTAGTTCCCATTTGGTAAAATCGTAGTTGTTCTGTGACCAAACACTAAGTTTCTCCAACCTTCAATCTCAGATTTATCATTAACAGTTGACCCAGCATCAATTGATGCTTTAAGGGGGAGTTTCAAGCTTCCTCTATCTTCGTTATGTGGACGTGTTATTCCTAATTAGTCTTAGAAGGTCCTAATTTTTAGACTGTGACCCTGAATAGCAGAATCTTTCAATCGGTTTATTATCTTCTCTCAGAAGCCTGGTGTCATGTAGTACTTCCTTCGAGCCTTACTGAGGTGACCTTCAGTTGCTGAATGGTAAAATATCACCCTAGGCCCCTTGTGCTCCTGTATTCTAGTTTTAAAGAGCAGTGTTCCTCTGACCTTAATTATTTTCTATTACGGTACGTGACAATGTAATGATTGTTGCACATGGACCTCCTTACTGTCTACCTATGCTGCACTTCCCTGTAACCGTAACAGTTTATTCAAGTTGAAGTTTATTGTCATCTTACTGTGCATATATACAACCAAACGAAACAACATTCCTTTGGACCATGGTGACCCCACAATATCACATGCAGCACGTTAAGCAAAATGATACCACAGATAACTTAATAAAATATAATTCAACATGCATGTAAACAGTAAACAGTTCACTGTCCTAGTGACGAGACCTCAGTGGTAGTAAAGTGCTATTGAAAAGCTGGAGGGCATAGGATTAAAGACACTGAGTTGGGAAGGGCGTAGTCCAGGTTTGGAGCCCCTGGTTTAGAGGGACGGGAAATGGAACCATCTTGGTTGGTACTGACTAGCCATGCTGAAGGGCCACTTTTCATGATGAGCTTGTTTGTGATTAAGATTACCAGTTAGCATTTGTAATGTGCGCTGTTGTTATTACCATGGATTCCCCTTCACCACCTGTGGGTTGATGCATTGCTTTGTTACCATCCAAGATTAATGGAATTTTGCTCGCCTTGCAGGCAGCTCAGCAAATCATCGAACTGCAGGAGGCAGCGCAAATAAATGCTGGTTTACAGCCCGCTAATTTGGGGAGGAACACTAGCTTGCACGACATGAAGACAGTGGTGAAGACTTGGAGAAATCGCCTGCCCATCGTGTCTGACGACCTTTCTCACTGGAGCAGCATCTTCATGTGGAGGCAGCATCACTATCAAGGTATTCCTCCTGATACGGAATGGCACAGTAGTGTAGCAGTCAATGAAACACTTTACAGTGCCAATGACCCAAGTTCAATTCCTGCTGCTGCCTGTAAGGAGTTTATATGTTCCTCCTGTGACTGCGTGGGTTTCCGGAGTGAAGGTGGTGCTCAGGTTTCTTCCCACGTTCCAAAGATGTATGGGTAAGTACTTTAATTGGTCAATTGGGTGGCGCCACCCAATTTTGAGCTGAAAGAGCATGTCACCATGCTATATCTCTTAATAAAAATAAAGAAGTATTTTGGATCTTCTGAGGTAATTTGATTGAAGATTTATAGATAGTAAAGGGAGCAACAGAGCAGAACCGCTTCTGCTGGTTAGGAGGCTTGGAATGTGTGGGCAGGGCCTTGTAGAAATTAAAATCCCATACTTTTAAGTCTTATACGCAGTAATGATTGAAATCCGGATCTTCTTCATAAATAAAGCTTAATACTTGATCGCAAGTTACCTGTGGGTCGAGAGTTTGATAGATTTTTGTTAAAGGCGCTGAAGGAAATGGGGATCAGACAGTTGGGCCTCATTGTCAGGGCCACATGACTTCCTCCTGATGCAACAAGCTGACAAATTGAATGGGATTAATGCAGTGGGGCCTCATGCATAGTAAAAGTAGAAAATGCTGGAAATATTCAGCAGCCGGGAAGCAGAGATGGTTAGAAATATAAACTTGTTTTTACTCTCCAAAGCTGTTGCCTGGCCTCCGGAGTATTTCCACAGTATTTCAGCTCTTCAGTATCTGCAGTATTTTGCTTTTGGGTCCTCAGTTATTTCTGTGTTTGCTGCACAGATGTGCATGTGCATGTGTGTGTGTGCAGAAAAGATTCAGATTTATGTATCACATGTACATTGAAACATACAGTGAAATGTGTTGTTTGCGTTAACAACCAACACAACCTTAGGAGCAGTGAGGGGCAGCCTGCAACTGGCACCACACGTTCCAGCGTCAACATTGCACGCCTACAGTGTTCAGCAGAACAACACAAGCAACAACAACAATAACACATCAAAACAAGCTTCTTTCCCATCCTCCCACCCAGCCACACACACTGACAGGTCTCCATTCCCAGGACAAGCCTGCACTGCAGTGAAGTGTGAGAATTTCAGTAACACAGGTGGTTTTCTATGCTCTGTTTCTCTGTCCTGTGGTATGGTCACTAACAATGTGAAAAGTAAACAGGATGGTTGCATGAACACTATTTGGTATTCACTCGTGTTAGTTCAGAGAGTGAAGTAGGCAAAATGTTTCAAGTAATTTATAAACACAAGAGATCAAACAGATGTTAGAAATCTTGAGCACAACAGTGGACAGCCAGCATCTTTTCCTAGTGGCGAAGACAAGGGGGATAATTTAAAAATGATTGGAGGGATGTGTAAGAGGGGTGTAAAAAAGTTTTTACACAGTTACATGGAACTTGCTGCCAGAGGGTGGTGGTCAAGGCAGATACATTGGGAACATTTAAGAGACTCTTAGACACATGGATGAAAGAAAAAAGGATGGCTATGTGATTGGTAAGGGTTAGGTTAATCTATGAGTAGGTTAAAAGATCGGCACAACATCTTGGGCCAAAGGACCTGTACTGTGATGTTAGGTTCTGCATTCCAATATGCTGGAGAAACTCAGCAGGTCTATCAGCATCTATGGAGGGAAATAAACAGTCGACATTTCAGACCGAGTCCCTTCATCAGGATGATGTTTTGGGTGGGGAATCTTTATCAGGGCGCATTACAGACTTAGGTAATTAATGAGTTTGGAGGTGGGGCAGAGAGAAACAAGGTTCCTCTATAAAAACACACACAAAATGCTAGTGGAACGCAGCAGGCCAGGCAGCATCTATAGGGAGAAGCGCTGTCGATGTTTTGGGCCGAGACCCTTCGTCAGGACTGACTGAAAGGAAAGATAGTAAGAGATTTGAAAGTAGGAGGGGGAGGGGGAAATGCAAAATGATAGGAGAAGACCGGAGGGGGTGGGGTGAAGCTGAGAGTCAGACAGGTGATTGGCAAAAGGGATACAGAGCTGGAGAAAAGAAAGGATCATGGGACAGGAGGCCTAGGGAGAAAGAAAGGGGGAGGGGAGCACCAGAGGGAGATGGAGAACAGGCAGTGATGGGCAGAGAGAGAAAAAAAAGAGGAGGGAGGGGAAAAACAAAAAAAAACTAAATATATCAGGGATGAGGTAAGAAGGGGAGGAGGGGCATTAATGGAAGCTAGAGAAGTCAATGTTCATGCCATCAGGTTGGAGGCTACCCAGCCGGTATATAAGGTGTTGTTCCTCCATCCTGACTGTGGCTTCATCTTGACAGTAGAGGAGGCCATGGATAGACATATCAGAATGGAAATGGGACGTGGAATTAAATCTTTCCTTACTATCTTTCCTTTCAGTTAGTCCTGACGAAGGGTCTCGGCCTGAAATGTCGACAGTCCTTCTCCTTATAGATGCTGCCTGGCCTGCTGCGTTCCACCAGCATTTTGTATGTGTTGCTTGAATTTCCAGCATCTGCAGATTTCCTCGTGTTTGTCCTCTGCAACAAACACAGAATTCTGGAAGCCCTTTATCAAAGTTCCTCAGGGAAGGTTCAGAGTACTGGGTTGGGGGGAAGATTGGAGGGAGCCAGTGGTAACAATGATTAGGTTATAGAGAATTAAACAGAGAGTGGGAACCATGGCGTTTCACTGAGCTGGCATGTCTCAGTGGGTTGAAAGTCCTCAACATCAAGAGAAAATAATTAAGTCAAAGTTTGAAGTAAATTTATTATCCAAGTATATATCGCCATATATAACCCAGAGATTCAATTATTGCGGGTATACTCAATAAATCCAGTAAACATAATAGAATCTATGAAAGACCATATCAACCATTGTGCGAAAGACAACAAACTGTGCAAATACAAAGTGAAAGAAAAAAAGGGAATAAATAAATAAACAATAAATATTGAGGTGCCTCGTCCTTGAAAGTGAGTCAATAGAGCCTTAGTGCTGAGGGGGAATGGCTGGAACATCTCCTCCCTGCAAGGTGGGGTGGCAATGTGAAAAGTTCTCTTGACCCTATCGTAGAGTGGGCCGGGCTGGGAAAATGACTGAAATTGTCAAAAGTGAGTGATTATAGTTTTCATTTGAGTAAAACAATAACAGGTTTCGTAACACCGATGAGTCACGATCTAATTGGTGAGATGAGATGTGGGAGTTGAAAGGTTGGCTCCTCCTGTTCCTTGGTGTGGCTACATAACCCCTGGTCGTTGAATCTATCCACTAATTAAAAATGAGCTCATTCATCTTCTGACGAGGCTTTCCTTCTCGCAAACCCTTTACGTTGTCTGGGAGTGGCAGGTGGCTTTAACCTGCCCAGGAGCTGATGTGCAAAAACAAAGATCTGACTATTGAAGTAAGATGGGAGGAAGCACCTGATGTACCAGCGGAGTCTAGTGGCCTGTTCCTGCGTTATTCTGAGTTCAAGGCAAAATTATTTCCTGGCAGATTGTCTGTTTGTGAATGATTCAACTCAGTGTGTTCACAGTGTTCATCCACTCCCTTCCTGTTCATTCAGTTACCAGTACCACATAAATCAAAAGGCTTTGCTGTAATTCATACATAATTTCAAAAATAAAAGTACGGTTGCAGCCTCATAATGCAAGTTGTTATTCCACTTAATTATGTGTCGGTTAGGGTCGACCATGGATGTTGTGTCCTGGCTGTCTGGGTACACAAGCCAGGGCAGTTCAATATGGAGAGCAAGCTGTTGCCCATGTAGCAGGCTCCCCCTCTCAGTGCATCTGATAAGGCTAAAGGAACAGCAGAGACCGATACCGTTTGGCACCAGCAGCGTCGCAGGAGTTGCCAGTCAGCGTTGAACTCAATGTAGAACTACCTTAGAGACTCAACTCTGGATTCCCTCTGGGTTTACTCCCGAAGCCCTCACCATGAGTGGGTGCAGCTGCAAAGCAGCAGAGGTTTGAGATCAGATTTTCTCTTCTAGATGAGCTGCCAACCACGGTTGAAGAGCCCCAACTGCCTGAAGCGACTGATTTTAAGGTGCCAGTAACCCACCTTTGCCCTTTCTCCTGTGAGTAGAAACAGTTCCGATAGGGCATAGTAGCTAGTTCACATGTGAAGGCCAGGAGCTGAACTTGGTAACCATGTCGTTGGGAGCATTTAATAGGTAGTGGGATCTTATCTCCATTACCAACACTGGCTATAACAACCTTAAGGAACCTTAAGAATCTAGCTTAATTAACAAAAGATTACCTCTAATGATAACTAATGTCAGAGTTAGGTTCATTAATTTGTTGTTTTACTGCAACAGTATGGTACAAAGACAAAAAATTGGTGTAAGTTGCAAAACAGAAAGGTAGTTATAGAGTCATGGAGCACTGCGGCACTAAGACAGGCTCTTCAGCCCACCTAGCCTGTGCTATGCTATTTGCCTAGTCCCATCCATCTGCACCAGACCATAGTCCTTCAAACCCTTCCATTTATCTATCCAAATTTTTCTTAAATGTCGAAATCGAACCCACATCTACCACTTGCGCTGGCAGTACAATCCACAGTCTAAGTAAAGAAGTCCCCTCCCTCATGTTTCCCTTTAACATTTCACCTTTCACCCTTAACCCATGACCTAATTCTAGTCTCACCCAACCTCAGTGGAAAAAACCTGCTTGCATGCATGTATCCTATCTATATTCCACATAATTTTGTATACCAAGTAGTATAATAAAAGTAGTATAACAAAATAAAAGGGATGAAATGGATTGTTCAGAAAATTTGATAAAGGGGAAGAAGCTCCTTCGCTGTGGTTAGTAAGTCATTTCAAAAATAAAAACTTAGGTTGCAGCTTCATAATACAAATTGCTATTCTACATTTTATGACATTTTGCTTAATTAATTGAATGCACTTTTAAGAGCCGATGAAATCTTATATCAAAATCAGGTTTATTATTTCTGATTTGTACGACATGAAATGTCTTGTTTTACGGCAGCTGTACGGCGCAGTAATTTTTACTATAATTTACTGTTGGAAACCACTTTTTTAAAAAATAATACTATTTATAAGATCTGTACTTTTTCACATTTACTGGCAGAAAGTGGTATAGCAGCTAAACTAATGGTTTATCACCTTTCTCATTTTTCATTGGCACAATATTAGCACATTACCCTTGTGATGTAATTGTTTTAATTATGTAGCCTATTAATTCAATCCTATTATGAAATTTTCTTTGTCTTATCTCTAAAAGTGAGGGATTTTCAAAAGTGCCTTCTTGGCTTCTTAGCTTCTTTATTCCTTCGTCTTACACCGCTTAGCATCATTCCTCAGCTCGTTATTTAGTTTGCTTAATACTCTAAGATAAACTGAAATCTTAGAATTAAGACTGCTCATCATATTTGACTCCTGGAAAACCCTAAGGATCAGAAGTTGTAACAGAGATTTAACTTTACAAAAATGTAGTGCAAAAAAAGAGAGAAATAGCTAACGCTCATGGGTTCACAGACTGTCCGAGAGGTAAAAGCTGCTTCCAAATCATTTGGAGTGTGGGACTTCAGGCTCTTGTGCCAGCTAGCCAATGGTGGTAATGAGAAGAGGGCATATCCTGGATAGTCAGGGCCTTTAGTGATCGATGCCACCTTCATGACCTGCTGCCACTTGAAGATGTCCACAATGGTGGGGAGAGTTATACCCAAGATGAAGCTATAATACATAATTTCTAATATGTGTTATAAAGCGTCACTTCAGATTTAATGTAAGAATTAAGAATGGATTTTTAAAAATAATTTAGAGGAATGAAGCAGTGATGATATATTTTGCAGTTATTTTGATATTTATTAATAGCTACGCTTAACATGAACAAGGTCTATGTTGCTGTAGCTCTTCCAGTTTGTATAGCTCTTGACTGCATCAATTTGATTTTCAAATTCTGTTTAATGTTTTGGAAGGAGATGGAGTTATCTTTGTTCTGTACTCAGCTTAAACATAAGGAGTTATCTGACCCAAATGACCTACAGCATTCAGTCATGCTTGACTTTCTCTCAGGCTTGCATTTATATAATGCTCCTTGTGACCTCTTGTGTCCCAAGTGCTCTCTGCCAGCAGAGTGGTGCTAAAAGGTGGTCACCATTGTGACAGAGCAAACATGTGAACTGAATGTGCTGCAGCTTCTGATTTTGCCTGGGGCATAGTTATTCAGGAATGCAGCACCATTTTGTATATTGAGTTAGTATTGTGGGATTTTGGTTCTTTCTCTCCTTTGACTATCTTGCTGTTATAAAACTATTGCAAGGTTTCCTAGTACATTACAGTGAACTCTTGACAATGAAAAGATTAGTTTTATTTGTCACGTCTACAATAAACTTGGCTTTAACCTCTTACTGATTACACAGGATGTGCCCCTTTGTCTTCCGGTCAAAATGAACTAACCTCTCTCTCTCTACCCTAACACCCTGAACACTGTTACAGAGTCAGAGAGGTGCCTAAAATTTATTTTTATTTGTCACACGTATATTGAAACATTGAGGCAATATAGTGAAATGTGTCATTGTGTCAGTGACCAACACAGTCTGAGGATATGCTTGGGGCTGCCCACAAGTGTCACCACACTTCTGGGGCCAACATGGCATGCCCACAACTCATTAACCCTAACCCTTTTTGGGATGTGGGAGGAAACCAGAGCAACCAAAGGAAACTGCTGCAGATGCAGTGTGAATGTACAAGCTCTTTACATATCGGCAGGAATTGAAGCTGGCAATGTAAAGCATTATGCTAACCGCTACGCTACTGTATTGCCCTAACACGCTTGACCTCACAATATTCCTCATCATGGCCTTGCACCTTATTGTCTGCCTGCACTATACTTTCTCTGTAACTGTTGCACCTTATTCTGCTCTCTGTTATCGTTCTCTCTTGTACTGCCTCAGTGTAACGTAATGAATAGATCTGCATGGACAGTAGGCAAGGTTTTCACTGTACACATGAATAATAAATTATTTTGACAATTGGTTAACCTTGGCTCCAGATTCCAAATGGGAGAGGTTGTGGTGGCTTACGGTTAGAAATGAGAAAGTTGTAAGTCTGGCAGGTGCAGAAGTTAATAGCGGAGGTGATGTTGAGACTCGTTTGATACAGAAAGGATAGCTCAAAGACCGAGGGGTTTGGCACAACATTTATACATTTTTTTAGTGATACGGTGCGGAAGAGGCCCTTCCAGCCCACTGAGCTGTGCTGGCCAGCAACCCATAGCTTTAACCCTGGCCTAATCACAGGACAATATACAATGACCAATTAACCGGTATGTCTTTAAGCTGTGGGAAGAAACTGGAGCACCTGGAGGAAATGCGTAAACCATGTAGACATGGGAAGAATATACAGTCTTTCTTACAGAGGACTGTGGAATTGAACTCTGAACTCCGTCTCTCCGAGCTGTAATAGCATTGAGCTAACCGCTACACTACAGTGACACCCTGTTAAGGAGTCAGAAAGAGGGGAAGTTGCATTGTGCATTTAAACAAAATCTCCCCACCTAAGGTGACTCACCCTCCCAAAGCAGTACTTGCAAAATGCTGGAGGAACTCAAGTAGATCGATGGAGGGGAATAAACTGTCAAGGCTTTGGGCTGGGACCCTTCATCAGGACTGGAAAGGAAGGAGGAAGAATCCAAAATAAGAAGGTGAGGGGGAAGGGAGGGAGTACAGGCTGGCAAGTGGCAATTGATACGAGTTGAGCGGAAGGGTGGGTGGGCAGTGGAAGGCAGATGAAGTAAGAAGCTGGGAAATGATAGGTGAGAGAGGTAAAGGACTGAAGACAAAGGAATCGGAGAAAGAGAGAACAATTGACTGTGGAAGAAAGTGATGGTGAGGGAGATGGTTAGGTGAGAGAAGAGAAAAGTTAAGAGGAGAAGCAAACTGGGAATGGAAAAAGAGTGGAAGGGAAGAAATTACCAAAAGTTAGAGAAATCGATGTAGATGCCGTCAGGTCTGAGGCTACCCAGGCAAAATGCTGGCGGGACTCAACAGGTCTTGAGGCATCTATGGAGAGGATCTCTGAAAACTGTTGAGGGTGGATGTCAATTGAACGTTTAAAAATAAAAGGAATTGGTGTGTTAATGTCAGAAAAGGGTTGTGGAATAAAGCGTGAGATGAGACGCAAATCAACAGCTGATCAAGTGGAATTGAGGAATATTGCTGAGAATATGAATGCTGCTGGTCTTTTGTCACTGCATCGTTTTCTCTGCAAGTTGAACTTCAAAAAGGGTTACTGGTTCCTTTTCATGCAAAGGGTTTTTTAATTTAGTAAAACAGTAAGATTAGAAGTTGTAACTGAATAGAGTTTGTCCATAGCACACTCTAGGAAATGTTCTACTTTTCACATTTCCATTCATTTCAGTGGGACCCACTGCAGCAGATACAAAACGCAGACCAGGTAGGGAACAAATGAGATTGTAAGAGAATATAAAAGCAACTTTGAATTTGAGCTCATGCAAGTGTTTGTGTAAACCCTCAGAAATCACTCTGCCTGCCAAGTAAAACCTGGCTGCACCTTAAACTGATTCCATGTGTGAAACTATTCCTCTCTCTGCGAGTGTATTCATAAGATCAAAATATTCTGTGTCTGGTGCACTTGCCAATGGAGCCTTTAAACGAGCTGGTTAAATTTGCAAATTTCTGAATTCAGGGTTCATTAGCATGTGGTTAAGTTAATGTAATTTAATTAAGGGTACTGTTAATTCAGGGTACAGTAGCTCAGTGAAATTAGTGTCTGGGCACATCTGGCTGCTTGTCTGGTGATGTGTTCAAATTCCCCCCCCAGAGCATCTGGGAACTTAAATTCACTTTAAGTTAGTCAGAAATAACTAATTTGCGTGTGTAATGGTAATAGAGCTACGGGGTTGTTAAAAACTAATCTAGCTTACTCATACACTGTACATGTAACTGTGACTGTGGCTGACTTTGAAGTGATCTCTGAGCATGCTATTCAGTTCAAGATTATTTGGGATTGAGCTGCAAAGAGACTTTGTCAGAGACATTATTATCCTATCAATGAATACAACACTGTAACAGGCCCTTCTGGCCCAACAAACCCACGCTGCCCAATTACACCCATGTGACCAATTAACCTACTAACCAGAACATCTTTGGAATGTGGGAGAAAACAGAGCTCGGGGAAACCTGCACAGTCATGGGGATACAAACGGGATTAAACCCGAGTCGCTGCCATAGAACCACTACAGTACAGAAAACAGGCCATTTGGCCCTTCTAGGCCATGCCAAAACTTCATTCCGTTAGTCCCATTGACCTGCAGCCAGTCCATAATCCTCCAGACCTCTCCCATCCATGTATCTATCCAATTTATTCTTAAAACTTAAGAGTGAGCCCGCATTTACCACGCCAGAAGGCAGCTCGTTCCACACTCCCACCACTCTCTGAGTGAAGAAGTTCCCCCAATGTTCCCCTTAAATCTTTCCCCTTTCACCCTAAAGCCATGTCCTCTCGTATTTATGCCTCTGTAAAGCAATGCGCTAATTGCTAGGCTGCCTCATGAGCATCGCAAAAAAGGTATTTTTTCTGTAAAGCTGTTATTTTTACTTTGAAGATTTTCTTCAATCTTTTTTTAAACTAGAGAGAATCAGATTTCTAAATGGTGTAGGGTCTTGGCTCAAAACGTGACTGTTTATTCCCCTCCGTAGGTGCTGCCTGAACTGCTAAGTTTCTTCAGCATTGTGTGTGTTACTCAAGATTTCCAGCATCTTCAGAATCCAGATTATGAATTGCTCCTGAAATTCCTGTTCAGTTTTGAGAGGGAATGCGACCCATGCCATTGCTAATGAATGTGTTAAAGTCATTGAGTGCTCAAAGACCAATTCAGGTTCTTTAAAAGTTCAATATTCCAGAGCACTTAAAAATTTCAAATTTGAAATTGGTGGTTTATTTTTAGAATATAGAATGCTGGAAACCCTCAGCTGGTCAGGCAGCATCTGTAGAGGGAGAAAGAGTTAATGTTTCAGCTTGATAATCTTTCATCAAAACTGCAGAATGACTAAAAGGAATAAGCTTTTACATGCAGGGAAAATGGGAGAAAGGAGGAGAGAATACTTTGTGGAATTCCTTGCCACAGGCGGCTATGGAGGCCAGTTCATTGGCTATATTAAAAGGGGGTATTGATAGGTTCTTGATTAGTAAGGATGTCAAAGGTTACGAGGAGAAGGCAGGAGAATGGATTGAGAGAGAAAATGAATCAGTCATGATGGAATGGCAGAGTGGATTCAATGGGCCAAATGCCTAATTCTGCTCCTATATCTTACGGACTGAAATTATTATACTAATATTATCAAGTGGCAGGCAGTTCATTCTGTGCCCAAGTCAGTAAGAGAATTGCAATAAAATACTCATCTTTCATGTGTAAATGTGCACCAACTGCTCTCAATCACTGCTGAAATATTTCAAAATGATTTGATCCAGGATTTTTAGTTGAAGTGTGAGCAAATGGGACTAAATGGGCCAAAGGGCCTATTACCTGTTTCATTGCTGTGTGACTCTCTATAATATTGAGACTATATCACCAATATACGAGCTCATTTAATGAGATTTTCACCTGTCAACACCTGTCTCTGTGACTTGACTTCAAATTTGAATGTAATGTACAGTTTTAATTCTCTCTGTCCCCTTAAGCTATTGTGGCAGCCTATGAGAGCAACTCTCAGCATGACCCCAACTCCAACAACGCCATGCTAGGAGTCCACGCTTCCGCCTCTGCCATAATCCAGTATGGCAAGATCGCCCGTAAGCAAGGCCTGGTGAATGTGGCCCTCGACATCCTCAGCCGCATCCACACCATTCCCACCGTGCCCATCGTGGACTGCTTCCAGAAGATCCGGCAGCAAGTCAAGTGCTACCTCCAGCAGGCGGGCGTCATGGGCAAGAACGAATGCATGCAGGTGGGCAGTCGTTGCTTATAGTGGCATCTTGCCTCCACGTACAGCAGGAGAGACCAACCAGCAGTCAAATGTTTCTGATATTTAATCGCGAGTTCCATCAGAATGACATTTGTTATCACTGAACAGAGATCAGGAGCAATTTCTTGAGTCAGTGGATGGTGAATCTGTGAAATTCATTGGCACAGACAGTCATAGAGGCAAAGTCATTGGGCATTTGTAAAGTGGAAGGTGACAAGTTTTTGATTATTAAGGGTGTCAAAGGTTATGGGGAGAAGGCAGGAGAACGGGGTTGAGAGGAATAATGAATTAACCATGATGGAATGGGGGAGCAGATTCAGTGGGCCCAATAGCCTAATTTTGTTCTTATGGTCTCAGCCGAAAACCATGACAGTTTATTCTCCACTATAGATGCTGCCTGACCTGCTGGATCCCAGCAGCATTTTGCGTGTGTGTTGCTATGGATTTCCAGCATCCCTAGTGTTTAGGATATGTCTCTCTTCTCCATGTGTGTTGGTGGTGATAAGACACTCTTTCAGTCAGAAATGTGTCTGATGGAAGTCAGACAGACTCACCAGCAGGGTTTAGAGGGTGGGTTGGGGATACTTAAAACAGAAGTTAGTAAGTTCTTGATTAGTAAGGGCGTCAAAGGTTATGAGGAGAATAGGATTGAGAGGGATAATAATTTAGCCATGATGGTGCGGTAGAGCAGTTTCGATGGGCTGATTGGTCTATTTCTGCTTCTGTTTCTTAAGGACTTACATGTTGTGAAGTTTTGTAGCAGCAGTATGATGACAAAAACTACTATCAATTACAAAGTCAATAAATAGCACAAATAAAGGAATAACAAGGTGGGGTTTGTGGGCTCTAGAATTCTGATAGTGGAGGGAAAGAAGCTGTTTCTGAATCATCGAGTGTGGGTCTTCAGGCTCCTGTACCATGTCCCTGATGATAATAGCGAGAAGAGGGCATATCCCAGAGAGTGAGGGTGATGTATACCGCCTTCTTGAGACACCACCTCTTGAAGTTGCCGTTGGTGTGCACCTGATGGAGCCGGCTGAGTTTACAGCCCTCTGCAGCTTCTTGCAATCCTGGGCATTGGAGCTTCCATACCAGACTGTGAAGCAACCAGTCAGAATCTGTAGGGATCTGCGTGAGACTTGTAATATGTGAGAATACAGACTGACTGGACACAGGCTACCTGAGTTAAGGGTCCACTTTGGACTCCTTGATTTTTGTCTCTGGTGGACTCGTGACCTATCAGAGGGTCATCCTGTTGTGATAACCATAGGTGAGAAGTGAAGAAAAGTTTTCAGTTGGGTCCTCAATTAAAATAGTGGTAGATATGATTTGAAAGAAGTGGCCTCCATTTGTGTGTTTGGGTTTAACTTAAGGGAAATGGAAACATTTATAAACTGTCAGAACACAGCAAAATCAATAATTGGTGAGTATAGTTGATTTTATGGTTTGTTACAAATGGTCAGGTAAACACCTGCCTTCAGAATCTAGTTGACGTATGGCCACTAATTTAACTGCCCAGCTGGGCAGTGAGAACATTTGGTTTAGAGCTTAACGAATAGGTCCATTCAGGGGTGGTAGTAGAGGCAGATACATAAGGGACATGCAAAAACCCCTTAGATAGGGACATGGATGATAAAAAGATAGAGGGGTATGTGGGAGAGAATGATTAGATTGATCTTGGAAAATATTAAAAGATTGGGGACCGAAGAGTCTGTACTGAGCAGTAGTGTTCTGTGTTCAATATCAATCGCTCAGTGTTCGACTTTCTTCTCTGCAGGGTTTGGAAGTTATTGAATCGACAAACCTGAAGTACTTCACCAAGGAGATGACAGCTGAATTCTACGCTTTGAAGGGAATGTTTCTTGCTCAGATTAACAAGTATGTAGAAAATCTGCCACCACTTAATTTATGTTGTTAAAAGAAAGAATGCCATTGTTTGCAGTGTGTGCATTTGTTTGCGTGTCTGTGTGCCTGTTTTTGTGTATGTGTGTATTTGTACGCCTGTGTATGTGTGTATAGCAGCATAGAGGTATTGGAAGTGTTCTAATTTGTTCTATTTAATTTAAATGCATAAATTTTTACTCAGTTAAATGATAGTTTGTCTTTTTTATACCTTTTTTAACTATTTCCATGAAACTTTGGCTAATTGGGGTAGCTGCTCAAAGTGGGCCCAAAGTGTTGTAGCGGTGTGCTACACGCAGCGCTAAAATTACGACACGGAGTCGGTAACTGCAGTCGAAGGAAAAAACTTTATTCGAAATCTTCAGCCTCACTTTTAAGCCTCTCTCAACCTGCCCCCCATGGCGCAGAGGCTCCAAAGCTCTGTGCTCGCAAACCCCCGTAGGCTATCTAATTGTGAGCCGGTTCGGATGTGCCAGGAAATGGGTCGCCACATAACCCCCCCCCAGAACCGGCGATACACCCCCCAATGTCCACAGTCTGGGCCAGAACCTGCTTGGGAGGTCGGCCTCTGCGCCGAGGTGCCGGAAACTCGGCCGGTTGCGCCAGGTCCACATGGACCGGTTTGAGGCGGTCCACCGTGAAAACCTCCTCTTTCCCCCCAACGTCCAGCACGAACGTTGTTCCGGAGCACCATAAACGGCCCCTCGTATGGCCGCTGTAGCGGTGGCCGATGCCCGCCCCTTCGTACAAACACAAACTTACAGTTCTGTAGGTCTTTGGGTACGCAGGTTGGGCGCCGCCCGTGCTGTGAAGTGGGTATGGGGGCCAGGTTACCGAGCTTCTCACGTAGTCTGCCCAGGACTGCTGCGGGATCTTCCTCTTGCCCCCTTGGGGCTGGTAGGAACTCCCCGGGGACGACCAGGGGCGCGCCGTATACCAACTCGGCCGACAAGGCGTGCAGGTCATCCTTGGGCGCTGTGCGGATGCCGAGTAGGACCCAGGGAAGCTCGTCCGCCCAGTTGGCTCCTCGCAGGCGGGCCATGAGGGCCGACTTCAGGTGACGGTGGAAACACTCCACTAGCCCGTTCGACTGTGGGTGGTAGGCAGTGGTGTGGTGCAGCTGAGTCCCCAAAAGGCTGGCCATAGCTGACCACGGGCTGGAGGTGAACTGGGCGCCTCTGTCGGAGGTAATGTGGGCTGGTACACCAAAGTGAGATATCCAGGTGGCGATCAGGGCTCGGGCGCAAGATTCGGAGGTGGTGTCGGTGAGCGGGACCGCCTCTGGCCATCTTGTGAACCGGTCCACGATAGTCAGGAGGTGCCGCGCTCCGCGCGACACTGGCAGGGGGCTCACAATATCCACATGAATGTGGTCGAAACACCGGTGGGCGAGATGGAACTGCTGCAGTGGGGCTTTGGTGTGCCGCTGCACCTTGGCCGTCTGGCAGTGCATGCACGTTTTGGCCCATTCACTGACCTGTTTGCGGAGTCCGTGCCAAACGAACCTGCTGGAAACCATCCGGACAGTTGTCCGGATGGAGGGATGCGCCAAGTTATGAATGGAGTCGAAAACGCGGCGCCGCCAGGCTGTCGGGACGACGGGACGGGGCTGGCCGGTGGCGACGTCACAGAGTAGGGTCCTCTCACCTGGGCCCACGGGGAAGTCCTGGAGCTGCAAACCGGAGACTGTGGTTCTGTAACTCGGAATCTCCTCATCTGCCTGCTGCGCCTCTGCCAGTGCCTCAAAGTCTACCCCTTGGGAAAGGTCATGAACAGTAGGGCGAGAGAGCGCATCCACCACGACATTGTCCTTACCCGAGACGTGCCGGACATCCGTCATGTATTCAGAGATGTAGGACAGGTGGCGTTGCTGGCGGGACGACCAGGGGTCGGACGCTTTCGTAAACGCAAAGGTAAGCAGTTTGTGGTCCGTGAACACGGTGAAGGGCTGACCTTCTAGGAAGTACCTGAAATGCCGGATTGCCAGGTAGAGCGCCAACAGTTCCTAGTCAAAAGCACTGTATTTGAGCTCGGGTGGTCGCAGGTGTTTGCTGAAAAACGCCAGGGGTTGCCAGCGACCTGCGATGAGTTGCTCCAGCACCCCACCGACTGCCGTGTTGGATGCGTCCACTGTGAGGGCGGTAGATGCGTCCATTCTGGGATGTACTAGCATTGCGGCGTCCGCCAAAGCTTCCTTCGTTTGAACGAAAGCAGCGGCGGACTCCTCGTCCCAGGTAATGTCCTTGCTCGGACCCGACATCAGGGCGAACAGGGGGCGCATGATCCGGGCAGCTGAAGGGAGGAAGCTGCGGTAGAAATTGACCATACCTACGAATTCCTGAAGGCCTTTGATTGTGGTGGGTCGGGGAAAGAGGCGGACCGCATCTACCTTAGCGGGCAGAAGGGTTGCCCCGTCTTTAGTAATCCTGTGGCCCAGGAAGTCAATGGTATCGAGTCCGAACTGGCATTTGGCGGGGTTGATTGTAAGACCGTACTCACTCAGTCGGGCGCAGAGTTGACGGAGGTGGGACAGATGCTCCTGACGACTGCTGCTGGCTATGAGGATGTCATCCAAATAGATGAACGCGAAGTCCAGGTCCCGTCCCACCGCGTCCATTAACCGCTGGAACGTCTGTGCGGCATTCTTCAGGCCGAACGGCATGCGGAGGAACTCGAAAAGGCCAAACGGGGTGATGAGAGCCGTTTTGGGGACGTCGTGAGGATGCATCGGGATTTGATGGTACCCTCGGACGAGGTCTACCTTGGAGAAGATCCGTGCGCCGTGCAGGTTTGCTGCAAAGTCCTGAATATGCGGCACAGGGTTGCGATCCGGTGTGGTAGCCTCGTTCAGCCTGCGGTAGTCGCCACACGGTCTCCAGCCCCCCGTCGCTTTGGGCACCATGTGCAGGGGGGAGGCCCATGGGCTGTCGGACCGCCGGATGATCCCCAATTTCTCCATCCTCTGGAACTCCTCCTTCGCCAGTCGGAGCTTTTCCGGGGGAAGCCGCCGAGCGCGGTCGTGGAGGGGTGGTCCCTGGGTCGGGGTGTGGTGCTGTACGCCGTGCCTGGGCATGGCCGCTGTGAACTGCGGTGCCAGAACCGATGGGAAATCCGCCAGGACCCTGGTGAAGTCGTTGTCGGACAGCGTGATGGAGCCGAGGTGAGGGGCTGGCAACTGGGCTGCACCCAGGGAGAACGTCTGAAAGGTCTCGGCGTGTACCAGTCTCTTCCTGGGCAGGTCGACCAGTAGGCTGTGAGCCCGCAAAAAATCTGCACCCAGAAGCGGTTGGGCTACGGCGGCCAGTGTGAAGTCCCATGTGAACTGGCTGGAGGCCAAACTGTAGCTGCACCTGACGGGTGCCATAGGTCCTTACTGTGCTGCCATTCACGGCCCTCAGTGGGGGACCTGGTGCCCTGCTGCGGGTGTCGTAACTCGCCGGAGGTAAAACGCTGACCTCAGCCCCAGTATCGACCAAAAACCGGCGTCCCGACCTTCTATCCCACACATACAGGAGGCTATCCCGATGACCAGCCGCCGTAGCCATCAGCGGCGGCTGGCCCTGGCGTTTCCCGGGAACTTGCAGGGTGGGCGACAACGGCGGGCTTCTGCGCCCCACCGCTGGTGGTAGAAGCACCAGTGTTCATTGGGCGGGGGGTTGGCGGGCTCTGCGGCCGGGCCTGGACTGGTTTGCTGCTGGAGCGTGGCTGGGAGATCTGTGCGATGGACGCCCCGCTCACCTTTTTGGCGTTCCACAGCAAGTCCGCCCAGGCTGCCACCTTCCGGGGGAAATCCGCGTCAGACAGCAGCAGGCGTTTGTCCTTGGGCAGCTGCTCCAGGAATGCCTGCTCAAACATGAGGCAGGGTGTGTGTCCGTCGGCGAGAGACAACATCTCATTCATTAAAGTCGATGGAGGTCTGTCGTCCAAGCCATCCAGGTGCAGTAAATGGGCAGCCCGCTCACGCCGTGAGAGTCCGAAAGTCCTGAGGAGCAGGGCTTTGAATTCCGTGTACTTGCCGTCTGCCGGGGGCGACTGTACGAACTCTGCGACCTGGGCCGCTGTGTCTGGTCGAGGGAGCTCACCACGTAGTAGTAGCGGGTGTCTTCTGAGGTGATCTGGTGAACGTGGAATTGGGCTTCGGCTTGCTGGAACCATAGGTTCGGTCGCTGTGTCCAGAAACCCGGCAGTTTCAACGAAACCGCATGAACAGAGGCGGCATCGGTCATTTCTGGTCCAAAAAATCATTTGGACCGTCGGGGTCACCAATTGTAGCGGTGTGCTACACGCAGCACTAAAATTACGACACGGAGTCGGTAACTGCAGTCGAAGGAAAAAGCTTTATTCGAAATCTTCAGCCTCACTTTTAAGCCTCCCTCAACCTGCCCCCCATGGCGCAGAGGCTCCAAAGGTCTGTGCTCGCAAACCCCCGTAGGCTATCTAATTGTGAGTCGGTTCGGATGTGCCAGGAAATGGGTCGCCACAGTGTACTAATATGTACTCGTCCTGATGTGTCCCAATTAAATTTAAGTATAAATAAATACATGGTATTTTACATATTATTTATATATATGTATATATGATTATTGTAACGTTCTCCTTCGCGTGTAACTGATAACGTAGAATTTAAGGTCGAGATAAACCAGTTAATAAGAACCAGATCACAGTAAGATTAACCATTTACTGTTCACTCTTCACATTAACATATGGTGAAAACTGTTGATAAAACAATACAAGATTGATACAGTATTTGTTCCTTCCTTAATATCACATTTCAAGTGTAAATACTTGCAAAGGTGACTATAACTACATTACACTAAGGTGCAGTATACAGGGAGAGTTTACCTGCTCCATTGACTACTTTAAATACACTTCCATGCAAACTATCCGCGACTCTTTAACTAACGAAAGCATAAACATTATCTACAGGATCGGCATTAACATCTTAGTTCAATATATCGATTATCTATTAACTTACAGCGTTGCTCTCACTGTGATTTCTCATGCCTGCAAAACAACTTCTGCTCAGGTGAGCCTCGTGGTGAGCCCCCACCCTCGCGCTAATTTCAAACCGGTATTTTCCCACAAGACGCGGCGAAACCGGATGTGACGTCATCGCATGCCGATATATTTTACATGCAATGAATATACTTTAAACACTTCTAATTCTAACTAGAAAATACTATCGAATGAATTACTAAGCGAAAATATTATAAACTAAATAACTGTCGTAAAGACAGCACACTCCCCGCTTGACCTTCGTAAGGTCACAATGAGCAGAGTACAAAACTTAGTCTCTTAATCAGTCATTGGGTAGAAGTAGAATAACTTCTGTAACTGGCCTTTGGTAAATTTTCACATCGCCTTGGTCGGTAGTCTTCAATTCGATCTTCCTGACATGTCCATCCCTGCTAGGGAATGTAGCAGTGATTCTGGCCATTGGCCAGCTGTTGCGGGTGGCTTGCTTGTCCCTGAGCAGGACTAAGTCTCCAACTTGAAGATTCCTGTGGGGTTCTGTCCACTTTTGTCTCTGTTGCAACAAAGATAGATATTTTTGTCTCCAGCGAGGCCAGAACTGATTTGCCAGAGCCTGGACTTGTCTCCATTGCTTTGTGTACAAATCCTTGTCTGAGAAGTCTCCTGGTGGAGGAGGTGTAGCTGCCTTCTGTGTAGGGAGCATTGATGGTGAAAGTATAAAGGGGTTTTCTGGGTCAGAAGACACAGGTAGGAATGATTGTGCGTTTATAATGGCGGTGACCTCTGCCATTAGGGTGCACAGTACCTCGTGGGCCAATCGGGTGTGTTGCTGCATCTCAGGTTTCCTTTTCCGGGTTTTCCGTAAGGACGTGAACCGTTTGACTGCCTGCTCTTTGTTATCTGGTGAGCGCTGGCGTGGTTCTCTGATAGGCAATGGGGCAACCCCATTATTTGCTTCATCTCTGAAGACCTTGGTGTCTTTGGTTTTTAAAGAAATGGTATCTTGAGCTGATTGTGCAAGTTTGTTGTCATACTTCGTTTGAGCGAAGACTGACTGGCCCGGTGACTCGTCGCTTGCCTTGCGCTTGTTAACGCCTTGTTGTGCTTCCTTAGGGTACACCTCAGTGAGGCAGATCTTGGAACAAGAACGGCTTGACTGAGTTTGACCGCAAACTTCTGTACAGTTCGAGCTGACAATTGTTGTCCTGGAGTGAACCTCTCCCTCCCCGCCGTCCTGTTGTGGGGGTGAAGGAGCGTTGTCGGTTCTTTCATTCTTGACTTCATCACGGAGCCTTGAGGGTAAATTTCCTTCCTCGTATGGATGTGATGCAATCGTGACTCTCTGAGGTTCCTCGTAGCTGGGGAAGTTATCGAATATGTATGGAGAGGGGAGACGAGCCTGCCTGTCTATTTGATATTGTACATAGTCGCTTGTGCGTTCCAGTCTGGTCCTTTCTAAAGTAGATCTTACTGCGGTCAGATCACACGACCCTTCAGCTTCTATGTACTTTGCTTCTGCCATGGCAGCTTCTTCTTCTCTTTCTAGCTGCAGCACTTGCAACTCTGTCGATATTTTTGCCATTTCCAACTGGGTTTCGGCTTCTCTGGCGGCCCTTTCTTTCTGGATTTCGGCTTCTCTGGCAGCCCTTTCTTTCTGGATTTCGGCTTCTCTGGCGGCCTCTTCTTTCTGGATTTCGGCTTCTCTGGCGGCCTCTTCTCTCTGGATTTCGGCTTCTCTGGCGGCCTCTTCTCTCTGGATTTCGGCTTCTCTGGCAGCCTCCTCTCTTTGTCTGGCGGCCCTTTCTTTCTGGATTTCGGCTTCTCTGGTGGCCTGCTTCATTTTCAAAACTGCTTCTTGTTTGGCGTAACGCAGTCGCATCTTGGCGGCTTCTGCCTTGGCTCTTGCCTGTGTGGACTTACTTGATGTCGTTCTACTGCCCTTGTCGCTGGGCGCCATCGACTTGATCCCGGATCGAGCTGACATTGCAGCACTTGGAACACCTGATAACGCCTGGGTGGGCTTACTTGATGTCGGTTTACTGCCCTTGTCGCTGGGCAGCGTCGACTTGATGCTGGATCGAGCTGACATTGCAGCACTTGAAACACCTGATAATGCCGCTTTTTCACTGTAACGTTCTCCTTCGCGTGTAACTGATAACGTCGAATTTAACGTCGAGATAAACCAGTTAATAAGAACCAGATCAAAGTAAGATTAACCATTTACTGTTCACTCTTCACATTAACATATGGTGAAAACTGTTGATAAAACAATACAAGATTGATACAGTATTTGTTCCTTCCTTAATATCACATTTCAAGTGTAAATACTTGCAAAGGTGACTATAACTACATTACACTAAGGTTCAGTATACAGGGAGAGTTTACCTGCTCCATTGACTACTTTAAATACACTTCCATGCAAACTATCCGCGACTCTTTAACTAACGAAAGCATAAACATTATCTACCGTCGTTACTTCTAACAGGATCGGCATTAACATCTTAGTTCAATATATCGATTATCTATTAACTTACAGCGTTGCTCTCACTGTGATTTCTCATGCCTGCAAAACTACTTCTGCTCAGGTGAGCCTCGTGGAGAGCCCCCACCCTCGCGCTAATTTCAAACCGGTATTTTCCCACAAGACGCGGCGAAACCGGATGTGACGTCATCGCATGCCGATATATTTTACATGCAATGAGTATACTTTAAACACTTCTAATTCTAACTAGAAAATACTATCGAATGAATTACTAAGCGAAAATATTATAAACTAAATAACTGTCGTAAAGACAGCACAATTATATATGTTAGATATTTTCTTTCTTTCTTTCTTTTTCAATCTTTTTATTGATTTTCACATATACACAAAAAAAAATAACATAATAATAAGTAAATTATAAATACAATAGACTTGAAATCACATTGATAATAAGATAATAATATCCTACTAAACATCAACAAAAGAAAGTACCTTAATCAAGTCCACATGATTATATGAAAAAAAAACAAATAACCATTAAAAAAGAAAAAAAAAATATTAAAAAATATGTGAGAAAAAATATATATTAAAAAAAAAATAAATAAAACACTAAACTAAACTAACATAGGCAATAACAACAGTTTACAAGTATAAGATAGTGTCAAAGAACTCCGGAACTCCATACCTGAACATGAATAAGCAGAAAGGTCCGGAAAAGGCCAAATTAATTCATATGAAAATGTCGAATAAACGGTCTCCAAGTTTCTTCAAATTTAATTGATGAGTCAAAAATAGTGCTTCTAATTTTTTCCAAACTCAGATAAGAAATAGTTTGAGAAAGCCACTGAAATGTAGTAGGAGGATTTACTTCTTTCCAATTTTGTAGTATAGACCTTCTGGCCATTAATGTTACAAAAGCAATCATTCGTCTGATTGAGGGGGAAAACTGATTGCCATCTTCATTTGGTATGCCAAAAATTGCAGTAATAAAATGAGGTTGTAAATCTATATTCCAAATTGAGGAAATAGTAGTAAATATATCCTTCCAATAATTATGTAAAGTGGGACATGACCAAAACATATGGGTCAATGAGGCCACTGCTAAATGACATCTGTCACATAGAGGGTTAATATGAGAATAGAATCGAGCAAGTTTATCTTTAGACATATGAGCTCTATGTACAATTTTAAATTGTATTAAAGCATGTTTAGCACATATAGAAGAAGAATTAACCATTTGCAAAATTTTTTCCCATTTATCTGTTGATATGTTGTATTGAAGTTCTTTTTCCCATTCTTGTTTAATTCTAACTGATATTTCTGGTTGTATCTTCATAATCATATTATAAATAAAAGCTACTAATCCCTTCTGACAAGGATTTAAGGTAAAGATCAAATCTGTAGTGTCCATCAAAGTTGAATTAGGAAAAGATGGTAAAACTTTATGTAAAAAATTTCTAATTTGTAAATATCTGAAAAAATTAGATTTAGGTAATTCAAATTTATTAGAAAGTTGATCAAATGACATCAAAGTATCTTCAAAAAAGAGATCACGAAAACATTTTATACCTTTCCTTTTCCATATGTTAAAAGCTTGATCTGTCCAGGAAGGTTTGAAAAAGAAATTAAATAAGATAGGGCTATCAAGAACAAAGTTTTTCAAAATAAAGAACTTACGAAATTGAAACCAAATTCGTAATGTATGTTTAATAACAGGATTAAATATTTGTTTATTAAATTTAACTAAATCCGCAGGAAGACAAGAACCAAGAACAGAGAATAGAGAATATCCCTTTACCTCATTACATTCCAAATTTACCCACTGTGGGCACAGTGGTGAATCCAAATCTAATTTCCAATACAATAAATTACGAATATTATTTGCCCAATAATAAAATCTAAAATTAGGTAAAGCTAAACCACCATCTTTTTTTGATTTTTGTAATTGCTTTTTACTTAACCTAGGGTTTTTATTTTGCCACACAAATGAAGAAATTTTTGAATCAATGCTATCAAAAAAAGATTTAGGAATAAAAACTGGTAGGGCTTGAAATAAATATAAAAATTTCGGTAAAATCATCATTTTGACAGCATTAATCCGACCAATTAATGATAAAAACAAGGGAGACCATCTTGTAGTAAGTTGATGAATTTGATGAAGCATAGGTAAAAAATTCATTCTAAATAAATCTTTATATTTCTTGGTAATTTTTATACCTAGATAAGTGAAGTTATCAGTAACAACTTTAAATGGTGTCCTATCAGTCAATAAAGTTTGTGCATTTAAAGGAAATAATTCACTCTTATCTAAATTTAGTTTATAACCAGAAAAAGTACCAAATTGAACCAACAAGGATAAAATAGCAGGAATAGACCTATCAGGGTCAGAAATATATAACAGCAAATCATCAGCATAAAGAGATAATTTATATAACTTCTCATTACGGGTAATACCAAAAATATTAGGAGATTCACGAATAGCAATAGCTAAAGGTTCTAATGCAATATTAAATAATAAAGGACTTAAGGGACAACCCTGTCTCGTACCACGAGATAATTGAAAAAAAGAGGATCTGTGGTTATTCGTAAAAACAGAAGCAACAGGTTTATGATATATTAATTTAATCCATAATATAAAATTAGGACTAAAATTAAAATTTCTCAATGTATTAAATAAATATATCCATTCAACTCTATCAAAAGCTTTTTCAGCATCTAATGAAATAACACATTCTGGGATTGTGGGTGGTGAAGTATGAATTATATTAATCAATTTTCTAACATTAAAAAAGGAATACCGATTCCTCATAAAACCAGTTTGATCTTCTGAAATAATCTGAGACAGTACTTTTTCTAATCTAATAGCTAAAATTTTTGTAAGAATCTTAGAATCTACATTTAATAATGATATAGGGCGATAAGATGTACATAAAGTAGGATCTTTATCTTTTTTAAGAATTAGAGAAATATTAGCTTCATAAAAAGATTGAGGTAATCTCTTCTTAGCAAACGCATCATTAAAAATTTCACATAACCAAGGAGAAAGCAAAGAAGAAAAAGTTTTAAAAAATTCTACTATATAACCATCAGGACCAGGAGCTTTCCCTGAGTTCATTGATGAAATAGCCTCTCCTATTTCCACAATAGAAATAGGAGCATCTAACAGACTATGATCTTCATCAGTCAGTTTAGGAATATTCAAATTGTTAAAAAAATTATCTATCATGGACTGGTCACCATCAAATTCTGAATGATATAAAGATTTATAAAAATCTTGAAAGGTATTATTAATTTCTTTATGATCAGTAGTTAAATTACCGTCTGATTTGCGAATTTTAATAATTTGTCGCTTAGTCGAGATAGCCTTAATTGATTAGCTAACAGTTTACCAGTACGGTCACTATGAATATAAAATTGAGCCCTGGTCCTAATTAATTGATTTTCAATTGAAGAAGATAATAGTAAACTATGTTCCATTTGAAGCTCAACTCTCTTCTTATAAAGTTCTTTGGTAGGAGTCACGGAATAAATCTTATCAATTTCCTTAATTTTATCCACCAATAAAGCAATATCTAAATATCTTTGTTTTCTTTTACCAACAGAATATGAGATAATTTGACCACGAATAAAAGCCTTAAAAGAGTCCCAAAGTATTCCTCTGTCGATTCCTTCAGTACAGTTTGTAGAAAAGAACAAGTCAATTTGCTGTTTTATATAAGTAATAAATTCTGGGTCTTGAAGCAAAGTAGCGTTAAGTCTCCAAGATCTGGTGTTATTGGAATAGTCCGAAATCTTAATAGATAACTTCAAAGGTGCATGATCCGAAATAGTAATAGAATCATATTTACAATCAATAACATCCGTTAATAACCGATGATCAATAAGAAAATAGTCAATTCTAGAGTAGCTATGATATACATGTGAAAAAAAAGAAAATTCTTTATCTTTAGGGTTCAAAAACCGCCATATTTCTGTAATTCCCGAGTCAACCAAAAATGAATTAATAAGTAGGGCTGATCTATTCGGAAGAGTGCGAATAGGTTTAGATCTATCCATCGAAGGATTCAAACAACAATTAAAATCTCCACCCATTATCAACATATATTCATTTAGATTAGGAAGAGAGGTAAATAAACGTCTAAAAAATTCAGGGCAATCAAAGTTTGGAGCATAAATATTAACTAGAACAACTTTCCGATGGAAAAGTAAACCATTTATCAACAAAAATCTACCCTAGGGGTCAGAGATAATTTCATGATGTGTAAACGATATTGAGGGATCTATAAAAATAGACACACCCCTAATTTTGGCGGTACAATTCGAATGAAATTGTTGACCCTTCCAGAACCTAAAAAAACGTTGATTATCCTCCCTCCTGATATGGGTCTCCTGTACAAAGATAATATTAGCATTCAGTCTATGGAATACTTTAAATATTTTTTTGCGTTTAATCGGATGATTTAAACCATTAGTATTCCAGGAGATAAAGTTAACAGATCTATCCATCATACCAATATTAATTGTGTGTATCATAAAAGGTTAAAAAGACACATAACCCACAATTCAGGAAGGAGGAAAATTGATTCAGGAGCAGCCGGAGAACATGACACCTCAACAATATTAGTAATTTAAAGTCGGCCCATAAACTAAAAGCAAAAAAATAAAAAGCAAAAGCGTGAAAAAAGATCCCTACCCCCTCCCCCCACCCTTCGAAAAAAAGCCAAGCAGCAGGCGCATAATCTAATACTAATATTACCCCCATTTCAAGATGGCAGCTCTATAAAAAAAAAGATTAGAAGAAAACTATATATCACCCAAATTAAAATATAGAGTTGCAAAAGAAAAAAAAATATATATATCAATCAGAATAATAAAGAAAAACTAATATAATACAACAATCATTAATAAAAAAAAGGTATAAACGTCAAAATTTAAAAGTGTAGTATACCTTTAAAAAAAAAATCCCATATTCAAATACAAGATGACGTTTCAAGAGCAAAGACTTATAGGAAGAAGAAACGCCATTTTGAAAAAACCATATTACTAAATACAAATGTGAGTTCAGCAATCTGTTAAAAGACAAAATAACATTTAAAAAGAAAGGGATATAGTACAGTACAGCATATATATAAAAAAAACTAAAAGTCCAAAACATTCGTCCCATATCTGAGTACAGGCAAACAGATAAATGCTTGTAAAAAGCAGAATCTTACGGGAAAAATAAACAACTTAAAAAAAAGATAAATCATTAATGCAAAATATAAACGTATATAACCAAAACAGAAAGAAAAAAAAGAATATTATCAAAATTAAAAAAGAAACATCTATAAACAATGAAGCTAGTAAAAAAAAAACCGAACCCATAGATCAAAAAATAAAAAGTTATAACCCAACTTCATAGGTTAAAACTTAAAATAGAAAAATATCCTCTCTCCGAAAAATCTTCCACATAACACATAGTTCAAGTTGCAGTAGAAGATCGAAATTCTCCAACAAATTTCTTCGCTTCTTCCAGAGTGTTGAAAAATCGTTGACTGTAGTCGGGCAGCACGATTCTAAGCTTCGCTGGATACATTAAAGCTTGTTTAAGTCCGATCGAATGAATCTCTGCCATCACTGGTTTAAAAGCGATCCTGGCTCTCATTACTTCAAAAGAATAATCCTCGACTATTCGAAACTGAAAGTTTTTGTAGGAAATCATACCTTTTTTACGAGCTAATCGAATTAAAAGCTCTTTCTCACGAGGATAATGAAGGCGAACAATCACCGCTCGTGGTTTATCAGGCACAGACGAAAACCTCGCAACTCTGTGAGCGCGGTCGATAACAGGTTTAGTTTGCAAACCTTCATCACCGAAAATTTCCCATAGTAAATTAGAGAAAAATTCAGTTAAATCACCGGACTCAACTTTTTCGGGAAACCCGATAATACGCAAGTTCTGTCTGCGAGATCGATTTTCGAGATCAGAAATTTTAAACTTATACTGATCTACAGTCTTAAGAGTCGATTGTACCTTCTTATCCAACACTTCAATTGTACGTACTTTTTCAACAATTAATTTTTCAAGAGTCGCCAACTTATCTTCATGCCGCTGAATAACCGATGCCTGCGACTGAAACTTAGTATCAAGCGATTTAACAGCTCCTTCAAGTTCAGACATTTTCGTGGTAAACGTGTTTTCCAAACTTGCCATTTTACTTTCCAAACTTGCCATTTTACTTTGCAGCTTGTTATCCAAACCTTCTAGTCTGCCTTCCAGACCCGCAAGTTTAGCATCCAGTTTAACGTCCAAAAGATTAGAAATTGCGTCGATGGATAAAGGATCCTTAGCCGATTTCTTACTTGTAGCCATTTTAAGTTTGACAAAATTAGATCAAATATTATTTTAGGAAAAAAGGGTCAATCAGAAGTAGCAACTCATATGATTAAGTTCGAAAAGATCTAATTAAAGGGTGATTATAGTTGAAAAAATAAAGAGCGCCTAAAAGGCAGATGCTTACGTCGCCATCTTGAAACTCCACCCCAGATATTTTCTAAGGCACGTACATAAAAGCAGCACTCACAAAAAAAGCATAAATTAGACACA
The DNA here is from genome assembly GCF_030144855.1 of Hypanus sabinus. Lineage (NCBI taxonomy): Eukaryota > Metazoa > Chordata > Chondrichthyes > Myliobatiformes > Dasyatidae > Hypanus > Hypanus sabinus. The sequence continues at coordinate 8,718,882 of NC_082714.1, forward strand.
ATTTTTTATAAGAATGATGGCAAAGGCTAAAACAATGCAAAGTGGTCGTAGTATTGCTGAACTGTGGTGATAAGGGTTTTGCTGGTTGGTTCAAGAACTGAAGGGAGATAGCTGTTCTTGAACTTGGTGGTGTGGGACTGTGGGTTTCTGTACCTCCTGCCTGATGGTCACTGTGAGCAGATGGTGTGGCCTGGACGGTGTGACAGTTGACGATGGATGTTGCTTTCTTGAGGCAGAGCTTCAAGGTTACCATGAAGGTTCTTGTCTCATTCACTATTTGACCTGACTTTGTGATTTGGAGAGAAAGGTTGGTGTGCCAATGGTTTAAGGGACAGGGTTTGCTTGTATCCTATTAAGTGGGATGGCATGGTACCCTAGCAGGTAGCACAACACTGTCTGTAATATTGGGGTTTAATTCCCACTGCTGTTTACAGGGAGTTTGCATGACCTCCCCGTGACCTTGTGAGTTAGCTCCAGGTGTTCCAAAACCATACATACTTAGTGAATTGTGAACATGTTATGTCGACAGAAGAAGCACGGTAAGATTTGTGGATTGCATGTTCTGATGTACCTGAGACAAGTAAAGCTAATGTTTAAACTTAGCTGGGGGACAAGAAAGTGCTTCATATCCTTCCATATTTGAATAAGGAGGGAATATGAGCTACCAACACTCTAATCCCTCTCCCGACCCCCCCCCCCCCCCCACCTCCACCCAAGTGCTAATATTCCACCTTCAGTTTATGGAGCAAGTAAGTTTTGGGCCCCTTATCTAAGAAAGGATGTGCTGGCATTGGTGAGGGTCCAGAGGAGGATCATGAGAATTATTCTAAAAATGAAAGGACTAACATAAGAGGAGCATTTGATGGCTCCTGGAGTTTAGAAGAACGAGGGGGTATCTCACTGAAACCTATCGAATATTGGAAGACCTCAGCTGAGTGGATGTAGAAATGCTGTTTCCTATAGTGGAGGAGACTAGGACCAGAGGGCACAGCCTCAGAATAGAAGGATATCCCTTTAGAATAGCTGAGGAGGAGTTTCTTCAGCCAGAGAGTGGTGAATCTGTGGAATTTGTTGCCGTAGATACTGTTGTGGCCAATTCATTGAGTATATTTAAAGTGGAGGTTAATAGGTTCTTGATTAGTCAGGGTGCCAGAGGTTATGGGGAGAAGGCGGGAGAATGGGGTGAGAAAGATAATAAATCAGCCAGGATGAAATGGTGGAACTGATGGGCTGAATGGTCTAATTCTACCCCTATGTCTTACCGTCTTAATGGAGTGCTACCTCAGCAGGATAAGTCAATGCAGCCTTTCTTTCTCCACCCTCTTCTGTTCCCCAGTGTGAAGCCTTGCATCTATAACTCTGCTTCATCTTCTGTGCTCCAGCTGGGAGCTGACAATACTCGCCCAACTGAAGCGAGTGCACTTTGATGACCAGCTCAATTTCCTTGCCTTGCCTAGTAGTTGATGTGTGTGATGTTCCAAGCCTGCAATGTACATCCCTGCCTCTCTCTGCCCCGTGTGTGTGTATAATTATGCATTGTCAGGGAGAAATCACAATGTGCCCCCGTTCTTCATTGATACTTCATTTCTTGTGTTTCTCTCCTGCACACATCTCCTTCCACCCCTTTATGCAGCATAATTCTTTGAGTAAACATATTTACTTTTAATTTCGGCAATCTAAAGGCAGTCTTTAACCATTACACAAGGCTGTTAGCGCTAGAAATCTGAAACAGTGACGTTAAGACAGTAATGCAGTGCCTGGGGCGGTGGTAGAGACAGAAATATTAGGGACCTTTAAGAGATGTTTAGATAGGCACGTGAATGTGAGGAAAACGGAGGGATATGGACATTGTGTGGGCAGTGGAAATTAGCCATTTGATTACTAATTTAATTGATTCTGTACAAAATAGTGGTTTGAAAAGCCTGTCACTGTGCTGTACTGTTCTATGTTCTACAACATTGAATTGGGAAATCACACAGGCTCCATCATTCAACTAAATTGTTGGACATATTCATTGGATAACCCAGTAAATGTCATCACATCACACAGCAAGGGAACAGGCCTTTGAGTTTCCCCACGGATCCACTTTAAATCCTTTTCCTCTCATCTTAGACCTGTACCTCTAGTTTTAGACTCCCTGACATAGGGGATAAGGCTCCACTCAGGTAGCTTTTAAATCTTTTTCATCTCATGTGAACCCTATGTCGTCTGGTTTTAGATTCTCTAGGCCGGAGGGGAAGAGTTAACAACTTCTGTATCTTATCTGCCCCTTCCCCAGCTATGTGAGGAGAATTAAAAGTCCTAGTTCTGATTTGGGGTGGAGCTGAAACGTTAGTTCTCTTTCTTTGCTGCTTCACCTGCTGAGCTTCACTGACATGTTACTGTTTAAACTTGCCTTTGTGCAAGATAAACACGGGATATTTTTCTGTCTGCAGCACACTTGCAAACCACATTGCTCAGCGGCTCACAGTCCTCAGCTTCATGCTGTATTGTTTTCCCCCTTCCTTGCCCATTTAGATGTTTCTGGTCTCATCTGCCCCTTTTCCCCACTGCCTGCCTCATGCACTCAAGCTGACTTCAAACTATGATCAGAATCGGGTTTTTTATCACTGACGTATGGCATGAATCTTGTTCTATGGCAGCAGTACAGTGCAAGACATAAAATAGTTATATCGTGTACAATAAGAAATATTTTAAAAAGTGAAAAGTTTGAAGTAAATTTATTATTAAATTACATATATGTCACCATATACTATCTTGAGATTCGTTTTCTTGTGGGCATTCATTGTAGATAGGAAGAAACACAATAGAATCAGTGAAAACTGCAACACAGAAATGGATAAACAGTCGATGTGCAAAATAAGATAAACTGCAAGTGCAGAAAGAAACAGATAAAAATAAATTATGCAATAAGTAATATTGAGAATATGAGTTATAGAGATGAGTGATAGGTAATGCAAAACAGAGTAACAATATAGAGTTAGTGTTCATGGACCATTCAGAAATCTGATGGTGAGGAAAAGAAACTGCTCCTATAATTTCAAGTGTATGTCTTCAGCTCCTGTGCCCCCTCTCTGTGAGAAGAGGGCACATCCTGATGGTGGGGGTCCTTAATGATGGGTAATGCCTTCTTGAGGTATCGCCATTTGAAGATATCCTCGATGATGGGGAGGCTAGTGCCGACGATGGAGCTAGCTGGGTCTACAACCCTCTGCAGCTTTATCCAATCCTGTGCAGTGGCCTCTCCATACCAACATTATGCTCAGATCCTTCTTCTGTGGTATACAGTCACTAGGGAGCACGATTCATCTGTCAATCTTCTGGATACCCCGTCCCCTTGCTTTGATTCGAAATGGCAGTCTTGTAAAGCTGGGGCCTGTTTTCTGTGGCGGTGGACGTCCATGGTGCTGCATCACTGAATACGCAACCAGCCTCACAGACATCAGGACAATATACACCTCATCTGTCGTCAAAGGCAAAAGCACTAAATATTAAGTAAAGACACAAGACTGGAAATCTTGAGCAACACACACACACAAAACAGTGGAGGAACTCGGCAGGTCAGGCAGCATCTGTGGAGGAGAACACACTGTTTTTCACTCCATCTTGGTACATATGACAATAACACTAGAAGCAATTGTATTGTAATATCTCAAAGGCACATATAATGGTTGAAACAACTGTGGTATAGGAAACAGACGGTCAGATCCTTGAACTCCTTCTGTTCGATCAGCTTCTGGTAGATCTGCAACCGAACTTAATATCCCTGGCATTTCCTCACATCCTGACTCATCCAAGGATTGTAATCTATAAAACAGTCATTATGGAGAACCTTCACATGTTTTCACCACCTGCAGTCCATTCTGCCCAATAGTGTTCCTACTGTTACCCCTCAGCCTCCTTTGTGGACGATACAAGTCCATCCCTATCCAAATTCTCCCCATAATAAAGTCCTCCAACCTAGTCAACATCCTTGTGAATCTTCTCTGCACACTCTGAAGCAGTTGCATTCTCCCAAATTAGAAAGTTTCGGTACAGGCTGACTAGAGGTGGTGAGGTCCAGGCCCCACAGCGTATCAAAGTGACTGAACCTGATGTTTGGATGACGATTTAGGTGCCGGGCCAGATTGAAAAGTTCAGGGTGGTGGGCCCTGAGACGAAGGACAGGCCAGTTCAGCTTGTGATGTTTACTCAGCTCTGTACCCAACTAAGGGTCTATGGACGGACGCTTTGTGGACACTGTTTGCTTACTTTTATTGCTTTGTTTTCCCTCTGCACATTGGGTTTTTGACGTTTTTTTAAATGGGCTCTTTTGGGTTTCTTTGTTTTGTGGCTGCCTGTAAGGAAACAGATCTCAAGGTTGTACTTTATATATCTAATGTGCACAAGTTGGAGCTCACGGTTTTCCTTTCGCCGATCCTCCCTCGTTCTCCCCAGCCTTTGTCGGATCATGGCCCCGCTCCGGGTCGAGTCCTATGACCTCTTCTCTCCAGCGTCTTCTTCTTTCATCTCTCACAGAACCAAAGACCCTGGTCACACACTCCCTTCACTGGATGGCTCACATTCCAAAGCACCCGTTATCTCTAACCATAACCCAAACACTGCTTCCACAGAAAGACACTTACGTTGGCAGTGGAACCTTTCCCAGGGTGTTGCATGTACATACTTTGATAATAAATGTACTTCGAACTTTGAAGGGTTTCTGTTGAAACCCATGGATGCAGCCTGATCTGCTGAATTACTCTAATGTTTTGTATGTGTTGCTCTGGATTTCCAGTATTTGTAGTATCTCTTGTGTAGATTCTCCCTATAGCATTAGCATGCAGAATTGCACACATTATTCCAAGTCCTTTGGAAAAAGTAGCTAATCTGGCCCTTTGTGCTTTCTCAAGAGCTATTCTCCAGTGCATGTAGAACTTAGATCAGCTCAAGGGTCAACTCTGTCTACCAGATAAATTTACATGGATTAGGAAATTTGCTGTGGTGTGTTGGTCAGGGTGCAACATGTAACAAAAAAACATTCAACAATTATAAAGAATTATATAAAGTTGAAGTTAGAGGGTGAAGTATGGATATGGAATAAAATGTGCATGACTACATAGATATCAGCATGTATTTAAAATGTAAACAACATTATGGAAAGTGTTTACTGTACTGTGTAGTGATGTGGGTAATAGATAGAGGGGGTTGGGGAGGTAGCTAGAATGGTTGATCAGATTAATTGCCTGGGGGAAGAAACTTTTAAGATGGCGTGAAGATTTTGTTTTAATAGCCCTATACTGGAAAAGGCAGTTTGCAGGGTGGGTAGTGGCCACAATGATTTTTTTCTTACCTGCTTTTCTGGTCTTGGACACATACAAGTCCTGCAGTGATGGTCAACTGCAGCTAATTACCTTTTCTGCGGACCTGACAGTTTGTAGTTTTCATTTTTATTGCCAGATGTTTAGTGAGTAAACGTTGATGAAGAGCCTCAGTTCATCTCAGCAGCTTGGCATTCCATCCTTGGATTTTGCCTGTGCTTATTTTCACTTTTGCTCTGTTCACACAGGTCTGAGGAAGCAAATAAAGCCTTTTCCGCAGCCGTTCAGATGCACGATGTGCTGGTAAAAGCCTGGGCAATGTGGGGTGACTACCTGGAGAACCTCTTTGTCAAAGAAAGGCAGCTTCACCTTGGTGTGTCGGCCATCACCTGCTACCTGCATGCCTGCCGACACCAGAATGAGAGCAAATCGAGGAAGTACCTGGCTAAGGTGAGGACAACATCCACTGAAATACTGGAGAACAGACCCTAACCCAAACCCACATAAACCAGCGAGTTAGATCACTACAGCACATCATAGGCCCTGTAGCCTGAAATCTTGTGCCGACCTTTCAATGTTCTTTAAGATCAATCTAACCCTTCTCTCCCACATAGCATTGCAGTTTTCTATCATCTATTTGCCTATTCAAGAGTTTTTTCAGATGTCCCTAATGTATCTGCCTCTGCCACCACCTCTGGCAGCACATTCCACATACCCAACACTCTGTTTAAAAGAAAAGCTTACTTCTGACATTCCTTCCCTTATACTTTCCTCTGATCACTTTATGCTCCCTAGTATTACCTGTTTCTGCCCTGAGGAAAAAGTACTCTGGCTGTCCACTTGATCTATGTCATTTACAATCTCCTACGCTTGTATCAAGTTGCCCCTCATCCTCCTTTGCTTTAAAGAGAAAAGCCCGAGCTTGCTCAGCCTTTCTGGATAATACATTCTCTCTAATCCAGGCATATCCTAGTTCGCATCTTTGCATCCACTCCAAAGTTTCTATAATGAGGTCGACCTGAACTAAATACAATATTCAATAAAGCCCTCCCCACTGTTGAGCACAGCTATATGGAATATTGTTGCGGGAAAGCAGCATCGATCATCGGGGACCCACACCACCTAGGTCATTCTTTCTTCACACTACTACCATCAGGAAAAAGGTACGAGAGCCTCAGGATTCACTCCACCAGGTTCAGGGACAGTTACTACCTCTCAACCATCAGGCTCTTGAACCAAAGGGGTTAACTTCACTCCACTGAACTGTTCCCACAACCAGTGATCTCATTTTTAATGACTCTTCATCTCATGTTTTTAATTGTTATTGCTTACTTATTCATTGTTATTATCTTCTTTTGTATTTGCACAGTTTGTGGTTGTTTGCACACTGGTGTCTGCCCTGTTGGTGCAGTCTTTCATTCATTCTATTATGTTTATTGGATTTATTGAGTATACCTACAAGAAAATGAATCTCAGGGTTGTATATGGTGACATATGAGTACTTTGATAACAAATTTGTTCCAAGTGTGGCCTAACCAGGATTTTATAGAGCTGCAACATTACCACTTGGCTCTTGAGCTTAATCTCCTGGCTAATTAAGACCAATACTTCATGTGCCTTCTTAAGCACCCTATCAACTTGTATGGAAGTTTTGGGATAGAGTAGGCAGATGTACAGATTAAATTGGCAGAGATGTGATGGACCAAAGGGCCTGAATTACATTCCTTTATGGCAATCCCCATGTTTTCTATCCTTACCTAAAAATCAACCTTGAATAAATTCATTGGTTGAATATCCACTTCTTTGTGGCACAGAGAATTCCAAAGGTTCTCTGCCCTCAAGAAATTTCTCTTCCTTCTTGTACTTTTTCCAGAGACCACATCCTGAGTTCTGTATTCTCCAACAAAGAGAAACTACAGCCACCCTCCTACTCCATTCCAGAATTGGATTTATTTTTGGTACGTGAACACCAACACCCAAGAAAGTCAAAGCCTATCAAAAGTGGTGGATACAGTCCAGTCGAGTACAGGCAAAGCTCTCCAAATCATTGAGCACATTTACAAGGACCACTACCATGAGAAAGCAACATCCATCATCAAAGGCCCCCACCGCCCATACTGTGCCCTCTTCTCACTAGTATCTTGGGCAGGAAGTAAAGGTGCTTAAGGTCCCAGTCCACTAGGAACAGTTATTACCCTCAGGCTCCTAACTGGTATGGATAACCTCAATTCTGAACTGATTCTACAACCTACAGATTCAAATTAAAGGATTCTTTACAACTCATGTTCTCAGTATTATTCTTTTTATTTGCATAATTTGTCTTATTTTGCACAATGGTTGTCTATAGTTTTTTTCGTAAATGCTATTGTATTTCTTTCTTATCCTGTGAAAGCCCACAAGAAAATGAATCGCAAGATAGTATATGGTAACATATAAGTACTTTGATAATAATTATACTTTGGCTTTGAAGATGCTCCTGCTTTGCTTCTAAATCCTTTGTGCCCTCATTTCCCAGGTCCTTTGGCTCCTGAGTTTTGACGATGAGAAGAACACGCTGGCAGATGCTGTGGATAAGTACTGCATTGGGGTGCCTCCTGTCCAGTGGCTTGCCTGGATTCCTCAGCTCCTGACTTGCCTGGTTGGCTCGGAGGGCAAACTTCTCCTCAACCTCATCAGCCAGGTACGTTCAGGTTCAGTTTCCACACACACACAGCCCCTAGGGCAAAATGAAATTCCTTGCTAGCGTGAGACTCGCAGAATAAACATCACATGTGGTCATAGTAAATATAGCAATAAATGCAGCAATGAAGACAAAACAGCAGAATGGTGCAAAGTATAATAGATCAAACTGAATTAGACACACGCTCACTGTTTTAGGAACAGCTTCTTCCTCTCTGCATCAGATTTCTGAGTGGGCAATGAAGCTATGTACACTACCTCACTTTTTTCCTCTGTTTTTGCACTACTGATTTAATTTAATATTTACCTACTCCTGCTCCTATATCTTTGTAATTTATAACTTTTTATTATGTATTGTAATTTTCTGCTTCCACAAAACACTATACAGTATTTCACAACTTACGCTAGTGATGTTAAACCTTATTCTGATTCTGAATTTAGTTCTTATTCTGAGTATCCTAGAGTATTTTGTAAAAAATTCCACAATGTCACCTCAAAAAGTGTCTTGAACACATGTATCAGAAAGAGGTGTGAAAGACAGAGATGTTATGAGGGAAAGAGGGATGCGAGTCGGAGGAAAAGACGTCAGTAGGAAAAGAGGGGTTATTGGAAGGGGGAGGATGTCATGGAGGGAGGAGGGGCATCATTGCAGAGGAAGAATGGGTGGGGGTATGAACATAGGGAGGAAAGGGATGTCAGCTGAGGGAGCAGGACTGGTATTAAGAGAATGAGGTATGTCAGGAACAGCTTCTTACCCTCTGCCATCAGATTTCTGAATGGACAATGAACCCATGTGCACTACCTCACTTTTTTATTTTTTGCTTTCTTTTTACATATCTAAATATATATATATTTCTTATTGTAATTTTTTATTATGTATTGCTGCCACAAAATGTCAAAACTCACAATATATACCAGTGATATTAAACCTGATTCTGATTTTGAACTAATGGGCTCCAGCATCCCCTACAGTGATAACTGGCTTTGTGGCTGTGGACTCATTTTTGTGAACTTCAGTTGTGAATGATATTTGCTTACTTTTATTGTTTGCACAATTTGTTTTTCTTTTTTGCACATTGGGTGTTTGCAGAACATTTTTTTTAATGGGTTCTTTTGGGTTTTGTTTTGTGGCTGCCAGTTAGACAAATCTCAAGGTTGTATATAGTATACATACATGATTAATAAATGTAGTTTGAATTTAGAAATGCTAAACTGACTTCAGTAGGGCATAATAGTGTGAATGCACGCGACCTTTTTCCCCAGTGAAAGGAAACAGAGTACTAGAGGTGATGCTTTTAAGATGAGAAGGGAAAAATGTAAAAGTCACTTGAGGGGTAACTTCTTCGTGGAGAAGGTGGAGAATAATGAAACGGGCTGCCTGAGAAAGTACTTGAAGTAGGTGCAGTAATTTAAGGAACACTTGAATAACTTTATGGATAGGAAAGGGTTAGAGGAATAATGGGGTGAATGTGGAACAGGCAGATCAACGCTTTGGTCAGCATAGCTTTAAGGTGAGAGGAGAGAAATTTAACCAGAATATGGGGAGCAACACTTTCATCCAAAGGTTGGGTACGTATATGGAAAAAGCTACCAAAGGAAGTTACATTAACAACATTTAAAAGGCACTTAAGTGGATAGGAAAGGGATGCTGTCATGGTCCTGGCAGGCATGCAGATTTTGGTGATCTAATTCCCCAGAGTATGGTTAGCTACCATTCTCCCTTTAAGACTCAGACTGCCAGGTTCAATCATGGAAAGTCTGCACTCATGCTGAGCACTCTGTTCCATTTCTAGTATTACTGTTTGTGATTTCGTTTGTTTCGTCTTGTTTATTTCGATTCTAAGTCTGAGTGAATTCTCGACCTACTCTGCACTTGGATTCACCACCGTCCATAGTTATTTCGTTAATAGATGCAGACCAATTGTGATCAATTAGGACTATCGTAGATGTGGCGTCTTGGTTGGCATCGACCAGTTGGGCAAAGGTCCTGCTTCAGTGCTGTATGACTGTCTGTGATACTTCCCTCTCCACTAGTTCCAGTTTACAGTCACCAGTTAACCCACCAACCTGCATGCCTATGGGACATGGGAGGGAAACCACAGGATCACAGAGAGAGCACGCAAGCTCGGCATGGACAGCTCCTGTGGTCAGGATTGAAGCTGGTTTCGTTGCAGCTGCATGAGGCAACAGTTCTGTCTGCTGTGCCGCTCAGCTGCCCAATGAGAGAGTACTTTACATACAGGCTGGACAGCTGCCCAATGAGAGAGTACTTTACATACAGGCTGGACAGCTGCCTAATGAGAGAGCACTTTACACACAGGCTGGTGGAACCCCAGAAGTCGTTCCCATGTCTTTTCACAACTGAGATCACTGATTTTGATTGGCTTCCGTAGTTATACAGATGAGTTGTAATTTTAGAGCATAAGATGCAGGAGCAGAATTAGGCCATTCAGCCCATCTAATCTGCTCCATCACGGCTGAGTTATTGCTCTCAACCCCTCTCTCTTGCCTTCTCCCCAAAACCTTCGACACCCTTACGAATCAAGTACCTATCAACTTCAGCTTTAAATATATCCAATGACTTGGCCTCCACATCTGTCTGTGGCGATGAATTCCACAGATTCTCTGCTCTCTGGCTGAAAAAAATTCTTCCTCATCTCTGTTTTAAATAACAATAATAACAATACTTTATTGATCCTGAGTAGGAAATCTTTTGTTACAGCAGCAATATTTAAAATCACACTTTTAACTAATAATAAATACAGAATAATAATGTAAAATTAGTAGTAATAATAGTATAGCAGTGTGCAATAATAACGTACAAGATAATAAATCAGAGACTACTGAACTATGATGTGTGTTCACCTGTTGCACAGAGTTGAACTGTTGTACATGACGCCCTCCTTTCTTAGATAAGGGGTGCAAACGGCTCACGATACAAGTGCAGTCTGACCAATGGTGCCTTATAGAGGCTCAGCATTACATTCTTGCCTTAATATTCTAACTTTTTATTGAATATCTGAACAAGAGCAAGGAGCTGAGTAGTTACTTCCTCTAGCAGATGTGTCCATTCCTTGTCACTGTTCTTGGTAACAGGCTGAGAGATGTAATTATCAGCACTTCATTAGTAATTGCAAACTCTTAAGTTACTGTTGGTGTTTACAATCAGTGGCCACTTTATTAGATACACCTGTATACCTGCTTGTTAATGCAAATATCTTGTCAGCAACTCTACATAAAAGCACGCAGACATGGTCAAGAGGTTCAGTTGTTCGGATCATACATCAGATATGTGATCCAGAAATGACTTTGACTGTAGAATGTTTCTTGTTGCCAGATGAGATGGTTTGATATTCTCAAAAACAGCTAATCCCCTGGGCTTTTCACACATAACAGTTTCTAGAGTTAAAAGAGAATGGTGCGATAAACTAAAAAAATCCAGTGAGCAGCAGTTCTGTGGGTGAATAGGCCTTGTTAATGAGAGAGGTCAGAGAAGAATCACCAGACAGGTTCAAGCTGACAGGAAGGTGATAGTAACTCAAATATGTACATGTTGCGACAGTGGTGTGCAGAAGAGCATCTCTGAACACACAACATGCCGAACCTTGAAGTGGATAGGCTACAGCAGCAGAAAACCACAAACACACACTCAGTGACCACTCTATTAGGTACAGGAGGCTCAAGAAGGCGGCATCTGTCATTAATGACCCCCATCACCCAGGAAGTGCTCTCTTCTCATTGCTGCCGTCAAAGAGGATGTACCTGAAGGCACATACTCAATGTTTCAGGAACAGCTCCAAATGGACAGTGAGCCCATAAATTCTACCTCACCCTTTTTTTCGCTCTCTTTTTGCACTAGTTACTTAATTTTTTATATATATGGTAATTTATAGAATTTTTATTATTATGTATTGCGTTGGACTGCTGCTGCGTAACAACAAATTTCATGACATAGGCCAGTGATACCAAAGCTGATTCTGATTCTGATATCTTTGTACATTAAGTGGCTATTTTGCACCATTATTTTTATTAACAGTGCACAAGATCCTCCTGTAATAGGCCAAACCAGAGTATAGTGTTGAGTCCGTTGGGAATTGTGGCTGGTTGATGTCATTATGCCTTTCTCTTTTTTCCTCATTATCTGCATGAGTGCAGCTATTTGGCATGTAGTAAATAGTGCTGAAATTTGATGGCTGCATTTCACCAATTAATGCTGACACAACATTACTCAGTCTCAGTTATTTTTGTAATGTTATTATTGAAGGCATGAATTTAACTCAAAAGATACAGACTAATGGAACGCAGTCTATTGAAGTTGGTGGGCGATGGAACATCAAATTTCATCAACAGTATAGTAATTTGCAAATGGTATTTGGAGAGGAATGTGATTTCATGTGACCGCCTAACCATCCTGACTTAATACAATGCAATAGCTCTTCAAATATCTACAGTGTTCTCCCTCGCATTCCAGCTTTTGGATAGTCATTTCCACTCAGAACCAGAATCAGGTTCATTATCATGCTGTGGAATTTGTTGTACAAGACATAAAAACAAACAAAAGTTACAATTTTAAAATAAATAAATAAGTCTGTAAGACATGGGAGCAGAATTAGGCCATTTGGCCCACTGGGTCTGTTCCACCATTTGATCATGGCTGATTTATTTTCCCCTCTCAACCCCATTCTCCTGCCATCTCCCTGTAATCTTTCAATCTTTGATGGGTTCTAATGGGATCCCTCATTCTTCCCTGAAGTGCAAATGAAGAATAGTGTTGAGAGGCTCATGGATTGTTCAGAAATCTGATGGTGGAGGAGAACAAGAGGGATGCTGGATAATTGGCCAGAGGTGTCAGAACCAGGTTTTTTTATCACTGAGGTATACTGTGAAATGTATTCTTTCGCAATAGCAGTACAATGCAGTACCATAAAAATCATAATAAGTTACAATAAGAAATATACACAATAAATAAGTAATGCAAAATAAGAGCAAAATGTGAGGTAGTGTTCATTGGTTCATGGCCCATTCAAAAATCCGATGGCAAAGGGGAAGAAGCTGTTCACAAAACATTGAGTGTATCTTTACTTCCTCCCTAATGATAGCAATGGGAAGAGGGCATTTCCTGGGTGGTGAGAATCGTTAATAATGGATGCCACTATTAAGGCACTACCTCTTGAAGATGTCCTCAATGGTGCACATAATCTTGAGCTGCACCTATGTTGATCCTCAGTGAAGAGAGAATGTAGTGGGCCAAATGGCCTATTTCCTTGCAGGCTAAACCTGCGTTATCGTATCCTATGAATCTCCAAAATAATAGCAAATGAAGCAGATGGACTCTGGACTCTTCAGTAATCCTGTTCAACATGCTTCTTTCCACTATTACACATTTTGTAAAATGTTGCAGTTGAGTGGAATTTGTCTCTGAATTTCCATGAACTATTTCAAGATTTAAGATTGTTTAAAATCATGTCCAGTACAGGAGTGTAAAGGAGAACGAAATAATTGTTAATCTGGATCTGATGCAGTGCAAAAAAAAGCACAAGATAAAGAATACAATAAAAAAAAAGCACCATGAATATATAAGTACATAAGATAGCTTATATACATAGATTGTATATCCATAATGTGACACTAAACATAGGAGTGTCTGTACATAAGGTAACTGACAAGAAATGATAAATAGTTGGTGGGGTAGTTACTGGGTGGAGGTGTTGATCAGCCTTGTTGCTTGAGGGAGGTAACTGGTTTTGAATCTGGTGTCCGAGTGAGATTGCAAACACGTTCATGGTTCTGTCATGGATATTTCCTGCAGGTTGGAAGAGTCTTTCCCCAAGCTGTCTACTTTCCAATCAGGACGCTATACTTGACCTTGAAGATTGAACAGCGAGAACGCTACAAAAGTGGTAAGGCTTTGCCTGAGTGCGCTGTCTTTATCTCCTTGCCAGCATTCAGGAACTAGTCCACCTGAAGCATTTGGGCATTTGAAGTAGGGGTTCTCCCTCCCCTTCAGAGCGAGTGAATGTGCCTGCCACAAGTGTTCCCCTGTATCTGCTTTCAGCCACTGATTTCCAACAATACTCCTTGCCTTTTGGGGTCTTTCAATTCAGGATTGTTTAATAGCATTTCCACTACATAAGTGTAAAGGAGACACTAAATAATTGTAACTCCAACTGCATTGCAGCACAAAAATCACAGTAAGATAAGGAATGCAATAATAGTAAAATAACACAGTAAGTAAGTATATAAGATAGCTTATATACTATCTATACTGGAGGTGGTAATCTCTAGATTCCTCCCTATGTCACGTGCTAGTCCGGGCAGGATGATGGTACAAATGAACGAGTGCCTGAGAAATATCAGTGGATGTTGCTTGCTTGGATTTTCAGAAGACCTTTGACAAAGTGCTGCACGTGAGGCTGTTTAACATGATAAGAGCAAAGGGTATTACAGGGATGATACTAGCATGATAGAAAGATACCAGATTGGCTGAATGGCAGGAGGCAAAGAGTGAGAATAAAGGAGGCTTTTTCTGCCAGTGACTAGTGTTCCACGGGGTTTGGTGGTGGAACTGCTTCTTTTGACAACATGTCACTGACTTGGATGATGGAGTTGATGGCTTTGTGGCCAAATTTACAGACGATATAAAGACGGGTGGAGTGACAGGTAGTGTTGAGGAAGCAGGGTGTCTGTAGGTCTTGGACATATTGGGAGAATGGGCAAAGAAGTGAGTGTATGGAACTGTATCTTCATGCACTTTAGTAGAAGGAATAATGGTGCAGACTATTTTCTAAGCAGGAAGAAAATTCAAAAACTAGAAGTGCAAAGAGACTTGGGTGTCCTTGTGCAGAATTCACTGAGGGTTCACTTGCAGGTTGAATTGGTGGTGAGAAAGGCAATTGCAATGTTAAAATACACTTCGAGTGTACTAGAATATAAGAGTGAGGATGTGATGCTGAATCTTTATAATGCTTTGCTCAGACTCCACTGGGAGTATTGTGAGCAGTTTTGGACTCCTTATCTAAGAAAAGATGTGCTGGCATTGGAAAGTGTCCAGAGGGGGTTCACGAGATTGATTCCAGGAACGTAAAGGTTAATGTATAAGGAGCACTTGATGGCTCTGAGCATGTACTCACTGGAGTTTAAAAGAATGAGAGAGGATTTCATTGAAGCCTATCGAATATTGAAAGGCCTAGGTGGTCCAGATGTGGAAAGGATGTTAATTTACAACAAAGCTGAGAAGGAATTTCTTTAGCCAAAGGTGGTGAATCTGTGGAATTCATTGCTTTAATTTTCTTAATGACTTGGCCTCCACAGCATCCATGGCAGACATTGGTAGGTTCTTGATTAGTCAGGGAATCAAAGGTTACAAGGATAAGGGAGGAGAATGGAATTGAGCGGGATAATAAATTAAACAGCAGAGGATGGCTGAGTCCTTAATTCTGCTCCTATGTCATGTATATAGGTTGATTGTATGTCCATAAAGTGACACTAGGCACAAGAGTGTCACTCAGAAAATGATAAAGCAGTGGTGGTTCGTGGTGTGGTGGGGAGGGGTTAGTGGGTGGAGTTTCTGTATACAGTGCCTATAAAAAATATTCGCTCCCCCTTGGAAGTTTACATGTTTTAATAGATTTACAACATTGAATCACAGTGGTTTAATTTGGGTTTTTTGACACTAGTCAACAGAAAAAGACTCGTGTCAAAATGAAAAAGGTCTCTACAATGTGATCTAAATTAATTTCAAATGTTAAACACAAAGTAATTGATTATATTAGTATGCACCCCCTTCAAGTCAGTATTTAGTAGCTGCACCTTTGGCAGCAATTATAGCCTTGAGTCTGTGTGGATAGGTCTCTATCAGCTTTGCACATCTGGACACTGCCATTCTTCTTTACAAAATTGCTCAAGCTCTGTCAGACTGCATGGGGATAGTGACTGAGCAGCTTTTTTCAAGTCCAGCCACAAATTCATATTTGGATTGAGGCCTGAACTCTGGTGGCCACTCCAGGACATTAACCTTGTTGTTTTTAAGCCATTCCTGTGTGGCTTTGGCTTTATGCTTGGGGTCATTGAATTGCTGGAAAACAAATCTTCTCCCAAGTCACAGTTCTCTTTCAGACTGCATCAGGTTTTCTTCCAGGATTTCCCTGTATTTTGCTGCATTCATTTTACCCTCTACCTTCACAAGTCTTCTAAGGCCTGTTCCAGTGAAGCATTTTCACAGCATGATGCAGCCACCATAGTGGTTCACGGTAAGGATAGTGTGTTTTTGATTATGTGTGGTATTTGGCTTACGCTAATCCTAATGTTTAGTCTGATGGCCGAAAAGCTCAATTTTGGTTTCATCAGACCATAGAACCTTCTTCCAGCTGATTTCAGAGTCTCCCACATGCCTTCTGGCAAACTCTAGCCAAGATTTCATGTGAATTTTTTTCATCAGTGGCTTTCTCTTTGCCACTCTCCCATAAAGCTGTGATTTGGGCAACAGTTGTAAGTGCAGTCTTTCCCATCTCAGCTACTGAAGCTTGTAACTTCTCCAGAGTTGTCTTATGTCTCTTGGTGGCCTCCATCACTAGTCCCCTTCTTGCATGGTCACTCAGTTTTTGAGGACGGCCTGCTCTAGGCAGGTTTACAGCTGTGACATATTCTTTTCATTTCTTGATGATGGACTTAACTGAATATCCAAGAGATATTTGGTGACTTGGAAATTTTCTGTATCCATCTCCTGACTTGTGCTTTTCAATAACCTTTTTGCATATTTGCTTGGAGTGTTCTTTTGTCTTCCTGGTGTAGTTTTTGACGGGATACTGACTCACCAGCAGTTGGACCTTCCAGATACAGGCATATTTTACTACAATCAATTGAAACATCTTGACTGCGCGCAAGTTTCCAAAAACAGATCTCCATTAAATTAACTATGTGACTTCTAAAACCAGTTGGCTGCACCAGCGATGATATGGTGTGTCATGTTAAAAGTGGTGAATACTTAATCAATTACTTTGTGTTTTATATTTGTAACTGATTTAGATCACTTTGTAGAGATCTGTTTTTTTGACATGGAAGAATCTATTTCTGTTGATCAGTGTTGAAAAGGGCCAAGTTAAAATCCACTGTGACTCAATATTGTAAAACAATAAAATATGAAAACTTTCGGGGGGGGGGGGAATAAATGCTTTTTATAGGCACTGTATATGTCCTTGAGTGTGAGGAGGTTGGTGACGGTAATGCATTGGGCAGTTTTGCCTACTCATTGTAGAACCTTCTTTTCCGCCTGACTAAGTAAATTCTCTCTTCACTTTATATCCTTCAGAAAACTCAACACGTTAATTCAATTTTCTGGATTTAGGTGTGAAAAATACGTTTTAACTGCATTTTCAGGCCTGTCTAATCACATCAAATGTATTCCCTGCAGTGCTAGTGTTCATTCTAATTCTGGCTTTTATTTGAATGTATTGGTTGTATATTGAAACAACAACTTGACAATTAATGGCATTCATCTCCGGAAATGTTTGAAACAGACTGTGATGCCTAGTTAATAATTATTTGATCAGTTTCCAACATAGTTACAGATGCTCTCTGTACTCAGAAATAATCTAAAGAAAGTGCTAGCAGCTGCCAGTGTGATTCAAATGTGGTCTTTCCCCACTGAGATGTTTGTGATGTTCCAGTCATTGCTACCGCGTTACTCATTAGAGGCTGTAAGTTACTGTGAATCAGAATTTTGTGAAATGATCGTACCCATTAGTGAAAATTACAGGAATGTTATTGTTGAATATTGGTTAAAATATATATTTTTTTATACTGGAGTGAGCTTTTCCAGTTTTAGATTTTAATCATACAGGGAGAGGCAGCAGTTAATTTTTTTAAAAATCACAGAGTGCAGAGCAGAAATGTAAGAGATTCTGCAGATGCTGGATATCCTGAGCAACACACACAAACTGCTGAAGGAACTCAGCAGGCTGGGCAGCACCTACGGAGGGGAATAAACAGCCGACGTCTTGGGCCGGGGCCCTTCACCAGAACTGGGAGACTGAAGACAGGTGGGGGAGGGGAAGCTGGCAATTGATAAGTGAGACCAGGTGAGGGGGATGGTGGGTTGGTGAGGATGGGGATGTGAAGTGAGAAGCTGGGAGGTGATAGGTGGAAGAGGTAAAGGGCTGAAGAAGAAGGAATTTAATGGGAAAGGATAGTGGGTTATATGAGCAAGTGAAGGAGGAGGGGCACCGGAGGGTGATGATAGGAAGTGAGGAGGAGAAGGGGTAAAGGGGGGAACCAGAATGGGGAAGGGGAAAAGAGAAGGGGGTGGAGGGAGAAATTACTGAAAGTTAGAGAGATTAATATTCATGCCATCTGGTTAGAGTAGGGGTTTCCAACCTTTTTTATACCATGGACCAATACCATTAAGTAAAGATTGGGAATCCTTGTGTTTGAGGCTACCCAGACACAATATGAGATGTCAACGTGGCCTCACTGTGGCAGTAGAGGACACCGTGTCAGGATGTGGATGAGAATTAGAATTAAAGTGGGTGGCCACACTGAAATCTCTGCTGCCAGACCTGCTGAGCTCCTGCAGGTTTTTTTTGTGCATTTTGTGTCGTACAGAGAAGGCTGCTTTAGTACACGGATGAAGCAGGACCAGCATTTCATCATTTTAATTTGAGCTTACACCAAGTGCTTAAGTAGTTAAGTTAGATTTTGTGTTTGGTTTATACATTCACACTGAGCGATTGACTGCTTTGCCCGAGGTACTTCTCAGTACTTTAATCCTCCACATGCCGAAGATACAAGATCTGCACTTGCCTTTTATCTAATTTATTAAGTGACTATGGCTTTGTAACTAATGGATTATGAATATAAAGAAGCCTTTTAAAAATCCCTTTGTCTAATCTGTGGTGTCCTTTATTATTGTGGTTAATGGCAATGAAGCTGTCAGGAAGATGCTCCATTGTTAATGGGCAGTCTAGGTCAGTAACTGAGCAGGGTCTGATTTACAGAGAAGACAGGATGATCAGTTTCTGGAAGCAATCGGGTAGCAGGAACATCAAATCTACTGATAAGTATACATCTAGCGGCCACTTCTGTAGGTACCTCCTGTAGTGGTCACTGAGTGTGTGTTTGTTGCCTTCTGATGCTGTAGCCCATCCAGCTCAAGGGTTGACATGCTGTGCATTCTGAGACGCTCTTCTGCACACCACTGTTGTAACGTGTGGTTATTTGCGTCACTGTCGCCTTCTTGTCAGCTTGAACCAGTCTGGCCGATCTCCACTGACCTCTCATTAACAAGGCGTTTTCACCCACAGGCTAGCACTAACTAGGTGTTTTTTGTATTTCACACCATTCTCTGCAAACTATAGAGACTTTAGTGTGTGAAAATCCCAGGAGTTCGGCGGTTTCTGACATACTCAAACCACCCCATCTGGCACTAACAATCATTCCATGGTCAAAGTCACTTAGATCATATTTCTCCCCTGTTCTGATGTTTGATTTAAACAACAACTGAACTTTCTGACCATGTCTGCATGCTCATGTACATTTAGTCGCTGCCGCGTGATTGGCTGATGTTTTATGGGGTGGGGGAATACGAGATCCAGGCGTGTAGCTGGACAGAGCTGTTTGTTGAAGCTCCTGTTCCTCTTTATTACCGTGCAGGGTAGGGGAAGCTCAGATCTCTGTGTGTAGCCGGGTGTCTGTGGACGAGTTGTTGGCTGAGGGCTCTGTTTCTCTCTGCCCTGACTCATGGATGATGGAAACCAAGAACCAGGCATTCCACGGATGGGGTTCCTGAGGGCTCTGTGCTCCCACATTGGGCGGGGAAGCTAAGATCTGGAAGTTCAGTGGACAGGGTTCCTGATGGCCTTGTTTCTCTGTGTTGCTGTGAGGGATGGGGGTAGCTGAGATCTGGCAGTCCCAGGGATGGGGTTCCTGATGGCCTTGTTTCTCTGTGTTGCTGTGAGGGGTGGGGGTAGCTGAGATCTGGCAGTCCCAGGGATGGGGTTCCTGATGGCCTTGTTTCTCTGTGTTGCTGTGAGGGGTGGGGGTAGCTGAGATCTGGCAGTCCCAGGGATGGGGTTCCTGATGGCCTTGTTTCTCTGTGTTGCTGTGAGGGGTGGGGATAGCTGAGATCTGGCAGTCCCAGGGATGGAGTTCCTGATGGCCTTGTTTCTCTGTGTTGCAGACTCGGGACAGCAGCAGCCGGGCTCTGTCGGAACTCAATCTCACTCGGCGTCCGACCCGGGACCGATCCGGGCCACCGCACCCATGTGGCGTTGCAGCCGGATAATGCACATGCAGCGGGAGCTGCACCCCACCCTGCTCTCGTCGCTGGAGGGCATCGTTGATCAGATGGTGTGGTTTCGCGAGAACTGGCATGAAGAGGTCTGTCCTCCTTACACTTCCGCTAGGCTTTACCCCTCCGTCCCCTTGGCCTCCTTGCCGGTCTGCACTATACTTTTGTTCCTTGCTGGTTCTCCCCTTGTCCTCTCACTGGGTTCCCCTGTGCAAGAGAGTTTATAAAGTGGAAAAGCCATTTTGTTCAAATCTCTCAACCTCAGAGCCCAGGTCCAGTGATATGAGTAGTAATCATAACCGGGCTCCTCCTTGGTTGCAGTGATTCACTGTGGCTTCTTCTGTGCCTTGTCGTGCCCATTGGAAGTTCCATAATCACCTTCCTGGGCATTGGATCTCACTGTAGGTCTCATCCACCCAATCTGTCATCACATGCATCTCACAGGGCTACTTGGTTCTAACCAGACACTCAGCTCTTACCTGGAGCTCCAAGTTTATCCTGTGATTGGGCCAGGGTTAAATAAGTGGATTGCTGGGCAGTGTGGATCAATGGTCCAGAAAGGCCTGTTCCAAGCTGTATCACTAAATAAATCTTAAAAAATAATTCTGGCTTCTTCCCTCTTCCTTTCCAGAACTACTTAGAGTTAGATGTGGTTAACTTCTGCAACATGGGGATGGTATTTGAGAGACCAATTCTGCCCTGTATTAGTTGAAATGTCGACTGTTCGTTCCTCTCCATTGATGCTGCTGAATTCCTCCAGCGTTTTGTGTTTGTTGATTTAACAAAAATTAAATCAGACGTTTTTAACTCAGGCGTGTTTATGGATGAATAATGGCCAAGGACATCAGAATGAAGTCCTCACCCTTCAGTAAAGTGCCAAAAATCTTTAACTTCCACTTCAGAGAGAAAAACACTTCTTGGGTTAATGTTCCATGTAAAGGGTGCAATCTCCTACAGTGCGGCACTCTTTCAGGAGCTAAGGTACCGTGGCACGGGCCACAGTAGCGGAATGTTTAGCACAAAGCTATTACAGCTATGGCCATCAGAGTTAGGTGTTTGATTCCGGCACCATCTACTGAGTTTGTACGTTCTCCCTGTGTCCATGTGAGTGCATGGTTTTCCTCCCACATTCCAATGACGTACCGATTAGAAGGTTAATTGGTCATTAATTGTAAATTGTCCTGTTTTTAGGCTAGGGTTAAGTAACTGTGTTGCTGGGTGGTCTGGCTCGTTGGGCCAGAAGAGCCCGTTCCTTGCTGTATCTAAATAAATAAATAAGATTAGCTTTTTTTGTCACCTGTACATTGAAATATACAGTGAAATGTGTTGTGTGCATCATTGTTTGTGATGTGCTGGGGGCGGCCCACATGTTGCCATGCTTCCTGTGCCAACATATCGTGCCAGCAATTCACTGACCCCAACCCAAACGTGGTTTGAATGTGAGAGGAAGCCAGAGCACCCAGAGGAAACGCACGTCACTGGGAGAACGTGCAAACACGTTACAGCATCAGTGGGAATCGAACCCTGATCACGCTGGTGTTATAGTGCTTACTACTACACTACCTGCTGCCCTAAGAATCAGGTTAAGGCTCAGATCCTCCACAGTCTCACACGGATCCAAGAATATTAAGGTAAAATCTGGCTCACTCTCTGTCCTGATGTCTAAATGATTCTTGGTGTACAGGTGCTGAGACAGCTACAGCAAGGGCTGGCCAAGTGCTACTCGGTGGCTTTCGAGAAAAGCGGAGCTGTGTCTGATGCAAAGATCACGCCCCACACCTTAAACTTTGTCAAGAAGCTTGTGAGCACCTTCGGGGTCGGCCTTGAAAACGTATCCAACGTTTCCACCATGTTTTCGAGTGCTGCCTCCGAGTCCCTGGCCAGGAGGGCTCAAGCCACAGCGCAAGACCCTGTCTTCCAGAAGCTCAAGGGACAGTTCACGACAGGTGAGGATCATGCAGTGCTTTGTTACGTTGCGTTTGGCAGAGCAGTGGGCTCTGGAGAGCAGGTGATCCTCTTCCTAAGCAATGATATATCAACATTGTACTACCAGAGGCAAGGATGTAATGTTGAGGCACTGGTGAGGCCTCACTTGGGGTGTTGTCACCAGTTTTGGGCCCCTTATCTACAGAAGATTGTGCTGACTTTGGAGAGGGTTCAAAGGAGGTTCTCAAAAATGATTATGTGATTGAAAGGTGTATTGTATGATGAGTGTCTAATGGCTCTGGGCTTGTACTCACTGGAATTCAGAAGAATGAGGAGGGATCTTACTGAATGTTGAAAGGCCTCAACAGAGTGGATATGAAAAGGATGTTTCCTTTGGTGGGGGAGTCTAGGACCATAGGACACAGCCTCAGAATAGAGGGACGTCCCTTTAGAACAGAAATGAGGAGGAACTTCCTGAGGCAGAGGGTGGTGTGTCTGAGGAATTTGTTGCCACAGGCAGCTGTAGAGGCCAAGTCAGTGGGTACATTTAAGGCAGAGGTTGATAGGTTCTTAATTAGTCAGGGGATGAAGGGATACAAGGAGAAAGCAGGAGATTTGGGCTAAGAGGGAAAATGGATCAGCCATGATGGAATGTTGGAGCAAACTTGATGGGCCAAATGGCCTAATTCTACTTGTATACCTCATGGTCTTGTATATGTACTTTGATAATGAGTTTTGACTTTTGATATGTCTGCCTGCACTGCACTTTTCCCATAACTAACATTATTGTTTTCCTTTTATACTGACTGGATGCTCTTACATATGGAATCACACAGAACGTACTTGCATGTGGGGCCGTTGCTTTGCTGCTGCTTGTGCGTTGGAGGGGGGAGCTGCGGGGGGACTTTGGGATTCTAACATTTAACTGTCATTCATTCTTTGGGGCACTCCTCTGTTTTCGTGGATGTTTGCAAAGAAAAACAATTTCAGGATGTATATTATATACATCTCTCTGACGTTAAATGTACCTTTGAATGGCATGCTTCTGTCTGGATGGTTTGCAAAACAACAGATTTGTCACTGTATTTTGTGCAAGTGGCAGCAATAAATCAATTACTTAATGTGGCTGAGTGGCAGATGCTGTGGTGTCCCTCCAGCCATTTACTCTGAGTTCCAGTTTATATTGAGCTGATTGGTCTTGGTCAGGACTCTACCCCTTGCCCCTCTCCCTGCTTGCACCAGGGGCATGAAAGTGGACCCTAGCAGAAATGCGATTGTCACGTGTACCAAGATACTGTGGAGAAGTTTTGTTTGTTTACTATTCAGGCACCTCATTCCCTATGAGAATGTGCACACTGCTTACAGACAGCAGTGGGAATTGAACCCTAATCACTGTCGCCATCAGGCATTGCACCTACCGCCCCTCGACCATTGGACACGGCATCCGTGTGGCTGCACCAGAACAAATTGTTGGTGATATTCACACCGAGGGATTTGAGTCACTCCGAACCACTGATACAGACGGGCGTGTGCTCCATCCCACTTCCTGAAGTGGGTGACCTGCTCCTGGTGTGCTTTACAGTTCCTGTCCAGCGGGTCCTGCATGTGCGTAAGATAACAGGGTGGAGCCCACTCCCGCTAACACCCGCCATTGGAGGAGTGGAGGACTATCGGACTCTGGAGTTTGTGGAGGAAGTTTCAGTACGACCTCTGAAGATAAGATGGTGCACGGGTTGTAGCTGAGAACATGGCAATGATCAAAAACAGCATTTTGTCAGTTTAATTGTAAGGCATAAATTTAAGGTGATAGAGGAAAGTATTGGGCGATATCAGAGTTAAGTTTTTTTTAGAGTAGTGGGTGCATAGACCTCACTGCCAGGGGTAAGGATTAGAGATTAGTTTTATTTGTCACTTGTACGTTGAAACATAAAATGAATTGCGTTGTTATCAAATCAGCGAGGATTGTGCTGAACAATTCACAAGTGTCAGAGATCTTTTGGAATGTGGGAGGAAGCCAGAGCACCCAGACGAAACACACGTGGTCACGGGAAGAATGTACAAACTCCGTACAGGCAATGGCTGGATTTGAACCCTGGTCGGTGATGAGTAAAGTGATAGCATAGTGGTAGGGGCAGATGTATTAGGGACACTTAAGAGGCTATTAGGTAGGCACATGGATGATAGAAAAATGGAGGGCAATGTGGAATGGAAGGGTTAGATTGATCCTGCAGTAGGTTAAAAGGTTGGCACAACACTGTGGGCTGAAGGGCCTGTACTGTCTCTGTTCAACACTCCAGCTTTTAAACTGAGCCATAAGCTTCCTAAGAAGGCAGCAATCCTTCATTATGAAAATGCTCCCTGATGGTTGAAATCTTCTGGCCAGGGTCGTTTTTGCAGCCAGCTCAGCTTTTGAAGTCTAGTTGGTGCTGTGTGTGGTAACGTAAATCAGAATTGTCGTGACCTGCTGCTAGCTCGCCACCCTGCTGCAGTTCCGAGGCAGGAACGCCTCTCCCCATTTGAAGCCTGTGGCCAGCATCGAGTGTGGGCTAACCCAGTCTGGGTGAGGCACAGGAGCAGATAACAACCAGAGGATCAGAGACTACCACTTGGCCCGTTTCCTCTGTGCTGACTCTGATCCCACATTCCTTTTTCCAAATCCATTATTTGTAAAGGCTACATTGTACGTCAAATCTTAACCGTTTGTTAAAGAATTCCATGCTCAGGATTCAAGTATATGAGTGATTCAATATGACTTATATGAGTATAAGAGATTCAAGTATCACCCGAACATCAGAACATACAGTGAAATGTGTCATTTGCGGTATCAGCCAACACACTCAGGGGTGTATTGGGGCAGCTCACAAGTGTCATCACATGTTCTAGTGCCAACAAAAAATGCCCACGATGCTCGGCAGAACACAGCAAGCAATAAAACAACAACAGCAATCAAAGCCCCTATCTGTCCCTCTGCTGCCCCCTGCCCACCCCCATCTGTCCCTTTGGTTCCCTGCCCCACTGTCTTTGGAAATATTTTATTACTGTGTCTAAGCTATTCCTGATTTGTAGTACTCCATTCAAATCTCCCTGTGACCACCTCTGCTATAATGACATAAAACCCTGCTTCTTCGACCCCATCCTGTAACCGACTTTCTCATCGCTAATTCCATTCCATTACCACTGTCGTCTCTTCAAAGCCTCTGTCACACCGTCGTAGAGCGCCACAGCAAAAACACAGGCCCTTGGCCCATCCAGTCCATGGTAAACTTGTTAACCTGCCTAGTCCCACTGACCCTCCATATCCCTCCCATCCATGTACAATACCTATCCAAACTTCTCAATGTGCAGTCAAATCAGCACCCACCGTTTTTGCCGGCAACTCATTCTACACTCCAACCATCCTTGCATTCCCCCTAAGTTAGGGAACCACTTTGTTGGGCACCTCCGCACCATCTGCCATCAGCAAGACCTCCCATTTGGCCAAACGTTCTGAATCTCATTCCTGTTCCGACACGTCGATCCCTGTCCTCCTTTTCTGCCGAAATGAGGCCACCCTCAGGGTAGAGGAGCAACACCTTGTATCCCATCTGGGTACTTTCCAGTAAATATATCCTCCCCACTACTTCTCACCTAGCTTCACCTTCCAGCTAGCCTCCTTACCCTCCCCCACCTTTTTATTTTGGCATCTTCCCTCTTCCTTCTCAATCCTGAAGAAGGGTCTCGGCTAGAAAATTCGACTTTATCGTTCCCATAGATGCTGCCTGTCCTGCTGAGTTCTTCCAGCATTTTGTGTGTCCTTGTAAATATTTCACCTTTCACCCTTAGCCTATGATCCCATCATTGCTGAATTCTGGAAACAATTTTCCATGCCATGATCTATACTTCTGCACGTTTTGCTTCTGTTCAGAACATCGAAGACATATATCCAGAAACGTGCAGGAAAAGGGTGAAGGCTGTCAACCTGCTCATTGACTGTCTGTCTCATTCCCAACAGGGAAGAGGCTACTCAGTGTTCACACCAGGCTCAAAAACATCTGATCTTATGTATTTATATTTATTGTTTTTTAATTGTATTCTTTATGCTTATTGTGATTTTGTAGCAAATTTCTGTGATTTTGTGATTTCTGTAGCAAATCTGAAGTAACAATTATTTCATTCTCCTTTACGCTCGTGTACTGAAGAATGACAATAAACAATCCTGAAACTTTTGTAAGTTTTGTCACAGTGTCTGTTGCCTTAAGATGCTGAGCTGCACCCCAGGCTGTCTCACAGTGAGGCTGAGTTGTATTTCATTCACTGATATTTCTTCAGACATTTGTTCTTCAACTTCAGAACGTGTTGACTTATGTTGACCACAGTTCTACAGGTGTCCTTTTCTCTCTGTCTGGAACGTTCCTTGTGCATGAGTGTAGATGATGTGCTTTTGTTGTGCTGCCCAGCTGTGGGTAGCCTTGAGAGCCTAGGCTGGAATGGATTTGATACCTTCCTCGTGTTCAGACGTTCACCAGCAGGGATTATTGGATGATCACCAAGAGCACAGACTAATTCCTTAGTCCTAGCACGCAGCACTCTGTTGCAACAGCAAACTTACTGCAGGTGTTTTGAACCTGGCCCTGAAGATGATGGGGGTTGAGAGGGAAAGTAAATCAACCATAATCGAATGGTGGAGCAGACTTGATGAGCTAAATGGTCTAATTTTCCTCCCATGTCTTATGGTCTTATGATGCACATACTCAGCAAATTCAAGAACGGATTTATGCTTCAGGGTGGCTGACCTTTCACTTGGAAAATGTCTGATGGAAAAGCCATTGACCTGGAAAATAGATTAGAACATGGAGCCTTACAGCACAACACAGGCCCTTTGGCCCACAAGGTCATGCTGACCTTTTAACCTACTTTAAGATCAATCTAAGCCCTCTATTTTTCTATCATCTGTGAGTCTATCTAAGAATCTTTGGGGTATTCCTCAAGAAGGTGGCATCCATCATTAAGGGCCCCTATTACTCAGGGAGGAGGTACAGGAGCCTGAAGACACACACTTGAAAAGCTTTAGGAACAGCTTTGTCCCTTCTGCCATCAGGTTTCCAAATGGACAACAAACCCATGAGCACAACCTCACTATTTTTGTTGTCTTTTTGCACTATATAAAGTATATATACAGTACAACCCTGAGAGTCGTCTTCCCACAGACAGCCATGAAACAAAACAACACCATGGAATCCGTTCAAAGAAAAACATCAAACACCCAATGCACAAAAAAAAAAGAACAAATCATGCAAACGGCAAAAAAAGAGCGAAAAACACACAGAATGTTAAACATCAAACACTGAGTCCTTGAAACAGTCTGGAAACGTTCAGTTTAGCTCAGTTCCGTTCAATTTAGCAGTGTCATTCATTGACTGCAAGCCACAGAGCCAATTCACCCTGATCAAAATCACGCAAAATAGCAATTTTAAAGAAAGGAGTAATCAAAAATAACATGAACTGCAGAGTCCTCTAAAAACAAGTCTAATGCACAAACGGCACTGATCAAATCTTACCCCTAGCCCAAAACGCTGGCATCTTCCTCCAGCAGCCGCGAGGGAGAGGGAGACGCGTCAAACGTAGGCAGACGGCGCTGAAAACCTGCTGACCTTCCACTCTCCTCCTCATTGATTTCAGTCTTGCTCAATGCTTTAATCTTCAAGATTAATGAGCCGATTGTGGATTTGTTCTCCACCGTTAGGCTGCATTCTCAACGTCACCCTCAACCACGCCGAATTCCTTCGGAGACAGCAGAAGCGCCAGATCGCTCAGTCGGCTCAAAAACACATCATCAAAGTGTAGATTACGGTCTCCAATCACACACAGATTAGTAGTAGAGGTATACTTAAAAGAAGGAGAGAACGAAGTAGTTTCGTGAACTGTCTGCAGGATGTCGCCGTTAGTTGCTTCAGTGCCTGTGCTGTCTTGCCCAGGTCGAAACATACAGTGAAATGCGCCAACATAAGATTACCACAATGCTTGGCAGAACACAACAAACCAGCACTAACCCAGCGATAAAGCACCAACTGCATAATGAGCTCTGTTCCTGATGAAGGGTCTGGGGCCGAAACGGATACACAGTCGGCATTGTTGTCGGCTGACCTGCTGAATTCCTCTAGCATTTTGTGTGTCAAGTTCTCGTATCTTTCTCTTGTGGTTGAAATGTCTACAGGCTCTACACGTTGCTGGCCAGTTTAGTGGGTGCCTGTGGTAGTGAAAGCAATTACAATAGAGCTGTTTAAAAAGGCTCTGAATTTGCAGAGAATGGAGGGAAATGGCCACCAAGAGGACCACAACCTTTTTGTGATTTGGAGGCTTGCGTGCTTCAATGATCCAGAGAGCTACGTTGGCTGGAGGCAGGACTTTCTTCTTTGGCTCCTGGTAGATTCACCCTTGCCAAACAGGTCAAAGTGAAGAGGCCAGATTAAGAGTGGTCCAGACTAAGGAGCTGGTGGTGGACCTGAGGAGGGCTAAGACACCAGTGACCCCCGTTTCCATCCAAGGGGTCAGTGTGGACATGGTGGAGGATTACAAATACCTGGGGATACAAATGGACAATAAACTGGACTGGTCAAAGAACACTGAGGCTGTCTACAAGAAGGGTCAGAGCGGTCTCTATTTCCTGAGGAAACTGCAGTCCTTTAACATCTGCCGGATGATGCTGAGGATCTTCTACGAGTCTGTGGTGGCCAGTGCTATCATGTTTGCTGTTGTGTGCTGGGGCAGCAGGCTGAGGGTAGCAGACACCAACAGAATCAACAAGCTCATTCGTAAGGGCAGTGATGTTGTGGGGGTGGAACTGAACTCTCTGACGGTGGTGTCTGAAAAGAGGATGCTGACAAAGTTGCATGCCATCTTGGACAATGACTCCCATCCTCTCCATAATGTACTGGTTAGGCACAGGAGTGCATTCAGCAAGAGACTCATTCCACCGAGATATAACACTGAGCGTCATAGGAAGTCATTCCTGCCTGTGGCCGTCAAACTTTACAACTCCTCCCTCGGAGTGTCAGACACCCTGAGCCAATAGGCTGGTCCTGGACTTATTTCCACTGGGCATGATTAACTGATTATTATTTAATTATTTCGGGTTTAATATTGCTATATTTCTTCGCTGTTCTTGGTTGGTGCAGCTGTAACGAAACCCAATTTCCCTCGGGATCAATAAAGTATGTCTGTCTGTCTCTTGACTGGTCAAACAAAGTTGTTACAGAAACAGCAATGAAAAATACTTCTACTTCTGAGTGGCCAAGGACAAACAGATGGAAGACCTTCGTTGCTGCCGTAAATGCCAGCAGTATAACGGGCAGTAATTTAGGAGGGATATGGACATTGTGTAGGCAGAAGTGATTAGGTAAACATTTAATTAGTTCCAGTAATATGTTGTGGGCTGAATGGCCTGTTCCTGTGCTGTACTGTTCTTTGTTCTGTAACACGGCATGATCTCTAACGTCTGCTGCTTTGAAGCAGCGTTAATTGCAAGTTCCGTGTGCAGTTCCCCTGCTGTGTAATTTCAAAATGAAACGGCCTCGTCGTGTTAACTTAACCGTGCTGTCAATGGAAGTGTAATGAAAGGCTCTGAGAGAGAGGGGAACCATGCAGCCAAACAGATGTGCAAAGCCTCACCAATTCCTTAAAATGAAGGGCTCACTGAGTGTTTAATAAAAAACAGCGATGTGCTTCAGTCTGTTCCAAAGCTGAGGCAGATTTAATGTCTTTTCTAAACTGACACATTATTATTTTGAGCAACACACACAAAATGCTAGAGGAACTCAGCAGTCTGGGCAGCATCAATGGAAAGGAATATAGAATGGACATTTTGGGCTGAGACCCTTCATCAGGACAGGAAAGAAAGGGGGCAGAAGGTGGTGGGGAGGGAAGAGTATGAGCTCGAAGGTGTTACGTGAAACCAGGTTAGGGGGAGGCTGGATGAAGTGAGAATCTGGGAGGTGGTGGATTGCAAACTCTGCCACTTCCATCATTGACACTAGCCTCCCTAGTATTAAGGACATCTTCAAAAGTTGATGCCTCAAAAAGATGCCATCCATTATTAAGGACCCCATCAATTAGGATATGCCCTCGTTTCATTGCTACTGTTAGGGATTGGGCTCAGTAGCCTGAAAACACACACTTAAACGTTTTAGGAACAGTATCTTCCCCTCTGCCATCAGATTTCTGAATGGACAATGAACCAGCCCACGAACACTACCTCAGTATTTTTGCTCTTTATGCACTGCTAATTTATTTATATATATAAAATATAAATATTTCCTTTTGCCATTTATAATATTTTTATACATTGTACTGTATTGCTGCCACAAAACAACAGATTTCACAACATATGTCAGTGATAATAAACGATTCTGAAAAGGAAAAAGGTAAAAGGCTGAAGAAGAAGGAATCTGACAGGACTGTAGGAGAAAAGGACTTAATTCTTCACAATGGCATATATTAAACACGATGGCACATGCTCTTCCATAACACAACTTTACAATTTATGTCAGTAAAAAAACATTATTTTCCATGGTTTTCAATACGATTGAACTGCTCTGTGCCTGAATTTCTACCTGTTGAATAGAAAACAAAAACAGGGAGCAGCTATGTGCATAATTTATCATTTTATCAAAAATAAAGACATAAAGCTGAGGCACAGTTATGACAAGCTGTTCCTAACCTGTTAAATCTCAAAACAAACCGCCCTCTCCCATATGGCTACATCCCAGTTACTTTGTTGTGACTGGACAGATGACCAGCTAATCCATCTCTCTTGTCCCACCTTCATGATTCATGAAGTCATACAGCTCTGAAACTGGTCGTTTGGCTTGACCTGTCCAGGTCCAACCAAGGTGCCTCTATCCCATTTGCTTGTATTGGGCCCACTTCAATAGTGAGAGAGTCTAGGACCAGAGGACACAGCCTCAGATGGAAGTCAAATTGTTGAGTATACTTTGACTTTGACAGGCTCTTGATTAATAAGAGCATCAAAGCTTACAGGGAGAATGGGGTTGAGGGGGAAAATAAATCAGCCGTGATCGAATGGTGGAACTGACTCCATGACCTTTGTCTGATAGTGTTATGGGCTATCCCTCTAAATCTTTCCAATCAAAGTAACTATCCAGTGTACCTGTTGTTACTGCCTCAACACTCTTCTGGCACCTCATTTAATTGACCCATCATCCTCTCAATGAAAATTTTCCTGTCAGATCTCCTCTCAGCCCCTCTCAACTTAAATCTATACCTTCTAGCTTTGGACTCCCTTGGGAAAAATATTGTGACTGTTTTGCCTATCTGCACCCCTTTTTGTTTGAATAACCTCTAAGGTCACCACTCAGTCTTCACTCCAGGGAAGCAGTCCCAGTCTGTCCAATCCTAGCAGTATCCTTAGAAATTGTTTTTGCCCCCTCTTTAGCGTAATCACGTAGTGTAGCAGGAGTGTGTAGTGGGTAGTGTAACGCTTTTACAGAGACAGTGACTCTGCCACTGCCTGTCACGAGTTTGTACGTTCTCCCTGTAACCGCGTGGGTTTTCCTCATTTCCAAAAACATAAAGAGCACTGTGGTAGTGTAGCATTCAGAGCAATGCTGTTACAGCTCGAAATTCAGAGTTCAGTTCCAACACTGTTTGTAAGGAGCTTGTATGTTCTCCCCAAGACCACGTGGTATCCTCTGGGTGCTCCAGTTTCCTCCCACATTGTAACAACTTTCTAGTTCATAAGTTAATTGGTTGTTGTGAATTATCCTCTGAATAGGCGAGGGTTAAATAGGTGGGTTACTGGGCAGTGTGGCTCATTGGGCCGGAAGGGCCTGTTACTGTGCTGTATCTCTTAAAAAAAACATAATAATAATATAGTGTGCTGACCTCCCGTTTCCCTCCACAGATGCTGCCTGACCTGCTAAGTTCTGGCTTTGGGTGTGTTTTGCTCCAAATCTCCAGCCTCCCTGCTGTCTCTCAAACTGCCATGGGTTGTGTAACATCACGAAGGATCCCACCCACCCTGCTCATGGACTTTTTGTCCCACTCCCATCAGTGAGGAGGCTACATTGCATTCAGGACAAGGCCACCAGACTCAAAATCAGTTACTTTCCCCCAATTAGTAAGGCTGATCAAAGCCCCCACCCACTAAACACCCCTCCACACCCCCAACTACCACGACTTTATCATTTCCTGTCAGAGTCACCTTTTGTACAGACACTCCTGTGCATGGTGTCACGTTATGTACATATCAGTCTATGTATGCAAGTTATCTTGAGTATTTATATTTATTATTTTTTTTATTATTGTGTTCTTTACTGCGTTTTTTGTGCTGCATCAGATCCAGAGTGACAATTATTTTGTTCTCCTTTACACTTGTGTACTGGAAATGACATTAAGAAATCTTGACAATACTTTGGAGATATCACGGAAGATACAATCTACTGCAAAGCAGCTTTTAACTGCATTTCCAAGAGAGCCAGTAGGTGGCGCATACCACCATGCCATATAAGATTCTTTGCGAGTTACCGGGTGCATTTTCTCCTAAGTGGCAGCATCTGGCACAGGGGATGAAAAATGACGGCTAGAAAATAAGGGAAAGCAATTAGAGCATGAGAGCGTCGCATGGTTTTGTTTGATACTTAACTTCCCAATCAGTTTGCGAGCATAAACACAGCCCTGAGGCTTAACAGCTAGAAGTGGGACCCTTAATACCCAAGGGGCCGAGCAAATGAAGGGTCTGCTTGTTGTCTCTTGACAGTAGCAGCGAATCATGAATTTGACCTATATAGCTAATGCACGTTTGGCGTGATGTACTCTCTGGGGCATGGCCGTGGCATGACAGCAAATAATGGGAGTTCTGAGCCATATGATTGAAAGCAGTGGATGTTGGCTATCCTGCGGAGAAATACTGGTGAAATGGTTTTGCATGCTGGGTAGTTGTTCAGGATTCACAGGGGCTTCAACTATAAATAATTGTAATTCTTTTCCCCCTCTCCTCTTCATCTTGTTTGAGAGACAGTTTGCTGCCATTTAAAAAAAAAAGTGTTAGCTTTGCTGTGCGATCCTTAGGGTCATCGGGCTGTTCTTCCTCACCTCCCTGAATACAGCTCGGCTTCGAGGATTTTATTGCCGACCTTGTGCCTCGATTCAAATTGATTAAAAGGGAAGGCAATTGCTCTCTAGGCTTGCAGGGCAGTGTCAGTTCTAGAAGCTCGTGTCGAATCTGGCAGGTTTAAAAAGCACTCGCAGAGTTTTCATTTCATTTCTACTGGCATTCACGCCGGTTCCATATCTCAAGCTGGCTGCTCATTAGCTGAGCGTGCGTACTTTGACGTCTGAGTGACATTTGCTTTTCCAGTTCTCCATCAAAAACAATTATGTTCAGTGCTTTGATTAACTAATTTGCTGCAGGGGGAGGTGCTTCCGTAAAATATAGGAGCAGAATTGGGCCATTTGGCCTTTTAAGTCTGCTCCGCCATTCTATCATGACTGATATATCCCTCTCAACTCCATTCTCCCTTCAGGCAGAAGTGGCCGGATTCTGCAAGGGACTGACCGGGTAGATACAGAGAGGTTGTCTGAAGAAGCTGAAAGATGTCTGAGGGCTGTGTGCAGAGTTAGGATAACAGGGTCATCTTTTGACTGAGTTGAGAGATCATCCTTTATTTGGGAAAAGTAAAGGTAATAGATTAGCTTCACTTCACGTATATTGAGACATACAGCAAGATGTTGATCTATGTCAGTCCGAGGGGCATCCAACAAGTATCACTGTGCTTCCGCTGCCAACGTAACATGCCCACAACTTCCTAACCCTAACCACAGCTTTGGAGCGTGGGAGGGAACCGGAGCAGCCAGAGAAAACGCATGAGATCGTGGCGAGAATGTACCACCTCCTTACAGACAGCAGTGGGAAGGGAACCCTGACTAGTGTTTGTACCTTAACGGACAGTGTGTGTGTGTTCTGGGGAATATTCTTGGCAGGGAAAGGTTCTTAGTATTGGACTACTTGGGGCTTGACTGCTAAAGTGAAGGTAAGGCGGTGATCTTCTAGTAGAAAAGACCACAATGGTGATACATCCTGAATGTAGGTTATTGCTTACACTGTGAGCGTTCAGGCAAAGGAAAGGGCGAGCAGACATTATGTACAAGATTTAATAATGGCTATTATCTTTCCCGCTGTATCCTTTGCAAGGGCTTTGGACAGCACTGGAATACAATGCTCTGCTTTAGCCAGAGCCAACACCATGTTGTAACAGTTTGCTGCTGTGATATCCAAGTTGGTGTGGAGTACCACGGAACCTTTAGGCTCTGGGCCCTGCCATTGTTCAGGGATGCGCCCACCATGGCAGGCAGCATCTGTGAAAAGAGAAGAGCAGTTAGTGTCCTTACCACTTTCTGCAGATGTGGCCTGACCTGCTGAACACCTCCATCATTTTTTCCTTTTAAGATTTCTGGAGTCTGCAGTTTATTGACTTTCATAAACACAAGAATCTGCAGAAGCTGGAAATCCAGAACAACACACATGAAATGCTGGAGGAACTCAGCAGGTCAGGCAGCATCTATGGAGTGGAATAAACGGTCAATGTTTTGGGCTGAGACCCTTTATAAACTGTCAGTGCTGTGGGTGAAACACTTTATCTTGAGTCCTGAAGGGTCTTAGCCCCAAACGTCAACTGTTTATTCCTCTCCACAAACGCTGCTTGACTTACTGAATTTCATTAGGCTACATCTATATATGAAGTCCTCTTCCACTATTGGTTTATTTTTGTTAAGGGAAGATGAGGGGGAATTTCTTCTCTCATGGCTGTGCGGGTGTGGAACGATTGGTGGATAGGGGTTCAATTATGAAAAAAAATTGGATAGGTAGGGGTATGGAGGGCTATGATCTGGGTGCAGGTTGATGGGACTAGGCAGATTAAGAGTCTGGCATGGACTAGATGGGCTGAATGGCCAGTTTCTGCGCTGTAGTGTTCTATGAGTCTATGATCTGTAGCAATGTGTACCGTTCTGATAGATTGTGTCTAGGTAAAAGTAATCAAGGTAATAAAAGAGACATGGAATGCAATTACAGAGAAAGTAAATAAATAAAACATATGGGCCAAAGCAAGATAGATTGGGAGAGTCAGAAAGCTGGGAGGATGTAGGTGGTAGAATCTATGGTCCGATCTCCAGTCCTATTAGATTCCTCCTTCTTCAGCCTTCTAGCTCTTCCACCTATCACCAGCCAGCTTCCCACTCACCTGGTGTCACCCATCGCCTGCCAGGTTGTACTCCATTCCCTCTTCCTGATGGAGGGTCTTGGCCCAAAACGTTGACCATTTATTCCCCTCTGCAGCTGCAAATTTCTCCAACATTTGGAGTGTGTTGATTATTTTAAACTGTCATCACCCTGATGGAGTTGAAATGATGATCTTCTCCAAGTTGATCAGAAATTATTAAGCTTGTGTAGAAAAGGAAAGCTAACCTTCTATCATTGGCTGAGGGCAGCTGATCTGGAAGGGACAACTGATAATCAGGGGATTGGTGACTACTGCCTGCAACCAGTCTGAGGCTGTAAATTAATGGTTTCTTGGTGTGAGGTTCACTAAAGCTGGCTTAAAGCAGTTTGTATGTAACAGTGGCCCCATCCCAGTACAGCGCTTCAATTGGCAGCGAGGGTAGCTAGGGGCCACATACCCTAGTGAGATACAGATATGCCAGACTTAGCATGCGGAGTCAGCTCTGGCTGACTGGATGGATGAGATCCAGTGTCCGGCATGGTGGCTCTGCATTGTCTCATTGATAGTGAGGCAATGACTAGGCACAGAAGTCATGGTTGTCCGCTGTAACCAAGGAACACCCCAGATGTGGTCACCACTCATTCCGCTGGACCTGGAATTCTGAGGTCGAGAAAGTAGAACTGTCCCAGTGCAACAGCTTTTCCATTTTCAAAAGCACTCCATTTCTAATCTGCCGTTGTCAGATGCGACAGCTTGGGGAATCCAATTCTAGGTTCCTGCTGGAAGGAAACAAATTTCTTTTGCATCTGGCGATAAATTTCCTGAAACAAACAATGGAGCTGGAGGAACTTAACGGTTCAGGCAGCGTCTGTGGAGGGTAATAACTCACTGATGTTTCAGGTGGAGACCCTTCATCAGGGTTGGAAAGAAAAGGGGATAGCCAATAGAAAGAGGTGGGAGGGAGGTGGTGCAGTAGGTGGTAGGTGGATCTAGGTGAGGGGAGTGGTAACCAGATGATGGAGGGAATAGAACATAGAACAGTACAGCCAGGAACAGGCCCTTTGCCCACAGTGTTACGCTGAACCAATTAAATCAGTTATCAAATCACTAACTAATCCCCTCTGCCTGCACAATGTCCATATCCTTCCACTTTCCTCATATTCATGTGCCTATCTAGACATCTCTTAAAAGTCCCTAATGTATCTCCTCTCCCACCACCCAAGGCAGTGCATTCCCACCACTCTCTGTGTGTAAAAAAAAACAGCTTGCCCCCACATCTCCTTTGAAACTACCCCCTCTCATGTTGAATGCATTCCTCTGGTATTAGACACTTAATACCAGGTGGTATTGGTAAAGGACGATGGGTGGTAGTCTGGAAATCTCTAATAAATGCCACATGGTCTACCCAGTACACTGATTAGTCCCAGTTGAAATTACCACTGCCAAAATTACCATTACCAAATTGTCCTCCCTACCACTGAGCACACCTACAAGGAGCGCTGACCCATCCATCATCGAGGACCCTCCCACCTCGGTCAAGCTCTCTTTTCATTGCTGCCTTTGGGAAGATCAGGGCTCACATCACAGTGATTACCCCTCAAAGGGTAATTTCACTCAACTTCTCATCCCATCACTGAAATGTTCCTACAACCTATGGACTCACTTTCAAGGATTCTTCATCTTGTGTTCTTGTTATTTATCACTTATTTATTATTTTTTTGCTTTGTATTTGCATAGTTTGTTTTTTGCACATTGGTTGTTTTTCCATCTTGTTGGGTGCAGTCTTTCAGTAATTCTATTGTATTTCTTGGATTTACTGTGTATGCTCACCAGAAAATGTATCTTGGGTTTGTATATGGTGACATATATGTATTTTGATACTAAATTTACTTTGAACGTTGAGGAAAACTTAAATCGGCATCATTACCCAAGACACATTTAGCCATGAGTTGGGTTCTACAGTAACTATTACAAAGAAACTTACAGAGAAAGAAAAACTATAAGGAAAAATCTTGTATTCATGAAAAATGAGTTAAAACAACTACTTTAAAGACATAATTGGCATTCTGTATCCATTTCCAAAATAAACTTTTCTTACTTAAAGGTGAGGTAACATTGACCTGTAGGCTGACGGGTCAGCTCAGCATCATAGGCTGAGGGGCCTGTACTGTTCTGCCAGTGCAGCACTTAGATACAACCAGTAGAGCTGCTGTCTCAGAGCTCCAGCATCCTGGGTTCACTCCTGACCCCCCGGCCAGTGTAATTGGCCCCAAGTGAGTAGTTGCGTACCTGCATTGTTCTTGAGAGCATCAGGATCAAAATCGGGTTTAACGTCATTGTCATACGTCAAGAAATCTGTTGACTTCGCGGCAGCAGTACAATGAAATACGTAATAGTAGGGAAAAGCGTGAAGTAATGTTCATGGGTTCAATGTCCATTCAGAAATCAGATGGCAGAGGGGAAGCAGCAATTCTTGAATCATTGAGTGTGTGCCTTCAAGCTTCTGTACCTCCTTCCTGATGGTAACAATGAGAAGATCCTTAATGATGAACACCGCCTTTTTAAATCATTGCTCCTTGACAATGTCCTGAATACTACAATGGCTAGTGCCCATGATGGAGCTGACCAAGTTTACAGTTCTCTGCAGCTTACTTCGATGCTGTGTAGCCCACCTCCCATACCAAATGGTGACGTAGCCAGTTGGAATGCTCTCTGGGGTCCATTTGTCCAAATTTCCGTGTGTTTTAGGTGACAACCTGGATCTCCTCAAACTCCTGCTGCTGTGCCTTCTTTGTAGGTGCACTGATATGTTGGCTCCAGGAGATATCATCAGATATGTTGACACCCAGGAACTTGAAATTACTCACTTGGGTTAAAGTCGGCACAACCTCATGGGCTGAAGGGCCTGAAATATGATGCAGTGTGCTCCATTGTAACGTCAAGATGTGTAGAAATCTACACAAGAATCTGTCATGCATGTACTTCTTATTCCTCTCTAATAGTTTGACACGTCTTGCATCTCAGTCAACTACAGAGAGGTTTGAGAAGCTGCCATCGCTTATTGACCTCACACCCTCACAATTTTTCATAAATAGCCCCTCCTCATCAGGCACTATTTACAGAGCAGGGAGTAGTCGTGCCATTTTCAAACACCTCCAGCAATGGATGAAGGCATATTCAAATCTCAGCTTACACATGAGACCAGAATAGCATAAAAACTTGATATGGCGGAGATTTTAAGCTTCCAAGATTGAAATGGACTTCTCATTTCTTATTAAAAGGTGTGGATTACTTCATAAAAAAATTTTCAGTCTTCAGACAGAAAGGACAGCAGATATTTCAGAAGATTAAATAGTGCTTGCTGTCTCTCAACAGTGAACCCGCAGTCCTCAGCAATCTTGATGCTCCCTCCTTGTCATGATGTTTTTATGTTTCAGAATTGTACAGAGGCCTTATCTCTGGTACAGACGATCAGTTTTACATTGATTTCCATCTCTCTCTCTCTCTCTGAGAATATTATTAACACCAGAAGCAGATACTGTGAATGCTGGTTAACTACATGTGATGAACCAGAGATTTTGACTTCCTCCAAAGCAATCGAGCATTTTCAGTTCATTCAAAGCTTGTCTGATTGGCTTGCAGAACAGTGCCACAGTGGTGTGGAGTTTAGCACGTCGCTAATACAGCTTGGGGCATTCCAGAGTTCCGAGTTCCAATTCCAGCACCATCCGTAAGGAGCTTGAGCTTTCTCCCCATGACAACATGGGTTCCCTCCGCAGTCCAAAGATGTACCAGTTAGTAGACTAATTGGTCATTGTAAATTGTCCTGTGATTAGGCGAGGGTTAAATCAGGGGCTACTGGGCAGTGTGTTGTTGACCCGGAAGAGCCTGTTCCTTGGTGTATCTCTAAATAAAAATAAAAAAGAGGATCTACCTCCTTGCCCAATCTGTCATGTATATAAATCCAAACTCAGAGAAATCTGTCTGTGCTCCTACTTCCTTCTCTAATGGCATAACAAGCTGCTATCCATAAGGAGAGGTTGGATAGGCTAGGGCTTCTTTCCATAGCAGTTTGGGTGGTGGGGGCGGGGTTGACCTTATAAAATCATGAGGGATGTAGGTAAGGTGGATGGCCACAGTGTTTTCCCCAGGGCAGGCAAGTCTAAAACCAGTACAGCACGCTGGAGGAACTCAGCAGGTCGGGCAGCATCCGTGGAAACAAGCAGTCAACGTTTCGGGTCGAGACCCTTCGTCAGACAGCATAGGTTCCGGGTGATAGGATAAAGGTTTAAAAGGGACCATGGTGAAATGTTTTTAAGAGGGTGGTGGGTCTGTGGATTAAGTCAGCAGAGCAAGCTGCGAAGGTGGGTACAATTGCAAGGTTCAATAAACACTTACAAAAGTACATGGATAGCAACTGTTATAAGCTAAATAAGACTAGCTCAGATCAACATCTTGATTGAACTTAGAACAATCCAGCAGAGTCCAGGCCCTTTGGCCCATGATATTGTGCTGATCTTGTAACCCTCTCCAAGATCAATTTAACCCTTCCCTCTCACATATCCCTCCATTTTTCTATCGTCCATGTACCTGAGTCTTTTAAATATCCCTAACGTATCACCAATATCACCACCCTAGGCAGTGCATTCCACACACCCACCATTCTCTAAAAACCTATCTCTGACATCCCATCCCCTCACCATACTTTTCTCCAGTCACCTTAAAATTATGCTGTCTTGTAATTATGCTGCCCTGGGGAAAAGGCACAGGTTATTCATTCTCATCATCTTATACACCTATTTAGTTGCCTCTCATCCTCTTTTACTCAGCTTCCCTCATGCTCTCTAATCCAGGCAGAATCCTGGAAAATCTCCTCTGCACGCTCTCTAGCTTCCACATTCTTCCTATAATGAGGCGACCAAAACTGAATACAGTGGTCTAACCAAAGTGTTATGGAGCTGCAATGTTACCTCACTGCTCTTGAATGCAATTCCCCAACAAAGGCCAACACACCATATGCCTTCTTATCAACATGCATAGCAACTTTGAAGCATCCCTGGATGTTGACTCCAAGATCCCACTCTACCAAAAATCCCGCTAATAACCTTGCACTTGGCCATCAAATTTGACCTCCCAAAGTGTATCACCTACACTTTTCAGGGTTAAACTCCATCTGCCGCCGAGCCCAGCTCTGCAGCCTTTCAGTGCGCCGTGGTACCCTGGTAAATCTCTTCTAAACTCTCTCTAAAGCTTCTGCATCTTTCTCGTAATGAGGCAACCTTCAACACTATTGACAGCAGCACCAATCTTTGTGTCATCTGGTTGGCATGAATGAGTTGGGCTGTTCCTGTGCTGTGTAACAGTAGGACTCTGCCAGGGATCTTGTGGGAGAGGCAATAAATCACAGACCTGCTGGTGATGCATAGATCCCGTGATTGAATCAAATATTCAACAGTTCAAGATGCCTCAGTGGAGAGAGAGAGAGATAGGATAACCTTTCATTAGATTCCAAACTGGAAGGTTACCTCACACAAGTCACCTGACTCTGGGATTTTCCATCATCGTCTTTTTTATAGCACAAGTACACGGTATTAAATAAAATAAAAATGCCCCTCGCCACTTAAGAACGCCAGAGACCTTAAAACAAGTTTGATTCTGCTGTTCTGCAGGACTGGCTTTAAGCAGATCTCTAGGCTAATGTTTTAGCTTTGTTGAGTGTTCATTAGTCAAGGACCTTGTCTGCCATTTTCTTTAGTACCTTCGAAAGAAATTTTAGAAAATGATTTGTATTGATCAGCAAACTTGGAATGACATGGAATATCCCTATGGATTTAATTTTCAAAGAACAGATTGGTGGTGGAACTTTATGGATAGAACCAGTAGACTCTCCATCCTGTTGTGAAAAGGACAGAGAGCACAGCCTTGCAATACAAGGATATCCCTTTAGAACAGAGAGAAGGAATTTCGTTAAAGAGTGGTGAATCTGCGGAATTCATTACCACAGACTGCCGTGGAGGCCAAGTCACTGGGTATATTTAAAGCAGAGGTTGTTAGGTTCTTGATTATTAAGGGCTTCAAAAGTTATGGGGAGACATCAGGAGAGTGTGGTTGTGAGGGAAAATAAATCAGCTATGATCAAATGATGGAACCAAATGGCTTAATTCTGCTGCTGTGTCTTGTGGTCGTAATCCCTTCTGTATGCACATGGTCCATATCCTTCCATTCTCTGCACATCTATATTCCTATTGAAGAGCCTCTTAAAACCCCTCTCTAGTATCTGCATCCACCAGCATTCCAGGCGCCCAGCACACTCCATCCCTGTACATATCCTGTAGTATTAGACATATCTGCCCTAGGGTATTGGTGTGGTAATAGTTTATCATTGTCACATGTACCATGATGCAGTGAAAAGCTTGTCTTGCGTACAGTTCATGTATACCAAATCATTACACAGTGCATTGGGGTAGCACAAGTCAGAACAATAATACAGAATAAAGTGTTAACAGTTACAGAGAAAGTGCAGTGCTGGTAAGCGATAAAGTGTAAGATTATAACGAGGTAGATTGTGAGGTCAGGAATCCATCTTATCATCCCAGGGATGAGAAGTTCAGTAGTCTTGTAGCAGTGGGATAGAATCAGAATCAAGTTTAGTATCACTGGCAGATGCCATGAAATTTGTTGTCTTTGCGGTAGCAGTATAGTGCAATACATAATAATAGGTGACTATAAATTACAGTGTGTGTGGGTACTGTCAGTATGTATGTATACATATATATGTAAAGTTATTTAAAATATAAGCATGAAATAAAAATACAAAAGGGAGTGAGGTCGTGTTTATGGGTTCAATGTCCGTTCAGAAATCAGATGGCAGAGGGGAAGAAGCAATTCTTGAATCATTGAGTGTACGCCTTCAGGCTCCTGTACCTCCTTCCTGATGGTAGCAATGAGAAGAGGGTATGATAGGGGGCCCTTAATGATGGACACAGCCTTTTTGAGGCATCGCTCTTTGAAGATGTCCTGGATATCATGGAGGCTATTGCCCACCACGGAGCTGGAGCTGGAGCTGACTGAGTTTACAACTCTCCACAGCTTATTTTGATTCTGTGCGGTAGTCCTGCGCCCTCACCCCCTATACCAGCTGGTGATGCAGTCCAGGCTGGTTATCGAGGATAGAAGATGTCCTTCAGCCTGGTTGTACATGCTTTCAGGCTTTTGTAACTTCTGCCCAATGGGAGAGCGAGAAGAGAGAATGTCCAAGGTTAACAGTAAGTTGTGGGGGAGCTGCCTACCTTCAGACTGTGTTAGTCATTGATGCAGAACGACATCTTTCACTGTATGTTTTGATGTACATGTGACAAATAAAGCTAATCTTAATCACATGAGATTCTGCAGCTGCTGGAAGTCCAGAGCAACACACACAAAATGCTGGAAGAACTCAGCAGGTCAGACAGCATCTATGGAGGGGAATAAACAGTCGACATATCAGGCCGAGACCCTTCAACATCATAAACCTAATCTTTGTTTCTTAATCGTAATCTCATAAACTTCTCTCAGGTCTTTCATCTGCCCCCTCCGTTCCACAGAAAACAACCCAGGTTTTTAGAAAATGGTCTGAGCTTTAAGCAGTCAGGCATAAGAATCCTTCTATTCTCATCCTCAGTAGACTGGAGAATCCTATTTGTACCTTTAAAAACCTTTTTCTTTTGTTCCTTTACCACTGAACAAAAGAAGCAGCTGCCTTAATGGCTTTTCAACTCCAATATACCGAGAAAAGGAAACCGAACAAAGGAATTAAAGGCTTACAGCATGACTTGAGGAGCAGAAAGAGGTTTGCCTAGCATGTAGATAATGCTAATTACCTGGGTAATAATCCACGATCAAGTAATGTACCTTGACATAGTCAAAATCATTTCAGTGCTCTTGATGCTGTTCTGCTAAGCAGTCAATTGAAGTCTGACTTGACAAGCCCAACACTCAGTTATTACGAAGCATTGTCAAAGTAGTCATAGTAAAATTTATCACCAAGCTGCGTATACACAGTGGCCACTTTATTAGGGACAGGAGTGAAACCTAGTGTGGTCTTCTGCTGCTGTACTT
Organism: Hypanus sabinus; assembly: GCF_030144855.1. Lineage (NCBI taxonomy): Eukaryota > Metazoa > Chordata > Chondrichthyes > Myliobatiformes > Dasyatidae > Hypanus > Hypanus sabinus. The sequence continues at coordinate 8,762,381 of NC_082714.1, forward strand.
CATCCACTTCAAGGTTTGACGTGTTATGCATTCAGAGATGCTCTTCTGCACACCACTATTGTAATATGTGTGGTTATTTGAGTTACCGTTGCCTTCCTTGACCCAGTCTGGGCATTCCCCTCTGACCTCTCATTAACAAGGCGTTTTTTGCCCACAGAACTGTCACTCGTTGGAAGTTTTGTTTCTCGCACCATTCGCTGGTACTAGCAATCATTCCATGGTCAAAGTCACTCAGATCACATTTCTTCCCCATTCTGATGTTTGGACTCAGCAACAACTGAACCTCTTGACCATGTCTGCATGCTTTTATGTGTTGAGTTGCTGCCACTTGATTGGCTGATTAGGGATTTGCATTAACAAGCAGGTGTACCTAATAAGGTGGCCACTGAGTGTATGTTACCGTATACTCTGAGATTACCCTGAAGTTTATTTTCTCGCAGACATTTATAGGGAAATTTTGAAATACAGTAGAAGAGAAAACTGTACATAAAGACTGACAGATAACCAACGTCCTAAAGAGACAAATTGTGCAAATAAATTAAAAAAATAAGATGGAGATAAACACTCAGTAACCAAGGCTGCACAGCAGTCGCAGCAGAAATGCATTGACCTGGTTTGAAGTCTGGTGTAATGAATTGGTTTCAGCACAGGTGGAACTGGGGACGTAACCTTGGGTACGAGTTATTATTAACTGTAATTGGCTGTCAGACAGTACAGTTGGAATAACAGCGCGTATAACCATATAACAATCACAGCACGGAAACAGGCTATCTTTGCCCTTCTAGTCTGTGCCAAATGCTTACTCTCACCTAATCCCACCAACCTGCACTCAGCCCATAACCCTCCATTCCTTTCCAGTCCATATACCTATCCAATTTTTTTCTTAAATGACAATATTGAACCTGCCTCTACCACTTCTACTGGAAGCTCGTTCCACACAGTTACCACTCTCTGAGTAAAGAAGTTCCCCCTCATGTTACCCCTAAACTTTTGCCCCCTAATTCTCAACTCATGTCCTCTTGTGTAGAGACCGAATTTACCTCATCTTGGCTTCATTGTTATGTCAGATGCGCATCCTAAAATTCAGCAGTTGCCTGATTCTAGCTTTGTTTTAGGGTGGCACGTAGCGTAGTAGTTAGTGCAACGCCAGCGATCACCAATCGGGGTTCGATTCCCACAGCTGTCTGTGAGGAGTTTGTGCGTTCTGACTGTGACTGTGGATTTCATAAAATATAGAACAGTACAGCACAGGACAGGCCTTCCAGCCACAATGTTGTGCCAAATTAGTAATCAAATGGCCAGCTAAACTTCTGCCTACACGGTGTCCATATTCTTCCATTTCGCCCACACCTATGTGCCTATCTGGACATCTCTGAGAAGTTCCTAATGTCTGTGCCTGTGTCACCACTCTAGTCAGTGCATTACAGGCATCCACCACTCTGTATAAAAAATTTTGCCCCTCACATCTCCTTTCACCTTAAATGAATGCCTTCTGATATTGCATTTCAATCTTAGGAAAGAGATACTATCTACTCTATCTATGCCTCTTGTAATCTCGTAAACCTCTATCAGATCTTCCCTCAGCTCTGCTGCTCCAGAGAAAACAACCCGAGTTTGTCCTACATCCTGTTATAGCGCATACCCTCTAGTCCAGGCAGCATCTTGACAAACCTTTTCTGCACCTCCTCCAGGTGCTCCAGTTTCCTCCCACATTCCATTTTTTTTTCATTTTCAATATTTTTATTAATTTCTACATAGAATACAGAGTTCAAGAAAATACATATTTTAAAACAAAAGAAAGATATAATAATACCAAATACATTATGTTTGAATCACATTAATGAACTCCTTACCCTATATTCATGTAGATTAGATTAATTCATATGTTGATATGAATAATTCTTATATATTAAAAAAAAATCTAAACCTACTACCAAAGCTGAAGCTGTTTGGTAAAGAAAAAAAGGGGGAAAAAACCTTATCAGATAGTGAAATATGCTATTAACCAGCATCTGTACTTTAACGGGAAATCAAAGGTTTTGAAGATAATTCAAAAACGGTCCCCACAAATTTTGAAAATCTTTGTTAGATTCAGAAATTGAACAACGAATCTTTTCTAAATTTAAGCATGCCGTAACGTCCCGTAACCACTGAGCGTGATTAAGCGGAGTGGCATCCTTCCATTTAAGCAAGAGTGCCCTCCTAGCTGTCAGCCAGAATGTGCTAGTCAGATGTCTTCAAAATGATATCCACCCCTCCAACAATACCAAATAAGCTGGTCAAAGGATTAGGCTTAAAATTTACTTCTAAAAGTACAGAAAACATTCAGAATACTTCCTTCTGATATTTTTCAAGACTTGGGCATGTCAGAAACATATGAATGAATGAAGCTTCTCTATTGTTACACCTATCACAGTACGGAGATATATCAACATTCCAAAGACATGTGGGTCAGAGTTAGTGAGTTGTGGGCATGCTACGTTGGCAACGGAAGCATTGGGACACTTGCAGGCTGCCCACAGCACATTCTTGGACTGTTAGTTTTTGACACAAATGATGTGTTTCACTGTATGTTTTGCTGTTTCAGTGCACATATGATAAATAAAGCTAATCTTTCTGTATAATATTATCTTACTATAAAGCTGTTGTGAGGCAACTTTGGGATACTTATTTCTTTTGGGGGATTTACTAAGACTGGACTATATTGTGACGACTTCAGCAGGGTAAATAGCTCTTCCCATAAGCAGTGGATGGAGGACTCTTACAATCCACTCTATCTGGTCTTTTTGATATTAGGTTGGGTTCTGCAATGTCTCTGTTGAAGAATACACAGTATACAGTATCTTATGGCTGCTGTCCAAATGTAGTGAACCAATCTTTAATAGTTTGGCACAGACAAGGTGGGCCGAAGGGCCTTTTTTAGTACTCTATTTAGTACTTTTTCAGCCTTTTTCAATGCCCTTTGACTCTCTCACTCATTGTTTCAGTATCGCTGAACCATAGTTACTCATAGTGATAGAGTACTACAGCATAGAATCTGGCCCTTTGGCCCATCTAGTAATTCCAATCTGTTACTCTTCCAAAGACTTGGACCATAGCCTCCGTACCCTTCCCTTCCACATACTTATCCAAACTTCCTTAAATGTTACAGTCAAACCTGCAGACATCACTTTCGCTGGCAGCTCATTCCACACTCGTACCACTCTCTGAGTGAAGTAGTAGTCCCTCTTCAGATTTCCCTTCGATATTTCACCTTTCATCCTTAACCTGTGACCTCTAGGTCTAGTCTCTAGTTTAGTCATCCAGTCTGCAGATGCAATTGTTTTGTTAAGTGTGATTTGAGCTGTTTCCTTGAAAGACCCATTATTGACATTGGCCACATCTGCTGAGTTCTTTCTGTGCCATTCTGTGAGCTGTTAGCAAAGACACTTATTAATTTTTGAAGTGATAATACAAGGGCCCAGCATTTGCCTTCTAATCTAAGATTAAAGCATTAAGTGCACTCCTTTGGATTAATTTTTTGCAGTAAGCCCCATGATTCAAGGAAATGGCGATGTACAATGGGGCAGGCGAAGCAGATCTATACACGTACAAGAGTTGAGTTGGTGTGAGGATTTGAGGCTTTAGAAGGTTAATTAGAAACTCTTCTGGAATAAAATCCTGAGGTGGCTGGCAGCATTAAACACTCTTGAGATGCAAGTCTGGGCGGCTCAGTTTTATCTTGGTGTTCACGCGTCAGGGAACTGGCTTCTTGAATAATGCAAAGCAGAAACACAAAAGTTTCTGCAGATGCTGGTAATTCAGAGCTATGCATACAAGATTGCTGGAGGAACTCAGCAGGTCAGGCAGCATCTATGAAAATGAATAAACATTCGATGTTTCGGGCCAAGACCCTTCTGCAGGAGTGGAAGAGCCTTGGCTTGAAACTTTGACGTCTTATTAGTTTCCATAGATGCTGCCTGACTTTCTGAGTCACACCAGCATTTTCTGTGTGTTACTCTGCGTTTCCAACATCTGCAGAATTTATAAAAACAGGTGCAGGTGTTTTAGCCACTGTCCCTGTCCCCATTCAATAAGGTCTAGAATTATACAACACGTACAAACATGCTGCAGCAACTCAGCAGGTCGGCCAGCATCCGTGGAAATTAGCAGTCAACGTTTCGGGCCGAGACCCTTCGTTGGATTTTTGATCACAGCATCTGCAGTGTACCTTGTGTTTACTAGAGTTATACAACATTGAACAGACAATGAACTGACCCATGAACACTACCTTGTCATTTTTGCTCTCTTACATGGCTTACTTAATTTACATATCTATATTTTCTTATGTAATTTATAGAATACTTTATGTAGTGCACTGTGAAGCTGCTGTAACACAACAAATTTCACAACATATGTCAGTGATATTAATTCTGATTCTGAAAGAGGCCCTTCAGCCTGTCTCATGGATGCTGACCAAGATCATGACTGTTCCCAGAGTCAGATTTGTATAATATTGATCAGTACATTGCTGAACGGATTGTTTGGCCTACACTGTTGTGCTGACCTTGATACCAATTTATACTAAATGCCCTAAAATCACAAGATAAGATTGCTTTATTTGTCACACGTCCATTGAAACATACAGTGGAACGCCAACGACCGACATGGTCCGAGGATGCGCTGAGTGCCATGCTTCTGGTGTGTCCACAGCTTACTAACTCTAACCTGTGAAACTGTGGCGTGTGGGGGGAAACTGAAGCACCTGGGGGAAGCCCACACAGTCACAGGGAGAATATTCAAACTCCTTACTGGCTGCAGCAAGAGTGAACCTAGACTATGTTACTGTAATGGTGTTAGTATAGCTGCTACATTGCTGGGCCGCCCTGTGTATTGTCTATATCTCTGTATTCTCTATTTTCGTATGTCTAAAACTTCATAAGCTCACCTGCTTGCACAATTAACTCTGGTAACCTTACCAAGGGCGGTGGGGTGGCAATACATCTCTACCAAACGAGGTGTAAGGTGCTCCATCCCGTCACTAGCCTGCAAGTCACCCTTGGGCAAGGTGTAGTAGCTGTTTAGCCCATCACCTCACCACCACCCACCACCAATTAGGGCCACATGAAGTCGTATGAGCAGCCGGTGCATATCACAAGTCCTGGTTATGCGCCCGCTGACACCAGGCAGACAATCTCTGAAGGGTATTGATAATGGCTGAGGTCACTTGTCTTGAAAAGACACTGTCCAGAAGGAGGGAATGGTAAACCACTTCTGTAGAATTTGCCAGGAACAGTCATGGTGACTGATGTCATGATGACATGATCGCCCATGTCACCCGATGTGGCACATAATGAATGAAAATGAATCCTTACTGGCACCTATCGGTCTCTGTGGAAAATAAATCTGCCCCTCGCGTTGCCATTGAAGTTCCTTTTTTCAAGGTTTAAGTCTATTATTGTCATAGGTAACATGCTCAGGGTATAAAAGCCATTAAAATTAGCTTTTTTGCAGCAGCAGTACAGTATATTATACATTGAGGCAAACTATCTCCATCTCTCTTTCCCTCTCTCCCTGTCTCTCTCTGTCTCCCTCTCCCTGCCTCTCTGTCTCGCTCTCCCCTCCCACTCTCTCTCTCTCCGTTAACTTGACCTGAAATGCCAATCATTCCTTTTTCTCTACGGTTGATTTCCTCCTGTGCATTGTTCGTAGCCCATAGGGTTTAGTACCCTACAGCCATAAGAAACGCGGATAGAACTAGATCATTCGTCTCATCAAGTCTGCTTCACCTTCATTATGACTGATATGTTATCCCCATTCTCTTGCCTTCTCATAACCTTTGACACCATTACACCTTCACAACGTCTGTGGCAATGAATTCCTCTTTCCTCTTCGTAAAGAAATTCTTCCTCTTTTCCAAAGGGATGAGCAGAGTGGGGAATTGAAGAAGTAAGGGTGGAATTACTGGAAGTTGGAGAATTCGATGTTAATGTCATCAGGTTAGAGGTTGCCTATTCGGAATATAAGGTGTTACTCCTCTAAGCTTACCATCCCATTGGAATGGTAATGAAGATTAGAATTAAAGTAGTTGGCCACTGTGAAATCCTGCTTTTTGTAGATGGAGCGAAAATGTTCAACAAAGTGGTCCCCCAATCTACGTTGGGTCTCAACAGTGTAGAGGAGGTCACATTGGGAGTACGCGATACATTAGATGACCCTAACTGAATGAGACCCGTCCCACACACTGAGCAGGTGAATCACCTCTTTGGTGAAATGTTGCCTCACTGGTTGTATTCCTGAATAGAGGTGAGGGAGGAAGTGAATGGGCAGATGGAGCACTTTGGCTGCTTGCTGGGGTAAGTGCCGGGAAAGAGATAAGTGGGGATGGATAAACGCACAAAGGAATCTCAGAGGGAGTGATCCCTTCAGAAAGCCCAGAGTAGTGGGAGGTAAGGATGTGTTTGGTGGTGGGGTCCTGTTGAAGATGCTGGAAGTTCTGCCATCTTCAATGGAACCCTACCACCGTACATTTTCCACAATTTCCACCATTTTCAACAGGACCTTACCACCTATCTTCTTAGATAAGGAGCCCAAAACTTCTCGCAATATTTCTGCCAAAGGGTTTCAGCCTGAAACATCAACTGTACTTTTTTCCGTAGATGCTGCCTGACCTGCTGAGTTCCTCCAGCACGTTGTGTGTGTTGCTCGGATTTCCAGCATCTGCAGATTTTCTCTTGTTCACAATACTTCAAGTGCATTGTGATCAATGCCTTTTAAAGCTCAGAATTTTATCCTGGCTTTTATAATATAGTGCTTTTGAATTGAATACTGACATCACATTTACTTTCCTTTCCTTGCCACCAATTGAACCTGCAAGCTAACCTTTAGAGAATCCTGCACACGGACTCCCAAGTCCCTTTGCATCTCCAATTTGTGAAATAATTCCTGCTTAGAAAATAGTGTACACCTTTGTTCCTTCTAACATTGTACATGATCTTACACATCCTGACACTGTCTGCTTCAGTGCTGCCTGAAATGCTGGAATTAACCAATACACAAAGACTTTTTCACAGGCGGAGGCAGTGGCACAGTGGTATTATCTCCTGTTTAATCTAGGTACTCGGGGCAAAGTCGTAGAGGTTCAAATCCCACCATGGCAGAAAGTGACATATTCAAATCCTGGAATTAAAATATCTCATAGTTACCATGGAAACCTTTGCCTATTGTAAAGACCTTCCTAGTTCATTGGTGTTCCGTAAAGAACAAAAGGGGTTTAGAGGTGTTTAGGTGAAACACAGAGAGATAGTACTAGTACCATGGTTGACATGAATGAGATGGGGTGGAGGTCCTGTTCCCATGCGGTATTGCTCTATGAGTAACAGATACAAAATGCTGGAGGGACTCAGCAGGCCAGGCAGCATCTATGGAGGGGAATAAACAACAATGTTTCAGGCTGAGACCCTTCATCAGGATTGGAAAGGAAGTAAGTGGGCAGAAGTCAGAATAAGAAAGTAGTGGGAAGGGATGAAGTAAGAAGCTGGGAGGTGATAGGTAGAAAAGGTAAAGGGCTGAACACGAAGGAGTCTGATAGGAGGGGAGAGAAGATCATTGGAGGAAGGAAAGGAGGAGGGGAACCGGGGAAGGCAATAGGCAGGTGGGGAGAAGAGAAAGGGTAAGAGGGGAGACGGTGGGGAATGAAAGGAGAGGAAAAATTACTCTGTGAGACTAGCACTTTCAAAAAAGCAATTGAAAATGTGATTGAAAATGGAAACAAAATTTGTTTCCACACATTTTCACATATTTATAAATTGAACTACCAATTTCTATAAAGTTAGTTGATAATGGGGAAAAAAATCTATGTTTTATAAAGAAAAGCTTTCTGCTGGCTAATGAATGTCCTTTTCATTGCATCAGATTTTGACTTCAGTGTGCCGGGATCAATGAAGCTTCATAATCTCATCTCCAAGCTAAAGAAATGGATAAAGATCCTCGAGGCAAAAACCAAGCAGCTTCCTAAATTCTTTCTGATCGAGGAGAAGTGTCGGTTTCTTAGTAACTTCTCTGCACAGACGGCAGATGTGGAGATCCCGGGAGAGTTCCTTATGCCCAAGCCAACACATTATTACATTAAAATTGCACGGTTAGTGGACCATCTGTATGTTTGTAATATCTGGTGTGTAATGACGGTGCTTTCTTTCTGTACATTCTCTGACCTATACTCAATGGCCACTTTATTAGTTACAAGAGGTACTGTGTATATTTCTGTATGTTCCTGGTCTTCTGCTGCTGTAGCAAATTCACTTCAAAGTTGGACAGATTGTGCGTTCAGAGAAGCTCACTGTACACCACTAATGGTGACCACCACATGAAGTCATTTGAGTTGCCGTTAGCTTGAACCAGTCTGGCCATTCTCCTCTGACCTCTCATTAACAAGGTGTCTTTGCCCATTGAGCTGCCGCTAACTGGATTTTTTTTTTGTTTTTCACATCATTCTCTGTAAACTTTAGAGACTGTTGTGCATAAAAATTCCAGGAAATCAGCAGTCTCTGAGATTCTCAAACCACCCCGTCAGGCACCAACAATCATTCCACAGTCAAAGTCACTTAACCAACTTTTCTTCCCCATTCTGATGTTTGGTCTGAACAACAACTGAACCTCTTGACCATGTTTGCATGCCTTTATGCATTGAGTTGCTGTCATGTGCTTGATTAAATATCTGCATTAATAAGCAGATGTACCTAATAAAGTGGCTGCTGAGTGTATTTTCTTGTGCTGCACAGTGGGTAGTGAGCTCAGAAGATTTTGAGTTCAAATCCCACTCCAGACACCCCAATCCAAAAATCTCAGCAGAGCCTCCCAGTACATCAAGAAAATGCCACGCTGTTTGAGATAACATCTTCCGACTGAGGTTTTAAAGTTGAGGTCCAGTCTGCCCTTGCTGTTAACATTATAGGAAGGGTGTCAGTAATCTAGAAAGGGTGTAGGAATGATCAACAGGGGTATCGCCAAGACCGATGGGCTGGAGTTCTAAGGAGTGATTGGGCAGACAGGGACTGTTTTGCCTGGATTGACTATTGAAAGGCCTAGATAGAGTAGATGCGGGGAGGATGGTTCCGACAGTGGGCGAGTCGAGGACCGGAGGGCACAATGATGTCATTTTAGAACAGAGATGAGGAATTTCTTTAGGCAAACGATAGTGAATTTGTAGAATTTATTGCCACATATGGCTGTTGGGCAAGTTATTGGGTATATTTAAAGCAGAAGTTGATTGGTTCTTGATTAGTGAGGGTGTCAAAGGTTATGGGGAGAAGACAAGAGTGAGGTTGAGAGGGATAACAGAAAATTGCCCATGATGGAATTACAGAGCTGATGTGATGGGCTGAAAGGCCTAATTCTGCTCCTATGCTCTATATAAAGAGGGGACGTAGTTAGGTGAGACGGTCACAGTCTTTTCCCCAGGTGAGTCTAAAACTAGAGGGCGTAGATTTAAGGTGAGAGGGAAGAGGTTACAGGAGACTTCAGGCAAGTTTTCAAATAGAGGTCAGAATCAGTATTAGGTTTAGTATCACCGGCATTTGTCATGAAGAAGCTATTCCTGAAATGTTGAGTGTGTGTCTTCAGGCTTCTGTACCATCCTACTTGATGGTAGCAATGAGATGAGCTGGTGGGGTTATTGAATGAGCTGCTAGAAGAGAGTGCTGAGTTGGTACAGTAACAGCTACATTGCACAATCACAGATTCTGCAGGTACTGAAAATTTTGAGCAACACACACATGATGCTGGAGAAACTCAGGCAGCATCTTTGGAGAAGGATTAACAGTTAAAATTTTGGGCCAAGATCTTTCATCAGGATTGGAAAGGAAGGGATTAGAAACTAGAATAAGAAGGTGGGTCTAGGGAAGAAGTCCAGCAGATTGTTGCTGCAGCTTTGAGCACCCACAGTCTCGCTTGTGTCTCATTTCTTCACAGGGGATTGTGCTTTTTGTTGCAACTATCCATGGTTGTGTGGCCGGGGGTGCTGGGAGAACTGACATAGGTATGATGAGCCAAATGGCCAATGACATGGCATCCTCACCTTGTGCACCAGCATATTGTTTGTCGGTCTGAATAACATCCTTTGTGCACCAGGTTCATGCCCAGAGTGGAGATTGTACAGAAGCACAACACCGCAGCACGTAGACTCTACATTCGGGGTCACAATGGCAAAATTTACCCGTACCTGGTGATGAATGACGCCTGTCTGACAGAGTCTCGGCGGGAAGAGCGCGTTCTGCAGCTACTGAGGTTACTGAACCCCTGCCTGGAGAAGCGAAAGGAGACCACAAAGAGGCACCTTTTTTTCACAGGTACAGAGTGCGGACCTGTGTCTGTCTCTTTTAATTTAAATTTTATTTCATTTTATATAAAGTTATAGCACAGCTAACAGGCCCTACCGGCCCAAGGAACCTGTGCCAAGGAGTTTTATTTATCACATGTACATCGAAACGTGCAGTGAAATGTGTTGTTGACCAACGCAGTCCAAGGATGTTCCTGGGGGCAATCTGCAAGTGTTGTCATAGTTCTGGCACCAATGTAATAATGCCCTAACCAGACATCCTTGGAGTGTGGGAAGAAGAAATTTGTATGTTCTTCCCGTGCGCTCGGGGGTTTCCTCCAGGAGCTCCTGTCTCCTGCCGCAGTCCGGAGACGTACCGGTTACTGGGTTAATTGGTCACTGTAAACTATCCTGTGGTTATGCTGGAGTTAAATGAGTGGTGCTGGGTGGTGTAGCTCATTGGGCTGAAAAGGCCAGTTCCACACTGTCTCTCTAAATTAACAGTAACCCATATGTCGCTAAGTTGTGGATAGAAACTGGAGCTCTCAGAGAAAACTCTTGCGGTTACAGGAATAACGTACAAACTCCTTAAGGATAGCAGCGGAAAATGAAGCTGGGTGCTGGCATTGCAATAATATTATGCATTGCATGCTTTCTCCAGTCAAATCACTAAGTCTCATTTCTGTCTGTGTTAGAGTTTCCTGTGTGTAAATTGGCTGCTCTCTACAAAATAATTGGATCATTAAGTGATTTAAGACTTTATGCTTTATTCCTCCATCTCTCTTTCTGCACTTTCTCCCTTCCCTCTGCCTGTTCCCACTCTACACTTCTCATTTAACACACGATGTACGTTTGTAAATCTGATAGCTGTGTTTAAATGAAACCACGTGGATTAATTGCTCTCTAGTACCACTCTATCATGCAAGTCAGCTCCATCATGGGCACTATCCTCCTCAGATGATTGCTTCAAAAAGGTGGCTTCCATCATTAAGGACCCCCATCACCTAGGTCATGCCCTCTTCTCATTGCTACTATCGAGGAGGAGGTACAGGAGCCTGAAGGCACACACTCAGTGTTTCAGGAACAACTTCTTTTCTGCCATCAAATTTCTGAATGGACAATAAACCCCATAAATACTACCTCACTATTCTTTCCCCTCTATTTTTCATTACTTATTTATTTTTATATATATACTTACTGTAATTTATAAATTTATTACTATGTATTGCAATGTACTGCTGCTGTAAAACAGTAAATTTCATGACGTATGCCAGTGATATGAAACCGGATTATGTTTTTCCTGACGTTAGATATCGGTGATGTTCCCATTCATTTACTTCCTCTGTCCCCCCAGAAGGTAGTAGGTGCAGGTTTGATTTATTACTATCAACATCCATCCACCAAACTTAGTTTTTAATCAGTGCTCCACAGAATGTATAATAGCTTGACATGGCAACTGCTCTGTCTGTGACCGCAAGAAATTCCAGAGTTCACAACTCAGCGCATCATGGAAACCAGAGTCGAGCCTTATCACTAGCTGTGATTAACAGTGATTTACTGCTTTATCAATAAAGCAGCCAGAATAATCAAAAACCCTTCCCACTCCGGACATTCTCACCTCTCCCCTCTGCCATCAGGCAGGAGATGCAGAATACCATCAGGCTCAAAAGCAGCTCCCTCATAAAATAAGATAGATTCTTGACCTCATAACCTACAGGGAATCACTATGATCTTACTGTCTGCACTGCACATCCTCTGTAACTGTGACACTTTATTCTGCATTATGTTATTGCTTTTCCCATGTACGGCCTGTATAATGATCTGATCTGCATGAACAGATACGAGACAAGTTTTTCACTGTATGACGGTAATAAACCAATTCAAATTCCAATTCCAATTAACATTTAGAGTAGAGCAAATACTTAAGAAAGCTTTACATGTTCACAAGCTAGTGGCTTTCTTCTCAGTCAGTGAAATGTCACTGTGTCATTGAAGAGCGGCAGGTTCAGATTCACATTTTATATATCCAAAGTACATAAAAACATAGAGTGAAATGTGTTGCATTAACAATCAACACAACTTGCAAATATTGCCATTCATTCCGGTACCAACATAGCACGCCCTCAGTGTTAAACATGAGACTCTGCAGATGCTGAAAATCCAGAGTAACACATACAAAATAATGGAGGAAACCAGCATCCTTGGAGAGGGATGAACAGTTGATGTTTCAGGCCGAGACCTTTCATCAGGACTTGTTTATTCATTTCCATAGATGCTGCCTGACCTGCTGAGTTCCTCCAGCATCTTGTGTGTGTTACTCAGAATGTTCAACAGAATAACACAAGCAGCAGCAACTAGGACAGAACAAAGTAAGACAATAGCAGCTACACAAACTCCTATCCGACACTTCCACCTGCCCACCCCCTCACACACACGTAGACAAGCCTCCAGTCCCAGGACAAGCTGCCTCTGGTCCTCCAGTTCTTGGCCCTGGACCCTTAGACTTGCAGACGTCAGTCCTCTCGTCTGCAGTCCCCAGCCCAGACTCACAGACACGACTTCAAGCCACTAGCTCTGGACTGGGTGACTTCGTTCAGCAGTTCGCTGCAAACAATGAGATAACATTTTAATGTTGCTGGCTGCTATTATCTCATTATCTTTGTCAGTGTGTGTTTTGTGGCCAGCACTGTTCATAGCTGCCTTGCCTGATATCCGATTTTTGATTTTCTCACGCAGTGCCACGTGTGGTCGCGGTCTCCCCTCAGATGAGGCTGGTTGAAGACAACCCGTCTTCGCTCTCCCTCGTGGAGATCTATAAGCAGCGCTGTGCGAAGAAGGGTATTGAGCATGACAACCCGATATCCCGTTACTATGACAGGCTGGCCACCGTACAGGCCAGAGGAACACAAGCCAGTCATCAGGTATGACGTGCATTGAAGAGACTCTTTTCTCAAAGTCAAAGTATGTATACTTCATGCCACCATGTACAGCCCTGAAATTTATCTTCTTGCAGACACTTACAGGAAAAATAAGAAATACAGTAGAACTTGTGGGCGACATGGTAGCGTAGTGGTTAGCACAATACTTTACAGTACAGGTGACCCGGGTTCAATTCTCACCATTGCCCGTAAGGGGTTTGTACGTTCTCCCTGTGACTGCATGGGTTTCCTCCGAATGCTCCGGTTTCCTCCCACAGTCCAAAGACGTACTGGTTGGTAGGTTAATTAGTCAGTGTAATTTGTCCCACAATTAGACTAGGGTGATTGGGTGATTGTTGGGAGGCCCGGCTCAAAGGGCTGAAGAGGTCTGTTCTGCACTGTATTTTTTTAAATAAGTAACATCTCTGCAAAAAGAAAGACTGACTAACAGTGTGCAAAAGAAGACAGATTGTGCAAATAAAATTAAAACAAGTATATAAATAAATAATACTGAGAAGGTGAGCTATAGAATCCTTGACAGTAAGACTGCAGGTTGGGGAGTTAGGTCAGCATAGTGGCGAGAAGTTATCCACATTGGCTCGGGAGTCTGATGGTTGAAGGGTAATAACTGCTCCTGTTCTTAGTCGTATGGGACCTAGTACTTCTGTACCTCCTGCCCAGTACTATTAGCAAGAAGAGAGCATGTCCTGGATGATGGGCTCCTTAAAGATGAGTGCTGCTTTCTCGTGACGGCACTCTTTGTCAATGTGCTCCGTGGTGGGAAGGGAGAGCTTTGCATGTGATGGGCTGGGCTGATTCACCATTTTCTGTAGTGCATAGATGTGTAGGCTTCGTAGGAGAAGGAAGCATTAAACTGCTTCTTAAACATTTCCTTCCATTCTACCTGTTCCTGTGCTGTTCTGTTCTGTTGTGGCTGTGTAAAACTTCGGTTTCGGCTGCATTTGGAGAATTCTGCTCAGCTATCCTTCCTATTGCAGGAAGAATTCCTGTGCAGGCTTTGGAGAGGGTACAGAAGAGGTTCACCAGGAGTAGAGAATATTAAACTACAAGGGATGGTTGGACAAACTTTCCTTTCCTCTGCAGCATCAAAGCCTGAAGGGGCAACCTAATAGACATTAATACTGGCAAGGAGTATTGTAAGCAGTTTTATGACTCTTATCTATGAAAGGATGTGCTAGACCCACAGAACGTCTATGAGAATGATCTTGTGAATGAAAGAGTTAATATATGAGGAGTGTTTTGTTGGCTCTGGGCCTGTACTCAGTGGAGTTTAGGAAGGTGGGGGTGGGTAGTTGCATTGAAACCTATTGAATATTGAAAGATTTAGAGAGGATGTTTTCTATAGTAGGGAAGTCTAGGACCAGAGGGCACAACCTCAGAATAGAAGGACACCCCTTTGGAACGGAGATGAGGGGGAATCTTTAGAGAGTTGGTGGTGAACCTGTTGAATTCATTGCCATGGACAACTGTAGAGGCCAAGTCACTGGGTATATTTAAAGTGGAGGTTGATAGGTTGGTCAGTAAGGGTATCAAAGGTTATGGGGAGAAGGCAGGAAAATGGGGTTGACAGTGATGATAAATCAACCCTGATGGAATGGTGGAGCAGATTCGAAGGGCTGAATGGCCTAATTCTGCTTTTGGTCTTGGAAAAAATATAAGAAGCAAAGATATGGTAGATAGTCAGAGTCTCCTTGCCAGAGTAGAAATCAAATATTCGTGAGCATAACTTTGAGAAAGGAGTAGGGAAAGGTTTAAAGGAACATATACAGAACAAGTTTTTTATACAGAGAGTGTTAGGTGCCTGGAACGGGCTGCCACAGGAGGTAGTGAATTATAATTGGGTTTATTATCACTGACATGTGTCATAAAATTCATTATTTTGTGGCAGTGGAATAGTTCAAGGCATAAACATTACTATAAATTGTAAAATAAATAGTGCAAAAGCCGGCTAATGAGGTCGTGTTCATGGTTCATTCAGAAATCTGATGACAGAGAGGGAAAAGCTATTAAAGAGTCATAGAGTATGACAGCACAGAAACAGGACCTTTGGCCCATCTAGTCTGTGCTGAATTGTTATTCTGCTTAGTCCCATTGATCCATACTTGGACCATAGCCATCCATACCCCTCCCATCCATGTACTTAACCAAATTTCTCTTAAATGTTGCAATCAAGTTCACCACTTCTACTGGCAGCTTGTCCTTAAATACTTCACCTTTCACCCTTAACCTATGACCTCTAACTCTAGTCTCACCCAACCTGCTTGCATTAACCTTTATCTGCCCCTCATAATTTTGTGTGTACTAAAATTAGTTTGGCTCAGAGATGGTTTTGGAAGGAGAACATGGGGAGGGAGGAGATCTTCAGGACAGCAGAGCAGGGAGGTCTGAGTGACAGCAAAGTGCAAAGAGATGAGGAGAAGGCTGTAAAATATCATCTGCCACTTACCGCTGAAGGACCTACGACTTTGAAACCAGGGTCACTTCAGAGCACAGTGATTTATTGCAGAACATCAAGAGCGATGTAATTTATGTGCAGTGGGTTCCGGTCTCTGTCTACCAGGAGTAGAGTGTAATATTTCAATCAACCTATAATCTTATCACAATTGCCAGACTCTCACTCTGCATTTACTCCGCTCTGAAGGTCACGGACCAGCCTCTCCTTAATCATTTGCATTCCTTCGGATCTGAGAGAGTACCTGGCCATTATACTAACCCCTCCCCAAGTGTCCTGGACCCTCCCAATACAGTCCCAAACAACGTTTTAATTTGCCTACACCAAAATGCTGGTCAGGCAACGCCTATGGAGATGAATTTCACGTTGATGTTTTGGGCTGAGACCCTTCGTCAGGACTGGGAAGGAAGGGGGAGGAAGCCAGAGTAAGAAGGTGGGAGCAGGGCGAGGGAGTTTAGATAAAAGGTGATAGGTGAAGCCAGGTGGGCAGGAAGGGGGAAAAGAGCTGGAAAAGAAGGAATCTGATAGGAGAGGTGAGTGGAGCATGGGAGAAAGGGAAAAATGAGGGACACCAGGGGAGGTGATAAGCAGAAGAGGAGGGAAGGGTGAGAGAAAAATACTGGAAGGGGAAATCGATGTTCATGCCATCAGATGGGAGGCTACTTAGACAGAATATGAGGCGATGCTCCTCCGCCCTGAGAGTGGTCTCAGTGTGGCTAAAGAGGAGGCATGTCGGAATGGGAATAGGGATAGGAATAGGAATTAAAATGGTTGCCTGACCTGCTGAGTTCTTCCTGTATTTCACTCCAGCTTTCTAGCATCTGCAGAATCTCTTGTGTTCTTACAATGCCTGGTTTATTACCTTTCTCGTTGCAGCCATCTTTGATGCTGCTCTCTTTCCCGTCGACACTCCAAGGTCTCACTCACTAATCATTCTGGTTTGAGTCACCGTTTTTCAATATGATGTGTGATAATGTAGCTCAGAACCATCCATTATTCTTATTTCCATATTCAAGGTCCGTTCTGCCTTCACGTTAAGTTGCTTGGCAAACGCCTTTACATACTTAACGTTGTAGCAGCTCAGTGAGGATGCTGACAGGAATCAAGGCCTGAGTTTTTATTTATTTAGAGCTACAGCGTGGAGCAGGCCCTTCCGGCCCACTGAGCCACGCTGCCCAGCTACCCACAGCTTCATCCCCAGCATAATCACAGGGCTGTTTACAATGACCAATTAACCTACTAACTGGAACATCTTTGGGCTGCGGGAGGAAACCAGAATACCCGGGGCAAACCCATCCATGCACAGGGAAGAACATATAATCTTTCTTACAGAGGACACTAGAGTTGAACTCTGAATTCTGACACCTCAAGCTGTACTAGCATTGTGCTAACCACTAGGGTTAACGTGTTGTCCCGGTTTATAAAGAGTGGCTGAGTCTTAATTCCTAGGAATGAAAGGCGGCTTTATAGAAATGTTTAAATTCACGTGAGGCAGAGGTAAAATGGATGGCAAAGGGGACAGCACACTGGTGTGGTGGGCAACACAATCAAATCACACCAGTGAGGATCGTGCTAGGCGGCCCACAAATATCGCCATGTTTCCAGCGTCAACGTAGCGTGCCCATAGCTCATAACAAGGTGAGGAACTTCTTTAGTCAGAGGGTGATGAATCTGTATAATTCATTGCCACAAACGGCTGTGGGGGCCAAGTCATTGGGTATTTTTAAAGCAGAGCTTGATAGGTTCTTGATTAGCCAGGGCAGCAAAGGTTACAGGGAGAAAGCAGGAGAATGGGGTTGAGAGGGGTAATAAATCAGCCATGGTGGAATGGCCGAACAGACAGTGGGCCAAACGGCCTAATTCTTCTCCTATGGTTTAAGGTCTCTCCAAATTTTTCCCTTCCAAGTAACTACCCGGTGTACGTGTTGTTTCTATACCTGCTCCATCGTTGCAATGGGCAGCTTGACAGGTTCTCAACCAATAAGAGTGTTAAAAGTTGCATGAAGGCGGGAGAATGGGGTTGAGAAGGAAAACATTTCAGCGATGGTGGAACAGAGTCAAAGGGTCGAATGACCTAACTCAAGCTCAGTACTCGCGTAGGTCTTCGTCCACTCGCACATCTGCCTCACTGTGTGAGCTTCGGCGTCTGTCTTTAAACCTGAGCTGCGTTGAGGCATTTCCAGTGTGTGCTTTTGGGAGAAGCTTGCATTTCATTCGTGGGGAGGTGGCAGGAGTGGCGAGGAGAGAAAAGTAATCAGATCTCCAAAGAGCCAGTCACAGTTTATGCTCAGGGAAATGGAACGTACTATCCGTGTTAAACTGAACAGATCGCTGGAAAGGTTAAATTGCATGTCTGCCTGTAGACACTTCATACAGACCAAATGAGGTAGTGTATTGAAAGGATTAGCAGTCAATAAAATCTGAGTTTGCAAAGTGTACGTGCTTTCAATCAGAGACCTGGCAGGAGATGTTCTTTCCTGGACACAACATCCCTAAAGTAGGTACAGCAGTTCTTCTGTAGTTGAGAAGAGGTACGTTGCCAGCATGGGCTGGTTGGGCCATAGGGCCTGTATTCCTGCCATGTAGATCTCTGGCACTCGGTGACATTTCTGCACTCGGTCTCTAGGTCCTGCGCGATATTCTGAAGGAGGTCCAGGGTAACATGGTTCCACGGAGCATGCTGAAGGAATGGGCTCTGCACACCTTCCCCAACGCCACCGACTACTGGACCTTCCGCAAAATGTTCACCATTCAGCTGGCACTGATTGGCTTTGCTGAGTTTGTGCTCCACTTGAATCGCCTGAACCCAGAGATGCTGCAGATTGCACAGGTACGCGTCATCTCCGCTGCTTTGTGACTGAAGTCTGGCTCCGGGCTTGGGATGATGCACAAGCATGCTCCGACAGAAAGGCTATCAGTAAGCTTGAGTGAGTGGGGAGAAAATTTACAAGGAGGATGAGAGGTGTAAAGATGATAAAAAGCACAGATGGAGTGGACAGCTGGAGACTTTTTCCAGGGCAGAAATGGCTAATACAAGAGGGTATAATTTTGAAGTGATAGGTTGGGATGTCAGAGGTAAGCTTGTTTTACAGAGTGGTAGGTTTTACAGGGATGGTGGTAGAGACAAATACAGTGGGGTCATTTAAGAGACTTCTAGATAGGCACATGGACTATGTGGGAGGCAAGGGTTTGATTGATCTTGGTGGAGGTTAAAAGGTCAGCACAACATTGTGGGCTGAAGGGCCTGGACTGTTCTCTGATTCCAGGACTTGAGAACCTGAGTTATAGGGAAAGGTTGAGTAAGTTAGGACTTTATTCACTGGAGTGTGGGAGAATGAGGGGAGATCTTATTGTAGTGCAGAATAAAGTGTACAGTTACAGAGAAAGTGCAGTGCAAGCAGACGATAAGGTGCAAGGCCATAACAAAGTAGACCTTGAGGTCAAGAGTCCGTTTTTATCATACTAGAGAATTATTCAGTAGTCTTCTATCAGGCTTCTGTCTGATGGGAGGGGTGGTTGGTGCGTTTTAAATGTGTGAGTCACTGTTTGACCTTGTGTTCCAGGACACCGGGAAGCTCAACGTTGCCTATTTCAGGTTCGACATTAATGACTCCACCGGCGATCTGGATGCCAACCGTCCTGTGCCATTCCGACTCACCCCGAACATCTCTGAGTTCCTCACCACCATTGGCGTGTCCGGGCCACTCACAGCCTCCATGATCGCTGTTGCCAGGTGCTTCGCACAGCCAAACTTCAAAGTAAGGCTCACGGGCTGAGTACGGGACTCCCTGTTCTACCAGTGTATCAGTGTGGAGATCTGTCAGTGAGGCTCACGGGCTGAGTACGGGACTCCCTGTTCTACCAGTGTATCAGTGGGGAGATCTGTCAATGAGTGTGTGTACGGGACTCCCTGTTCTACCAGTGTATCAGTGGGGAGATCTGTCAGTGAGTGTGTGTACGGGACTCCCTGTTCTACCAGTGTATCAGTGTGGAGATCTGTCAGTGAGGCTCACGGGCTGAGTACGGGACTCCCTGTTCTACCAGTGTATCAGTGGGGAGATCTGTCAGTGAGTGTGTGTACGGGACTCCCTGTTCTACCAGTGTATCAGTGTGGAGATCTGTCAGTAAGGCTCACGGGCTGAGTACGGGACTCCCTGTTCTACCAGTGTATCAGTGGGGAGATCTGTCAGTGAGTGTGTGTACGGGACTCCCTGTTCTACCAGTGTATCAGTGGGGAGATCTGTCAGTGAGTGTGTGTACGGGACTCCCTGTTCTACCAGTGTATCAGTGTGGAGATCTGTCAGTAAGGCTCACGGGCTGAGTACTGGACTCCCTGTTCTACCAGTGTATCAGTGGGGAGATCTGTCAGTGAGTGTGTGTACGGGACTCCCTGTTCTACCAGTGTATCAGTGGGGAGATCTGTCAGTGAGTGTGTGTACGGGACTCCCTGTTCTACCAGTGTATCAGTGGGGAGATCTGTCAGTGAGTGTGTGTACGGGACTCCCTGTTCTACCAGTGTATCAGTGTGGAGATCTGTCAGTAAGGCTCACGGGCTGAGTACTGGACTCCCTGTTCTACCAGTGTATCAGTGGGGAGATCTGTCAGTGAGTGTGTGTACGGGACTCCCTGTTCTACCAGTGTATCAGTGGGGAGATCTGTCAGTGAGGCTCACGGGCTGAGTACGGGACTCCCTGTTCTACCAGTGTATCAGTGGGGAGATCTGTCAGTGAGTGTGTGTACGGGACTCCCTGTTCTACCAGTGTATCAGTGTGGAGATCTGTCAGTGAGGCTCACGGGCTGAGTACGGGACTCCCTGTTCTACCAGTGTATCAGTGGGGAGATCTGTCAGTGAGTGTGTGTACTGGACTCCCTGTTCTACCAGTGTATCAGTGGGGAGATCTGTCAGTGAGTGTGTGTACTGGACTCCCTGTTCTACCAGTGTATCAGTGGGGAGATCTGTCAGTGAGTGTGTGTACGGGACTCCCTGTTCTACCAGTGTATCAGTGTGGAGATCTGTCAGTGAGGCTCACGGGCTGAGTACGGGACTCCCTGTTCTACCAGTGTATCAGTGGGGAGATCTGTCAGTGAGTGTGTGTACGGGACTCCCTGTTCTACCAGTGTATCAGTGGGGAGATCTGTCAGTGAGTGTGTGTACGGGACTCCCTGTTCTACCAGTGTATCAGTGGGGAGATCTGTCAGTGAGTGTGTGTACGGGACTCCCTGTTCTACCAGTGTATCAGTGTGGAGATCTGTCAGTGAGGCTCACGGGCTGAGTACGGGACTCCCTGTTCTACCAGTGTATCAGTGGGGAGATCTGTCAGTGAGTGTGTGTACTGGACTCCCTGTTCTACCAGTGTATCAGTGGGGAGATCTGTCAGTGAGTGTGTGTACGGGACTCCCTGTTCTACCAGTGTATCAGTGTGGAGATCTGTCAGTGAGGCTCACGGGCTGAGTACGGGACTCCCTGTTCTACCAGTGTATCAGTGGGGAGATCTGTCAGTGAGTGTGTGTACGGGACTCCCTGTTCTACCAGTGTATCAGTGGGGAGATCTGTCAGTGAGTGTGTGTACGGGACTCCCTGTTCTACCAGTGTATCAGTGGGGAGATCTGTCAGTGAGTGTGTGTACGGGACTCCCTGTTCTACCAGTCTCGGTGGGGAAGGGTGTTGCGTGAGGTGAAGAAGTGGAGGACTCCCACTATTAGTTAATAAGAATTAACCACAGCTAATGTTGAAGGTGGGAATAGATAGAGCAGTCCCTTCTAACCCTTTCCACCCACCCTTCACTCCTTTCCAATCAACGCCCTCCCTTTCTCCTTCCCCACACTCACTCACTCTTTCTCTCACTCTTTTACTCTTTACCTCTATATCTATTTCTCCCATCTACTGCTCGCCCCTACCTCTCTCTCTCTTCCTCTACCGCTCCACCTCTCTCTCTCTCTCTCTCTGGCCCCCATCTCTCTGACCCCCTGTCTCTGCTCCCCCTCTCTGGCCCTCCCCCCTCTCTCTCTACCCCCCATTCACTAGCCCCTCTCTCTACCCCCTCTCTCTATCCTCTCTATCCCTCTCTCTACCCCCTCTCTCTATCCCTCTCTCTACCTCCTCTCTACAACCCCCTCTACCGCCCCCTCTCTCTCCCTACCTCCACCCCTCTTTCTTTCCCTCTACATCTCTTTGTCTCTCTATCTCACAGCCTGGATGTGGCCACCAGTTGAGACTTGGCAGCAGGCACTCAGGCAAGGTTCACACAAGCCCTGCAGAGAACACACGTGTACGTGTACTGTCTATCTGGACTAAGTGTTTAACCATTCGGGGTCTAGTTATCCTGGGCTCCATGACTTAACAATCCTTGTTCAGTCTTTCACAGAGAAGTGATGAGCTTTGTTCCGTTTTGATCAGAATGAGAGGAGACTGTAAGATCTCCAGGACTGTCAGATGCCTAACATTTCTGATTAGCAACCTATCACATTTAATTTTCTCGGCACTGAAAAATTCTGCTTTGATGGTTGGGTTAACAGACTGTCATAAACAATTCAAACATGATGCTTCCCACAGCCGCTGCAGTGTGCGATGTTCCTGCAATGGGCCAGGAGCAGCTTCTAACTCTCCTTTGCTCAGCCACACTGACTCTCTCTTTATTCCTAGTCTCCTGTTTCACTCATGCCCTCTCTCCTACCTGTCCCTTTCTCTTGCCCCATCTCATCCCCCTCCACCACTCCCTCCCTGCTCCCTGCTTCAGCCCACCCCGCCCTTTCAATCTCTGTTCACCCTCCCTCTCCCGTCCTAGGCTCCCCAACCTATCACCCACTCTTGCACCCATATCTCTCCACTTGCCTGACCCAATTACCGCTCCCCCACCCTGTGACCCCTCCATTACTCAATTATCGTCCCTGCTTGTTCGTCCCTCCCCTGCCCCATCCACCTCCCTCACCTGATTCTCTTCCCTCAACTGCCTGCCATCCCGTCCTCTCCCTGTCCTTCCCAGTCCCTCATGCCCCTCCTGCAGTGAAGGCTGCGTCCACAGCTTCCTGCATCTGCTGACAGTCACCCTCCGTCCCAGATCTGAACTGTGCCGGACCGCTTCAAGCTCTCACTGCTTGCTGAGTGTTTTCCCGTATTGCCGTAACCTCTCCATTGCTGGGGAGCTGCTCCGCCGTCGACGCTTCTGACCCTTCTCCCTCCTCTGTAGGTGGACGGCGTCCTGAAGGCCGTGCTGCGGGACGAAATCATCGCCTGGCACAAGAAGACGCAGGAGGACACATCCTCGCCGCTGTCGGCCGCCGGCCAGCCGGAGAACATGGACAGCCAGCAGCTGGTCTCTCTGGTACAGAAGGCGGTGACGGCCATCATGACCCGGCTGCACAGCCTGGCTCAGTTTGAGGGCGGTGAGAGCAAGGTCAACACGCTCGTGGCGGCTGCCAACACTCTGGACAACCTCTGCCGCATGGACCCCGCCTGGCACCCCTGGCTCTGATGTCCTCGTCCGTTTGCCCCAGGAGGATATTTCATTCCCTGCATCATTACTTGGTTATGGGCACTGGGGATTACTGTTATCCCACTGACCCCCCCCCCCCCCCCCCCCGTGTAATCGCTGCATGGCGATTGTTTTTTAAACGGGACATTAAGACAGGCGGAGAAAGGGGTGTCCAAAACAGCAGCTCCCTTCGTCTGTCACTCTATCAGTGAGCAGAGCATTCTCCAATGGGGGAGAGAGGAGAGTTCAGTTAAATATGTTCAGAAAGGTCAGAAAACTAGGAGGGGTTGGTGGGGGGAGAGGTGAGGGGCACCATAAAAGCGCAGCAATGAAGTCAACTTAATAGTAACTCTTTGTCTTCAAGCCTTAGAGTGGAATTTGTGAGAGAGAGGGAAGGTGCGGTATATATCACAAGAAAAGCAAGTCTTTCGAGTTAAGCTCATTCCCCCCTCTCCTGCCGCCAAGTACCCACAGGAATTTTACATCATTTTCAAGTTTCACTTGCCACAGTGTATTTGTACAGACAGATGCCTTTCCAGTGAAGATGGGACTGGGTGTTGAGCGAATACTGCACTTTGTAAAAATTCAGGACACATCACGGTTCAAGGCACAAGTTACTTCTGGTATTCCACACAGGACCAGAGAGGATTCGGTTCAAATCAGTTGAAATCCATTTGTCCACTGATCTACTTGAAAACAGGACAAATTGGCTGAATGTATGAGATAGCTGCTTTAATTTTAATTTTCTCTGTGCACCACTCAGAAAAGGGAGCTGCCACTGGAATTGGACATGTGGGTAACATGACATAACACCTTCTGGGTCCTGTGCAGGAGAGCCGATCGGATTCTCGGCATGGATGCCAGAAGATTTACAAGGCTCTCTTTCGCACTGTTGGAGATGCCCCCAGCAAAGAGTTTGGTGGCTTTTGTGGGGTATCGGAGATCTTTTCATAAGGAATGTGCTTTTACTGATAGAAGTCAGTTTTTGGCTCTGTACATCTTGTGTACTGTCTGTAGCTTAGTCCAACCGTTGTTTTGTAATTTATGACATTTTTATTTTTACTTTTTTTTAAATGTTAAAACCAGTGTTTTGAAATTCTCCCACAATGTGAAAGGGAACTGCATTTCTGTACAGAATCTTTTGGATAAAATAAACCCTTTTGTATTGAAAGATACTTGTATTTCACATTCGTAGTTCAATTTGCAAACATGCCACAACATGTGATTTTTGCTTATTTACATATACTGAGGGTACCAGTCGGTTGGGACATAACAGGACCAGTACATTTTGGCCCAATTATTGCGGCTTCCCCAATCACGGAAATATTTAAGAAGGTACTAGAAAGAGAAACTTCTGCATAAACTGCTCCGCCGGGATTACTGGGTGTGCCACGCGACAGTGAGAGTAGGAATAGAATTAGGTGGAGGATGAATGCGTGTCTGTGGGATTGGAGCAGGGGGCAGGGATTCAAGTTTCTGGATCATTGGGACCTCTTCTGGGGCAGGAGTGACCTGTTCAAGAAGGACGGGTTACACTTGAATCGTGGGGGGACCAATATCCTAGCGGGGAGGTTTGCTAGGGCTACAGGGCGGACTTTAAACTAGTAAGACGGGGGGGCGGGAGACTATTTGAGGAGACTATGGGAGAGGAGGTTAGTTCACCAGTGGAGCAAGTAAATAGACAGTGTGTGAGGGAGGAAAGGCAGGTGATGGAGAAGGGATGCGCTCAGCCTGAAGATGTAGGGGAGAAGAAAGAAAAGGATAATAAATTTGAATGCATTGTTAGGGATGGAAAGAGAGGAGGAGATGGAGAGTATCTTATATGTATCTATTTTAATGCTAGGAGCATTGTAAGAAAGGTGGATGAGCTTAAAGCGTGGATTGATACCTGGAATTATGATGTTGTAGCTATTAGTGAAACATGGTTGCAGGAAGGGTGTGATTGGCAACTAAATATTCCTGGATTTAGTTGCTTCAGGTGTGATAGAGTAGGAGGGGCCAGAGGAGGAGGTGTTGCATTGCTTGTCCGAGAAAATCTTATGGCGGTGCTTTGGAAGGATAGATTAGAGAGCTCCTCTAGGGAGGCCATTTGGGTGGAATTGAAGAATGGGAAAGGTGCAGTAACACTGATAGGAGTGTATTATAGGCCACCTAATGGGGCGCGTGAGTTGGAAGAGCAAATGTGTAAGGAGATAGCAGATATTTGTAGTAAACACAAGGTGGTGATTGTGGGAGATTTTAATTTTCCACACGTAGACTGGGAAGCTCATTCTGTAAAAGGGCTGGATGGTTTAGACTTTGTGAAATGTGTGCAGGATAGTTTTTTGCAACAATACATAGAAGTACCAACTAGAGATGGGGCAGTTTTGGATCTCCTGTTAGGGAATGCGATAGGTCAGCTGACAGATGTATGTGTTGGGGAGCACTTCGGGTCCAGTGATCACAATAGCATTAGCTTCAATATAATTATGGAGAAGGACAGGACTGGACCTAGAGTTGAGATTTTTGATTGGAGAAAGGCTAACTTTGAGGGGATGCGAAGGGATTTAGAGAGAGTGGATTGGGTCAAGTTGTTTTATGGGAAGGATGTAATAGAGAAATGGAGGTCATTTAAGGGTGAAATTATGAGGGTACAGAATCTTTATGTTCCTGTTAGGGTGAAAGGAAAGGTTAAAGGTTTGAGAGCACCATGGTTTTCAAGGGATATTAGAAATTTGGTTCAGAAAAAGAGGGATGTCTACAATAGATATAGGCAGCATGGAGTAAAGGAATTGCTCGAGGAATATAAAGAATGTAAAAGGAATCTTAAGAAAGAGATTAGAAAAGCTAAAAGAAGATACGAGGTTGGTTTGGCAAATAAGGTGAAAGTAAATCCGAAAGGTTTATACAGTTATATTAAAAGCAAGAGGATAGTGAGGGATAAAATTGGCCCCTTAGAGAATCAGAGTGGTCAGCTATGTGTGGAACCGAAGGAGATGGGAGAGATTTTGAATGATCTCTTCGGTATTCACTAAGGAGAAGGATATTGAATTGTCTAAGGTGTGGGAAACAAGTAAGGAAGTTATGGAACCTATGACAAAGAGGTGGAGGTACTGGTGCTTTTAAGAAATTTAAAAGTGGATAAATCTCCGGGTCCTGACAGGATATTCCCCAGGACCTTGAGGGAAGTTTGTGTAGAAATAGCAGGAGCTCTGACGGAGATCTTTTAATATGTCATTAGAAACGGGGATTGTGCCGGAGGATTGGAGTATTGCTCATGTGGTTCCATTGTTTAAAAAGGGTTCTAGAAGGAAGCCTAGCAATTATAGACCTGTCAGTTTGACATCAGTGGTGGGTAAATTAATGGAAAGTATTCTTAGAGATAGTATTTATAATTATCTGGATAGACGGGATCTGATTAGAAGTAGCCAGCATGGATTTGTGCGTGGAAGGTCATGTTTGACAAACCTTATTGAATTTTTTGAAGAAGTTATGAGGAATGTTGACGAGGGTAAGGCAGTGGATGTAGTCTATATGGACTTCAGCAAAGCCTTTGACAAAGTTCCACATGGAAGGTTAGTTAAGAAGGTTCAGTCGTTAGGTATTAATGCTGGAGTAATAAAATGGATTCAACAGTGGCTAGATGGGAGATGCCAGAGAGTAGTGGTGGATAATTGTTTATCGGGATGGAGGCCGGTGACTAGCGGGGTGCCTCAGGGATCTGTTTTGGGCCCAATATTGTTTGTAATATACATAAATGATCTGGATGATGGGGTGGTAAATTGGATTAGTAAGTATGCCGATGATACTAAGGTAGGAGGTGTTGTGGATAATGAGGTGGGTTTTCAAAGCTTGCAGGGAGATTTATGCCGGTTAGAAGAATGGGCTGAACGTTGGCAGATGGAGTTTAATGCTGAGAAGTGTGAGGTTCTACATTTTGGCAGGAATAATCCAAATAGAACATACAGAGTAAATGGTAGGGCATTGAGGAATGCAGAGGAACAGAGAGATCTAGGAATAACTGTGCATAGTTCCCTGAAAGTGGAGTCTCATGTAGATAGGGTGGTGAAGAGGGCTTTTGAAACGCTGGCCTTTATAAATCAAAGCATTGAGTACAGAAGTTGGGATGTAATGCTAAAGTTGTACAAGGCATTGGTAAGGCCAAATTTGGAATATTGTGTGCAGTTCTGGTCACCGAATTATAGGAAAGATATCAATAAATTAGAGAGAGTGCAGAGACGATTTACTAGGATGTTACCTGGGTTTCAGCAATTAAGTTACAGAGAAAGGTTGAACAAGTTAGGTCTCTATTCATTGGAGCGTAGAAGGTTGAGGGGGGATTTGATCGAGGTATTTAAAATTTTGAGAGGGATAGATAGAGTTGACGTGAACAGGCTGTTTCCATTGAGAGTAGGGGAGATTCAAACTAGAGGACATGATTTGAGAGTTAGGGGGCAGAAGTTTAAGGGAAACACGAGGGGGTATTTTTTTACTCAAAGAGTGATAGCTGTGTGGAATGAGTTTCCTGTAGAAGTAGTAGAGGCCAGTTCAGTTGTGTCATTTAAGGTAAAATTGGATAGGTATATGGACAGGAAAGGAGTGGAGGGTTATGGGCTGAGTGCGGGTAGGTGGGACTAGGTGAGATTAAGGGTTCGGCACGGACTAGGAGGGCCGAGATGGCCTGTTTCCGTGCTGTGATTGTTATATGGTTATAAGTGAGGAACAATGACATATTTAACTGAAATACAGAACAAATTAAAACACTATCAATACTAAAGTATCTGCAATGCTCAACAGAACAACAACAAAGAAATAATGACAACTGTAATGTAAGTTTAAACAAGAAAAATAACAATTTATGCAGCTAATAACATAACTACTATTGGCTATGTTGTTCCAAACCTATCCATTGAAGCTAGCAATTAGGGAGGCATATGGGATTCCTTGCTCTAACTGCGAGGAGTTTAGAGCACAGTTGTGAACAGGTTGTCCAGCTTCATCCCCGAAGTTCTGGATGCAATTCTGGACCACAAATTCTGGTACCTAAAATAGGACATCCTTGCTTGAGCGGTCAGCACAGTATGGACTAATTCCTGCGACTATGGACGATGCAGGGAGTCTGCAGAAGAAATTGGAAAGATTAGGAGAATGGGCAAAGAAGTGGCAGATGGAATGCAGTGTAGGGAGGTGCATGGTCATGCACTTTGGTAGAATGAATAAAGGCATAGACCTTTCAAAGTTCAAAGTAAACTTATCATCAAAGTACATTATATGGAGTGGTGACTGTGTGTGTTTGTGATCTTCTGCTGATTGGTTCAAGCTGACGGGAAGTCGACAGTAACTCACTAACCACACGCTACAACAGTGGTGTGCCGAAAAACATTTCTGAACGCAGAACACATTGAACCTTGAAGTAAATGTGCTACAGCAGCAGAAAATGACAAGCATGCACACAGTGATGACTTCCATTAGGTACAGGAGGTATCTGATGTAGTGGCCACTGGGTGTTTCTTTACCATTTTACCCATCTCCCAAAAAAAAGTCATTGACTGATCTTACCTAGTTATCGCAGAGGGGCTTTATTTTCTTTCTCTTATCCTATACATCACTGCTTTTATCTTTAATCCAATAATTCTTGTCTAAAGCCATAAGTCTATCTGTGACACAAGAGATTCTGCACATGCTGGAAATCCAGAGCAACATGCACAAAGGTTGAAAGTCCAACACCTCATATTCTGTGTGGATGGCTTCCAAATAGACGCCATAAACATTGATTTCTCTATGTTCTGGTAATGCCTCCCCCCCCCCCCACACACACTTCTATCTTCAATTCCCCACTCTGACTGCCCTTTACCTCTCCTCCTCATGTGCCGATCATCTCTTCCTGGTGCCCCTTCTCCTCCCTTTTCTTCCATGGTCCACTTCCCCTCCCATCAGATTCCTCCTTCTTCAGCCCTTTACCTTTTCCACCATCATGTCCCAGCTTCTTACTTCATCTCCCTCGCCCGATCCAGGTGGCTTCACCTATCACCTTCGAGCTTGTACGCCCACCTTTTTCAGAATCAGATTTAATATCACTGGCATATGTCATGAAATTTGGTAATTTTACACAACAGTACAATGAAATACATGATAAATAAGAAAAGAACTGAATTATAGTAAATATATATATATCTATTAAATAGACAAGTTAAAATAAGTATTGCAAAATAACAAATAAAACAGTACTGAGGTAGTGTTCATGGGTTCAATGTCCATTTAGAAATCACAAAGTAGAGGGGGAGAAGCTGTTCCTGAATCACTTGAGTGTGTGCATTCAAGCTTCTGTACGTTCTTGCAGACGGTAACAGTGTGAAGAGGACATGCCCTGGGTGGTGGGGATCCTTAATGATGGATGCCACTTTCCGAAGGCAGTGTTTCTTGAAGGTGTCTTGGACACTGCGGAGGCTGGTACCCAGGATACAGCTGACTAATTTTACAAGTTTCTGCAACTTATTTTGACCTTGTGCAGTTGCCCTCCCATACCAGCCGGGGATGCAGCTGGTCAGAATGCTCTCCACAGTACATTTGTAAAAGTTTTAGTTGATAAATCAAATCTCATCAAACTCATAATGAAATATAGCCACAGTCTTGCCTTCTTTACAATTGTATAAGTATGTTGGGTCCAGGTAAGATCCTCAGAGATATTGACAGCTAGGGACTGTAAATTGCTCTCTCTCCATTTCTGATTCCCTCTATGAGGATTGGTTTGTGTTCCCTCGTCTCACCTTTCCTGAGGTCCACAATCAGCTCTTGGGTCTTGCTGGCAATGAATTCAAGGTTGTTGTTACGACACCACTCAACTAGCTGGTATACCTTGCTTCCGTACGCCCTTTCATCACCATCTGAAATTCTGCCAACAGTGGTTGTATCATCAACAGAGTTATAGATGCTGCCTAGCCACACAATCATGGTGTGTAGAGACAATAGAGCAGTTGCTTAAGCCCACATCCCTGTGGAGCACCAGTGTTCATTGTCAGTGAGGTGGAGACATTATTTCCAATCCACACTGATTGAGGTCTTTCTGTTAGGAAGTCGAGGATCCAATTGCAGAGTGGGGTACAGAATCCTAGGATATGTAGCTTTTCGATCAGGACTGAAGGAATGATGGTGTTAAATGCTGAGCTACAGTCAATGAACAGCATCCTGACATAGCTATTTGCATTGTCCAGGTGATGGAGACCCATCCGCTGTAGACCTATTGTGCCGATAGGCAGCTTGCAGTGGGTCTCGATCCTTCCTGAGACAGGTGTTGATTCTAGCCATGAGCAACCTCAGAGCATTTCATCACTAGATGTGAGCGCTACTGGACGATAGTTGTTGAGACAGCTCACTCTGCTC
The DNA here is from genome assembly GCF_030144855.1 of Hypanus sabinus. Lineage (NCBI taxonomy): Eukaryota > Metazoa > Chordata > Chondrichthyes > Myliobatiformes > Dasyatidae > Hypanus > Hypanus sabinus. The sequence goes on from NC_082714.1 coordinate 8,792,897, forward strand.
TTCCTGGGCATTGGTACAATTGTTGCCCTTCTGAAGCAGGTGGGAACTTCCGACTATAGCAGTGAAAGATTGAAAATGTCTTATTTTGGCTTCTCCCTTACTTTCTACTTCTGATGAAGGGTCTCTGCCTGCAACGTAAACTGTTTATTTATTTCCGTGGATGCAACCCAGCTGGGACTAGAGTCACACAAGTGCCTCAGAATCTTCTCATTTCAGAGCTAAACCTCAGCACCATCCTTCCGACTCCATCCTCAACAACAAAAACACCCTCCAGAGCTACTCTCAGCAGCTCTGGCCTGTCAACACATGCCAGGCTTCAACACCAGGAATCTACTTAAAAGTGATTCTCCACAGGAGCTTCCATACTGAAGCAGGATTGCCTCATAACTTGCCATCTGATACACACAGTAGCCACGTAAATATGGGTATGCCTGCTTGTCAATGCAAATATTCAATCAGCCAATCATGTGTCAGCAATACAATGTATAAAAGCATGTAGACATGGTCAGGAGGTTCAGTTGTTGCTCAGACCAAACATCAGAAATGTGATCTAAGTGATTTTGACCGTGGAATGATTGTTGGTGCCAGATGGGGTGGTTTGAGTACCTGGGACACTGCTGATCTCCTGGGATGTTCTTGCCCAACAGCCCCTAGTGTTCACACCTTATAAATTAGAGTGGTCAGAGAAGAATGGCCAGATTAGTTCCAGCTGACAGGAAGGCGATATAACAAAGAACCACACGTTACAACGGTGATGTGCAGAAGAGCATCTCTGAACACACACGTTGAACCTTGAAGTGGATGGGCTACAGCAGCAGAAGACCACAAACGTACACACAGTGGGCACTTTAATAGGTACAGGAGGCACCTAATAAAGAGGCTACTGAGTGATTCTCCGCAGGAGCTTCTGCTTTGAAGCAGGATTGCTTCATAACTCGCTCTCTAATATTTAGCAGGTGATAAAATTCTTGTGAAGTAGTGTTAATAGGTTGCTCCATGTGGTTAACTATTGGCTGATGTAATCAGATGGATAAGGCCTGGTGTAAGTGTTGGAGTGAAGCGTGTCAGTTTTAAATTCATCGGCGTTATCAGAGGATTTGTCCTGGGACCAGCACACAAATACCATCACAAAGAAGGCATGAGAGCATATCTACTTTCCTAGAAGTTTGCACAGATTTGACATGTCATTTAAAACTTTGAAAAACTATAGATGCACAGTGGAGAGTGTCCTGACTGATTACATCATGGCCTGGTACGGAAACACCAATACTCAGGAATAGAAATGGCTACACAAAATGGTGGATACAGCCCAGTCCATCACAGGCAAAGTTAATCTGCACCATTGAGCACAGCTACGAAGAACATTGCCACAAAAAAGCTGCGTCCATCACCAAGGACCCCTAACATCGTGGTAGTGCTTGCTTCTCGCTGCTTCCATCTGGAAGGAAGTGCAGGAGCCTTGCGTCCCACACCTCAGGGTTCAAGAACAGTTATTACCCTTTAACTATCAGGCTCTTGAAATGGCTGGCTGACTTGACTCACTTTACTTTACCTTGCTTTATTGTCACCAAACAATTGTTACTAGAGCATACAATCATCACAGCGATATTTGATTCTGCGCTTTGCACTCCCTGAAGTACAAATCGAAGTAAATATAATAAAAATTATAGAAAATAGAAAAGGGAAAGTAAGGTAGTGCAAGTCAGGTCCGGATATTTGGAAGGTACGGCCCAGATCCGGGTCAGGATCCGTTCAGCAGTCTTATCACAGTTGGAAAGAAGCTATTCCCAAATCTGGCCATATGAATCTTCATGCTCTTGAACCCTCTCCCGGAGGGAAGAGGGACAAAAAGTGTGTTGGCTGGTTGGGTCGTGTCCTTGATTACCCTGGCAGCACTGCTCCGACAGCGTGCGGTGTAAAGTGAGTCCAAGGATGGAAGATTGGTTTGTGTGATTTTCATCTCAACACTGAACTGATTCCACAACCAATGGCGTCATTTTCAAGGACTTTACAATTCACATTCACGGTATTAATTATCTATCTATCTATCTATCTATCTATCTATCTATCTATCTACGCTGTTTATCTTATTTTGCATACTAGTTGCTTGTCAGCCTTTGTGTCTAGTTTTTAATTGATTCTATTGTATTTCTTTTTTCTACTGTGAATGCCTGTAAGAAAATGAATCTCATGGTAGTATATCATGACATATACTTTAATTGTTTTTTTAAAGTGTACTTTAAACTATTATACTTCAATAGAAAACTTACTTTAAACGTTGAGAATTTTAAGACAGAAGATGCTGGAATCTCGAACAGCAAGGAGCGAAAGGTTACCTGGGGCAGGCAGGGATGAGGTTACAATCAGTTCATCACATTGGAATGGGGGAGCGGTTTAGAGGGGGCAAGTAGCTCAAGCAGTCGCAGTGGTGAATAGTCACAGTCTTTTCCCCCCAGCAGGGGGACTCTCAAACCAGAGAGCACAGGTTTAAGGTGAGAGGGGAAAGACTTAGTGGAATCTAAGGGGCACGTTTGCCTCACAGTGTATGGAACGTGCTGCCAGAGGCAGTGGTAGAGATGAGTACAATTGCATTTAAAAGGGGCTGCACAGTGGCCTAGTGGTTAGCACAACACTTTACAGTGCAGGCGACCGGGGCACCAGGCTGCCTGTAAGGAGTTTGTACATTCTCCCTGTGACTGTGCATTTCCTCCGGTCGCTCCGGTTTCCTCCCACAGTCCAAAGGCGTACCAGTGGGTAGGTCATTGTAAATCGTCCCAAGATCAGGCTGGGGTTAAATCGGGGGGATGCCAGAAGGGCCCATTCCGCAATGTATCTCAATAGTAAGTAATTAAGTAAAAAATGAAAGATATTTGGACAGATTCATGGACAGAAAAAGTTTAAAGGATAGAGGCCAAACGAAGGCAAATTGGACTGTTCAGATGGACAACCTGGTTGGCACGGACATTTTGATCTGAAGGGCCTGCTTTCCTGCTGTATAACACTCGGGAGCCCGGATGATATCCTGAGATGTCTTCAGTATAGGGAGGCTTGGCTTGGTTTATCATCCCATTGGAGTAATGGGGCTGCGGGGAGATTGGTGGAATTGAGGTGCCATGGGGACTGGAGAGTACAGGGATGAGATGGGGATGCAGAGAAAGGGGTAGAACAGGAGTGAGGGCCAAATAGCCTTGGATCTTCTCGGAGTGACGGTGCAGAGGGTCTGATACCCTGCATTGTCCAATGACTGGGAAGGCTTAAAACTAAAGATCGATGCTTGTAGCCAAGAATATATATTTCCAGTAAATGTCCACAACTCACAGAGAGAGAGAGCGATGCAGATGGTAAAGTGGGGTTAAATTTAACTTGGCCTGGGTTGGTCTCTCCTGGCGTATAATCTTAACATGTACTGAGATACCATGAGCAGCTTCTGTTTTCGGTGCCATTCAGACAGATCATTCCTTACACATCTGTATCGAGATATATTTTATTTTAGTTTTGTTTAGAGATATACCTTGGTCACAGACCCTTCCGGCCTAGCAAGACCCCTCCCACCCAATTACACCAAAGTGACCAACGAACCTACTAACCCATACACCTTTCGAACGTGGGAGGAAATCCTCGTGCTCATGGTGCAAACTCCTTGCAGACTGCGGCGGAATTGAAGCCAGGTCTGGCACTTCAAGAGCGTTTCGCTGACAGCTGCACTATCACGCCACGCCATGGTACAAAAGGCAAAAATGAAGGTGGAGTTTAGGATGCAGTTACAGAGGCAGTGCAGTGCAGGCAGGCAAGTAACGGACAAGGGCAACAGTGAGGGGGACTGGGAGATGAGTTCAGTGAGCTTTCAGGGTTTTCTGTCTCCTGCCTGATGGCAAGAGGGGTTTCTGGGTGGATGGATCTTTGATTATGTTGGCTGCGTTACTGAGGCGGCAGTGAATATAAAGGGAGTCTATGGAGGGGAGGCTAATTAATGTGGTGTGTCCACAACCCAGCAGTTTTTTGTGTTTATGGGCAGAGCAGTTGCCTTACCAAGCTACAGTCCGGGTGTAGGTTGATGGGACTATGCTAGCGGTTCCCAAGAGAACAAGAGAAGATCTATAGATGCTGGAAATGCAGAACAACACACGCAAAATACTGGAGGAACTCAGCAGGCCAGGCAGCATCAATGGAAAAAAGTACAGTCAACGGTCTCGGCTTGACTGTACTCTTTTCCATGGATGCTGCCCGGCCTGCTGAGTTTTTCCAGCATTTTGTGTGTGTTCCAGCAGTTTACAACCTTTTTTATGCCACGGACCCCTGCCATGAACAGAGGGGACTGTGGACTCCAGGTTGGGAACCCTGATCTAGTCAGAATAACAGTTTGGCATGGACTTGATGGGCTGAAGAGGCTGTTTCTGTGCGGTAGTTTCCTATGACTCTGAACAAGCCATGATGCGTCAGGATAGGACGCTTACTAACATGCGTCTGTCAGAATTGGTGAGGGCCATCAGAGACATGCTGAATTTCCTTAGCCTTCTGAGGAAGTAGAGATGCTGGTGAGCGTTCTCGCTCATGGTGTTAATTTCCAGTTCTGGAGGTGTGTAGAGGGGGACAGAGACGAGGTACCTATAGAGCTCTCCTATTAACAAAAGGGCTGTACTTTAGGAACGTCCCCTTTCATCTGTGGGGAGAAGAAAAAATCTTCCTGCAGAATACCTTACCGCTGCTTGGTGCAGTCATTTAGAAATCAGATGTGTTTTGTTTGATTGAGGTTGATGAAGGGTATCCGTTCAGTAAGTGCTGATGGACACATCATTATTAGTAGCTTTTTCATTTAATTATCCCTGCTGCCGCATGTTTAATAGCTGAATTTTAATATGCAGTTCTAACAGCTTGTGTTCCTGGATAGACGTTGGTCATCTACACTGTGAGAGGGAAACATCGCAGCTCATGGGCATGTGGACCATAAGATAGGAGCAGAATTAGACAATTTGGCCCATCGAGCCTGCTCCACCATTCCATCATGGCTGATTTCTTTTCCCTCTCAAACCCACTCTCCTTCCTTCTTCCCTGTCACCTTCGACACCCTGACTAATCAACAACTGGTCAACCTCTGCTTTAAGTGTACCCAATGACTTGGCCTCCACAGCCATCTGCAGCAATGAATTCCACAGATTCACCACCCTCTGGCTGAACAATTCCTGCTCATCTCTATTCTAAATAAGTGACCCTTTATCCCTGGGGTTCCCAACCTTTTCATGCCATGAACCAGTACCATTAAGCTGGAACCCAGGGTGGGATCCCTGCTCTATTCTGAGGCTGTGCACTCCGGTCCTAGACTCCTCCGCTATAGGAATTGTCCTCCCCACATCTGCTCGATCTAAGCCTTTCAGTATTCAATACATTTCAATGCAATTCCCCTAATTTCTGACACTTCCTTGGAATGTTTCTTTTTAAGTTCCAGTCACAGAGTCATATAGCTCCTAACAGGCCCTTCAGCCCATCTGGTCCATGCTGACCAAAATCAAAAGTTCAGTTCCTTTAATATCAGAGAATATATATAGTATACAAACTGAAATTCATGCTTTTCAGACATCCATGAAATAAGAGGCCCCATAAAATGAACGATAGAAATATTGAAGCTCCGCACCCCGCCACCCTTCGCACAAGCAAGCTGGATGCCCATCCAAGTTGGACCAGTTTACCTGTATTTGCTCATATCCCTCCAGATCAGGAGACAGGGAGGATCAGCCCTCGATCCCCTGCAGTTTGCCCACCAGGAGTACACTGGAGTTGACGATGCTGTCATCTTCCTGCTGAGCAGAGCCGACTCCCACTTGGATAAGCTGGGCAACACTGTGACGATCATGGGTTTTGATTTCTCAGGTGCCTTCAATACCATGCAGCGCTCACTGCTGGGGAAAAGCTCCATTCAGTTCAGGTTGCACATCGCTGTATCCTGAATAATGGACTACCCACAGTTTGTGCAGCTACAGAGCTGTGTGTCAGACTTGGCTATAAGCAGCACTGGAGCCCCACAGGGGCCTGTACTGGTTCTCTTCCTGTTTACCCTGAGTACTTCAGACTTCAGATACAAGACCAAGTCATGTCATCTGCAGAAATTCTCTGATGACTCAGCAATAGTTGGGTGTATTAAGGGAGGACAGGAGGATGGACACAGGGCCCTGCTGGAGGACTTTGTCAAATGGTGCAAGCTGAATCATCTGCAGCTCAACATCAGTAAGACAAAAGAGATGGTGATGGACTTTAGGAAGACTAAGCCAGCACTGCTCCCTGTTAATATTGATGGTGAGGACGTGGATGTGATGAGGACCTACCTGGGGGTGCTCCTGGATGACAGACTTGAGTGGAGCACCAACATGGAGGCTGTGTACAAGAAGGGCCAGAGTCGCCTCTACTTCCTGACGAGACTGAGGTCCTTTGGAGTCTGCAGGCCTCTCCTTCACATGTTCTAGCAGTCTGTTGTCACCAGTACAATCTTCTATGCGGTGGTGTGCTGGGGCAATGGCATCAACACAGGTGATGCCAACAGGCTCAATAAACTGATTAGTTACAGGAGTCAAACTGGGCACACTGAAGGCTGTGGTAAAATGAATGACCCTATGGAAAATCCTGGCAATTCTGGACAACGTTTCTCACCCTCTGCACGCCACCTTGGCTGAACAGAGGAGCAGTTTTAGTAATAGACTAAGACAGCTGCTCTGCTCCAAAGAGCGCTATATGAGGTCATTCTTACCCTCGGCCATCAGGCTCTATAATGAGTCAACCTGTAGCTGGGGAAGTGATGACCCGCTCCTGTTAGACAGTTCGAGGTAACTTATTTTTCATTTTTTCTTCTCTTCTAATCTTTATATATTTGTATATCTGTGCACTAGTAATGCTACTGTGGCACTGTCAGTTTCTTTGGGATCAATAAAGCATCTCTCTATCTTGAACAAGGGTTTCCAACCTTTTTTTATGCCAAGGACCCCTACCATTAACTGGGGATTCTGTGGACCCCAGCCAGTCTCAGAGAGTTCATAAACACATTCAATTATAGAAAAAGTCCTATTTCCCGTCACTAACCCAACAGAGGGTGGGTTGTACTGACAGATTCAGCAAAGTAACGATCAAGGTTTTTATGAAGGAGAAGCTGCATTTTAATAGCACCCTTTGCAATCTGCCAAATCACTTTTGTAAAGAGGGGGAGGCCATTATAGCTTGGGACCCTCAGCAGTCAATTTGTGCGCAGCATGCTCCCACAAACAGGAACGTGATAATGATCAGGTGATTGGAAGTTTGCTGGAGAGCTAGTGATGGGATTCTTGGAGATTCTTTAAGTGCGATCGTGGGATCCTTGTTTAATACTTCACCTTAGTTAAGTGTCCCCAATGGTGCAACACTCCCTCAGTCTTCCCGTAGGGTTTCAAGCATCTGGAGCAGACCTCAATCCGGTGAGTGTCTGAGACACTGCAGAACACAAAGGCTACTCCCTTGTGCTTATCTGACACACAGAAAGAGATACACGAGATTCACGGGTTGCACGCATAAAATGCAGGAGGAACTCGGCAGCATCTATGCAGGGGTATAGACAGTCGATGTTTTGGTCCGAGACCCTTCATCAGTACTAGAAAGGAAGGGGCAGGTGCCAGAATAAGAAGGTGGGGGTGAAAGGAGTACAAGCTGGCAGGTGATCGATGAGACCAGATGAGGGGGCAGATGGGTGGAATGGGGAGGGGGATGAAGTAAGAAGCTGGGAGGTGATAGATGGAAGGGGTAAAGGGCTGAAGGAGAAATCTAATAGGAGTGCACAATGGACTAATGGGGAAAGGGAAGGAGGAGAGAAACCAGAGGGAAGTGATGGGCAGGTGAGGAGAAGAGAAGAGATTATTTGTCACATATACATTAAAACATACAGTGAAAAGCTCTGCCTGTATCAAATGAAATCAGCGAGGATGCGCTAGGGCATCCTGCAAGTATTGACGTGCTGTTAGCACCAGCATCGCATAGCCATAACTCACTAACTGTAACTAAACATCTTTTGGAATGTTAGAGGAAACCTGGGCACCCGAAGGAAACTCACGTGCTCATGGGGAGAACGTACAAACTCCTCACAGACAGTGGCAGGGATTGAACCCTCACCTTATAAAGAGTTATGCCACCGTGTCACCCCAAGGGGTGAGAGGGTAACCAGAATGAGAGTTGGAACAAGGGAGAAGGAGAGAAGGGGGGAGATGGGATTCAGCAGAGAAAGACACTGATGTAAGTGTACCCTCTCCAACTCTGCTCCACAATGCTCTTGAATATTCAGGTTGCAGTGGTACACATTGACCTTTTCAGTGACCTTTCCCTAAAATGTCATACCTACTGCTAGTTAAAGGGTATTATGGATTGTGATCCTGATGAGACAGTACACTGAATTAATAAAATGTTAAACGCAGCATTTGAGTCTCCATCTGACGCTTCACACACAACCGTTGGGTCTCACTGTTGACCCCGGACCTCCTTCCCTGTTTGCTCTAAGAACCTTGTGTAGTGTAATGTAATGAATGCCAGATGACACTTAATGTTCATAATGGAAAATGTTCTACATAATTCACAAAAACCATCATTGTGTGGTGTTCACTATAAGAGATGGTGTCTGAGGTAATGATGAGTTAAAGTGACTGCTTTTGGTTTGGTCATAATGGGAGTAAAGGGCTGCAGCTTTTGTTAAGCACATAGAATGACTCTTGCATGTTTTATTCACAAAATCCTACACTTGCTTCGGGTCACGACCATGTGGCTCAGCTCTCCTTTGGGACCTGTAGTGTCACTGTCAGAGAGCCAGAACATAGGATGACGCAGGGGTGCAATGTGGCTTCCAGTGGAATGGTGTGACTCCAAGTTGCAATTTATCCTTAACCATTTATCCGTCATTAAGGACCCCATCGCCCAGATCATGCCTTGTTCTCATTGCTACCATCAGAAAGGAGATCCAGAAGTGTGAAGACACACACTCCACGATTCAGGAACAGTTACTTCCCCTCTGCCATCAGACTTCTGAATGGACGATGAACCCATGAACACTACATGAGGAAAATGTATAAACTCCTTCAGACAGTGGCGGATCTCTGGTTAAAAGTCCAAAAGTGGACTTTTTGCTTTAATCGTATTCTTTCTGGTATAATTCTTAATTAATTTGTGTTTTTTTGTGAACATTGTGTCTCTGATGCCATGTGCCTGTGATGCTGCTGGAAGTAATTTCTCAGTGCACCTGTGCATACATAGACTTGTGCAGATGGCAGTAAGCTTGACTTTGACTTTGCCCTTGAGCCTGGCGGAGCCAAGTTGAGAGGACATAACTAAAAATTGAACTAAAGTTTGTGTTAAGTGCATTGGAGCTGGTTTATTATTATCACATGTACTGAAGTACAGATAAGACATAAAACATGGAGCAGAATTAGGCCGTTTGGCCCATCAAGTCTGCTCTGCCATTTCGTCATAGCTGATCCAATTTTCCTCTGGCCCCCAGTCTTCTGCCTTTTCCCTGTATCCCTTCATGCCCCTGACCAATCAAGAATTTATCAACGTCTGCCTTAAATATACATACAGATATGGCCTCCACAGCTGCCTGTGGCACCAAATTCCACAGACTCACTACCTTCTGGCTAAAGAAGTTACATCTCATCTCCATTCTAAAAGGGCAACCCCTCTGTGTCCTTTGGTCTTTGACTCTCCCACCATGGGAAACATCCTCTCCATATCCACTCTATCGAGGCCTTTCACCATTCGATCGTTTCTGATAAGATTATCCCTCATTCTTCTGAATTCTTGTGAACACAGGCCCAGGGCCATCAAACACTCTTCATATGACAGGGCATTCAGTCATGGGATCATTTCGTGAACCTCCTTTCAACCCTCTCTAGTTTCAGCACATCCTTTCAAAGATGATGGGCCCAAATCTGCTCACAATACTCCAAGTGAGGCCTCACCAGTGCTTTATAAAGTCTCAACATTACATCCTTGCTTTTATACTCTGTTGCCCTTGTTAACATTGCATTTGCCTTCCTCACCACAGACTCAACCTGAAAATTAACCTTTAAGGAATCCTGCACAAGGACTCCCAATTCCCTTTGCATCTCATTTTATTGTATTTTCTCTCTGTTTAGAAAATGACCAACCCTTTCATTTCTACTATCAAGTGCGTGACCATGCACTTCCGGACACTGTACTCCATCCGCCACTTCTTTGCCTTTTTGATTGTACTGATCAATACGGGGTACTGATTGTGTATGACCAGCCATGATCACAGTGAATGGCGGTGCTGGCTAGAAGGGCCGAATGGCCTACTGCTGCACCTACTGTCTATTTTGAATAGGCTCCTTCAGCTCCAGCATCACAAGAATCGCTACAGAAGATCTCTCCTACCAAATAATCCAAGAGTCTATCCTATCGTACAACAGGTCCTTTCAAGAGTCTGATCACAGTGGGGTGGAATCTGCCCTTCAATCAAAGTCAGAAGCACAATTTCTTACTCAGGAATGAAGAAGTAGTCAGCTGAAGGACAGAGTACCAAATTTGGTATTGGTTTATTATTATCATACCCTCAGTGGCCACTTTATTAGATTACTCCTGTTCCTAATAAAGTGGTCACTGAGTGTCTCTTTGTGGTTTTCTGCCACTATAGCCCACGCACTTCAAGGTTTGATTATCACGTGTGCCTGGAGCGGTAAAAAGTGTTGTGCATTCAGAGAGGCTCTTCTGCACACTGCTGTGGTAACTCGTGGTTATTTGAGTTACTGTTATCTGGCCATTCTCCTCTGACCTCTAACCCACTTACTGATATTTTTTTTGTTTTTGCATGATTCACTGTAAACGATTCACTGTAAACTCTAGAGAGTGAAAATCCCAGATCAACAGTTTCTGAGGTACTCAAATCAATCTGATTGGATGTCTAGACGATTTCCTTCCTTCTGTGCGTATTGGGAAAATCGCCTACTAGACTGGTTTGCCATTGCCTTCTGCCGGGTGAGTTCACCAGCTCTTAACGGGAGCCGGCTGGATTCGAACTTGGCACCCCTCGCCCCGAAGTCCAGCGCTGATGCCACTACACCACCAGCCGGCCCATAGTGTATGTACTAAGATGCAGAAAAAAGCTTGTCCTGCATATGGGTTCATACCAATCAGATCATTACACAGAGCATTGAGGTAGAACAGCAGATGCAGAATAAAGTGTCACATCTCCAGAGTAAGTGCAGTGGAGGTAAATAATAATCAGAATCAGGTTTAATGTCACGGCCATATTTGTGAAATTTGCTGTTTTATGGCAACAGTATATTGCAATACATAATAATAAACACTATAAATTGCAATAAGATATATATATTTGTATTTATGTAATAAGTAGTGCAAAAAGAGAACAGAAAGCCCATTAATCATGGGCTCATTATTCACTCGTATAACTGATGGCAGAGGGGAAGAAATTGTTCCTGAATCATTGAGTGTGTGTCTGCAAGTTCCTTGATGGTTGTGATGAGGAGAGCACATGTCCTGGGTAATAGGGGTCCTTAATGACGGATGCTGCCTTTTTGATCCATCGCCTTTTGAAGGTGTCCGCGCTGCTGGGTGCAAGATCATAACAAGACAGAGGTCAAGAGTCCATCTTTTCCTACCAGGGAACCGTTCCATAGTCTAGTTACTGACGTTTACAAAGGATTCTGATGACTCTTTTGTACTTGGAGTTAACATTTTTAAATGGTTTAGGGTTTGCACCTTCCTGCTCTAATTGCCATCTGCCTGAACGTCTCGACAGGCACAGGGCTGCCAACTCTGCACATTAGAGGTTCAGTGGGGCTTCGCTGTAAATTGACCTTTGCAGATCGGATTGTGCAATGAGAGAAATTCCCTTCTCCATCATTGCTACTTGTCACTTTAATGAGCACACGCACACAAAAACTCAATTAATCCGTCACTATCAATCTGTGTCTCCGACACATTTTAAGAAGTGAGTCCTCGGTGGATTCCTGTAGATTACAATGAGATAAGTCTTTAAATCTCAGCTGCAGAGACTTAATTGCAACTGTCCGTGCCTTGTCAGATAGCATAGCAGTAAGCCTTAGAACGTAGAACCAACACTTACAGGCCACTTTATTAGGTAAGGAGTGGAACCCCTTGTTGTCTTCTAGTGTTGTAGCCCATGCACTTCAAGGTTTGATGCATTGTACATTCAAAAAGGCTCTTCAGCACACCACTGTTGAAATGTGTGGTTATTTGATGTATCGTCACCTTCCTGAACCAGTCTGGCCGTTTTCCTCTAACCTCTCTCATTGAAAAGCATTTTCAACTTCAGAACGGCTGCTCACTGGATGCTCTCTTCGGTCCTCCGGGAACTCCACAGACTGCTGCGCATGAAAATCCCAGGAGATCAGCAGTTTCTGAGATACTCAAACCACCCCATCTGGCACCAACAATCATTCCATGGTCAAAGCCACTCAGTTCACATTTCCTCCCCATCTGTTTGGTCCAAACAACAACTGAACCTCTTGGCCATGTCTGCATGCTTTTATGCACTGAGTTACTGTTATGATTGGCTGATTAGATATTAACATCAATGAGCAGGCGTACCTAATAAAGTGGTCACTGAGTTTAGTACAGAATAGCACAGTACAGGCCCATGAATTGTCCTGACCTGTTAGCCTACTCTGAAGTCAATCTAACCCTTCCCTCCCACATAACCTATTTTCCTTTCATCTCTATGCTATCTACAAGTCTCCTAAATGTCCTTTATGTATCTGACTCTACCAACACCCCTGGCAGGACAGTCCATGCACTCGCTACGCTCTGTGTAAAAAATATGCCGCTGACATATCCTCCCTAAGCCCCCTCATATTAGCTGTTTCAGCCCTGGGAGAAAGGCTCTTGTTGTCTGGTCTATCTATGCTTCTTATCATCTTGTACCCCTCTACCTTACAACGCCTGAGTGCCGGGTGTGGAGCGAGGGCACATGTAGGTTGGTGGGACGGTGTGGCAGTTCATTTGACTGCCTTAACCTGGATGGTGTTGAGAACTACGGTTGCTTGAGTCTAATTATTGTATGGTTCCTGATTTGTGTCACACAATGTTGTGCTGAATAAGTCAGCTTACTGAACTTTTAATAAAGTCCAATAAGGGTGAAGCCAGAAAGTGAATCCATCCAAGTGAATAATAAGGGAAGTTGGCCTTTCAGTCTGACAATGTTTATCTCGGGATTGTTTTTGGCTCAATTTTTCTTAAGTAGGTTTTTGTCTCAGTGATGCACCATCAATAACTCTTGGAGACGTTAAGGGTTAAGGTAGGCTTTTATTGGCTGGAAGAAAGCACTATCAGCAGCAAGTGACCATCACACAACATCCTGGAGACTGAGGAAGGATCAGTGCCTCCAATCGCCTTTATACCGGGGTCTGTGGGAGGAGCCACAGGAGCAGTCAGCAGAGGGGTGTGTCCAGACAGGTATATGTAGTTCACCACACTCAGTTGCAATGTTCTTTTTATACAGTGCTGTGTAAAATTCATAGAAACATATCTCTAGCTAGGGTGTCTAAAACTTTTGCACAGTACTGTAGTAATTTTATGAATTGCACTATACTTGCTGCCACAAAAAAACATGACATATGTGAGTGACGATAAACCTGATTCTGATACGGGTCTCTAGTGTGGACTGAGAGTGGGAAGGGGACAGGGAGAGGGGAATCATGGTTGGGAAAAGGGGAAGGGAGAGGGGAGGGAGAAGGAAGCACCAGGGAGACATTCTGTAATAAACCAATAGTTTGGAATCAAATGGACTTTTCTGGTGTCTCAGGGTGTGTCCTCTGGCACTCCCCTCTCTGCCACCTGTCCCACACCCCTCCCGTGGGGCTCCACCTTCGTGTGTGTGTGTGTGTGTGTGTGTGTGTGTGTGCCCAAGACTTTTGCACAGTACTCTATGTGTTGTATACCAAGTTTCATCATGATTTAGTTGATGGATTTGTAAGCGTATGTGGCAGGTTATGGACCAGGTTGCTATGGAAACAGATTATGAATACAGAGATCACAATAGTGGGCTGGAAAGTTGTAAACGACTGCTGGAGAAGAAGAAAGAAAAAGATCAGAAGGCTGAAGAGATTTCAATCCTAATAGTTGAAGAGATTGGCTTTATTTGGCATGCGAACCTATACATTCAGTAGACATTTTATAATGTATCTCTTGTACCAAATAAAGAGGCCACTGAGTGTACTGTATGCCCGTGGTCATCAGCTGCTGTAGCCCAGCCTCCTGTACATCCAGAGATGCCGTTCTGCACACTACTTTTATTATTGCGTGGTTATTTGTTAACTCAAATGCATGGTTCTGTTGACTTCCTGTAGTTTTAAGCAGTCTGGCTGTTCTCTGACCTCTCTCACTAACGATGCATTTTTCACCACAAAACTGTCGCTCACTGGATATTTTTTATTTGTTCTTCACACAATTCTCTGTCAGCTCTGGAAACTGTTGTGCATGAAAATCCCAGGAGATCAGCAGCTTCTGAGATACTCAAACCACCCCATCTGGCACCAATAATCATTCCATGATCAAAGTCACTTAGATGACATTCCATTTGTCCCCATTCTTATGTTTGGTCTGAACCTCTTGACCATATCTGCATGCTTTTATGCATTGAGTTGCTGCCACATGAATGGCTGATTAGACCCCCTTCAGTTTGCCTATCAGCCCCAAATAGGATTGAGGATACCATGGTCTACCTGCTGAACCGTGTCTACGCCCACCTGGACAAGCCGGCGAGCACTGTGAGGGTCACGTTTTTTGACTTCTCCAGTGCGTTCAGCACCATCCGCCCTGCTCTGCTGGGTGAGAAGCTGATAGTGATGCAGGTGGATGCTTCCCTGGTGTCATGGATTATTGATTACCTGACTAGCAGACCACAGTACGTGCACTTGCAACACTGTGTGTCAGACAGAGTGATCAGCAGCACTGGGGCTCCACAGGGGACTGTCCTGTCCCCCTTTCTCTTCACCATCTACACCTCGGACTTCAACTACAACACAGAGTCTTGCCATCTTCAGAAGTTTTCTGATGACTCTGCCATAGTTGGATGTATCAGCAAGGGAGATGAGGCAGAGTACAGGGCTACAGTGTAAAACTTTGTCATATGATGTGAGCAGAATCATCTGCAGCTTAATGTGAATAAGCCTAAGGAGCTGGTGGTGGACCTGAGGAGGGCTAAGGCACCGGTGACCCCTGTTTCCATCCAAGGGGTCAGTGTAGACATGGTGGAGGATTACAAATACCTGGGGATACGAATTGACAATAAACTGGACTGGTCAAAGAACACTGAGGCTGTCTACAAGAAGGGTCAGAGCCGTCTCTATTTCCTGAGGAGACTGAGGTCCTTTAACATCTGCCAGACAATGCTGACGATGTTCTACGAGTCTGTGGTGGCCAGTGCTATCATGTTTGCTGTTGTGTGCTGGGGCAGCAGGCTGAGGGTAGCAGACACCAACAGAATCAACAAACTCATTCGTAAGGCCAGTGATGTTGTGGGGGTGGAACTGGACTCTCTCACGGTGGTGTCTGAAAAGAGGATGCTGTCCAAGTTGCATGCTATTTTGGACAATGTCTCCCATCCACTCCATAACGTACTGGTTAGGCACAGGAGTACATTCAGCCAGAGACTCATTCCACCGAGGTGTAACACTGAGCGTCATAGGAAGTCATTCCTGCCTGTGGCCATCAAACTTTACAACTCCTCCCTCAGAGTGTCAGACACCCTGAGCCAATAGGCTGGTCCTGGACTTATTTCCATTTGGTACGATTAACTTATTATTATTTAATTATTTATGGTTTTATATTGCTATATTTCTTCACTATTCTTGGTTGGTGCAACTGTAACAAAACCCAATTTCCCTCGGGATCAATAAAGTCTGTCTGTCTGTCTGATTAGGTATTTGCATTAACAAACAGATGTACTGGTGTACCTAATAAAGTGGCCACTGAGGGGACATAGAAAGCGAAAATGCACTGTTTGATTCAACAACCAACACAGTCTGAGGATGTGCTGAGGCAGCCCTCAACTGACTAACACTAACCTATATCTCATGTGAAACTTGGGAGGAAACTGGAGCAACTGGAGGAAGCCTATGTGGTCACGGGAAATATGTACATACTCCTTACTGGCAGCAGTGGGAATTGAAACTGCCCACTGTGTGTTTGGATGTTTTGATGTATGTGTGACAAATAAAAATCTTAATCTTCACCTTTACATGTACCTGTGTATATGGCAATAAACTCAACGTTGATTGGAGGAAAAAACAAGACTTACGATTGGTAGAGCCTGTCTGTGAACAACCTATATCAGGAAGTAAACACAAGGTACACTGCAGATGCTGTAGTTAGATCAAGACGTACAAAAATGCTGGAGGAATTCAGCAGGTTGGGCAGCATCCGTGGAAACGAGCAGTCAACGTTTCGGGCCGAGACCCTTCGTCAGGACTGAAGAGGGAGGGGGCAAGGGCCCAATAAAGAAGGTGGGGGGAGGGGGGAAAACCAATCAGAGGAAAAACCAAGGGGTGGGAGAGGGGAAGCAGGGAGGGGATAGGCAGGAGAGGTGAAGAAGGAATGTAAGGGGAAAGCACTATGGGTAGTAGAAGAAGGCAGAGTCATGAGAGGTGATAGGCAGCTGGAAGAGGAGACAGGGTGAAACTGGGATGTGGGAAGGGAGAGGGAGGGAATTACCGGAAGTTGGAGAATTCGATGTTCGTATCAAGGGGGTTGGAGACTACCCAGATGGTATATGAGATGTTGTTCCTCCAACCGAAGTTTGGCCTCATCATGGCAGTAGAGGGGGCCATGTATGGACATATCCAAATGGGAATGAGAGGCAGAGTTGAAGTGGGTGGCAACCGGGAGATCCTGTCTTTTGTGGCGGACGGAGCGTAGGTGCTCGACGAAGCGGTCCCCCAATCTGCGTTGGGTTTCGCTGATGCAGAGGAGGCCGCACCGGGAACACCGGATGCAACAGATTACCTCAACAGATTCACAAGTGAAGTGTTGCCTCACCTGGGACGACTGTTTGGGGCCCTGAATGGTGGTGAGAGAGGAGGTGTAGGGATAGGTGTAGCACTTACACTTGCAGGGCTAAGTGCCAGGTGGGAGATCTGTGGGGAGGGACGTGTGGACCAGGCAGTCGCGGAGGGAACGATCCCTGCGAAAAGCAGAGAGGGGTAGAGAGGGAAAGATGTGCTTAGTGGTGGGGTCCTGTTGAAGGTGGCGGAAGTTGCGGAGGATAATATGCTGGATCTGGAGGCTGGTGAGGTGATAGGTGAGGGCAAGGGGGACATGGTCCCTGTTGTGGTGACGGGAGGATGGGGTGAGGGCTGAAGTGCAGGAAATGGAGGAGATGCGGGTGAGGGCATCATTGATGATGGCAGAAGGGAAACCATGATTCTTAAAGAAAGAGGACATTTGGGATGTCCTGGAATGGAAAGCCTCATCCTTGGAGCAGATGCAGCGGAAACGGAGGAACTGGGAATAGGGAATAGAATTTTTGCATTGGGCAGGGTGGGAAGAGGTATAATCAAGGTAGATATGGGAGTCAGTGGGTTTATAGAAGATGTCAGTGGACAGTCTGTCTCCAGAGATGGAGACCAAGAGATCGAGAAAGGGGATAGAACTGTCCGAGATGGACCAAGTGAACTTGAGGGCTGGGTGAAAGTCAGAGGCAAAATCGATGAAATTGATGAGCTCAGCATGGGTGCAGGAAGCAGCACCAATGTAGTCGTCAATGTAGCGAAGGAAAAGTTGGGGAGCAGTACCAGTATAGATTTGGAGCATAGACTGTTCCACATAACCCATGAAGAGACAGGCATAGCTGGGGCCCATGCGAGTGCCCATAGCTACACCCTTGGTCTGAAGAAAGTGGGAAGAGCCAAAAGAGAAGTTAAGCGTGAGTACCAGTTCCACCAACCGGAGGAGTGTGTTGGTGTTGGGGAACTGGTGAGGTCTATTGTCCAGAAAGTAGCGGAGGGCTTTGAAGCCTTATGGATGGGGAATTGAAGTGTATAAGGATTGGACATACATAGTGAAAATAAAGCGGTCAGGACCGGGGGACTGGAGGTTATTGAAGAGGTGGAGGGCATGGCATGTATCCCAGATGTAGGTAGGGAGGGACTGAACTATGGGTGACAAAATGGAGTCGAGGTAGGCAGATACAAGTTTGGTGGGACAGGAGCAGGCCAAAACTATAGGCCTACCAGGACAGTCAGGCTTACGGATCTTGGGGAGGAGGTAAAAGCAAGCAGTGCGGGGTGTGGGAATTATGAGATTTTTGGCTGAGGATGGAAGGTCTCCGGAGTTGATAAGGGCAAACTTATGCTTGCAGGGATAAGTGCCAGGTGGGAGATCTGTGGGGAGGGGCGTGCAAACGGACCTCTACCTCACTGAGGCCAAACGGCCGCTCTCTGACACCTCCTCTTACTTACCCCTGGAACAGGGCCTGGTTGATGGAACTGGTACTCACATTTAATAACTTCTCTTTTGGCTCTTCCCACTTTCTCCAGACCAAGGGTGTAGCTATGGGTACTTGCATGGGCCCCAGCTATGCCTGCCTCTTCGTGGGTTATATGGAACAGTCTATGCTCCAAATCTATACTGGTACTGCTCCCCAACTTTTCCTTCACTACAACGACGACTACATTGGTTCTGCTTCCTGCACCCATGCTGAGCTCGTCAATTTCATCAACTTTGCCTCTAACTTCCACTCAGCCCTCAAGTTCACTTGGTCCATCTTGAACACTTCTGGTGCTCCTGATGTGGCCTCCTTTACATTGGCAAGACCCGACGCAGACTGGGGGACCGCTTCATCGAGCACCTACGCTCCGCCCGTCACAACAGACAGGATCTCCCGGTTGCCACCCACTTCAACTCTGCCTCTTATTCCCATTCAGATATGTCCATACATGGCCTCCTTTGGTTGGAGGAACAACACCTCATATACCTTCTGGGTAGTCTCCAGGACTTTGGTATGAACATCGAATTCTCCAACTTCCAGTAATTCCCTCCCTCTCCCTTCCCCATCTCACCTCTACTCTTCTAGCTGCCTATCACCTCTCATGACTCTGCCTTCTTCTACTACCCAGAGTGCTTTCCCCTTAGAGTCCTTCTTCACCTCTCCGGCCTATCCCCTCCCTGCTTCCCCTCCCCCACCCCTTGATCTTTCCTCTGATTGGTTTTCCACCCTCTCCCCACCTTCTTTATAGGGCCCTGCCCCCTCCTCCTTTAGTCCTGATGAAGGGTTTCGACCTGAAACATTGACTGCTTCTTTCAACAGATGTTGCCCAAGCTGCTGAGTTCATCCAGTCTTTTTGTACATCTATATCAGGAAGGTTGTTACAGAAACATATAGAACCTAAGTGCATACGGAATCAGAGAGCACTACAGCGCAGAATCAGGCCCTTCGGCCAATCTAGACTTTATATGCCCGCTTTTCTGCCTAGCCCCAACTACCTGGACTATTCCTCTCTCATCCATATACTTATCCAACTCCTCTTATCTAGAATGAGCTGCCAAGAGGAAGATGCAGAGGTGGGTATAACTACCATGTTTCGAAGCCATTTGGACCTTATGTGGATAGAAATTGTTTAAGGAGTATGGGTCAAATGCTGGCAAATGGGACAAGCTGGGATTGACACCTGGGTCAGGAAGGACAAAGATTCTGAGGTGAATCCAGCTGCTCCCATCTCTGTCAATCAAGACAGAAGAGGGGAAAATGGCTGTGAAGCAGGAGATCAGGCCTGATCTTGTCGAATGCAGCGAAGGCTTAAGGAGGAAATTTAAAAAAAATTTATTTAGCAATATAGAGTAGAGTAGGCCCCTAGGGCCCTTTGAGCCATTCTTCCCCAGCAATCCCCAACAAACCCAGTTTAACCCCAATTTAATCACGGGACAATTTAAAATGACTAATTAACCGAACTGGTTCATCTTTGGACCGTGGGAGGAATCTGGAGCTCCTGAGGAAAACCTATACATTCCACAGGAAGGGCATACAGAGATTCCTTATAGAACAGCGCAGGAATTGAACTCTGCACTCCGGAACGCCGCCAGCTGTAATATTGTTGTGCTGACAGCTATACTACTGTGGCATCCCGGGATGTCCCGCTTACATTTCAAATTAATGTACTGATTCAGTCAATCTATTAAATGCAAAGCAAATTTATCATCAAAGTACATATATGTCACCATATACTTACCTGAGATCTATTTTGTTTCAGGCATTCACAGAAATACAAAGAAACACAATTGACTCACTGAAGGACTGCACACAACAAAGACGGACTAACAACCAGTGTGAAAACCAGTCTCTTCTTCCTCAGAAAGCTGAAACAGGCCAAACTCCCACAAAAGCTGTTGCTTAACTTCTACAGAAGCACAATTGAAGCCATCCTGACCAACAGCGCCACAGTGTGGCATGCGAGCTGCACAGCTGCTGAGCGACAAGACCTGCATCGCGTGGTGAAGGCGGCCCAGCGAATTGTCAGGATGGAGCTCCCAGGACTGGACACCGTCTACTCCAGCAGACTCAGGAGGAAAGCAATCAGCATAACCAGAGACACCACACACCCCTGCCACTCCCTGTTTAACCCGCTGCCATCCAGCAAAAGATTCAGGACACTAAAAGCCAGAACAAATAGTCTGAGGAACAGCTTCGACCCCGGAGCTGTGGCCTCCATCACACCATTCCCACAGAACAATGACTGAAACTGTGAGCACACACAAGGACTTAAATACTAGCACTAAAGGCACTTTGTGCATTACTGCAATATTCTGGTGCTGCAGCAACTTATTTTCTGCTACTTATCTATTTAATACTGTTTTTTTATTACTGTCTTGTTTTTATCTACCGCTTTATTTAATTGCCTGAGAGGAAGCTAAACAGAGTTTCATTGTACCTATGTATAATGACAACAAAGATTATTCAATTCAATTCAAAAGACAACTAATTATGCAAATACAATAAATATAATGCATACTAATATATAACATAAATATAATGCATACATAATAGCTGTGTTCTTCGGTGGGGAGGGCTTTACCCATGATTAACTGGTCTGTATCCGCTACTTATCGTAGGCTTTTCTGTTCAAGGACATTGGTGTTTCCATACCAGGCTATAATTAAGTACCAAACTGGATATCAAGGAGCAGAGATACTACTTTCATTCAGTGTACAAACCCCCAGTAAAAATATAAAGTGAAATACGAGTACAAACCCCTTCTGATCTGTTAACCAGGCAAGTATCAATGTGTAGAGGCTTCTTATTATAAAAAAAATATTTCTCCTTGTTGTAGTAGAGAGGCTTGTGTGTTCCTGACTTCCCAAGAGTGATGCTGTCTGGAGTTTAGCTCCTCGTAGGGTCGTCCATGGCGGGAAGATCAAGAGGGAGATTGCAGACAAAGAGCAATCCCAACCGAGACCTCAATGGTGGAGTTGGCGCAAGATGACGTCACAAAGGCAGTGAAAGCGACATCTGGCATTCCAGTGCCCTGTACCCTGACCTGACCTGCCTGTACGTCGGCCTCCCCTCATTAAACAAAGTCATGCACAGGCGTTCTCGTTCCCCGTTATAAAAACGTGATCTGATTAGCAGCGGTCTCTCTAAGTTGGAAGTTGATCGTTTTCTTCATTGGAATCTACTCTCGTTCACGTTCGGGCTGACAGGCGGGATGTCTGGCAAAAAATGCATAATTTATGAAGTCAGCAGCCGAGAGTTAACCCCAGACGGGGTTTAACATTATTGGGTTCTCCGGGCTTCCAGCCAGGATCGTGCCATGGCCACTGTGTTGTTGAGGTCTTGGCAAACAGTGACTTCATCTTACAGAGATTATTAAACAGAGTTAAACAGAAATTAACACGGAAATTAAAGTATTGTATACATAGAAACATCATCATCCTCATGGTTCGGAACTGAAAGCCATTGTACGTTGTATCCAGTAGTACAGATAGCTCAGCCCAGGTCAGGGGTTCCAAACCTGAGGTCCACGGACCCCTTGCCTAATGGTTTGGTCTATGGTATAAAAAAGGCTGGGAACTCCTGGCCCAGAAGGAAACATATGATGATAACAACCAGAATACAAAGTTCAAAGTAAATTTATTATCAAAGTACATATATGTCACCACAAACAACCCTGAGATACATTGTCTTACAGGCATACCCAATAAATCTAATAACCATCAGATTCTTTCATTTAAGAATCAATGAAAGACCATACAACAAACTGTGCAAATACAAAAATAAATAAAGAAATAATAATAATAATAAATAAAAAAGCAATAAATATCCAGAACATGAAATGAAGAGTCCTTGAAAGTGAGGCCACAAAATGCTGACAGTTGCCCTGAATGGGATTTAATATTTCTGAGTTCCACAGGTTTCTCGCCAGGATTGTGAAATGATCACCATGTTTTGGAGGAGCTCACAGTGGCTTCATCTTACAGAGATTATTACACACAGGTAGTTGAACAGAAGAGTCACAATGCTGTCTGACAGTGCATGGCGATTATGCAGTCATTGTAATTGCAATGCTGTACATATTCACAGTGGGTCCATACGTTATCTTACAAATCATTCTATACTGCCTTTAGCAACCCAATTTTCTTTTCAAATCATAGAAACTAATGAGCATTAGATAAACCAGTCTCCCCCTCCACGGTCTCTGACTACAATGTTCACTTTGTCAATAAATCAAAGACCCACCTGCCCTGGACGTTCTCTCTTCTCTCCCCCTCCCATCGGGCAGAAGACACAGAAGTCTGAAAAATCATACCACCACGCTGAAGAACAGCTTCTATCCCACCGTTATCAGACTCTTGAATGATAAGATGGACTCCTGACTTCACAACCTATCTCTACCTTGTCATCTGCCCGAACTGCCTTTTCTCTGTAATGAACACTTTATGAGGTGGCATGGTGCTGTAACAGTTCAGGCAATGCTTTACAGCTGTAAGACTAGGGTTCAATTCCAAAGTCTGTAAGGAGCTTGTACGTTCTTGCCGTGACTGCTCCAGTCGCCTCCCACAATCCCATGATGTCTGGGTTAGGGTAAGTAGGTTGTAGGCATGCTATGTTGGCACCGGAAGCGTGGCCACTCTTGTGGGTCACTCCCAGCACATCCCCAATGCATTTCACCAGATGCAACACCCACAAATGCTGGAGGAACTCAGCATCTATGGAAATGAATGAACGGTCCATGTTTCGGGTGAGACCCTTCTTCAGGACCAGAAAGGAAGGGGGAAGACACCAGAATAAAAAGGTGGGGGGGAGGTGAAGGAGGATGCCAGGTGGGTGGGAAGGATAAAGGACTGGAGAGGAAGGAATCTAATAGAAGAGGAGAGTAAACCATAAGAGAAAGGGAAGATCCAGGAGGAAGTGATAGGTAAGAAGAGGCCAGTGTGGGATATCGAGGAAGAGGGGAAGGGGAGGGTAATTTTTTTACTGGAAGGAGAAATCAATATTCGCGTCATCAGGTTGGAGGCTACCCGATCACAAAATAAGGTGTTGCTCCCCCACCCCGAGGGAGGCCATGGACAAACATATCTGAAGAGGAATGGGAATCAAAAGTAAAATCTTTGGCCACCAGGAGGTTCTACTTTTGGCAGATGGAGCAGAAGTGCCCAATGGAACAATCCCCAATTTATGAATGGACTAACTAACATAGAGGAGACCTGCATCGGGAGCACCAGTCTCAATAGGCGACCCAAGCAGGTTCACAGGTGAAGTGTTGCCTCACCTGGAAAGACTGTTTCAGGCCCTGAATGGACAGGTGTAGCATTTTGTCTGTTTGCAGGGATAAGTGCCGGATTTCATTGTATGCTTCGATGTACATGTGACAAATAAAGCAAATCTTAAATATTTATTAGGCATTCTGTTATTGTTATACTTAGTACTGTCTCAATGGATTGCTATGATGTAATGATCTGTATAGGTGGCAAGATTTTCAGGGTACCGCAGTGTTAGGTTGTCTTTGTGGTTGGGACATATCTATCGCAAATACCTTCAGCCACCAATCTTCAGATCTGAATATGTACTGTAGATTAAATTTTAAATGCTGCTCTGGGTAATGGGTTCCTAGAGCTGTGAAAACAGCAGTTAATCGAAAAACCAGAAAATGTTGATTGACTTCATCTGGAGTGTGGGTGTGAAGAAGGAGGTGTGAAAGTTATATGTAATTCAAAGGAAGCACTGTAGATATATTGTAAATATAGATTTGTCCTTTGATCTTTAGCAGATCAAATGTCATGTAATATTGGGTTGAGCAGGCCTCTTCCTCTGAAATGGTTTCAATATGATGCCGACCGTGTCTCATTTTACATTGCTACTGTCTTTGTATTTCTTGTATTTATTTTTTATTGAGATACAGCGCAGAATAGGCCCTATCGACCCTTCAAGCTGCGTTGCCCAGGAATCCACAGATTTAACCCTAGTCTAATCACAGGACTATTTATAATGACCAATTAACCTACTAACCGGTACGTCTTTGGACTGTGGGAGGAAACTCATGCGGTCATGGGGAGAACGTACAGACAGCAGTGGGAATTGAACCCCCGGTCACTTGTACTGTAAAGCGTTGTGCTAACCACTGCACAACTGTGCCACCCCATTTGTCAAATAAAGACAACTCCGTATCTTCCTGCTTTGTCTCTCCAGTGACTTTACTCATGCGACAACTCTCAATACACAAAACAAGAATATAATGAATTACCAATTTACCAAATTCTTTCTTATCCAAGTGTGTGTGGCAATAATCTTCACTCTTCAGCATCTCACAACAGCATGCCTGATTGTGTCTGCAATGGAGCTGCAATTCATCAAGAAATAAGAGAAGGGTTTTGCAAAGGTAATATGATAATCACAGGAGACTTTAATCTGCATAGAGACTGAAGAAATCAAATAGGCAAAAAGATAGTGTGACCTTGTGTTATAGTAGGCTTTCCTAGAAAAATGTCCATATCACAATTCTCCAGAACACAAATCCTTCTCTTTCCCATTGAATTTTATGTTATAAGGGGAGATGCACTCTTACGGGAATCTTCTTACTCCCCAGGTTCAAATTCAAGTTTACTTTTATTCAGCCATGTACAAATATACCACCAAATGAAACAATGTTCCTCCGGACCAAAGTGCACAACACAATACATGTAGCTCACACAACGCATGAAGTAATTGCACCACAAATAAGTTAACAAATGTTGAAATATATTCGAGAAGACACAAGTTACGATGTGAACAGTATAACTTTGCTGGTATTTCATACATGATGTTGTTTGGAGGTGTTCAGTAGTTTCCCATTCTAATACTTCTTGTCCTGATGCGACGGTACCTGTGCCTGATGGTCGGGTGGGTGGGGGGGAGGCCAAAGAGATGGTGGGATGGATCCTCGACATTGCTAGGAACCCTGTACGCGCAGCGTTCCTCATAACTATCTCGGATAGGTGGAAAAGAGGCCCCAGTGATCCTCTTAGCAGTCCTTGCAATCCTTTGTAGGGACTTGCAGTCTGATGGTTTGCAATTCCTGCACCAGAACAGCAATGCTACCGTCTACAGGCAAGACAATTTCCAGTGCATTGTAGGCAGAAGAGAAAGGATTGTTGTCTTAATTAATTGGAAACAGATGTGATGTTGTTTGATAAGATTATTGTTGTTCAGGTACAAATAGAAGAGTTTTAAACACAAGGTACACTGCAGATGCTGTGGTCAAATCAAGATGTACAAAAGCTGGATGAACTCAGCAGGTCGGGCAGCATCTGTTGAAAGGAGCAGTCAACGTTTCGGGCCGAGTCCTGACGAAGGGTCTCGACCCGAAACGTCGACTGCTCCTTTCAACGGATGCTGCCTGACCTGCTGAGTTCATCCAGCCTTTTTGTACATCTTGAATAGAAGAGTTTTGCCTTGTCAGTTTCCAATACAAATACTTTAAGTGGCCTCTCGCTGTGAACTACGGCCCATGATTGTTGTCTTTGGTAAGCCTGTTCTTTACTCTATGCTCACTTTGTTTCTTGGCATATTTACTCACATACAGTCCAAAACTAAAAAAATTTATAGTATTTCCTCTGTTTTTGTTGCCAGCTGGTGGTGTAGTGGCATCAGCACTAGACTTCGAGGAGAATAGACATGGGTTCGAATCCAGCCTTGCATGCTTTTCTTTCATGCTGGCTTGAGCATCGAACTAGCAACTCAGCCTTGTAAAAAACAGATAAATGCCAAGGAAACAGCAAAGCTGCCAGCCACTGCTCCACAAGGTGCGTAAAGGAACAACAACAATATGTTTTGGTAGAGCAATGTGAACAACCTATGGACTCACCTTCAAGGACTCTGCAACTCAGATTCTCAGTATTTATTATTGGCGTGAGTTGTCCTCTTTTGCAATTTGGCTGCTTGTCAGTGTTTGTTATTTATAGTGTTTCATAAACTCCATTGCATCTCTGTTATTTGTGTAAATGGCCACAAGAAAATATGTGTATTGATAATAAATTTACTTTGAATGTCTGAACGTTGAATGCTGTAAGGTCACATTTCCATGACCCCAATGTAGGATCCCACTGGAATTTCTTCAGTCAAGTTCATTGTCTGCATTTGGTTTGGATCTTGAAGTTAAGCATCATGGAACAAGCCAAGGAACAAGCAATTTTAGACCATGTGTAATGAGGAATTGCCAATTGGTATTAATTCATAATAAAGTATTCTTGAAGAAAAAGCGACTTCAATATGCTTGAGCACTATCAGTTTGTGAATGGCACACTTAAACCAAAAAACACTATTAAAGGTTCAAAATTGTTTAATGTCATTTCCAGTACAAAAGTGTAAAGAAGAACAAAATAATTGTTACTTTGGGTCTGATGTAGCACAAAAAAACACATTAAGATAAAGAATACAGCAATAAAAAGCACAATAAATACATAGAGTAGTTCAGATACATAGATTGATTATATTTCCATAAAGTGATGCTAAGCACAGGTTAATAAATTTCATGATACATGCTGGTGATAATCAACCTGGTTCTGATTCTGAGTGCCTGTACATAAGGTGACTGACAGGAAATGATAAAGTCATGGTGGTTTGGAGTGTGGAGGGGTGGGTTAGTGGGTGGAGGTGTTGATCAGCCTTACTGCTTGGGGAAAGGAACTGTTTTTGAGCCTGGTGGTCCTGGCATAGATGCTACGTAGCCTCCTCCCTGATGAGAGTGGGACAAATGATTCATGAGCAGGGTGGGTGGGATCCTCTATGATGTTACTGGTCCTTTTCCAGCTGCTTTCTGTGTAAGTGTCCTTGATGGCAGGTAGGCTGGTGCCAGTGATGCATTGCGCAGTTCTGACTATCCAATGTTGAGCCTTCCTATCTACCGCAGAGCGGTTTCTGCACCATGCAGCGATGCAGCTTTTTAGGATGCTCTCTACTGTGCATCTGAACTGACTGACTTAAGGACGAACCCCTGGTTGTCTGAGGCAGGTTGAGGTAATTAGGTTAAAAGATTTGGCAGTAACGAAACAACAGCAACTACATATTAAAGGGACATTCCTGTTAGGAATAAAAACGACGATGTAAAAAAATTATCTATTTTTGACCGAGCAAGGAAGTTAAGATGTTGGATAAATTGGTAAAATTAAAATGGATAAGTTGGCTTATAATTGTCACATGTGCGGAGATACAGTGAAAAGCTTGTCTTGCATACTGTGTTCACACAGATCAGATCATTACACAGTGCATTGAGGTAGAACAAGGGAAACAATAACGGAGTGCAGAATTACAGAGAAAATGCAGTAACACACAATAACATGTAGGGTCACAGTGAGGCAGATTGTAAAGTTGAGAGTCTGTCTGATCATACGAGGGAACTGTTCAATAGTCTAATACCAGTGGGATGAAACTGTCCTTGAGCCTGGTGGTGCGTGCTTTTGGGCTTTTGTTATCTTCTGCTGGATGGGAGAGGGCAGAAGAGAGAATATCTGGGGTGGGTAAGGTATTCGATTATGCTGGCTATTTTACTCAGACGGCGAGAAGGCAGAGCATACAGAGTCCGTGGTGGGGCGGCTGGTTTTGGTGACGTGTTGAACTGTGTCCACAACTCTCTGCAGTTTCTTGCAGTCACAGCAATTGCTGTATCCAGCCATAATGCATCTGGGTAGAAAGCTTTCTATGGCACATTGGTGAAAAATGGTGAGAGTCAAAGAGGACATCTCTTCTGAAGAGGTAGAGCTTGCATGACTGTGGTATCAACATGATTGGACCAAGGCAGTTTATTGATGATGTTAATTTCTAATGTTGCTGACAGGAGTATCAGAAATAAGAAGTAGAAGTATTGCTAGTGAGGATAAAAATAAATAAATATGTAGAAAAGATTCTGAAAACCTCAGCAAGCCAGGCAGCAGATATAGAAAAGAGTAAACAGTTGACGTTTCAGGCCGAGACCCTTCATCAGGACTGGAAGAAGGGTCTTGACATGAAACGTTGACTGTTTACCTTTTCCCATCGATGCTGCCTGGCCTGCTGAGTTCCTCCAGCATTTTGTGTGTGTTGCTTTGGATTTCCAGTACCTGCAGATTTTCTTATGTTTTTGGTAACTTCAACAAGTATTTGAAAAGTACATAGAGGAAGATTGGAAGTTAACACAGGACTCTTTGCATTGGACACATTACAATGCAGAATAAGGGAATAATTGAGTTATGAGAAAATCATCTATGTTTCATCTTTACAGCAATATTAATATCTTTAGTAGGAAATAGTAGGGTATACATCTATACAAAGCTTGAAGTAATTAACATCACTCAAGATGAATTGCTGGATAAATTAATTGGTGCAAACCTCTTAAAGCTCCAGCAATTTCAGACATGCAGAGATAATGGGGACAATATTAATGAACTTCCAACATCCCTTGGGTTCATCTGAGACCCTAGAGGAGTGGAAAGTGGTAAATTTAACATCGTTATTTGGGAGTGAGATAAAGGAGGAGCTACACTCTGATATCAGCTTCAGGGAAAATGTTGTAAATTTAAGAAAATGGTAAAAGAGTGCTTAGAGAATCATAATATGATTAGATAGAATTAGCGTGATTGTGTGAAAAGGATATAATGTCTTGTAGAGCTAATAGAATTTTTTGAGGAGGAAGATAAAGGTGAACCAGTGGATGTCGTACATTGGGATATTAAGATGCAACAAAGATTCAAAGTACAGTTATTATCGAAGTGTGTATACAGAATATAACTCTGAGATCCGTCCTCATGACAAAACAAAGAAACACTATGGAACCTGCAGAAATAAAGAACAAATTGCATAAATGGCGAAAAGCGAGTGAACAACACATAGAATATCAAAGATCAAACCAGGAGTCCAGTTTGTATTCAGTTTAGTTCAGTCAGTGCTGTGATGCTAGCCAGTGCAGTCCATAGGGCATGACAGTTTTTCAAAGTTCAAAGTCAAAGTAAATTTGTTATCATTGTACACATATTTTACCATGTACTACCCTGAGACTCATTTTTGTGAAGGCATTTACAGGAAAGTAAAGAGATACGGTAGAATTTTAAGAAATAAAACTTAAATAGAAACAAAGACGAACAACCAAGGTGCAAAAAGAAGACAGATTGAGCAAATGAGAAAGTAAATAACACTGAGAACATGAGTTGTAAAGTCCTTGACAGTGAATTAGTTCAGAGTTGTGGTGAGTGAAGTTATTCATGCCAGTTCAAGAGCCCGGTGGTTGTAAGGTAATGTGTCTGGAATATCTTAAGTATTCATCTGGGTTTTAATAAAATATCAGCAGCACTTGAACTTTGATATTTTTATAAATAATAACATTAAGAAAATATTCTGAATAACTCGGTGTGTCTTATTTTATCATTGCAATATTGTGTATGAGCCACTGGCTGACCCTGGCTTCCCATGCAGACGTGTGTAAATCGGTGATGTGTCTGGGTAACTCAGCAGGAGGAATCCCCAATCAGTCAAAGTCAAAGTCAATTATCAAAGTGTATCGTATGTTCCCATATACTACTAACTTGAGATTCATTTTCTTGCAGGCATTGATAGGAAAATAAAGAAATACTAGAGAAATTAAGAAAAAAATACCTAAACAAAGACTGACAATAATGTGCAAAAGATGAGAAATTGTGCAAATACAAAAAAGAATAGCAAGAACACGAGTTGTAAATAGTTCTTAAAAGCGAGTCTGTTGGTTGTGGAATCAGTTCAGAGTGGTGGCGAATGAAGTTATCTGGGCTGAATCAGGAGCCTGATGGTTGTGATGGGAAACAGGCCATTTGGCCCATCAAATGCATACTGACGATCAACCACATATTTTTGAAACCAGCATAGCTTCAATTAGATTCTTCCCACATTCCTATCAGCTCTCCCCAGTCACTGACCTGCTAGGGGTAACTAAACTACACACCTGCAAGTCTTTGGGATGTGGGAGGATGCTGGAGCACCCTTGAAACTCTCAGCAGTCACAGGGTGAACGTACGGACCCCCACATGTTCCACAGACTTCACACCTTCAGCGCACAAGGTCAGTATCAATCTCAAGTGTCTGGAGCAGTGAGGTACTGGCTCGACCAGCTGTGTCACTGAACCACAACACATGTCCAAGCTGAGTGTAAGAACTTCAGTCAACCTCCCTCTTCATCTCATAGTCTGAGATACAGAACAACCTAACTCATCAATGCTGACCAATTTAGCAATCAGAGTTCATCCGCTTTGCCAGCACTTGGCTTATATCACACTGAACCTTTCCTATCTACGTGGCTATCCAAGCAGCTTTCAAATATTGTAATCAACCAAATATTGGAAGCCTAGATAAAGGGGACATGGAGAGGGGGTTTCTTCTAGTGGGAATGTCCAGGACCAGAAGGCACAGCCTCAGAATAGAAAGACATCCTTTAGAATAGAGATGAGGAGGAATTTATTTATCCAGAGGATAGTGAATCTGTGGAATTCATTGCCACAGATGGTTGTGGAGGCCAAGTCACTGAGTATGTTTAAAGCGGAGGTTGATAAGTTCTTGATTATTCGAAGATTATGGGGGAAAAGCAGAAGAATGAGGTTAAGAGGGAAATAAATCAGACGTAATGGAATGGTGGAGCAGACTCAATGGGCCGAATGGACTAATTCTGGAGTGAGCTGTCAGAGGAAGTGGTAGAGGTCGATAAAATTGCCATAAGACCTTAAGACACAGGAGCAGAATTAGAGTCTGTTCTGCCATTCCCACCTGTGTGGCAAAAGTCCTCTTTAAATCCTTCTCCTCTCACCTTAAATCTGATTTAGGTTCTCCTACCCTGGGGAAAACACTATACATCTTACCTCTGTCCTTCATAGTTTTATTCTAAGGAGAAACCTTGTGTGGGAACAATAAAAACTATCACCCTTTACAATGAAAAAGGAATTAAGTGACTTGCTATTTTAAATTGAGGACACACTCTGAAACAGAAGGTTTATTGGTGACATTGGATACCCGTTGGACATCAGGTGGTTGTGAGTCTGGCCTTAAATTTGAGCCTAATTAGTCACTGGGGAAATAATCCGCTCTGAACCTATTGGCTTGTTTTAAACAACTGTGCCAAGTTATTGCTGGCACTGACTCCGATGCCATTATCTGATTATTCATGGCTAACTCGGAAAACATGCATTCTGCATGGGTTTGCTCAGGAAGGAAGGATGCTGTCGCCCAATAGAAGTTGGCGCCAATGTTGATGTGTGAACATCAAGTGGTTTGACAAAGAACACAACAGATGGCGATCCTTACACTGCTAAATAAACAGGAACTTCAAACAGTTGGCAAAAAACAAACTGATGAGCGTTTTGTCAAGGTGATAGTCACAGGGTTGCTTGCTACACTGGATGCTGTCAATCTTTCTCCTAGGCAGACTCACAAGGTTCAAGTTTGACTGCTTTCACCTCCATTGAACATAGAACATGGCCTCTTAACACTTCTCACCTGACTATCACCTCCTCCTGGGTCTAGGCCTCCTATTTCTCCTATGGTCCTCTCTCCTCTCCTATTACACTGTACGCTCCAGCCCTTTATCTTTTCTACCCACCTGACTTCAGCTATCACCTTCTAGATATCCTCCATCCACTCTCCCTACCTTTTTATTCTGGTATCTTCCCCCTTTCCTTTCCAGTTGTGATGAAGGGTCTCGGCCTGAAACATTAACTGTTCATTCATTTCCGTAGATGCTGCCTGAACTGCTGAGTTCCACCAGCATTTTGTGTGTGGTACATAGAACATGTTGTAGTATTTAATAATTCAGTAATATTTGTGTAATATTGTAAATATATTGCTTGATTAATCATTCTTTGTTGCTTATATAATGCATTGTGGGTTATCTGCAAATGTACATAAATGGCATCACGTGATACGTGCACACCTTGATTAAAGTAAAAAAGGAGACTAAGACATGTTTTCCATTCTTGCTTTAAATTAATTTATT
Source organism: Hypanus sabinus (assembly GCF_030144855.1). NCBI lineage: Eukaryota > Metazoa > Chordata > Chondrichthyes > Myliobatiformes > Dasyatidae > Hypanus > Hypanus sabinus. The sequence continues at coordinate 8,825,341 of NC_082714.1, forward strand.
TTGGAGTTACAGAGCATAGACCAGTACAACACAGGAACGGCCCTTTTGCCCACTATGTTGTGCTGAACTAAATAAGTTAGTGACCAAGTGACCAACTAAACTAATCTCTTCTACCTACGTATATCCTTCCGTTTTCCTCACATTCACATGCCTATCTAAATGTCTCTTTCTCTAATGTATCTGCCTCTCCCACCACTCCAGGCAGTACATTTCAGGCTGCCACCACTCTCTGTGTAAAAAACTTACCCCTCACATCTCTTTTGAAATTACCCCCCACGGTATTAGACATTTCAACCCTGGGAAAAAGATGCTGCCTGTCTACACTATCTATGCTTCTCATAATCTTATAAGCCTCTATCAGATCTCCTCTCAGCCTTGGCCACTCCAGAGGAAATATGAGCTCTTTCAAGGTGGGTACCTGTTTTAAGAACTAAGCAAGGTTTTTGTCCAGTGATGGGTCCAGAGCAATGGGAGACCAGGTTCTGCGGAAAGTGATCAATTTTTTACTTGTAACCTACCCACAGATGGACACAGACTCATGCAGTTTTTGATAAGTTGGTTTATTATTGTCACACGTTAAGTAACATTACAATACGGACATTTTTCTAAGAATTCATGCCCTCTAGAATGCAATGACAATGTATTTTTGTCAATTTGATTTACTCTGTTTCTATGCATATTAAAATCTCCCATGATTATCATAATAACTCTGCAACAATCCTCTTATTTCTTGATTAATTCTGGCTTCTTTGCAGACCAGTCAGGAGTGCAGTTATAAACCAAAGAACTGTGGTGAACTACATGTACCTGTCTGGACACGCCCCTCTGCTGACTGCTCCTGTGGCTCCTCCCACAGACCCCTGTATAAAGGCGATTGGGGCACTGCTCCTTCCTCAGTCTCCGAGATGTCATGCTCCCTTTTTGCTGTTAATAAAAGCCTATCATTCACTTCCAGTCTCCAAGAGTTATTGATGGTGCATCAAGAGTTTCTCTCTATGCCCATGAACGCGTGGTTACAGATATATATAGCGCAAATCCCATCTATAAACGTGCCGATGATGCCATGGTTGGCAGAATCTCAGATAGTGACAAAAGGGCGTACAGGAGCAAGGTATACCAGTTAGCTGAGAGGTAACCTTCCAACAACCTGGCACTCAATGTCAACAAGACCAAAGAGCTGATTGTGGACTTCAGAAAGGGTAAGGTGAGGGAACACACACCAATCCTCAGAGAGGGATCAGAAGTGGAGCGAGTGAGCAATTTCAAGTTCCTGGTTGTCAATATCTCTGAGGATCTGACCTGGTCACAACATATCAATGCAGTTATAAAGAAGGCAAGACAGGGGCTATATTTCACTAGGAGTTTGAAGAGAGTTGGTTTGTCACCTAAAACACTTGAAAACTTCTACAGATGTACTGTGGCGAGCATTCTGATTGGCTGCATCACTGTCCGGTATGGGGAGGGGTATATTGCACAAGACTGAAGAAGGTTGCAGAATGTTGTAAAATTAGTCAGCTCTGCTGTGGGTACTAGCCTCCCTAGTACCTAAGACATCTTCAAGGTGGGGTTTCCCTGGAAGGCAGCATCCATCATTAAGGACCACCACCCACCCATGACATGCCCTCTTCTCATTGCTACTGTCAGGGAGGAGGTACAGAAGCCTGAAGACACACATTCACTGATTCAGTAACAGTGTCTTCCCCTCTGTTGTCCGAATTCTAAATGGACATTGAACACATGAACAATACCTCACAACTTTTTTTATTTATTTTAGTTTTTTCACTGCTTATTTTAACTTAACTATTTAATATACATATATAATTACTTAAATTCATTTTTCCCTATATTTATTATGTATTGCATTGTACTGCTGCTGCAAAGTTAACAAATTTCATGATAAACACGAGGAAATCTGCAGATGCTGGATGACATGTGATGATGGTATTAAACGTGATTCCGATTCTGCTGGTTTCCCAAATCCCCACGCAGTTAATATATGGCGAGCTCTCGCTGGGCAAGAGGAAGAGGTTCACAGACTGTGTGAAAGCTAACATTGTACATGTTGGGCTTGCACCAAAATGGCTGGAGCAGGGAGCGCAAACGCAGAGTGGCTGACAAGCCTTGGTTGGGACCGCTCACAACAATCTGGAGAGTTATTGAGCAGTACTAATCACTGCATGACAAAGAAGGAAAGCAGCTTGGACTCAGATACCTGCTACAAACACACAAAACAGAACTGCATCAATCTACCAGTTATTGTCAGTCATGACGGACAACCAGTCATATGATATAGAACATAGACCGTAGAACAGAACAGTATAGTACATGGCCCTTTGGCCTACAATGTTGTGCAGAACTTTTAAGCTACTCTAAGACCAATCTAACCCTTCCCTCCCACACACCCCTTCATTTTACTACCATACACATGCTTACTAAGAGTTTTTCAAGCCTCCCTAATCTAACTGCTTCTAACAGCACACCTGGCAGGCTGCTTCATGCACCCACAACTTTCTGTGTAAAGAACTGACTTCTGACATATCCCCTGTACTTGCCTCCAACCACCTTAAAATTATGCTCTCCCATATCAGCATTTCTGTCCTGAAAAAAAGTGTTGGCTGTTCACTCCTTCTTTGCCCCTTATCATCTTGTATGCCTTTATCAAGTCACCTCCCACCCTCCTCTGCTCCAAAGAGAAAAGCCCTGGCTCCCTCAACCTATGACATGCTCTTTGATCCAGGCAATATCCTGGTAAATCTCCTCTGCACCCTCTCGAAAGCTTCCACATCCTTCCTATAATGAGCTGACTAGAACTGAACACAATACTCCAAGTATGGTCTAACCAAGTTTTATAGAGCTGCAACATTACCTAGAGGCTCCTGAACTCAGTTCCCCCTGATTAATGAAGGCCAACACACCATACACCTTCTTAACACCACTATCATCTTCCGTGGCAACTTTAAGAGATCTATGGAAGTGGATCCAAGATTCTTCTGCCAGGGATCTCTTTATGAATGTCTCTAAAAATGATCATCAAAAGAATGTTTTAACTAGAAAGTCATGCCCTTGATATTCAAAACTAATGAACTTCAAAGTTCAAAGTAAATTTATTATTGAAGTATGTGCATGTCACCATATGCTACCCTAAGATTCATTTTCTTGCAGACATTCACAGTAGAAGAAAGAAATACAATAGAATCAATGAAAAACAACACACAAAGACCGGTAACTAACTAATGTGCAAAAGAAGACAAACTGTTCAAATACAAAATAAATAAATAATACAGAGAACATGAGTTCTAGAGTCCTTGAAAGTGAGTCTGTAGTTTATGGAATCAGTTCAATGTTGAGATGAGTGATGTTATCCACGCTGGTTCAGGAGTCACCTGGTTGAAGGGTAATAACTGTTCCTGAATCTGATGAAGAGGGACCTAAGGCTCATGTACGTCATTCCCCATGGTAACAACGAGAAGAGAGCATGGCCTGGATGGTGGAGATCATTGATTTCAACACATTGAAATAAAAATTGCAAAGAAATTGCTTATAGTGATCTAGACAGACGCCAATGATCACAGGTCAAAAAGTTTGAGAAGTTTCCCTGTTCACACAGTTGATGTGCTTCACCTATTAGAACACAATGTACCAGTTCCCCTGCTGTGGGTATTCACAGTTTCTCTCCAAATCCGACAGCTCATCAGGCAGAGAACTGTTCCTTTGAAAGACAGAACACTGAACAACAATGCTGAATCCTTTCCTCGATTATTAACACCGTATTGTTCAGCAGTTGACAACTCCATTATTTTTACAATCTCTATTATTGTAATTAATTATCATAGCTAATCCTTCCCTCTTCTGGTTCTTCCTCGCTCTCCATTCCCTGCTTCATTTGCCACATCACTGGTGATTCTGTTTTCATCCATTATGTAGTCAAGCTCTGGAATTCGATCCTCGATCCTCTCTGCCCCTCACTTCACTTTCATCAGGCACTGTATGTGTGTGCGTGTGCGTGTGTGTGTGTGTGTGTGTGTGTGTGTGTGTGTGTGTGTGTGTGTGTGTGTGTGTGTGTGTGTGTGTGTGTGTGCGCGCGCGTGTGCGCATGCATGCACGGGTGCCTGCCGCTGTCCTGTCAGGAATTCATATCTTCTGCCCGTGACCATGTGTGCTTCCTTCAGGTGCTCTGGTTCCCTCCTGAATCTTGTCTGTGTTAGTAAGGTGTTGTCTAAACTAATTAAACTAATAATTGAAAGACAAACTAAGCTGATCCTTTCAGCCTAACGATTGTTGTGCTTGATATTGTGGGCTAGTGTGGAGCACACCAGTACACCGTCATGCAGGATACTCAGCTGAACGTTATTGATAACACTGCTTGTACGGTATATAACTAACTGAATGGCATAGGAATTAACTATTAACTACCATAACAATGGACCTTCTCTTTCCTCTCCTTTCCCATCAGGCGGAAGATTCCAAAACCTGAAAGCATGGGTACCACCAGAATCAAGGACACTGTTATAAGACCATTAAACGGTCCTCTAGGTGGATTCCTGACCTCACGATCTACCTCATTGTGTCTTTACACCTTTCTGTCTGCCTGCACTGCACTTACTCTGTAACAGCGACATTTTATGAGAGAATTTAGAGAGCTAGGCAGAAAGCAGAGAAGCAAGACCTCCTGGGTAGTAATTTCTGGATTGCTGCCTGTGCCACGTGCCAGTGAGGGTAGAAAAAGGATGTAGAAACAGATAATTGCGTGGCTGAGAATTTGGTGCAGGGAGCGGAGCTTCAGGTTCTTGGATAACTGGGATCTCTTCTGGGGGAGGAATGACCTGTTCAAAAGGGACAAATTGCACCTGAACCCAAGGGGGAGCAATACTCTCGCAGGCAGGTTTGTTAGAGTTATTTGGGGGGATGGGATGGGGTGGGAGGATTTAAACTAATTTGGCAGGAGGATGGGAACTCGAATGAAGGGATTCAGGATAGGACAGATGGTTAATAAAGCATAGCTAGCGTGCAGTCAGACTGCCAGGAAGGGCAGGCAGATGACAGGACAAAATTGCAGCCAGCAGGGTGAGTATCAGTGCATTAGGGATGCAGCATCAAAAAGGATAGCAAATACAGCACTTAAAGTGTTAATCTGAATGCGTGGAGTATAAGAAATAAGGTGGATGATCTTGTTGCACTATAACAGATTGTCAGGTATGATGTGTGGCCATCACTGAATCGTGACTGAAGGATGGGGTTGTAATTGGGAGTTGAATGTCCAAGGTTACGCGTCGTATTGGAGGGATAGGAAGGTAGGCAGAGGGGGTGGCATGGCTCGGCTGGTAAAGACTGACATCAAATCAGTAGAAAGATGTGACATAGGATCGGAAAATGATGAATCCTTGTAGGTTGAGTTAAGAATCTGCAAGGGTAAAAGGACTCTGATGGCACAGGCCTCCCAACAGTAGCCGGGGAGTGGGTCAAAGGAAGGGCGAAAAGGGATCAGAATCAATGAGGCAAATAGCCTCATTCTGCTCCTATGGTTTATGGTCTTGTGGTCCAAGCAGTTGTGGCACCTTGCCCAAGGTTGACCTGCAGACTAGCAGAGGGATGGAATGACTTACACCTCCTCTGGTTGAGATGTATCTCCACCCTGCTTCCAGTACCTCAATCCAAGTGGCGTTAGTAAAGCTATTCACCAATGTCCACATCTCTCAATTCTCTGAATATTCAATTGTCCAAGAGCTTCTTAAATGCCTTCATTAGAGCTGCCTCCATTACCATTCCTGACAGCATATCCAGGCACCTACCTCTCTCCAGATAGAAAACTTGCTCTGCACATCTCCTGCGAACTTATCCGCTCTCACTTTAAATACACACCCTCTAGTATGAGACATTTCAACCCTGGGAAAAAGATACTTTCTGTCTATGTTATCTATATGGGTGGCAGGGTCCCAGACCTGTCTTTCTTCCCCACTGAAAAACATTCACTGTTTTTCTCTCTCTGATGTGCTAAGTATTTCCAGCATTTATTTATTTATTTGTTTGTTTGTTTACAGTACTGTGTAAATGTCGTAGGCACATCTAAAAAGGTCTTTAAATCAAAGATGCTTTCAAAAATAATGAAATGAAGAGTTTCTAAGTATCAAAAAAATTACTATAAAGAGCAGTAAAAAACTAAATCAAAACAATATTTGGTGTGACCACCCTTTGCCTTTAAATCTGCATCAACTTTCTTCAGTAGTCTGTCGTGCAGTTCATCAGAAAAATCGGCTGGTAGGTTGTTCCAAGTTCTTGGAGAATTTGCCACAGTTCTTCAGCAGACTTTGGCTGTCTGGCTTGCTTCTGTCTCTCCAGGTGATCCCAGACAGTCTCGGTGTTGTTGAGATCGGGGTTCTGTAGAGGCCACACCATCAGAAACCATGTCAAAAATCTAAGGTGCCTAAGATTTTTGCACAGTACTGTATTTACCTATCTCTCTGTTTGTTTGTTTGTTTATTTATGTATTTATTTATTTGGAGTTACAGCACAGTAACAGGCCCTACTTATCCAATGAGCCCGTGCCAGCCAATCACACCCATGAGACCAATCGATCTACTAGCCTGTACGTCCTTGGAATGTGGGAGGAAGCAGGAGCGCTTGGAGGAAACCCAAATGGCCAAGGGGAGATCGTACAAGCTCTTTACGGAGAATGGCAGGAATTGAACCTGGAATGCTGGTGCTGTAGTGCTGTAGTAGTGTTACACTAAGCGCCATGTGTTTATGTCATTATGTCTGCCATTATGTGACTTGGAGACTTTGCCCTGACCTCAGGCCCCAAGCAGGGGAGAGACGACCTGTATTTGAAAAGTCATTCTGAAGCTAACAGAAGTTTCCCTTTTTCCTAAAAGGATGACTGTGTGATGATGCAGAAACTGAATGGATTAAATTTACAGTTTAAAATTAAATTCATGGCCACTGCTTTATGAATAATGGATTGCATTGAATGATTTCCATTTTTTTCATGCTCATCTGGGTAAGAAATGTATGAAATTGGAAGGCAGTGGCTCTAATACGCCACACTATGCTCTCTCTTTTCATCCCTTAAATGAGTCTTTAAATTAATACCAGTCCTGAGAGGGCCGATCTTTGGCCACTGGAGTGTTGCAGCCCAGACAGAGGCCGTTCACAGCATAGTGTGCTCAGGGCCTAGATATCCCCCTCTCTCTGTCTCCTCGAAGGCCTTGTCTCTTTTTGTGCTTTTGTTCAACTCCCATTTGAACGTTCCAATTGAATAGACACTGCTTCGATTAGAAAGCACTTCTTCGTCACAATAGGTTGAGCGAGTTAGGACTTTTCCCTTTGGAGTGAAGGAGGATGAGAGGTGACTTGAAAGAGGTGTACAAGATGATAAGAGGCAAAGTTCGAGTGGACAACCAGAGATTTCTTCACAGGGCTACACAAGGGGGCGTAACTTTGAAGTGTTTGGAGGAAGGTGTTATGTTTTTTGTATAAAATGGTGGGTGTGAGGGATGCACTCCCAGGGGTGGTGGTAGAGGCAGATATATTAGGGACATTAAGAAGCTCTTAGATGGGCACATGGATGATAGAAAAATGGAGGGTGTGTGGGAGGGAAGGGTTAGATCATCGTGGAGCCAAGGGTTTGCATCAAGCTGTAGTATTCTATGTTCTATATTCCGTGAATTGGCCTCTGTTCCCTTTTCAGTCGATGCGATCTGATCACGGCCACATTGCCATCTGGTGGTGTCGTGACATCCGCACTGGACTTCGACATGTTGTTCTTTCAGAGGTGCTCTTCTGCACATCACTGTTGTAATGGGCAGTAATTTGAGATACTGTCGCCTTACTGTCTGCTTGAACCAGTCTGACCTCTCTCATTAACGAGACACTTTTGCCCACAGAACCACCGCTTGCTGAATTATTTTGTTGTTGGTTTTCACATCATTCTCTGTAAACTCAAGATTGTTGTGGTAAGATCCCAAGAAATCAGCAATTTCTGAGATACTCAAGCCACTCTGTCTGGCACCAGCAATCATTCCACGGTCAAAGTCTCTTGGATCACATTTCTTCCCCATTCTGGTGTTTGGTCTCAGCAACAGCTAAACACCTTGACCATGTCTGCATGCTTTAATGCATTGAGTTGCTGTCATGTGATTGGCTGATCAGCTATTTGCATTAATGGCCAGGTGTACCTAATAAACTGGCCTCTGAGTGTGGTTCAGAGAACACAGGTTAGTACAGTGTAGGAAAATGGCCATTCAGTCCACTGTGACTGTTCTGCCCTTGACCCATATCCGGTTCTTCATGAGTGGTGGGTTCTTGTTCCCTGACTCGCCGTGTGGCCTGGCATTTCAGTATTTCCACATGTATGACTTTGGGCTGTGGCCCTGTAGACAATCCAGTTCCTCGTCAATGTCACCCAGTGAAACATTGCAGTGTACACCGTTGTCAGACGAAGGCTCCTGCACTTGAGTGATCCTCTCCCTCTCTTTTGATGGCGGGTAAGAGCCTGTTTGTCCTCAAGTCAGGGGACGTGGAGAAGTGACACAGCAGAATGTAACCTCGAAACAGTGGGCTGCTGGCCTCCTAATCTTTAAACTCCCCTATCCCCCCCCCCCCACACTCGCCTCACCTTTCAGCTATGTCTTTTGTTGACGTTCGACATTTCCACCCTGGGGGAAAGATTCTGACTACCTACACCTCTCATCATTTTCTGTCCTTCTATCAGCTCCAAAAGGAAACAACTGATCCTTGTCCAACCTCTCCTTATCGCTCAGCATCCTCGTGAATCTCTTCTGCGCCCTCACTTCACGAAGACTGAGAGGAGATTTGATTGAGGTATGCGTAATATTAGTCAGGGTAAATGCAAGCTTTGAGGTTGAGGTTGGGTGGGACTACAACTGGAGGTCATGGGTTAAAGGCGAAAGGTGAAAAGTTTAAGGGGAACAGGAGGGGAAACTCCTTCACTCAGAGGGTCGTGAGAATGTGAGATGAGCTGCCAGTGGAGGTGGTGCATGTGAGTTCGATTTCAATGTTCCGTTGTCAGAGTTAAGCTTTTCACACAGAGAGTGGTGGGTGTGTGGAGTGCACTGCCAACGAAGGTGGTAGAGGCGGATACAATCGGGTCTTTTAAGAAATGCTTAGATAGGTATGTGGAACTTAAAAAAATAGAGGGCTATGAGGTAGGGAAATTCTAGGCAGCTTCTAGAGTAGGTTACATGGTCAGCACATCATTGTGGGCCGAAGGGCCTGTAACTTGCTGTACTTTTCTATGACTCTATGACATCCTTTCTGTATCAGGGCAACCAGAGCTTTGAAGATTAGCTTTATTTGTCACACGTGCTTTGAAACATTGAAATATAAATGAACACCACAGTCCGAGGGTGAGCTGGGGGCAGCCTGTATGTATCACCATGCTTCCGGCACCAGCATCGTATGCCTACAACTTACTGACCCTAACCCAAACGTCTTGGGAGTAATCCTGTACGGAATGTACCGGCCGTGGCGGGAATTGAACCCCGATCTTCGGAATGCTGGTGCTGTAAAGCGTTACGCTAGCTTCTGCTGGGACAAGATAGACTGGTTCTGCTGAAGAGCCTGTATTGTGTTCCATGGCTCCACGACTCTAAGACTAATTCACTGTACTTGGGATGAGGGAGTATTCCGAAAGAAAATGGTAGTGTAGCAGTCAGTGCAATGCTTTACAGTATAGATGACCCAGGTTCAGTATCCGCCACTCCTCACGTATATTCACCCCGTGACGTGTGGATTTCCTCCAGATGCTCCAGTTTCCTCCCACAGACCAAAGACGTACTGGCTGGTCGGTTAATTGGTCATTGTAAATTGTCCTGTGATTAGGCTGGGAATAAATCGGGGGATTGCTGGCCGAGTGGCATAAAGGGCCAGAAGAGGCTATTCTGTGTTGTAGCTCAATAAAGTTAAAAAATAAAACCAAACGGGATTATAAGAGTACAGCTGGTCAGGATCAAACCCTGCTGGGCAGCAGTGAGACAGCAGTACTAACCGCTGTACTGCCAAATTTCCTGCCTCCTCCTAGTTGAAAAAAAAGCAAAGTCATACTGGCTGCTTTTTAATTCTCCTCATTCTCGGTATCAACAATCTCCCCGGCACTGTGCCAACAGTGACTTTAATTTGTGATGTCTTTTCATTACCGACTTAATGATATCTCCTGTTCTGCTCCCACCGTCTCAAGTAGGCCTCAGGCCTTGTTCTACAGAACATTCAGATATCAAGCTCCATCACCTCCCATCGCAAAGCAGCGATGCGCAGCTCTCCAATAGGAACCTCGGAGTGATCATTAAAAAAATCAATTAGCGGGATAAAACCTGCTATATCCTCAAAGCATGAAAGGAAATGTATTTATTTATTCTGCCCTCCTTACATGCACAATATTTATACTAAATTGAAACAAAATTTGGCTCTGGGCTGAGCAAAACTTCAAATTGTTCTGCAGAGATTTCATTTGTTAGCGTAAAGTCTGATATTCTTATAGTAATTGCTAAAATTCCATCTTCCCCAGAACATACTGGTACAATTCTACACTGCCATCATAGAGAGCATCTTCACATTAGCCATTATTATCTAGAGACACAGTGTGGAATAGGTCCTTCTGGTCTGACGAGCTGCACCACCCAGTAACCTACCTATTTAACCCTAGATTAATCACAGGACAGTTTACAATTAATCTACTAACCGGTACATCCACTTTGGTGCAGCAAGCTCTCGTAATGTATAACAACTGCAGTGAACTGTCAGGTAAGGTCACTGGATACAGTCTACCACCACTGCAGGACCTGTGTGTGTCTGGGACAAAGAAGTGGGCCGCAAAATCATTGCGAACATTACCCACCCTGCAAACTGCTTTCTTCAAAAGCTCCCTTCTGGAAACTGCTATGGGCTATTAAAACTGAGAAATTTCTTCCCCCAGGCAATTAATCTGATCAACCATTCTGGGTAGCCCTGTCCCCAGCCCCCTTTATCATAGAAATCCTACAGCACAATACAGGCTCTTTGGCCCACAAATCTGCACTGAACATGTCCTTACCTTAGAAATGACATAGGATTACCCATAGCCCTCTATTTTTCTAAGCGCCATGTACCTGTCCAGGAGTCTCTTAAAAGACCCTATCGTATCCACCTCCACCTCCACCGCCGGCAGCCCATTCCATGCACTCACCACGCTCTGTGTAAAAAAAAACTAACCCCTGACATCTCCTCTGTACCTACTTCCAAGCACCTTAAACCTATGCCCTCTCGTGCTAGCCATTTCAGCCCTGGAAAAGAGCCTCTGACTATCCACACAATCAATACTTCTCATCATCTTATACACCTCTATCAGGTCACCTCTCATCCTCTGTCGCTCCAAGGAGAAAAGGCTGAGTTCACTCAACCTATTCTTATAAGGGCACGCTCCCTAATCCAGGCAACATACTTGTAAATCCCCTCTGCACCCTTTCTATGGTTTCCATGTCCTTCCTGTACTGAGGAGACCAGAATTGAGCGCAGTACTCCAAGTGGGGTCTGACCAGGGTCTTATATAGCTGTAACATTACCTCTCGGCTCTTAAACTCAATCCCACGATTGATGAAGACCAATGCACTGTATGCCTTCCTAACCACAGAGTCAACCTGTGCAGCTGCTTTGAGTGTCGTATGGACTCGGACCCCAAGATCCCTCTGATCCTCCACACTGCCAAGAGCCTTACCATTAATGCTATATTCTGCCATTATATTTGACCACCTCACACTTATCTGGGTTGAACTCCATCTGGCACTTCTCAGCCCAGTTTTGCATCCTATCTATGTCTCGCTGTAACCTCAGACACACCTACACACTAGCTACAACACCCCCAACCTTTGTATCATCAGCAAATTTTCTAACCCCTCCCTTCGCTTCCTCATCTAGGTCATTTATAAAAATCATGAAGAGTAGGGGTCCCAGAACAGATCCCTGAGGCACTCCACTGGTGACCGACCTCCATGCAGAATATGACTCGTCTACAACCACTCTTTGCCTTCTGTGGACAAGTCAATTCTGGATCCACAAAGCAATGTCCCCTTAGATCCCATGCCTCCTTACTTTCCCAATAAGCCTTGCATGGGGTACCTTATCAAATGCCTTGCTAAAATCCTGACAGTGCACTGCACTGAACATTTTATAATGCTCTTTACATTGTAAGTAGATTCTGGTATTTTTGTACTTAGCTGCATGTTATTCCATATCTGTACTTTAATGTCCAACTTAAATAAAAAATAAAGTTATATATAAAGTATCGTTTATAACTTTATAATTGTTGAATGTTGTTGCTTTTTGTTGCATGTCACACACTGATCAACACACTACAGCAAATTCGTAATACTTATTCAATATTGTTTAGAGTAATTTCTAATGCACAATTCAATTCAAGTTTAACTGTCATTCAAGCATACATGAAATCTTGTGGACACAGCCAGATGAGACGATGTTACTCCAGGAACAAGGTGCTGAAAACACATTACTAACAGTCGCACACAATAACACATTCATGGAAAAAGATTCGCCTTGTACCCACCCCCACCTCGTGACACTGCAGCTTGATGCCCAGTTGTCGCACATACAATACAATAAAAAGATACAATAAATACAAAGGCATAAAGTAGTTTGTGTGTGTAGACTGATTGTATGTCCATAAGGTGACAGTGTGAACAGGAGTGTCTGTATGTAAAGTGATTGATGGGAAATGATAAAGTCGTGGTGGTTTGGGGTGTGGAGGTGTGGGTTAGTGGGTGGAGGAGTTGATCAGCCTTACTGCTTGGGGAAAGGAACTGTTTTTGAGCCTGGTGGTCCTGGCATAGATGCTACACAGCCTTTTACCTGATGGGAGTGGGACAAACAGTCCATGAGGAGGGTGGGTGGGATCCTTCGTGATGTTGCTAGTCTTTCTCTGACACCTTTCTGCTCTCTCTATATATATAGGGGGTTGGGGGGAGGTATCAGTTTTGACTATCTTTCTGTCCACCGTGGTGCAGTTTCTGTACCAAGTGGTGATGCAGCATTTAATGTAAATGTACGTACGGTATATGGTGAATAAAGTCGATCCTTGTTCCTTCACTTAGACCATGCTCTCTGCTCTCTGCATCCATCAGGAAGAAGGTACAGGAGCCTAAGGACTCACACCAACAGGTTCAGGAACAGTTATTACTCCTCGACCATCAGGAAGAAGGTACAGGAGCCTAAGGACTCACACCTACCGGGTTCAGGAACAGTTATTACCCCTCAACCATCAGGCTCTCGAACCAAAGAGGATAACTTCACTCAACTTCAGTCGCAACTTTCCCACAGCCTATGGACTCACCTTCAAGGAGTCTTCATCTCATATTCTCCATATTTGTTAATAATGATTTATTATAGAGTATACAGGATGCTCAGGGAGGGATAGTGCCTCTGGTGAAGGGGCTTGTTGTGTCCACTTTGGGTGAGCTCACTCACCTTTGTTCCCCAAGGTGAGTCCAAAGGTTTAGAATCAGTTCCGTGCTGGGGTGAGTGAAGTTATCCACGCCAGTTCAGGAGCCTGATGGCTGCAGGGTAATAACTGTTCCTGAACCTGGTGGTGTGGGACGTCAGGTTCCTGTACCTCCTGCTGAATGGCAGTAGCAAGAAGGAAACATGGCCTGGGTGGTAGGGGTCCTTAATGATGGATGCTATTTTCATGTGGCAGTGCTCTGTGTAAACGTGCTCAGTGGTGGGGAGGTGATTAATTACCTCTGTGCCCAGCAGATGGGGCAGGTAATCAGCAGAGTGCCGCATCAGCTATTGCGAAGAGCCCAGATGAACTTAGCCTTTGCTGAAGTTCAAGGCTGGAATCACTCGGGGACAAGCCCCCAGCCACCTGCTGTCTTTGAGAAGATGTTGATCAGAATTCTTTTAAACGCCGCTTTGGAAAGATGGGGAATAATCACCTCGTGCCCTCATGATGTAACAAACAGGCAAGGACACGGTTTGCCATTAAGCACCATGTTTGTTTAATGTGAAAACCAGGGGACTGTTTCCATGCCTATTCTGACATTTCAGCAACCCATGCGTGAGAAATGGCATTAATTGATCCACAGTAGCAATAACAACACACAACCCATTAGAGTTAGTCACTGATGAACCGGAGTGGGACGTCGAATGAGAAGGCTTTGACTGGTTCTCTTTTAACAAGTTTGTGCTTCGCTGTGCCTGCAATGTATCTGAGTGTTATCATTAATAATCCCCAATTAAATGCTACATTTGTTTGATCATAAAGCTCAAGCCTGAGAAGTTAGAGCCAATAATATATCAAAACTGGCCTGACATATCAATGCAGCTATAAAGAAGGCAAGACAGCAGCTATATTTCATTAGGAGTTTGAGAAGATTTGGTATATCAACTAAAACACTTGAAAATTTCTACAAATGAACCATGGAGAGCATTCAGACGGGCTGCATCACTATCTGGTACAGGGATGGGGATTAGTGGGGGAGTTACTGCACAGAATTGGGGTAAGCTGCAGCCATTTGTAAAATTAGTCAGCTTCATCATGGGTACTAGCCTCCATAGCAACCAAGACATCAAGGAGTGATGTCTCGAAAAGGCAGCTTCCATCATTAAGGACCCCCATCATCCAGGACGTGCCCTCTTCTCAATGCTATCATTGGGGAAGAGGTACAGAAGCCTGAAGGCACACACTCAACATTTAGGAACAGTTTCTTCCTATCTGTCATCCGATTTCTGAATTGATATTGAACCCATGAACACTACCTCACTACTTTTTAAATTTATTTTTATGCTACATATTTAATTTAACTGTTTGATATATGTTGTGACTGTAATTCATTTTTTTTCTCTATATCATCACGTATTACATTGTATTGCTGCCACAAAGTTAATAAATTTCACAACATATGCTGGTGATAATAAACCTGGTTCTCATTCTGAAACTTCCAATTTGGCTAAATCAGTGTTTCCAGAGCAGTGCTTAAGTCAGGAGCAGGCTGCGTATCAGGATAGCAGTCAGCTTTATTATCGTTGTCATATATTGTGAAATCTGTTGTTTTGTCACAGCAGTAGAGTGTAGTACATAGTGGTATAGCAAAACTTTTTACAGTACCAGGGACCAGGGTTCAATTCCTGCTGCTGTCGGGAAGGAGTTTGCACTTTCTCCCCGTGACAATATGGGTTTCCTCCTGGTGCACTGGTTTCTTCCCACATCCCAAAGAAGTACCAGTTGGTAGGATCATTGTAAATTGTCCCATGTTTAGGCTAGGGTTAAATCAGGGGATTGATTACTGGCCGGTGAGACTCAAAGGACCTGAAGGGCTTATTCTGCGCTGTATCTCAATAGATTAAAGAAAAATAATACTGTGGATGCCACTTAATTGGGGCACATTTTAGCCAAAGTTTCATGGAAATAATTAAAAGGGTATAAAAAAGACAAACTACCCTTTAACTGAGTAATAAGTTATGTATTTCAATTAAATACAGAATAAAATTAGAACACTACCAAAACTACTACAGTACTGTAAAACTGTGTATTAGTTATTGACGGAGAAATTCTTCCTGTGTACCCCGCTGTGTTCTTTTAAATGACTGTAAATGAACAAAATCAGTGCAGACACTTTGTGCAGATTACGGACTGGCATCATACAATGCTTTTGACAATTGCAGCCTCCAAATCTTCTTTTTAATCGTAACTTTGTAGAAAATTGTTGACACCTTCAAATTTTTTGTAGTGACTAACTTGTTGAAGTAGTGAAATCATTTCATTCTCACTCCTGGTTATTACTGGTATCTCCAAGCCTGAACATTTGAAATCGCAGTGAGCAAAACAGTTCTGAGTTGTCTTACTGTTTATTACTTGACAACTATCTGTGAGAAAAATCACCACTTTTTGAACATAAATATGCAACTGACGCTATTTGAGAACTGTTCACTCCAAGCATGGTGTCGTGTCTAATGGCTACACAATGCACGCAACTGACACTAGTTAGAAAAAGTTTGGCAGCATTCTTCTGCAGCAGTGAAGTGTCATAAACAATGGGAATCCCGGCTATTTTCTTGATTTGCTTTTGTTCTTTAAGCGTTATCCCAAATAAGCAGTTGCCCAAATTAACTGATGGCCTAATTAATCAGAGTCCACTATACAGACACTGTACTATACATAAAACATAAGGAAATATATGTTTAGAATATACATATATAAAAAATTAAATAAGCAGCGTGAAAAGAGAGCAAATGTATTTCAGGGTGTCAGGGCCGGAGGTGAGGGATGGGTCAGCGTTTGCCTCGCTGCTACATGAGGTTTACTCATCTCTGCGCTGAACTGAGGCTATGACCTGCAGCTACTGGGCTCTTGGATTGGCTGCAGAGATAACTGGTTTCATGGCTGTCGACTCACTCTCGTGATCTTCTGTTGTTTGATTGCTTTTGCTGTTCGCATGATTTGTTTTTTTTCCCCCTGCACATTGGGTGTTTGACGGGTTGTTTTGTAATGTGTTCCTTTGGGTTTCTTTGTTTCCTGGCTGCCTGCAAGGAGATGGATTTCAAATATGCGTACTTTGATAATAAATGTACTTTGAACTTTGAGATATTTTTAATGGATTGGTCCATTGTCCATTCAGAAATCCGATGGTGGAGGGGTAGAAGCTGTTCCTAAATATTAAGTGTGTGTCTTGAGGCTCCTGTACCTCCTCCCTAATGGTAGTAATGAGAAGAGGGCATGTCCACGGTGATGGGATTCCTTAATGATGGATGCCACCCATTCGAGGCTTTGTCTTTTGACGATGTCCTCGATGCTGGAGAGGCCAGGGCCCATGATGGAGCGGGCTGAGTTTACAACTGTCTGCAGGGTTGTGGGGAATGGTTCATTCTTCAGACACAAGAGGATTTTCCAAAAGCTGGACATCTGAAGTCACATGCAAAAAATGCTGGAGGATCTCAGCAGGTCAGGCAGCATAAGATTTGATGGTTTTGGAGAGGATCCAGAGGAGGTGCATGAAAATTATTCTGGGAATGAAAGGGTTAATGTATGAGGCACACTTGCTGGCTCTGGGCCTGTGCTGAATGGAGTTTAGAAGAATGAGGGGTGACCTCATTGAAACCTGTTGAATATTGAAAGGCCTAGAAAGAGAGGAGTTGAGAGGATGTTTCCAATAGTGGGAGAATCTAGGATTAGAGGACACAGCCTCAGAATATAAGGATATCCCTTTAGAACAGAGGTGAGAGGGAGTTTCTTTAGCCAGAGGATGGTGAATCTGTGAAATTCATTGCCACAGTCAGCTGTGGAAGACAAGTCATTGGGTATATGTCAGTTCTTGATTACTCAGGGCATCAAAGGTTACGGGGAGAAGGCAGGAGAACGGGATTGAGAGGGACAATAAATCAACCATGATGGAATAGTGGAGCAGACTTGATGGATTGAAAGGCCTAATTCTGCCATTATGTCTTATGGTCTTATCTGTGGAGTGAAATGAACAAGTCGATGTTTCGGGCTGAGCCTCTTCATCAGAGGAAGAAAGCGTCTTCAGGGTAGACGGACCTTGTAAAGACTTGGAAATGGAGAAACAAGATGGAGAAGGGTTTCAGCCATGATGGAATGTTGGCTGGCTCAATGGCCTCATTCTGCTGCTCTGGTCTGATGGTCTAAGTTTGAGATGAGGTAGACATTGCTCTTTAAATTCGAGTTACTGTGTGTTTCGAACAGCTGCAGGAGAGTCTTGTTATAAAAGGAAGCTTTTTAACGCTTGCTCTTTGAAGAGAATTGGATGGTGCAGTGAGGTGGAACATTGTGCTCCCACCTGTGGCAGTTGCTTTTGGATACCATCCAGGCAGAAATGATACTGGTTTTACTCTCTGATAGTGTTTAATGGTCTTCTGTGAAATGATTGTGACCTGTCTCAGACTATTACTCAGTGCCCATTAGCCTTTAACACATGCCAGACTTTAATTCCACCCCTACTGACCCCCATGGTTCTGCTCGTGAGGCACGTGATGCCTTTCCCCATCCCTGCCCCCCAACTCAACTGTTCTCGGTGCAGAGGCTCGAATTGTGGGGAATGAGGTTAGCTGAGTTTCTCCCTCTCTCTATCTCTGTCTCTCCCTCCTCAAACTCTCTGCCCACGCCCTTCCCTCTCTCTGTCTCTCTCGCTTCCCTCTCACTCACTTTCTCCCTCTTCCCCTTTCTCCGACTTTACTCTTTTTTCATTTTTCAGTTTTTTTTTTGGGTGAAATGTGTCATGAGTTTGAGAAATAGGTCCTGGAAATACAGGAACATCTTGACCTATTCTTGGTGCTACGGCTGGGTAGTGGTTAGCATGACACTGTTACAGGTTGGGGCATTTTGGAGTTCAATTCCAGCATCATCTGTAAGGGGTCTGTACGTCTTCCCTGTGGAATATTTAGGTTTATTCTGGGCGATCTGGTTTCCTCCCACAGTAGCTTAATGTGTTATTAAGACGGGTAGCTTAATTGGTCGTAGTAAATTGATTAGGTTAGGGTTATGTTCTGGTTGTCATGGAAATTGCTGTGTTGGTGTGGCATGAGGCTGGGAGGGCCCACTCTGCACTGTACTGCTAAATAAAATAAACTACGCTTATGGCAACCCAATGAGTAAATATAGCAAAGGAGGATTTGCTTTTCTATACAGATGCATCTTTGCAATTTTCAGATTAGTCACTCTCTTCAAGTGCATTACCTGGGGATGAATGACAAAAAAGTTTAAGTCAATCTCTGTTCTGATGTTAGGAGTTGTCATTTCTGCTTTTCAAACTTCCTTTTACTGGGTGTTGTTTTCCAGCTCCTTTGTCAGAAGACTGCTGCTCAATCCCTCTCGTCAACTTAAAAAAAAACTTTTGTGTTGAACATGCTTTCAGTTCATTGAGCATGGAACAGTACAGCACAGGAACAGGCACTTCAGCCCACAATGTTAGACCATAAGGCATAGCAGCAGAATGAGGCCATTTGGCAGATCGAGTCTGCACCACTATTCCATTAAAACTGATTTATTTTCCCTTTCATCCCTGTTCTCCTGCCTTCTCCCTGTCATCTTTGATGCCTTTACTAATCAAGAACCTGTCAACCTCCACTTTAAATATATCCAAAGATCTTGGCCTCCACATCCAT
The DNA here is from genome assembly GCF_030144855.1 of Hypanus sabinus. Taxonomy (NCBI): domain Eukaryota; kingdom Metazoa; phylum Chordata; class Chondrichthyes; order Myliobatiformes; family Dasyatidae; genus Hypanus; species Hypanus sabinus. The sequence goes on from NC_082714.1 coordinate 8,844,460, forward strand.
CTGTTGCAATGAATTCCACAGATTCACCACCCTCTGGCTAAAGAAATTCCTCCTCATCTCCAATGTAAATGGATGACCCTCTGTTCTGAGGCTGTGTCCTCTGGTCCTAGACTCCTCCGTTATAGGAAACATCCTCTCCACTTCCACTCTCTGTACACCTTTCAATATGTTGTGCCAAAACAATTAAATTAATAATCAAATGGCCAACTAAACTCATCTCTTTTGCCTACACAGTGTCCACATCCCTCCATTTTCCTCACATTTATGTGCCTGTCTAAACATCTCTTACGTATCTGCGTCTGCCAGCACCCCAGGCAGCTGGTAGGAAGTGGGGTTTCACAGTAGCATAGTGATTGGTATAGCGCTTTAGCGATTGGGGTTCAATTCCCACTGCCGTTTGTAAGGATTTTGTAGTGAAGTGCGTGGACTTCCTCTGGGTGCTCCAGTTTCCTCCCACATTCCAAAGGTGCACGGGTCAGTAAGTTGTGGGCATGCTGCATTGGTGCTGGAAGCGTGGCAACACTTGCGTCCACCCCAACGCATCCGTCACTGTGTTGGGTGTTGTCACAAACGACGCATTTCCTCTGCTCTTCTCACCTACCTATCACCTCCCTCCAGTACTCCTCCTCCTTTCCTTTCTCTCATTGTCCACTCTCCTCTCCTAACAGACTTCTCCTTCAGCCCTTTACCTCTTCCACATATCATCTCCCAGTTTCTTGCTACAGTACGTCTTTCATCCACCTTCCCCCTCATTGGGTCTGTCCTGCCAGCTTGCACTCCTTCCACTCCCTGACCCCCACCTTTATATTGGAGCTTCTTCCCCCTTCCTTTCCAGTCCTGATGAAGGGTCTCGGCTCGAAACATCGACTGTTTACTCCTCTCCATAGATGCTGCCTGGTCTGCTGAGTTCCTCCGGCATTTTGCGTGTGTTACAACACATTTCTCTGTCCGTTTCGATGTTTTGATATACAGTGCGTCTGATAAGTAGAGCAAACTTTAATCTTTCACTCAAGCTGCCTTGGTAACTAGGATTAGGGAAGAGCAGAGTTGGGAACAACACTGAAATATTTAGCGGGATGCATTTCTATTACGTGATGTTAATCACATGTTGTAGAGCTTGAGATTTTGATAAAAAGGTCAAGGTGGTGCAATATTATGTTTTAAGAAACTGAAGAATACATTTTTGATTGCTTAATAATATTTCACCTTACTGTACAATACATGATAGTGTAGTGGTTAGCACGACACTATACAGCTCAGGGTGTCGGAGTTTGGAGTTCAAAGGTTGCAAAGGTGGCATTATGAGCGGGCTCAGCTTCGCTGGAGATGCAACGTTCCTTCCCAAGGGCCCATTTGTCTTCTGCGACATTGAGAAAACTTCCCTCGTCTGAGTTAAGGAGTTGGTTCAGGGTGCTTCTCCATTTGGTGCGGTCAGCAGGACCCGGTGTTGATGCCCAGTGCCCTTACGTCCTGATGCAGACATCCTTGCAGTGCAGCTGCAGGAGGCCAGCCGTTTCTCTTGCCTGAAACCAGCCCACCGTGGAGGACGTCTGTCGGGATGCGGCCAGCCTGCGTGCGGCAGACGTGGCACCGCCTGAGCAGGGTGCACACGCTAGGGAGACTGGCATGAGTGAGCATTGGGTACTCTGTCCCTCCAGGAGATACCCAAAAAGTGACTAGAGCATGAACCTTCTCTCTTGCTTAGCGTATGTTGTCCTGGTCCTGTGATCAGTCTGCGTTGCTGGGCAGTGTGGCTCGTTGGACCAGAAAGGCCCGTCGTGCACCTTAGATCTAAATAAATAAATGCTTCTCCTGAGATCGTTGCACCATATCACCGAAATGTTCATCATTCCACCACTGTTCATCATTCATTGTAAGATTCTGGCATTTCCTGCTATAGATCAAAGGCATTAAAGGATTTTAACGTCCATCACAGAGCAAAACTGGTTTCCTATAGCTAGTAAAACGATTCAAGCCACTATTAACTGCCACAGGTCAAGGGACACAGAAAGCTGGGAGGTGTGTTGTGCAGTTCCACTGATGTCTGAAGCCAAGAACACAATGTTTAACTGATGCCGCATCCTCCACAGTGCCTGTCAGGAGTTGCAGTGAATCAGGTTGTGCAGGGGGTTACCTGTCCTCGGCTGGGAGGGCAGCGACAACTCTGGAAGCACAATCAGAGTCAGTTTATTCTCACTGACAGATGTCATGTCTGGAGGCAGCAAGGTGTAAGATTCACCGTAAGTTACAAAAATAACTAAGTAGTGCACAAAAGGAATAATGAAGTAGTGTGCACGGGTCCAGAAATGGCCATGTTCGGTACTGTGTACAAGTCTTGCACACTTACAGTATATTGGTGCCTAAGACTTGTCAATGTGGAATGGAGAGAGACTTGGTAAATCTGCCGGGAGCAGAGGATGTTGGGTAAGGCATGGGAGGGGTGTGGGAAGGGTGGCAGAGGAGGAGTGCCAGGGGCTTGGGATGGTATGTGTTCAAACACAAAGAGAAGTCATTTGATTCATTGATCATTACAGAATGTCTCTCAGGTATATTGTGCTCCTTCCCCTCTTCCTCCCCCTTTTACCAACCTTGATTCCCCTCGCCCTGCCCCTTTCCCACTCTCAGTCCACAATAGACCCATAGCAGAATCATGTTTAGCATCACTCACATACGTCATGAAATTTGTTTATTTTGTGGCAGCAGTACAGTGCAATACATAAAATTACTGTGCAAATGTCTTAGGCACCCTAGCTATATATACATATGTGCCTAAGATAGTACTGTAGAAAGAGTAAAATTCATCGTGCGGTGACTCAAGTTGAGTATTCTTTTTGCCTAAGCAGTTATTTCCTAAATGGAGAACACCTGAGAATGGCTCTTGTTTAACGTGGGGTGGCTGATACGCGGTCAGCCATCACATGGTCCTGGACGGATTGGGGTCAGGGTCCAGGGACATGGAGTGCAAGATGACTGGGGACCCTTCACTGTTGCTGCCTTCCTCCTCCTTCACAGCCCTTGTGATGTGTCATCATCTCCCGCCCGCTTCACCGTTGAGGTCTTGGTTGGATCGCTCTTTGTCTGGAATCTCCCCCTTGAGTTTACGGCATGGGTGACCCTCCCAGGAGCTAAACTCCAGACAGCATTTCTCTCAGGATCACAGGAACTCACAGGCATCTCCACCATGACAAGGTAACTATCGTCACAGAAGATGTACACACACACACACACACACTCACACACAGACACACACACACACACTCACACACAGACACACACACTCACACACACACACTCACACACACACACACTCACACACAGACACACACACTCACACACACACTCACATACAAACACACACTCACACACACACTCACACACACACTCACAAACACACACACACACACTCACACACAGACACACACACTCACACACACACTCACATACAAACACACACACACACACACTCACACACACACTCACACACACTCACACACACTCACACACAGATACACACACTCACACACACACACACTCACACACACAGACACACACACTCACACACACACTGACACACACACGCACACACACACACTCACACACAGACACACACACTCACACACAGACACACACACACTCACACACAGACACACACACTCACACACACACACTCACACACACACACACTCACACACACACTCACACAGAGACACACACACTCACACACACTCACATACAAACACACACTCACACACACACTCACACTCACACACACACAGACACACACACTCACACTCACACACATACACACACACACACACTCACTCACTCACACACACACACACACACACACACACACACACTCACACACACACACACACTCACAAACACACACACACACATACACACACACACACACACACACACACAAACACACACACACACATACACACACACACACACACACACACACAAACACACACCCACATACACACACTCACACACACCCACATACACACACTCACACACTCACACTCACACACACACACACACACACACACACACACACACACACACACACTCTCACTCCTTCAAAGTTATTAATGGATTTATACATAGAGTTCCTTGCCATTCAGTGGCATCACCATCACTGAATCCCCTACTATCAATGTCCTGGTGGTCAGTAGTGACAGGAAACTGAACTAGTCTAGTTGTATAAACATCATGGCTACCAGAGCAGGTCAAAGGCTAAGACTCCTGTGGCGTGTAACTCACCTCCTGACTCCCCATCGCCTCAGGTCAGGAGTGTAATGGAATAGGGAATACACAGTGGAATACTCAAAAAGTGCAGCTCCATCTACACTCAAAAAGCTCGACACCATCCAGTACAAGGCAGCCCACTTGATTGGTACCCCTTCCTCAAGCACCCAATCCCTCCACCATCGATGAGCAGTTGCAGCAGTGTGTACTCTCTACAAGATGCACTGCAACAACACACCAACGTTCCTGAGGCAGCACCGTCCAGACCCACGACCACTACCATCTAGAAGGACAAGAACAGCAGATACCTGGGAACACCAGCACTTGGAAATCCCCCTGCAAGTCACTCACCATCTGGACTTGGAAACATATTTCCATTTCTTCATTGTTGCTGGGTCACAATCACGAAATTCCCTCCCTAACAGCACTGTGGGTGTACCTACACCTCAGGGACTGCAGTGGTTCAAGAAGGCAGCTCATCGTCACCTTCTCAACTAGGAATGGGCAATAAATGCTGACTTAGCTGGCAACTCTGACATCCCATGAATGAATAAAAAAAATTGTTAAATACGGTGAGACTGGATAGGCTGGGACTGTTTTGCCTGGAGTGAATGAGGCTGAAGGTGACCTAGTAGAGCTTTACAAAACCAAGATGGATGTACAGAAGATAATCTGAATTTCTTTATCCCAGAACTTTAAAGGAAGGGTGGAATCAGACGTATACCGAGTTTGCCTATGAGAAGGGTGAGCTCTTGGACTGTTGGTGCACAGCAGAGATAGTGGAGGAGGGTTATTGGCGTCTCAGGGAGTTAATTCTGATTGAGGAATTTAAAGGTTGTGTTTCGGAGGATATCCGGATGTATTTGAATGAGAAGCCGAATAAGTCCATTTCAGAATTTCCCGTACGGATCTGGAGAGACACGGGGGCTGAGCTGTCGTTGATCAGCAGTAAGGTACTAGATTTTGGTCGCAAGACGGGAATGGTAGCTGTGAAAGGAATAAGCAAAGGGACAGAAATGGTGCCCTTACATAAGGTCATTATGGATTGTGAGCTGGTGTCTGGACCAGTTGAAATAGGGGTGCGATCAGAATTCCCGAGAACTGATGCGGACGTCCTTCTTGGTAACAATTTAGCAGGTGGTAAGGTTTGGGCAGCAATGACGCTGATGAGCCAGACTGTAAGTGTTGAGGACCCGCCCCTAGATTCCAAGATGTATCCCGCATGCGCAATCACTCGCAGCACGTCGAGAGAGGCAGCTGAGAAAGGGAGCAGTTTAAATCAGGCCAGTTCCGATTTGGCCAAGACGTTTTTACCGACCCTGTACCATGAGGGTTTAGAGGGTGGTAAAACGAAGAATAGTAAAGTGAAAGAGAGTGAGGGAGAGGAAGTAGACCTGCCCGTAGCGAGGAGAAAAGTTCTATAGGCACGAAATAAAGATGAGAAACAGATAAAGCTGTTAAAGGTCCAGAGTTGGACATGGATGATCTGTCTAGTTTGGCAGAACTGTTTGAAGAAGTTGAAAATTCTAAAGGTGTTCCCGATAATGAAATGAGGGCAGTCCTAGATGAAAAGGGTGCTCTTGCCTTGAAGAGGTCTGCTGGGTTGGCAGATGAGGTTGTTTCACCCCACGGGGTTGAGTTTACTCCGGAAGGGAGTTGCCCAGAGAGTAGCTGGTAGAATCAGTGGAATTTAGAATTTGGACCGGGTACGGGTATTGAAAGCCTGAAAGAGGCAAATGTCCCATTTGAGTGTGTCCAAGATGGCAATGCACGTGGTACTGAGCCTAGTAACGGAGCTCAGAAAAAGTCTGCGGTATTTGATTCAGTTGAAAGGGACGGCCGTCCTTGTGGGTCAGATAGACTTGGTTCAGTGAAGAAGGGGTTAACCTTGGTAATAGTGGGAAGTGAGAGTTCCCAGGTGTTTGTGCTCGATGATGTGTTAAAAGTTAATGTGGAAATCAAAAGTGGGGAGATAAATATTATTATTGAAGGAAATGGGAAATATGTAGCTCCCAAATCGAATGAAGAAAATTTAAAGCCTGCGGATCGCTTACAGATTGAGTTGGAAGATGACGGGGGCCCCCCAGGCTATTGTTATTCCGGAGTATGGTGTGAAAAGGCAGAATTTGAAATGCTGCTTGAACAAAGAGTTCGAACTGAAAACTAATAGCCTGAAGGGTCCTGAAGAGAGGGCTAGCAACCTGTGTAAAATTGAAGAATTGGGTGGAAATTCAGAAGATGGTCTAAGTTTGGGACACGGTGTTGATAAAATAACTCCTATGGAAGAAGCGGGCGAAAGCCTATTTCGCCAGGGTACCCAAGCTCCCCACGTGGGAATTAACCGGAAAAGAGGCGACGGTTAATGGGGACGCCATTTTTAAATAGCAAAAGCCGGTTTTACGGGATTTCGACGAAGCATGTGAATAATAAAGACAACCCCATGGAAGCCTGCCTGTTAAGTTTGAAAGCAACAGAAAGATTAGTATTTGCATGAACTTTTGTGGATACACATAAGCTAAGATCACCACTCCTTAGTTTTTGTTTGCTGAAGGAAAGAAAAAAAATAGGTGGTTATTAAATTGAAGTCTGATGCTACAAGACTTTAGTAAGGTACAAGATGTTAAGATATTAAAGGAAGTGACACTGTGATCGTTAACTGTTTAGATGCTGAATTGAATGTATAGCTGTATTACTCTGTAGTGAAAAGGAAAAGCTTTTGTATTGTGTTAGATTCTAAAATCCTGTAAGACTCTGTACTACTTCGTTTTCATCGCTGGTGAAAATGCGTTGAAGAAAGGGGGTGTTATGAATGTACCACAGCTCTGAGGGACCAAAGGGTGCGGGGTAGCCCCCTCCTTTGTGAGAATCGCAAAATCACTATTGATTTGGGTCAGGAGACCCAGGAAATGAGAGAGAGACGTGCGGAATGTCTTGTTTCCCCCCCTCCCCCCCGCCGGCGATATAAAGCTACGGGAAACGGCCATTGTCTCTTGGAGACAGACTTGTGTATTACAATACTGTGCTATGTGGAAGCCCTCAGGCAAAGTGGGCTGGTTGAGGGAGGGATTGCATCACCCCCAACCTGATTGACATCTGAGACCCTGTGAATCAGGATAAAAGAGGGTCTGTGGGAACAGCCCCTCAGACGCACCAGAAGAAATGCTAGCAATCCCGTAATAGCGGAAGACGGTGTGGGAGGAGGCCACGTGCGTTCGGTTCCATTTGCCCCGGTGGCTTTTACCACGGAAGAACGGCTTTTAGCTAACAACAGGGAAACCAACTCCCAACGACTCTCGAAGAATTGATATCATAAAAGGAATGGGCAAGTTAAACCTCCGTTTTTCTCTCCAACCAAAAAGGCTGCATCCTACAGCTTGAATGAACTAAAGTGACTTTTATATTTCCATCGGACAATACATTATCCCCTAGACAACGATAGTGCTATTTCTTCTTGATTCTTATTATACCCGCGCTTTTAGATTTAGTATTGATGACGTATATTATCTGTATGTTTGCGATGATATTATTTTTGTGTATTTTTATCAATAAATACAGTTAAAAATAGTACCATCAGACTTCAACGGACCTCTCTATCTTTGCTGGTAAGTGACCCAGTTACGGGGTCCGTAACAATAGACACTTGATACAAATCTGGCACAGGTTTACTGTGAACTGCCTGACCAGACTCGCTCTCTGCTGATGAAAATAAAAGGATTGAGTTTCTGGCAAAATGTGCTCTTCATTTCAAATTCCTTGAACATAGAGGTGTAATTCATCACAGGGGAAACCTGATCAGGAACGCAGAATGAGGTGTGGCATGGGTCAAGTAGAACGAAGATAATGCAGAACGAAGAAGAAATATCCTATTGTAGGAAACCTTTCAAGCACCACGGTTCCCAGAACCTTCTTTCACTTATAAGCATGCATTCCTTCCTGAACTGATTACCATCTCAGATCCATGGATACTAATTTGCGATGGAATTATATCATTAAGACAAGGGGAGTGATAATGGGCAAGAACTCATATTGGGCGGCACAGCTGGTGGGGCCACTGCCTTTCAGCGCCAGAGATGTGGTTGGATCATGATCTCCGACACCCCCGGAAATTGTGATCTCCGATCTCCAGGAGTTCATGATCTCTGACCACATTCTCTCCTTGACTTGGTGCGTTTCTCCCCAGGTGATCTGGGTTCCACCCTCACCTCAAAGGGGTGCAGGTTGGCGGATTAATTGGTCACTATAAATTGGCCCTAGCGCATCGGTGAGTCGGGAGGTAGCTGATGGAAATGCAAGGTAATTGAATGGTACAGAGCAGCGTAGTGAGCAGTTGATGGTCAGGAGAAGCCTCATTTTGGTATCTCACTGGATCTCACAAAGAGCCATGGAGTGATGGAGCACGACAGCACGTCTTCTTCGAAGATCATTTCCTCGTGGTGGTGGGGAAGCTTGTGAGTTCCTAAGATCCCAAGAGCAACACCCTGTTTGGAGATTAGCCTCCTGGCAGGGTCACCCGTGGCGGTAGGATCGAAGGGGTGGATCCAGACAAAGAGCGATCCAACCAAGACGTTAATAGTGGAGCCGGCGGGAGCTGGTGACACATCACAACGGCTGTGAAGGCGGAGGAAGGCTGCAGCAGTGAAGGGTCCCCAATTGACGTTCATTCCATGCCACTGGACCCTGATCCTGATCGGTCAAGGACTGAGTGGTAGCTGTCTGTGTATCAGTACCCCCACACGTTAAATAAAGTCACAAGCACACGTTCTCCATTAAGGAATCCACCCCAACATCCCAGATATGTGTATCTGGGATCGACCTCTACAGTCACCTGAGGACCCATTAATAAACAACCCTTCTGGAAAACCTCATTGTCCACCTGAGTGATCCCACTACTACTACAGCACAGAAACAGGCCCTTTGGCCCATTTAGTTTGGGCTGACCTCATCTTCTGCTTAGTCCCATCTACCTGACCAAAACCCTCCACACAACACTCATCCACTTACCTACCCGAACTTCTTTTAAATGTTACAATTGAACCCACATCCATCACTTCCCCCGTCAGCTTGTTCCACACTCGCATTACTCTCTATATGAAGAAGTTTTCCCTCGGGTTTCCCTTAAATATTTCACCTTTCACCCTAAGCCCATGACATCTAGTTCTAGTCTCACCCAACCTCAGAGGAAAAAGCCTATCAGTTGGCCTGAGGCCTCTGTGTGTCAGGGTTGACCATGGATGTTGTGTCCTAGCTGTCTAGGTACGCAAGCCTGGGCAGTACGGTATAGAGAGCAAGCTGTTGCCCATGTAGCAAGCTCCCCCCCTCCATGCAACTGATGCACCCAAAGGAACACCGAGACCGATACAGTTTGGCACCAGAAGCATTGCAGGAGTTGCCAGTCAGCGTCAAACTCAATGTAGGATTGTTATAGGGACTCCAGCTCCGGATTTTTCCATCGGTGTTTACTCCTAAAGCCTTATCCATGAGTGAGTTTAGCCACAAGGCAGCGAAGGTTTGAAATCAGTTTTCCTTCTAGATAAGCTGCCAACCACGGTGGACGATTCCCATCTGCCCGAACCCTATCTATACCCCTCATATACCTCTATCAGATCTCCCCTCATTCTCCTGTGCTCAAGGGAGTAAAGTCCAAACCTATTCAACCTTTCCCTATAACTCAGGCCCTCAAGACCTGGCAACTTTTTAAATTTTCTCTTCACTCTTTCAATCTTCAGGTTACCTTAGGTAGGTTACCTTACGTACCTTAGGTAGGTAACCAGCTCAGCACGCACTACTGCAAATTCAGTCTCACCAATGTCTCATACACTTCAACATAACATCCCAATTCCTGCACTCAGTGCCCTGATTTATGAAGGCCAATGTGCCAAAACCTCTCTTTGGTATACTGATCTTCTGTGATCCCACCTTCAAGGAATTATGAATCTGTATTCCCTGGTCCCTTTGTTGGACCATACACCTCAGTACCCTACCATTCACTGTGTAAGACCTACCCTGGTCGATCCTCCCAAAGTGCAACAGCACACTCCTACCATTAAATTCCACCTACCATTCTCAGCCCATTTTTTCAGCTAGCCTAGATCACACTGCACGAAGTTTCTTGCTTTAAGTAATCACTCATTTTTAAATCAACAGGAAAGATGGAACAGAAAGCCATTTATTCAAAACTGTCACTGATTATTTTCAGTGACGAGGCAGCAGTTGGAATATTGGGATGGAGTATACTAGAAGGGGAGTCTTGTTGGTCACACCAGACTTTCTCTACTGCCTACAATTCTGAGTTTTTTCACATTACCACAGTATGATTGCATTGGCGCTAATTCAGGGAAGGTTCACTGTGTTAAAAACATCGGATTAGGGTGGTCAAAATTCACGTGAGTTTAGGGGAACCTGTGAATAAGAGGAGAAATTTCCTTAGCCAGAGTGTGATGAATCTGTGGAATTCATTGCCACACACAACAGTGGAGGCAAAGTCTTCGGGTATATTTGCAGTGGAGTTTGATATGTTCTTGATCAGTCAGGGTGTCAAAGGTTATGGGGAGAAGGCAGGAGAATGGGGTTGAGAGGGATAAAAAAATCAGCCATGACCAAATGGCGGAGCAGACTCGATGGGTCAAATGGCTTAGTTTGTTCCTGTAGCTTATGACCTTATGGTTTTCTCTGCATTACTGTGATGTATAATGTGTCCGAATGTGAAGTCAGACACATTGGACTTTCTGAAGTGGTTGAAAGGGTACGTTTTGATGGAATTGCCGGCTTTGTTGCAAAGTTTACAGATGATATGAAAATAAGTGGAGGGACAGGTAGTTTTGAGGAAGTAGAGAAGTTACAAAAGGACTTAGACAGATTAGGAGAATGGGCAAAGAAATGGCAGGTGGAATAGAGTGTCGGGAAGTGAATGGTCAAGCACTTTGGATGAAGAAATGAAACAGTTGGCTATTTTCCATTTCTTTAAGCAGAGAGAAAATAGAAAAAACTGTGGTGCAAGGGGACTCGGGAGTCCTTGTGCAGCATTCCCTAAAGATTAATTTGTAGGTTGAGTCTGTGGAGAGGAAGACAAATGCAATGTTAGCATTGATTTTGAGAGGACTAGAATATAAAAGCAAGGATGTAATGTTGAGGCTTTATAAAGCCCTGGTGAGGTCTCCCTTGGAGTATTGTGGGCAGTTTTGGGTCGCTCATCTTAGAAAGGATGTGCTGAAACTGGAGAGGGTTCAAAGGAGTTCATGAAAATATTTCCAGGATTGAATGGCTTGTCATGTGAAGAGTGTTTGGTGGCTCTGGGTCTGTATTCACTGGAATTCAGAAGAATGAGGGGTGACCTCATTGAAAGCTATTGAATAGTGAAAGACCTTGATGAGTGGATGTGGAGAGGATGTTTCCTATGGTGGGAGAGTCTAAAACACAGCCTCAGAATAGAGGGGTGGCCTTTTAGAACAGAGATGAGGAGGAATTTCTTTAGCCATAGAGTGGTGAATCTGTGAAATTCTTTGCTGCAGGCAGCTGTGGAGGCCAACCCTGTATGTATATTTAAGGCAGACGTTGATAAATTCTTGAAAACGGAGAACTATCGCCCTGTTAGCCTAACGTCAGTCGTGGGGAAGATGCTTGAGTCCATTATTAAGGACGAAATAGTGGCACATCTAGATGGCAGAAATAGGATTAGGCCGAGCCAGCATGGATTTACCAAGGGCAAATCATACTTGACTAATCTGTTGGAGTTTTTTGAGGGTGTAACAAGGATGTTAGACGAGGGTAAGCCAGTAGATGTTGTGTACCTAGATTTTCAGAAGGCATTCGATAAGGTGCCACATAGGAGATTGGTGAGTAAAATCAGAGCTCATGGCATTGGGGGCAGGGTTTCAACATGGATAGAAAACTGGTTGGCAGATAGAAAGCAAAGGGTAGCAGTGAATGGGTGTTTCTCAGACTGGCTGGAGGTGACTAGTGGGGTACCACAGGGCTCTGTATTGGGACCACAGCTCTTTACGATTTATGTCAATGATTTAGATGAGGGCATTGAAAACTATATCAGCAAGTTTGCTGACGATACTAAACTGGGTGGCAGTGTGACATGCGAAGAGGACGTTAGGAGAATACAGGGAGACTTGGATAGGCTGAGTGAGTGGGCAGATA